>NC_090819.1:12345858-13062733 GCF_000390325.3 Nicotiana tomentosiformis
GGCCCATATCCTATAGCACCTATAGCACCAGTTGGCCAGTATGAGGAGCCAGACTCTATTGCTGACACTGCTGAGGCAGTGCGTCAGATGTTCACCAACACAGTCACTCCTAGAGTTGAGGACGAGAGATCCAGTTGGAGCTATAGGGAGATTTCTTCACTCTTACCCTTCCTTTACTTTCATTTTGTTAAGCATTGAGGTCAATGCTTATTTTTATTCGGGGGGAGGGTGGAGTTCATTTGATATGACTTGATGATTCTGAGACAATTGGATTTTTATAACTGGCAGTATTCTCTTCTTTTTCCTTATTATATATATATTCTCTCTTCTCTTCTCTCATTATGTATATGTCTTCTCTCATTCTGTATATTCGTATTGATTTCAATATTTTTTGTTTGTAGCTTCTTCATGTTTGGCTCTCTTATTAGTTAGTGTTTAATTTAGTAGCTTCTTTTCGATTTAGTAGCTTCTTTTTATGTTTTAGTAGATAATAAGCCTTTGGTTTGTTTAATGCCACGGTTCTTTCCAAAGGTAGTTTTTGTGTGAACCGGGTGACTCTTCCCAATGATGGATGGCGTGACAACCTTCTTAAGGGACTGAGGCTGTCTATTTTTGGTGTTTAGGCAATAATAGTAGTAGTAATGAATAAAAAGACCTAATTAAGTCATGCTCGAAGAGTCAAACATGCTTTACTTGGTACCAACACACTTAACTACGTGCTTATGGTTAGAAACAAGGTTTTTGAAAGAAATAACTCTAGTTAGTGACTTTGTGACTCTTGTGTTGACTTAACCAATCATCGAGTGGTTTAGTCGAACCATAGTGATTTTCAATCTTGAATATGATCATTGTGGGCCCTCGACTCTATCCTCTTTAACAATCCAGTTGCGTAAGGGGTGAGATGTTTTTGTTGCTTGTCCAAGTACCTGTACGAATGGTCTAGAACTTACCCCGAATGTGTTTCAAAGCGAAATTTTAAGTTTTGCTTGGCTTGAGAAGTGATTGTAGGCTTTCCTTGACCCCGCTCAAATTTTTCCATTACCTACCAATGTTATTATCCCTAGTCAATCCATTTGAGCCTCGAGCCTATCTCATTTGATAACCATGTTACAGGCCTTTACCCGTTTTGTTGTGACCCTCTCTTGGCACCCGAGCTTTCCTTAACACTCTTGTGAAATAATTAGCTAAAAATGTAAGTTCGGGGGAAATACAAGGAACTTGAAAGAGGTATCAAGGCACAAAAAGAGAAAAGAAATGATGAGAAGGAAAGGAAAGAAAAGGAAAGAACAAAAAAAAGAAAAATACAAAAAGAAAGTGAATAAGTGGAAAAATTGAAGGGATTCAAAGAAACGTAATGATACAAAGCATGGAGAAATCAAGGAGGAATAAAATGAATGTCATGATTAAGAAAGAGTAATGTTAAATCTCTCTAGTTCCCCAAGGAAAAGAAAGTGCTTCAAGGAATTGGCAAAGCATAAGCCGAGAATAAAAAAATGGAGTGCTTAAGGAAAGGTGAACCCGCTCAACCATAGTGTATCCAACCTTGGTCCCAAAGCCTTCATTACATCCCGAAAAAGCCCTACGTAATTTCAAGCCGAGTGAGCTTACATTAGTGGCGATCTACATGGGGAAAGCCTATGGTAATTGAATCCGTACTTGCGACATTATCTTGAGAGAGATGAGTGAACCGTTCACAAATCTTTGGATTGAGTGCTAAAATTCTTAGGTGAGCTAGGAATATGGAGAGTAGAGGAGGAGGAGTTTGGTATCCACAATGACCTACATGAAAGAGCGAGCTTCCTTGATGAATAAAGTCAAATCTTGATGCTCAAGTGTCACATTAGAACTACATATGCATAAAAGTTTTACTGGTTGCCTTGTTGATAATACATAAGTAGTGTGGGTAATCGTTGGTCCCAATTGATGTGTGAATGGATCACTTTTGATTGGCTGGAATGACCCTTAACTTGTGGAGGTGGGAACTATTTTATTTGCTTGAGGACAAGCAAAAACTTAAGTTTGGGGGAGTTGATAAGTGGGGATTTTAACTACTTATTAGTGCCTTTTAACTTTTGTTTTAGTCTAAAAGCATTTAATTGTGTTCCCAAAATAGATGAATTGTGCAAAATTTGCAGAAATGTTGGAAGTTGGACTCCCGAGATGAAATCCGACTCAAAAAGGAGTAATCAAAACACAAGGCAACAAAAGGCACAATAGCTTGCAAAGTGCGGACCGCAGCATTTCATCTGCGGCCGCAAACAATGAAGCAAATCCCAACAGGTTTTCCTAGCAAACTGCGGACCGCACAGGAATTATGCGGCCGAAAATGAAGAAATGGAGATGAACTTTAAAGGGTGTGCAAATTTCCAAAGTCCAAATCTCTCAAGAATGCAGACCGCACAAGAATTGTGCGGTCGCAAAAGGAGTGCCTTGCGGCCGCAGAAGATCAGGTTGCGGCCGCAGTGATAAATCTGCAGACCACAAAAACAATGCCTCACGGCCGCAGTGGAGAATTGTGCAGCTGCAGAATCCCAGCTCCTGCAAAGATGATGACTTCTGTGGACCGCACATGGAATTGTGTGGGCGCAGAACCTGCCGAAGGGCATTTTTGTCGAAAATTTTCAGCCTTGTATAAATAGACGAGTTTCACATAATTAGGTTAATATTTTGACATCAGCAAGTCCTGTAGCCGTTTTTCTTTGCTTCTTTTAGTAGTTTTCTATATTTTGGGATATTTTAACATAGATTTTATCATTTTGACTTTCCAATATGAGTTTAATTGTATTTCATCTTCTATTTCTTTAATTTTAAGCATGAGTAGCTAGATTTTTACTAGGGTTGTGACCCAACCCTAGTGTGTAAACCTTATGAGTATCTAATTTAGTGCTTGTTTATGATTGAGTGTTTATTATTTAGCCTTGTTCATACTTAATTTGTGGAATTAATGATTGCAAATATTAGTTCATGCCTAATTGACTTAGTCTCTACTTGAGAAAGAGAGACTTAATCTAGGAAAATTTGGCTAACAAGAAATTGGGTCAATTGAGAGATTGATCAACCCAATTAAAGAGTTCAACCTAGAGATAGTAATAACCCGACTTGAGCTCTTATCAACCATTTTATGTGATACCTATTAGGACTTGAGAAAGCCAAATTGGGCAAACTTGACCGAGAGGTACTGAGTGGGTAATTGAGAGTTGATAGCTATAATACACCCCGATCAACAAAATAAGCATTAAGGTTTATATCCCATTAGGCGAACACCTAGGCGATGGTCATAACCCTAGGCCTTTTACAAACTTGAAAAACAACAAAAACAACTATCTTAGTTTTAAAAATAGAAATAGAAACAAAAATAATTTGTGAAAATGTAAATTAAGATAGTTCAAACTCATGTACTAGAATATATACTCCTAACTCCCATATAAACTCCATGTGGATTCGATCCCGACTTGTTGTTGGGTTACTATTATTGCAATCGACCGTTTCATATCCTTGTTTTGAGGTGTGATTTGGACGAGACCAGGGCTCCGGAGATGCAGCAGCTTAGCTTTTCATTTCTTTTCCCAACTTTTATACTTGTGCCATTTTGGCACATTTATTGTAAATAAAAACACCTTTTGCTCAAGTATTGTATGAGTCTTTCTATGTTCTTTTGTTTGAACATTTATGCAAGTTCAATCTTTGTGTCCTTTCTTGTTTAAGTGTTTTGTGCAAGTTTTACTATTTGTGTCTGATTATGCAAGGCTATGGGTGTATTTTCCCCCGAAAGCATTTGGATTTCGGGCAAAATTTCTTCCGAAATCAACCCTTTATCGTGAGGGTTTTAATAAGAGAGGGCCCTCTTATGTTTACGGTGCTCTTGAAGAGGACGTCTCATGTTCATTACGACACGAGCATTTGAAGTACTTGTTTAACTTTCAAATGACAAAATCAATTCATCGTTCAGACAAGAAACAAGATAGAAATAAAATGACTTTACTTTATTCCTTCCATTTTCAAAAAGTACATAAGCATTTGTTATGCTAAAAAGAAATTGCCAATGGCTAACTTGTACAACTTGTTTCTACGGGACTGGCCACGCAGTCCTCGGTCCTGATGATACAACTATATTTCCAATTTTTGTATTCTGATTGGCGTGGCAGTCATTGTTGTCGTATCCTCATATCATTCCTCCCCCAGGTTTCGAAAGCGAAGAATGCGAATTGGAATACTGGAAGTTTTGCACCTTTGAGGATTCCACTAATGAATTGCTAGATAATCTTCAGTTCGGTAACAAACTTCACTTCTCCTTAAGAATTTATGCTATCGAGCCAAAGACTATCTAACAATCCCCTAGTGGCTTGCAATTGTGAACGGTCGGATAACTTTTGTTCGATAGCAAACTTAACTTCCCAGTGGGAACTTTGCTACCGAGCAAAATATTATCTAACCTCTCCGGAGTGGTTTTTCGCTTGTGTGCCTTGCTATTAAAAGGTCTTATTGATACTGTTGAAACCTTCTTCGTAGTATGCTTTCCGTTGTTGCCTCGTTAAAAACCTTGCCAGAAAAACCCAGTTGGGACAAAAACTGGACGAAGGGATAAAGAGTGCAGCACATACTTTCAGTACAGGTGATGTTCATCAGCAATAGTATCTCTTGTGGCATGCCATGTTCCAGTTGCTTGGCAACTTTTCTCCATCTTGATTCTTCAACTCGTATGAACCTTTCCCGGTGATAGATGAAACCCGGTAGGGGCCTTCCCATGTTGGACCTAGCTTCCCTGCATTGAGTTCCTGGGTGTTTTGAGTTACTTTCTTTAGAACCAACTCTCCCACTTTGAAATAATGGAGGTTGGCTTCGATTATAATATCTTTCAATTCTCTGCTTTTGAGCTATCATCCTTATATGTGCCAAGTCCCTGCGCTCATCGAGCAGCTCCAAATTGACTAACATTGCTTCGTTGTTTGCTTCTTCGTTTGCCTGGAAGTATCTCATGGTAGGCTCCCCTACTTCCACCGGGATTGAGGCTTCTGCTCTCGTTAAAATTCTACTAACATAATAAATGGAAGATTGCATACCTTCGTCCTCACAGACTAAAAAGGTGCTTACCGCTACCTCTGAGAGTGCTAGGTAGATTAACAATTTTTTGCCTTCCTCCGACTTTGATAGTAACAGAGGACTTGACAAGTACCTTTTCAAATCCCTCAAAGCCTGCTGGCATTCCAGGGTCTATTCGAAGTTGTTCTTCTTTTTTAGCAACGCGAAGAAACGGTGGCATTTCTCTGAAGACCGGGAAATGAACCTGCGCAAAGCGTCCAATCTCCTTGTGAGCCTTTGAACCTCTTTTATGCTTGATAGCTGGTTCGGGATGTCTTCGATGGCTTTGATTTTATTGGGGTTAACCTCAATCCCCCTTTGCGACACCAGAAATCCCATGAACTTGCCGGAGCTGACACCGAACGCACACTTCTCGGGGTTAAGCTTCATGTTATGCTTCCTTAGGATGTCAAAAGTTTCTTGCAAGTGTTTAGGGTGATCACCTGTGTTCAAAGACTTAACAAACATATCGTCTATATAAACTTCCATGATTTTCCCTATCAGTTTTTCAAACATCTTGTTTACGAGCCGCTGGTAAGTGGCTTCGGCGTTCTTTAGCCCGAAGGGCATCACATTATAGTAATATGTGCCGAAATTCATGATAAACAAAGTTTTTCCCTGATCTACCGGATTCATCTTAATTTGGTTGTACCCGGAGTAAGCATCGAGGAAACTCATTAACTCATGCCCGGTCGTTGCATCAATCATCTGATCGATGTTTGGCAATGGGAATGAGTCCTGTGGGCACGCCTTATTCAAGTCCTTATAGTCTACGCACATGCAAAATTTATTGTTCTTCTTAGGAACTACTACTATGTTAGCTAGCCAGTCTGGATACTTTACCTTATCGAACCGATATAAAGTAGGAGAGTTACCTCTTCTTTGACAAATTTATTTCTGGCCTCGACAATAGGATGTTTCTTTTGTTTTACCGGAGGGATGCTAAGATCCAAGCTTAGCTTGTGTACGTCCATTTCTGTCGGGATACCTGTCATATCCGCATATAACTACGCAAAAAATTGATGTTAAATTTAAGAAATTCAATAAACCCAGAACTGAGCTCGGGTTGCAGTCCTGTCCCCAAGTGGAATTTCCTCTCTAAGAACTTTTTGAATAATGCGACTTGCTCAAGCTCTTCCGATGTGGACTTCGTTGCGCCCGTCTCTTCTGGTACCTAGAAATATCTTGGCACTTGATAAGATTCTGATACCTCTTCCCCCTGGTTGACTTCACTTGATTCGAGAGCAGGCTCCAGTTTCTATAATTGCTATGCCGCATGCTCCTTCCCTTTGCTACTGGAGACCAAAATCGCATTCATCTCCCTTGCCGCTAGTTGATCTCCTTTTATCTGTTTAATCCCCCCGTGAGTTGGCAATTTCAGCAACTGGTGATATGTTGATGGTACAACCTTCATCTCCTGCAACCATAGTCTTCCCAGGATAATGTTGTAGCTCATATTACCACCCACCACCTCGAAAATGGTCGTCTTCATCACCCCCTCAGCATTTGTGGGCAGTAGGATCTCTCCTCGGGTAGTCATGCTTGCTAGGTTGAACCCAGCGAGGAGTTTTATGGCCGGAATGATGCTTCTGGTAAGTTTGGCTTGTTCCAATACCCTTCATTGTATAATATTGGCCGAACTCCTTGGATCTACTCGAACACGTTTGATTTTAAAATCTAATATATTCAAAGAAATTACCAATGCGTCATTGTGCGGTAGAGACAATCCATCTGTGTCTTCCTTTGTGAAAGTGATGTCATCTTAAATGACTTTCTGGAGTCTCTTGTTGTGGGTTACTAATACCTTCGTATTTTTTGTTGCAGAGAAGGTAACCCCGTTAATCTCGTTTCCCCAAAAAATCATGTTAATCGTCAGGCATGGGCGATCTTCTCCTTCTTTTGAGGGCTCCGGGTTATCACATTTGCGACCGTAATTGTTCTTGTCCCGGTCACTTAAGAATTCCCTAAGGTGGCCATTCTTCAGCAGTGTCACCACCTCTTCGCACAGATGCCGACAGTCCCCATTCTGGTGACCGTTCTTCGCGTGGTATTCGCACCACAAATTAGGATCCTGGCTGGGATCGAACATCATCGCTTCGGGAATCGTGCTTCTTTAATGTTCCTCATAGACGATACCAACTCTACTACACTGACGTTGAAGTTGTATTCTGAAAGTCTGGGTAGATAGGATCTCAAGAACCTGACGTTTCCTTGTCCTGTAATGACCTGTTGTTCCGGCCACGATCAGTTCTTCTATCGGTAATGAACCTGTCCACCGATCGAAAGCCTCTGTCGCATCCTTTGGCCTGTTTATAGGGCAAAAACCAGCTCCTAGAGGACCGTTTATCTGTGTCGAAATTGTCTTTTGATTTCTCTTTATTCTTCTCTCAACCTTTAACCGATGCCGAGAAGACGAGTTGATCATCCTCAATCATTATATTTGATTCGTACTGGTTGTGAACATCCACCGAAGTCATCCCTTGGAACTCGAGCAAGCTTTTTTTCAAGTTCCGAGAAGCATCGGAACTTCTCGGATTCAATTCCTTGGTGAATGATCCAACCGCCCATTCATCCGGAATGGCCGGGAGCAATATCCTTTCCTTCTGGAACCAGGTTATAAATTCCCGCAGCAACTCGGACTCTCTTTGTGCAATTCTGAATATGTCGGCCTTCCGGGCCTACACCTTTCTGGCCCCGGCATGGGCCTTAATGAAAGAATCTGCAAGCATCTCGAAGGAATATATGGAACGCTCGGGAAACAACGAATACCACGTCAAGGCTCCTCTCGTGAGAGTCTTTTTGAATTTTTTCAGCAAAACTGATTCGATCTCGTGGGAAGCTAAATCTTTCCCATTCACCCCCATTATATAAGTGGTGATAGGATCTGAAGTCCCATCATATTTCGGCACGTTGGGTATTTTAAACCGCTTCAGGATCAATTTTAGTGCCGCGCTTGGTTTATAAAGCAATTGAGTGTACTTTTTTTAGTATGGTCCTTTCAGCACCGGTAGTGCACTCGGGACGTGGTCCATGCGGGCATTTACTTCCCTCATAAATCGTATGAGTTCATTTTTGAAAGGATCTCTCTCGTTGTTGTGACCGGATCTGCTACACCGGCCCTATCGAATCCGGCCTCATCCCTCGGGGTGTTGTTGTCGAACCTTTGCATTGTTTGATTTGCCGGAGCACCAGGAGGAACTAGACCTCGTCTGTATGCATTATTGGAAGCACCTGATAACGCCTGTTTTAGCTCTGTCATAACCTTATCCTATCATGTGAGGTAGACTAGAATGATCTCTTGTTGATCTTGCAGGACCCTTACCTCTTCAACAACATGCTCCTCTTCAGCATCATCAGGAGTCGCCTCCCGAACATGTCGCGGGTACTGCCTGCCGTGGACCGGTGTGGCCTCCTTCCCTTCACTGCAGGTATCACTGATTGAATCCTCGTGTTAAGGCCGGTTTCCTTGGGCCCCAAGGTTGTGTGTGTTGTTAACACCTTTATCTGCCATTTTTTATGATTTTTTGCTAACAATAAATAATCAAACACGTTAGTAAAAGAGGCAAGGACCAACTTAATTGAATAGCTATCTAGGCCCCATGGTGGGCGCCAAACTGTTTACCCGTAAAATAGTACCGTTGAATTTATACGTAGTTTCTAGAAAAGTGAATTAATTTGATCCTAAAATAATACATAAATTAGACAAAAATATAATACTTAGCCTTGAGATAGAGATAAAATAGCAGAAATAATAGTCCTGGGAGCAGGGCTTCCAGGAGAACGATATCAAAGAGCAAGAAGATAAAATTATATTAAGTTTTGAATAGAATGTAGCATATGTTTGCCAGAAAATCCGTGTCCTTAACAATTTATAATAGAGCTCACTATTTATAGTTGCACTTAGGGAACGAGGTCTTAGGATCAAACCCCTCTTTAATGTAAATTATGAGGGCCATTGAAGAATGTGTAACGGCGGGCAGTGAATGCCATATTTCTTGTAACGGGCAGTATACTTAATACTGTAGAATATTCTTCATTAAATGCTAACGGTTGGTAGGCATTTATTCCATCTTTATGAGTATCATTCTCTTCAATAACAGACGGGATTGTTGCCTTCGGCTTCGGCTATCTTCTATATTCGGCTCCATGTGTCACTTCCTCATGTGATCATTTAATATAACATATTTTACCCTATACAATTTTCTCTAAAATTCGATTGAAAAGTTAAATCAGTTAAATTTGTAAAGTTAGATCTCAAGCAATTGGTTTAACGTGATTAAGTTGATCCTTGTTAATATGAAATAACAAAAAGGTAACTATAATAGTAGCAAGTAAGCGCAAGAGGAACATAATTTGAATTAAAATAAAAGCAACAATAGCCTGGCTCTCTTGTTGAATTAATCCACAAGGTTGAACAATAATAGTGTATTCTCAGTGGTTGTGCATAGAAAGGAATTAAGAGCTTTACAAGTGTAGGCGTAGGGGTATTTATACTACTATAGAAGTGTAACCGCCTTCCTAATATAATGGCTAGCCGTTATTGGTAGTATTTGCATCAGACACATTTATCACCGGTTAGTCGGTTACAATTACTTGGGGCGTGACAATCGGGCGCAATTATGGATGACACAGCGTATCTCGGGATTCAATATCCCCGGAGTTGGTACCCGTCCGATCCGTTGCGGTGTTTTCTGAAATTAATTTTGAGATGTCATCTTCCCAGAATGAACTTGCGCGATCTCAGATGTAATATCCGTAACTAGAGGCCCCAGACCATATAATCAGTGTAACGAATGAAGTAGTCGACTCGACGGTGACTGCAATGTGTATTCCGGAATACATGCCTGCCATATTTGCTTACTACCAACACAATCCTCCTTTATGGAACATTTCTATGTACGGGTAAAATCGGGGATAATGTTACCCTCGATTTTCCAGTAAAGAAATGAGAGGAAAGCATGATTTGATGCAATCTCGAGTGAAGCCGAAGGGCTCCTCGTCTCGCAGCCCGAGGAGGACGAATGGTGCATCCAGGATCAAACACGGCTGAGTATCGGATCCGGTCAGAGTAAAGTTTCGGGACTAAGAAAAAAGAGAAACGGTTAAGCACGACTAGCAGGGAGTCGTAATATTCGCCCTCAACCGGATATTACGGTGCAAATCTCATCCGATATCAATTGCGGATCGATATTTACCGAAAAGAGAGGATTTTTACCTTATTTAGAATTGTACTAGGATTGAAACTCTCCTACTATATAAAAGGGAGAACCTTTTTATTTTAAACCATTATTGGCACGCATATCAAAGAAATAAAGTTTATTTTTATCTTCTACCTATTGTTCAAAGTGTTTTTCTATTCCTCTTTTCTTTAGTTACAACTGAGCTCGTATCGAGGGCTGGATCGGAGCCAGTTTTCAGTGTTCAACTTAAAGCCAGGCTTGACTGTTCCATCGTGTTTGGTTTGATCAATTTATCTTTCATTAATTTAATTATTTGTTGTTCTTAAATTATTCATATTAAGTTAAATCACGTGTCCTTTAAATCGCGTACAAATTTAATTGTTACTCATTTTTAAGGGTAAACAATTTAGAGCCCACCGTAGGGCAAAGGATAATAGTAGTGATTTAATACAAATCTCTATAACACACCTTGTTTTACACTTGTTCTTTGAAGTTTGATTTCAGGTTAACCTAAGAATGTCAAATTCTTAATCTGCTCACTTGAACGTTGACGCCGAGTCAGACCACCACGGTGAAAGCAATAACGCGGTACCTAGCAATGACGTGCCCCTTGTTGATCCCAATGGCGTCCTACTCGCTGACCCGGTAGATGCTAACTCGAAGGTTTCCATCAACATCAACTTACCAACTAATCCTGAAAATAGCATTCGCGGGGCACCCCAGCCATCGGCTCGAGAAGCACCCGAAGGGGAAGGTGATGGGGTTAGCTTGCAGTTGATTTTTGAAATGTTGCAAGCTCAGCATGCGGCAATAGAGCAGTCGCAGATCCAAAGTAACGTCCCTAACAGGATCGAACCCGAGCGGGTCAGAGAAAACACTCGAAGGGGTGAACAAATTACCGCAAAACCAGATGAATTTGGGCCCGAGGAAACTTCTAAGGTAATGAAAATTCTCTAAGCGTTGACAAAGCGGGTGGAGTCTGGTGAGAAAAAGATAGATAGACCAATGACAAAAAGGTGGAAACTTATAATTTTCGGGTCGATCAGATCCTGGGAGCGCCTCCGATATTTAAGGGGCTGGATTCCAAAAAAATCATTCAGAAGCCTTTCCCCTAAGTGCGACGCCGAAGCCAATCCCGAAGAGATTCCGAATGCCTGACATTCCCAAGTATAATGGGACCACAGATCCAAATGAGAATGTAACCTCCTATACGTGCACAATCAAGGGGATTGACCTGGAAGACAACGAGATCGAATCAGTGTTATTGAAGAAATTTGGGAAAACCATGTACAAATGAGCGATAATATGGTATCACAACTTGCATCCGAATTCTACTGATTCATTTGCTATGCTTGCAGATGCTTTTGTAAAAGCCCATGCCGGTATCATCAAGGTCGAGACAAGGAAATTGGACCTTTTCAAAGTCAAGCAGAGAGAGAACGAGATGATTAGGGAGTTTGTGTCGAGGTTCGAGATAGAGCGAATGGACTTGCTCCCGATTGCGAATGATTGGGCCGTTCAGGAGTTTACTCAAGGGCTCAAACCCCGATGTTTCGTTGCTTCTCAATAATTAATGCAAAACTTGGTGGAGTACGCGGCAGTTACTTGGGCCGACGTCCATAATAGGTATTAGTCGAAGATCAGAGTCGAGGACAACCAACTGGGGGGGCCCTCGGGGTTTGTTTACCCCAATAGAGCAAATGACAGATCTAAGAGGATTATCAACCAGGAGCCAAGTTCGGTCCGAGATTGGTATTAGCCATACAGCTCAGACAGGAAGGGAAACGGATCCGGTCACCACTTAATTAGGAACGACCGGAGAAATGATCAAGGACCGAGTAACCGGGTCTGATGAGTAAAAACGGTTTTGACAGGTCGCTCGGGGGTAGGGAAGCACCAAGATTATCGGAGCACAATTTCAACATGGATGCTGCAAGTATATTGCCGGCCATAGGTTGCATCAAACAGACCAAGTGGCCTAGACCACTTCAGTCCAATCCCGCACATAAGGATCATAGCTTTGTGTGTAAGTACCATGGTACTCATGGTCATAGGACCAAAGATTATCAACAACTAAGGGAAGAAGTGGCTCGATTATTCAACAACGGGCATCTTCAAGAATTCCTAACCGAACAAGCCAAAAATCATTTCAAACATAGGGACGTCAACAAACAGGTTGAACATGAGGTGGCCAACGCGTGATCAACATGATCATTGGGGGAGTGGATGTCCCTCGAGGGCCAATGATAAAACGCACCAAAGTTTCCATCACAAGGGAGAAACGCACACAGGATTACGTCCCGGAAGGAGCCATCTCGTTCAGCGATGAAGAGGGCATCATCTAGCTTCACAATGATGCACTGGTAATATATGTGCTTATCAATAAATCTTGATTTAAACTTTTGTTGATTGATCAAGGTATCTTGTCCAACATCATCCGATTGAGGGTCGTAGAATAACTGGGTTATTGGACCAAATCGTACCGACGCTCCGAGTGTTGAACGGATTCAACATGGCAAACGAGACGACGAATGGTGAGGTACCTTTACCAGTGAACACTACATGGATCACCTAGGAAATAAAGTTTTACATAATCGATTTGTATATGAGGTATAACGCCTTGTTCTAGAGGTCGTGGGTTCACAGCATGAGGGTGGTGCCTTCAACCTTACATCAGGCGTTGAAATTTCCCAGTCTGGGAGGAGTCAAAACAGTCTACAGTGAATAGTCGGCAGTGAAGGAGATGTTCGTTGTCAATAAAGTGATCCCGGCGCTAGCGATTTCGACATTAAAAAATAGGGGTGTTTGAAGAAAAGAAAACCAAATAGCAATCAACAATCCCGACCTCGACTAGGTAGGAGGAACACACAACAGACAAGGATGATGATTACGGCGTCAGATCTTTTATAGCACATGAAAACACCGATGCCACTAAACTGACAATCAAGGAATTAGAGTAGGTTATACTGATCAAGCACCTACTTGATTGAAAGGTATCCCTGAGCACGGGACTAACTCCCGAACTCAGGAAAAAACTTATTGATTTTCTTAAAGTTAATGTTGATTGTTTCGCCTGGTCCCACTTAGATAAGACAGGGATCCCAACGGAGGTGAAAACTCATAAACTGACCATGGATCCAAAGTTCCACTCAGTCAAACAAAAGATAAGGTCGTAGTCCAAGATCAAACACGCATTCATCAAAGACGAGGTATCTAAACTTTTGAAAATAGGTTCCATTCGGGAAGTTAAGTACACTGATTGGCTAGCTAATGTAGTAGTCGTACCTAAAAAAGGAAACAAACTTAGAGTGTGTGTAGATTATAAGGATCTAAATAAGGCATATCCAAAGGATTCATTTCCTCTGCCTAATAATCGATGCGACGGCCGGACATGAGATACTGAGCTTTCTCGATGCTTATTCCGGGTACAATCAAATTCATACGGGCTCGGTCGATCAAGAAAAGACTTCTTTCATAACCTAATTCGGCACCTACTGTTATAACATAATGTCGTTTGGGTTAAAAAACGTCAGTGCCACGTATCAATGCCTAGTTAACCGGATGTTCGAAAAATAAATAGGGAAATCAATAGAGGTATATATTGATGAAATGTAGGTTAAGTCCCTGTGAGCATGATGGTAGGATATAATCCCGTATTTTAGTCACTTATTGCACTCTAATTCGCTGCACTTCACTTGTTTTGAGCTTTAATTGGTTGTGTTTTGCACTTATTGTGTGTTTTATGCCTTGTAGGAGTGATTCCGAGTGATGTAGATGTTGTGGAGCTAATTCGAGCTATTTGAAGCTTTGCAGTCTGAGTAAACGCCCAAGGTATTAAGTCGGTATCGTGTTCGGGGGTCGAGGACCAAGTCTGGAAGTCAAAACGCAAGATTTGAGTCATACTCTGAGAAATTTGCACTCGTACGACGCAGGATGCGAGGCATACTGAGATGTAGCGGTGTATTTTTGTTGCCTATTGAATTGTTGAGCTCTCTAGATTTCCCTACTAATTCCCCGCATTGCGCGTCGCCCCATGCGGCGCGCCTGTGCAATATTTACAGAGTAAATGTTCTATTTCGACTAGGAAAAGGTAATTTCATCTAGGCCCGACTCTAATTGGCATAAATACATAGAAAAATATTATTTTCTTGACTTTGGACATATATTCGACCTAGGGAGGCTAAGGAGGAGTTGGAAGAACACAAGCACAAGGATTTCATCATTCTTTTCTCACTCAAGACACGAGTTTGGATTGAATTTATGTTTTACTCTACTCTAACTCTATTTATGATGAATTTCTCCATATCTATGGAGTAGTTCTCTTTAGGGTTTGATGGATTTGATGTATTGATGATTGTTTGAGGATTATAACTCTAGCTTTATGCATTGAATCGTTTTGGATGATTTATTATTGCATCTATATTTACTTGTTCATGTAATCAAGAGAGGCATAACTTGTGATATCTTTACATTACATTGTTGGTTGAGTTTATTAATTCTTCTTAGTAATCGAAAGAGGCTAGATGAATTATTGATTAAACCTAGTTAGGATGATAATCGAGAGAGGTTCTCCTAAAGACCAATCCATTACGCATTCTTGCATATCTTCACGTGCTTAAATTGGTTCATCTTGTGTGGTTAAGACTTAATCGAGAGAGGCGTTTTTGCTGAAAGTTTGAACTAATAATTGAGTGAATTCGACAGACTCACTTAAACATTAGAAGTGAATTACCTAGATTTAGATCCTAAATAATTATCTTGCACTTATACTATCATCCCCAATTTTCTTCCATTGATAACTTCCTTGCTTACCTTTGTTGCGATTGTCATTAGTCAATAGCTTTATATCTTAGTTAATTTTAAGTAGAAATCATAGAAATCTCAATTGTTGATCATCTTGAATAGCAATTAAGCTAGAAACTACAAGAATATTATTTAAATCCAATCCATGTGAATACGATATTATATTATACTATATTTGATTAGCGAGCATAATTAAATTTTATTTCGAGCTCATCAAATTTTGGCTTCGTTGCCGGGGATTGACAATCAATAGTGTTCAAAGTAGTTTTTGGTGCTAATTCAGGAATTATGTTTTAGTTTTTTTCTTTTTTTTCCTTTTTTATTTTATTTTATTAATTAGTTAACTTCTTTTCAAGATTATTTTTGTAGTACCTAACAAGTTGGAGAAGATACTCTAGATATTGAATGCTAAATTCTACGAAGATAGAGTACAACCAGCCTAAGAAATGGTTAAAGAGTTAGCAGCTGAACATTATCAGCAGTCTGGTATATGTTTTAAATGCGATGGAAATCATCTATGGGTTGACTGTCAAGCAGGTATGTATTCTTCCTATGATCCCTATTTTGAACAATCTCACTATGTTTCTAGTCCGTACAGGTATGAAAATTCATATGGGCACAATCCTGACTCTGGTTGGGATGAATATCCTTATTATCGCTGAAATGAAAAAGAAGTGAGACAACCACCTCAAGAGGAAAATGGTAGTTTAGAAGCGCTTATGCATAGGTTCATGAATAGTGTTGAAGAAAGGTTTATGAAAAATGATGAAGCCATTAAGAACCTAACAGCGCGAGTGAGTACACTAGTTAATATACTTTCAGAAAGCTCATTGCATTTTGATAGTAAATACATGGACGAGATACCCTACGAGAATAAGCCTACCCGAAAGGATGAGCGTCTATAGAGGGAGATTTCCACGATATAAGAGGACTCTGATTCAACTGAAATAATCGAAAATAAGGTTGTGGTTTAGTGTGAAGCAACAGAAAAAAAAGTTCAAAACCCATCCACCTTTCCACATTTGCAATATTTGGTAGAAGAGAATGAGAAGCAAATGGTCTTGGACATACTAGAGGAGTATTCACTTGACCTTTCTTCTTTGTTTTCTTATTCTAACCTTGATCATGTGGATTTTATTTTTAGAGATCTACAGCAATTCACCGCTCAAGATGAGGAGAAGAAAGAAAGAAAGAAAAGAGTGGGTCTTGCAGGTATCCTCAGAAAAATTGGGCTTAATGAGCTCCACAAAAAATCCCAAGAAATGAAAATGGGGAATGAATTCAGAATTAGGGGTGGAGTTCATAAGTTCTTGGAAAAGAAGAAAATTTAGGGAAATTTCCTTTACCTTATGCTTTTTAATTATGTGTCATGGGGACATGACACTACTTAAAGTGTAGTGTGGGGGATATGTTGTATGTATGTATGTATATTAGTTTTAGTTTTTCCGTTTTGTTAGTTGTAGTAGTTAGAGATAGAAAATAATTTGAAAACAAACCATAAAATTTTGAAAAAAATCATTCGACAGGTTTTTTGAGGGAGTAAAGTCAAAGGAAAAAAGAAAAAAAGATTTTCTTTTGTTAGGTAGTGTAATAATTACCCCTTGGTTTGTTTTTGTACCACGGTTCTTTTTCAAGGGTTTTGTTTGAACCGAGTGTAGTTAGTTTTTGTTTTTATTAGGAGTAGGAAACCTTGTGCTATAGTTTGAATTGAAGGCAATATCTCTAGACTTTATAATACCTTGAGAATAGTGAGTACTTTAGTTATGATGCTTAGGCTTAGTTTTTGACTCTTGTATAAGTACCTTAAACTGTATGATCTTAACTTTGCTTAATTGCTTTGACGAGAGTGTCTTGATAATCCAATCTTGAGTGAGTTATGTGGAATGTGTGTGAGAGGTTTTGTGTTATTATGTGCGTTGCATTTGATGTCTAGAACTTGCCCCGTGTGTTTGAAAAGTAAAATAGTAGTTTTATTCAGTCTTGGAAGTGATATAGGCATTTCTTTATTGAGTCAGTTATAAGTTTTTGCCCACCTAATTGTTATGTATCTTAGTTAACCCCGTTGAGCCTATATTCCTATTTCTTTAGCAACCATATTACAAGCCTTACCCATTTTTTTGAATTTACCATCTATTTGAACCATTTACCTCCCGTGAGCAATTGAATTTGTTATGAACTTTGTAAAAGTTGAAGTGTGGGTGGTTGGTCTGGCTTTTGAGTGGAACTATTGAATTAAGGAGAAAAGTGCATTGTTTTAAAAAAGTAAAAGCCACTTGAATTGAATAAGAAAAGAAAAAGAAAGAATAGTTGTGTTGTTGTGAAAAATATTCCTTGATAGTGGTAACTCTTGATGTATTTATGCTTAAAGAAGTATGGAGTTAATATATATTGATGTGAAGGTGGAGTTATGGTTTGACATAAGTGTGGGGTTTTGTAAGGTAAATTGTATATATTGAAATGCTTAGGGAGTATAGTCACTCTTATGTCTAAATTTATCCTACCTGTCCCGCAACCTACATTACAACCAATTAAAGTCTTACTTGATCCTTGATTGATTGAGCTCGATTAGTTGAGTAGTACACTACGGGCAAGCCTATGGTACGTATTTTGTGGCATATGAATGTTGTTTCTGAGAGTGAGCGATTTCTGTCGATCTTAAGTTCCTAATCATTCTTAAATTTTATTGTGTGTGAAACTACTCTCCATTGTTGTGTGAGGGCACTTGATTCATGAAGGAAAGGTAATGTCGTTAACCTATGTATTAGAGTAAGTGAGTGGGTTGTGAAAAATACGTGATGCTTTTGAATCAAATCTTGAAGCTAGGATGTTACGGTATTGTACTTAATCTGTTTTAAATATTCCTCGTGTGATGAGTTATGAGAGTTGTTGAAAAAGGTCACGTCTATGTGAAGTGTAATTTGATTGCTAGAGGATGAGCAATGGTTTAAGTGTGGGGTATTGATGGTAGGCTATAATCCCGTATTTTAGTCGCTTATTGCACTCTAATTCATTGCACTTCACTTGTTTCGAGCTCATCAAATTTTGGCGTCGTTGCCGGGGATTCACAATCAATAGTGTTCAAAGTAGTTTTTGGTGCTAATTCAGGAATTATGTTTTAGTTTTTTTCTTTTTTTTTCTTTTTTATTTTATTTTATTTATTAGTTAACTTCTTTTCAAGATTATTTTTGTAGTACCTAACAAGTTGGAGAAGATACTCAAGATATTGAACGCTAAATTCTATGAAGATAGAGTACAACCAGCCTAAGAAATGGTTAAAGAGTTAGCAGCTGAACATTATCAGCGGTCTGGTATATGTTTTAAATGCGATGGAAATCATCTATGGGTTGACTGTCAAGCAGGTATGTATTCTTCCTATGATCCCTATTTTGAACAATCTCACTATGTTTCTAGTCCGTACAGGTATGAAAATTCATATGGGCATAATCCTGACTCTGGTTGGGATGAATATCCTTATTATCGCTGGAATGAAAGAGAAGTGAGACAACCACCTCAAGAGGAGAATGGTAGTTTAGAAGCGCTTATGCATAGGTTCATGAATAGTGTTGAAGAAAGGTTTATGCAAAATGATGAAGCCACTAAGAACCTAACAACGCGAGTGAGTACACTAGTTAATATACTTTCAGAAAGCTCATTGCATTTTGATAGTAAATACATGGACGAGATACCCTACGAGAATAAGCCTACCCGACAGGATGAGCGTCTACAGAGGGAGATTTCCACGATATAAGAGGACTCTGATTCAACTGAAATGATTGAAAATAAGGTTGTGGTTTAGTGTGAAGCAACAGAAAAAAAAGTTCAAAACCCATCCACCTTTCCACATTTGCAATATTTGGTAGAAGAGAATGAGAAGCAAATGGTCTTGGACATACTAGAGGAGTATTCACTTGACCTTTCTTCTTTGTTTTCTTATTCTAACCTTGATCATGTGGATTTTATTTTTAGAGATCTACAGCAATTCACCGCTCAAGATGAGGAGAAGAAAGAAAGAAAGAAAAGAGTGGGTCTTGCATGTATCCTCAGAAAAATTGGGCTTAATGAGCTCCACAAAAAATCCCAAGAAATGAAAATGGGGAATGAATTCAGAATTAGGGGTGGAGTTCATAAGTTCTTGGAAAAGAAGAAAATTTAGGGAAATTTCCTTTACCTTATGCTTTTTAATTATGTGTCATGGGGACATGACACTACTTAAAGTGTAGTGTGGGGGATATGTTGTATGTATGTATGTATATTAGTTTTAGTTTTTCCGTTTTGTTAGTTGTAGTAGTTAGAGATAGAAAATAATTTGAAAACAAACCATAAAATTTTGAAAAAAATCATTCGACGGGTTTTTTGAGGGAGTAAAGTCAAAGGAAAAAAGGAAAAAAGATTTTCTTTTGTTAGGTAGTGTAATAATTACCCCTTGGTTTGTTTTTGTACCACGGTTCTTTTCCAAGGGTTTTGTTTGAACCGAGTGTAGTTAGTTTTTGTTTTTATTAGGAGTAGGAAACCTTGTGCTATGGTTTGAATTGAAGGCAATATCTCTAGACTTTATAATACCTTGAGAATAGTGAGTACTTTAGTTATGACGCTTAGGCTTAGTTTTTGACTCTTGTATAAGTACCTTAAACTGTATGATCTTAACTTTGCTTAATTGCTTTGACGAGAGTGTCTTGATTATCCAATCTTGAGTGAGTTATGTGGAATGTGTGTGAGAGGTTTTGTGTTATTATGTGCGTTGCATTTGATGTCTAGAACTTGCCCCGTGTGTTTGAAAAGTAAAATAGTAGTTTTATTCAGTCTTGGAAGTGATATAGGCATTTCTTTATTGAGTCAGTTATAAGTTTTTGCCCACCTAATTGTTATGTATCTTAGTTAACCCCGTTGAGCCTATATTCCTATTTCTTTAGCAACCATATTACAAGCCTTACCCATTTTTTTGAATTTACCATCTATTTGAACCATTTACCTCCCGTGAGCAATTGAATTTGTTATGAACTTTGTAAAAGTTGAAGTGTGGGTGGTTGGTCTGGCTTTTGAATGGAACTATTGAATTAAGGAGAAAAGTGCATTGTTTTAAAAAAGTAAAAGCCACTTGAATTGAATAAGAAAAGAAAAAGAAAGAATAGTTGTGTTGTTGTGAAAAATATTCCTTGATAGTGGTAACTCTTGATGTATTAATGCTTAAAGAAGTATGGAGTTAATATATATTGATGTGAAAGTGGAGTTATGGTTTGACATAAGTGTGGGGTTTTGTAAGGTAAATTGTATGTATTGAAATGCTTAGGGAGTATTAGTCACTCTTATGTCAAAATTTATCCTACCCGTCCCGTAACCTACATTACAACCAATTAAAGTCTTACTTGATCCTTGATTGAATGAGCTTGATTAGTTGAGTAGTACACTACAGGTAAGCCTATGGTACGTCTTTTGTGGCATATGAATGTTGTTTCTGAGAGTGAGCGATTTCTGTCGATCTTGAGTTCCTAATCATTCTTAAATTTTATTGTGTGTGAAACTACTCTCTATTGTTGTGTGAGGGTACTTGATTCACAAAGGAAAGGTAATGTCGTTGACCTATGTGTTAGAGTAAGTGAGTGGGTTGTGAAAAATACGTGGTGCTTTTGAATCAAATCTTGAAGCTAGGATGTTACGGTATTGTACTTAATCTGTTTTAAATATTCCTCGTGTGATGAGTTATGAGAGTTGTTGAAAAAGGTCACGTCTATGTGAAGTGTAATTTGATTGCTCGAGGATGAGCAATGGTTTAAGTGTGGGGTATTGATGGTAGGCTATAATCCCGTATTTTAGTCGCTTATTGCACTCTAATTTATTGCACTTCACTTGTTTCGAGCTCATCAAATTTTGGCGTCGTTGCCGGGGATTCACAATCAATAGTGTTCAAAGTAGTTTTTGGTGCTAATTCAGGAATTATGTTTTAGTTTTTTTCTTTTTTTTCCTTTTTTATTTTATTTTATTTATTAGTTAACTTCTTTTCAAGATTATTTTTGTAGTACCTAACAAGTTGGAGAAGATACTCTAGATATTGAACGCTAAATTCTGTGAAGATAGAGTACAACCAGCCTAAGAAATTGTTAAAGAGTTAGCAGCTGAACATTATCAGCGGTCTGGTATATGTTTTAAATGCGATGGAAATCATCTATGGGTTGACTGTCAAGCAGGTATGTATTCTTCCTATGATCCCTATTTTGAACAATCTCACTATGTTTCTAGTCCGTACAGGTATGAAAATTCATATGGGCACAATCCTGACTCTGGTTGGGATGAATATCCTTATTATCGCTGAAATGAAAGAGAAGTGAGACAACCACCTCAAGAGGAGAATGGTAGTTTAGAAGCGCTTATGCATAGGTTCATGAATAGTGTTGAAGAAAGGTTTATGCAAAATGATGAAGCCACTAAGAACCTAACAACGCGAGTGAGTACACTAGTTAATATACTTTCAGAAAGCTCATTGCATTTTGATAGTAAATACATGGACGAGATACCCTACGAGAATAAGCCTACCCGACAGGATGAGCGTCTACAGAGGGAGATTTCCACGATATAAGAGGACTCTGATTCAACTGAAATGATCGAAAATAAGGTTGTGGTTGAGTGTGAAGTAACAGAAAAAAAAGTTCAAAACCCATCCACCTTTCCACATTTGCAACATTTGGTAGAAGAGAATGAGAAGCAAATGGTCTTGGACATACTAGAGGAGTATTCACTTGACATTTCTTCTTTGTTTTCTTATTCTAACCTTGATCATGTGGATTTTATTTTTAGAGATCTACAGCAATTCACTGCTCAAGATGAGGAGAAGAAAGAAAGAAAGAAAAGAGTGGGTCTTGCAGGTATCCTCAGAAAAATTGGGCTTAATGAGCTCCACAAAAAATCCCAAGAAACGAAAATGGGGAATGATTTCAGAATTTGGGGTGGAGTTCATAAGTTCTTGGAAAAGAAGAAAATTTAGGGAAATTTCCTTTACCTTATGCTTTTTAATTATGTGTCATGGGGACATGACACTACTTAAAGTGTGGTGTGGGGGATATGTTGTATGTATGTATGTATATTAGTTTTAGTTTTTCCGTTTTGTTAGTTGTAGTAGTTAGAGATAGAAAATAATTTGAAAAAAAACCATAAAATTTTGAAAAAAATCATTCGACAGGTTTTTTGAGGGAGTAAAGTCAAAGGAAAAAAGGCAAAAATATTTTTTTTTGTTAGGTAGTGTAATAATTACCCCTTGGTTTGTTTTTGTACCACGGTTCTTTTCCAAGGGTTTTGTTTGAACCGAGTGTAGTTAGTTTTTATTTTTATTAGGAGTAGGAAACCTTGTGCTATGGTTTGAATTGAAGGCAATATCTCTAGACTTTATAATACCTTGAGAATAGTGAGTACTTTAGTTATGACGCTTAGGCTTAGTTTTTGACTCTTGTATAAGTACCTTAAACTGTATGATCTTAACTTTGCTTAATTGCTTTGACGAGAGTGTCTTGATAATCCAATCTTGAGTGAGTTATGTGGAATGTGTGTGAGAGGTTTTGTGTAATTATGTGCGTTGCATTTGATGTCTAGAACTTACCCCGTGTGTTTGAAAAGTAAAATAGTAGTTTTATTCAGTCTTGGAAGTGATATAGGCATTTCTTTATTGAGTCAGTTATAAGTTTTTGCCCACATAATTGTTATGTATCTTAGTTAACCCCGTTGAGCCTATATTCCTATTTCTTTAGCAACCATATTACAAGCCTTACCCATTTTTTTGAATTTACCATCTATTTGAACCATTTACCTCCCGTGAGCAATTGAATTTGTTATGAACTTTGTAAAAGTTGAAGTGTGGGTGGTTGGTCTGGCTTTTGAGTGAAACTATTGAATTAAGGAGAAAAGTGCATTGTTTTAAAAAAGTAAAAGCCACTTGAATTGAATAAGAAAAGAAAAAGAAAGAATAGTTGTGTTGTTGTGAAAAATATTCCTTGATAGTGGTAACTCTTGATGTATTTATGCTTAAAGAAGTATGGAGTTAATATATATTGATGTGAAGGTGGAGTTATGGTTTGACATAAGTGTGGGGTTTTGTAAGGTAAATTGTATGTATTGAAATGCTTAGGGAGTATTAGTCACTCTTATGTCAAAATTTATCCTACCCGTCCCGCAACCTACATTACAACCAATTAAAGTCTTACTTGATCCTTGATTGAATGAGCTTGATTAGTTGAGTAGTACACTACGGGCAAGCCTATGGTACGTCTTTTGTGGCATATGAATGTTGTTTCTGAGAGTGAGCGATTTCTGTCGATCTTGAGTTCCTAATCATTCTTAAATTTTATTGTGTGTGAAACTACTCTCTATTGTTGTGTGAGGGCACTTGATTCACAAAGGAAAGGTAATGTCGTTGACCTATGTGTTAGAGTAAGTGAGTGGGTTGTGAAAAATACGTGGTGCTTTTGAATCAAATCTTGAAGCTAGGATGTTACGGTATTGTACTTAATCTGTTTTAAATATTCCTCGTGTGATGAGTTATGAGAGTTGTTGAAAAAGGTCACGTCTATGTGAAGTGTAATTTGATTGCTCGAGGATGAGCAATGGTTTAAGTGTGGGGTATTGATGGTAGGCTATAATCCCGTATTTTAGTCGAATATTGCACTCTAATTTATTGCACTTCACTTGTTTCGAGCTCATCAAATTTTGGCGTCGTTGCCGGGGATTCACAATCAATAGTGTTCAAAGTAGTTTTTGGTGCTAATTCAGGAATTATGTTTTAGTTTTTTTCTTTTTTTTCCTTTTTTATTTTATTTTATTTATTAGTTAACTTCTTTTCAAGATTATTTTTGTAGTACCTAACAAGTTGGAGAAGATACTCTAGATATTGAACGCTAAATTCTATGAAGATAGAGTACAACCAGCCTAAGAAATGGTTAAAGAGTTAGCAGCTGAACATTATCAGCGGTCTGGTATATGTTTTAAATGCGATGGAAATCATCTATGGGTTGACTGTCAAGCAGGTATGTATTCTTCCTATGATCCCTATTTTGAACAATCTCACTATGTTTCTAGTCCGTACAGGTATGAAAATTCATATGGGCACAATCCTGACTCTGGTTGGGATGAATATCCTTATTATCGCTGAAATGAAAGAGAAGTGAGACAACCACCTCAAGAGGAGAATGGTAGTTTAGAAGCGCTTATGCATAGGTTCATGAATAGTGTTGAAGAAAGGTTTATGCAAAATGATGAAGCCACTAAGAACCTAACAACGCGAGTGAGTACACTAGTTAATATACTTTCAGAAAGCTCATTGCATTTTGATAGTAAATACATGGACGAGATACCCTACGAGAATAAGCCTACCCGACAGGATGAGCGTCTACAGAGGGAGATTTCCACGATATAAGAGGACTCTGATTCAACTGAAATGATCGAAAATAAGGTTGTGGTTGAGTGTGAAGCAACAGAAAAAAAAGTTCAAAACCCATCCACCTTTCCACATTTGCAACATTTGGTAGAAGAGAATGAGAAGCAAATGGTCTTGGACATACTAGAGGAGTATTCACTTGACATTTCTTCTTTATTTTCTTATTCTAACCTTGATCATGTGGATTTTATTTTTAGAGATCTACAGCAATTCACTGCTCAAGATGAGGAGAAGAAAGAAAGAAAGAAAAGAGTGGGTCTTGCAGGTATCCTCAGAAAAATTGGGCTTAATGAGCTCCATAAAAAATCCCAAGAAACGAAAATGGGGAATGATTTCAGAATTTGGGGTGGAGTTCATAAGTTCTTGGAAAAGAAGAAAATTTAGGGAAATTTCCTTTACCTTATGCTTTTTAATTATGTGTCATGGGGACATGACACTACTTAAAGTGTGGTGTGGGGGATATGTTGTATGTATGTATGTATATTAGTTTTAGTTTTTCCGTTTTGTTAGTTGTAGTAGTTAGAGATAGAAAATAATTTGAAAAAAAACCATAAAATTTTGAAAAAAATCATTCGACAGGTTTTTTGAGGGAGTAAAGTCAAAGGAAAAAAGGCAAAAAGATTTTCTTTTGTTAGGTAGTGTAATAATTACCCCTTGGTTTGTTTTTGTACCACGGTTCTTTTCCAAGGGTTTTGTTTGAATCGAGTGTAGTTAGTTTTTATTTTTATTAGGAGTAGGAAACCTTGTGCTATGGTTTGAATTGAAGGCAATATCTCTAGACTTTATAATACCTTGAGAATAGTGAGTACTTTAGTTATGACGCTTAGGCTTAGTTTTTGACTCTTGTATAAGTACCTTAAACTGTATGATCTTAACTTTGCTTAATTGCTTTGACGAGAGTGTCTTGATAATCCAATCTTGAGTGAGTTATGTGGAATGTGTGTGAGAGGTTTTGTGTAATTATGTGCATTGCATTTGATGTCTAGAACTTACCCCGTGTGTTTGAAAAGTAAAATAGTAGTTTTATTCAGTCTTGGAAGTGATATAGGCATTTCTTTATTGAGTCAGTTATAAGTTTTTGCCCACCTAATTGTTATGTATCTTAGTTAACCCCGTTGAGCCTATATTCCTATTTCTTTAGTAACCATATTACAAGCCTTACCCATTTTTTTGAATTTACCATCTATTTGAACCATTTACCTCCCGTGAGCAAAGGGGTCCGGGCTGTTCACGGATGGTTCTTCCAATGCAAAGAGGTCCGGGCTGGGCATCGTATTAAAACTGCCTATGGGTAACGTAATAAGGCAATCTATTAGAATTGTAAAATTGACTAACAACGAAGCCGAATATGAGGCTATGGTTGCAGGTCTAGAACTTGCTAAGAGCCTGGCAGCCGAGGTGATCAAGGCCAAATATGACTCCCTCCTTGTCGTCAACCAAGTCAACGACACGTTTGAAGTAAAAGAGGAATGGATGCGGAAATACTTGGATAAGTTTTAGGTGACATTACACTAATTCAAGGAATGGACTCTACAGCACGTACCTTGAGATCAAAATAACGAGGCTGATGTGTTGGCCAATTTACGGTCGTTAGTCGACTCCGATGAATTCGACTCCGGAGCAGTAGTATAATTGATGAACTCGGTGGTAGAAGAAGGTCATGATGAGGTAAACTCGACGAGCTTGACTTGGGACTAGAGGAACAAATACATAGACTATCTTGAGAAAGGAAAATTGCCATCGTATCCGAAGGAATCAAGGGCTTGGTCAAGGGAATATTATACAGGAGATCCTTTTTCGGGACACTAGCTAGGTGCTTAGGTCTGGGTGAGACCGATTACGCCATGAGGGCATGAGGGAAGTGCACGAGGGTACTTGTGGAAACCATTCAGGAGCGGAATCTTTGGTTTGGAAATTAATCAGAGCTGGTTATTACTGGAACGAGATAAAGAAGGATGCGACAGACTTCATTCGAAATGTAACGAATGCCAAAGGTACACCCCGGTGATTTATCAATCGGGGGAAATGCTTCACCTGGTCTTATCGCCATGGTCATTTATGAAATGGGGGATGGACATCGTCGGTCCATTGCCATAGGCACCCGGTAAAGCCCAATACATACTACTCATGACTGATTACTTCTCCAAGTAGGTCGAAGCACAGGCATTCGAAAAAGTTCGGGAGAAAGAGGTCATCGACTTCATTTGGGATCATATAATATGCCGATTTGGGATACCAGCCGAGATCGTTTGTGACAACGAGAAGCAGTTCATCAGAGGCAAGGTAAATAAGTTTCTTGAAGACCACAAAATTAAAAAGATCTTGTCAACACCTTACCACCCTAGTGGGAACTGTCATGTGAAATCAACAAACAAAACTATACTCCAAAACATGAAGAAGAGATTGACCAATTCGAAGGGAAAGTGGAAATAAATTCAACTCGAGGTCTTGTGGGCATATCGAACGACTTCGAAGTCAAGAACTGGTGCGACCCCGTTCACTTTAGTCTACGGTGCAGAAGCTTTGATCCCGATCGAAGTAGAGGAACCAAGCCTAAGGTTCCAATACGCTACCGAGACATCAAATATGAGGCCATGACCATGATCTTGGACTTATCAAATGAAAGGTGAGAAGCTTCCCTTGTCTAGTTAGCAGCCCAAAAATAGCGAGTGGGGAGATACTACAACCGAAGGGCTAACCTTCGATATTTTCAAGTCGAGGACTTGGTATTAAGGAAAGTTACGCAACATACCAAGAACACAAACGACGGGAAACTAGGCCCGAACTGGGAAGGACTGTGCCGAGTTGCCGGTATAACCGGGAAAGGTTCATATAAGCTTGAGTCGGGGAACGGTGTACAGTTACCGAATAACTGGAATGTGGCACACTTAAAACGATACTACTGCTAAGGTACGAACACAAATTCCTTTGGAACTTTTTATGCTTTGGACTAACCCGTGTAGGTTTTCGATCGAGGTTATATGTGATTATTAGGTCTAAAAGCACGTGTTGCACTCTTTTTCCCTTGGACCGATTTTTTTCGAAGTGGATTTTACGGCAAGGTTTTTAACGAGGCAATAGTAAAACATGTTATCTTAGTTTTGAATACCGATCTAAGGCCGGGATTGCTGACCACCCATACCGGATCGATAGTATTTGAGCCCTCACGAGCTCTATCTCGAATACTGGGGAGCCATCACGCCCTAAGTCGGGATCCTTAGAAGGAATTTTCTTATTTGATGTTAAAATCCAAGGCTTGAATATTAGAATTTATTATAAGGGTCAAACGGTCAAATGAACTGTGCCCGTGTAGCTCATTCTTGCCATGGCAGAAAGCTTTTGTGACTTTGATCATGTACTCTACATATAAAGTAATGAAAAGAAATTTGCCCTCTATATTTCATCAGTTCACATTTGTACTAGCGATATATTCGTTAAGTTATTTAGAACAAATAATGGGTTCAAAATCCTAGAGCCCGCGGGCCTTCCCAAGTCGGAGACTGCTGTCCGATAATAAGATCGGACAGCTCGGGCTATCGAACCTCGGAGGCACCGATCCTATTAGGTAGGGCCCGAATAGGAAAGGCTATGGCCAACTTAAAACGGATCGGAGATGTCCAAGTCCGTACGCAGAAAGTAAGGTCCTTACATACGATTAAAACCTATGAAAAAGGCCACCCTCGTCAAAACATCATCGTGTCCGATTAAAACATTCAAGCATTTTAAAGACTTCATTTTTTATCAGATATTCCAAAGCCAAAGTGACTCTGAGTTGTTATCGAAACCAGGCCTCGTTCGGACTCTGGGGGAACGAACACTATAAACTATGTCCAATTTTATGCTAAGGCATTAATGATATTTTTCAAACAAAGAGTTTCAAATGGATGCTAAAAAGTAAAAGACACAGGATAGCCGAAGGGAAAATTTTCTATATATGCCAAAAGTATTTACAAAGGCACGAAAAAACGGCCTCAAAATAAACAAAAATAAATGTACAAAAGAAAACAAAAAATAAACTAAGGCATCTCCGCATAGTCTTCACTGGATCCCGATTCACTGCCTGAACCCTCGGGCTAGTATATCTCTTTGGCCTCAGCCTCGAGCCTCTTCAATCTCGGTAGATAGATCAAACCCCCGAGCGTGAATCTCCTCGAGGGTCTCCCTCCGGGATAGCCACTTTACATACTCGGCCTTTGTTATTAAGTGGGCCTCGGCTATCTCCACGTCGTTCTTGTATTGGGCCAGCATATCCTAGACCTCGGTGGACTCGTTTGAAGTCTCCTCCAACTTGGACTTCAATGCGGTATACTCCCGACCGAGGGATCCCGGCTTTATCCTTCATCACACTGAGTTGGTCCTTGGCTGATGCCAACTCCTCTTTAGTAACCTACTTTTTCGAGGCCAGGAGATCCATCTTTCTCCTCAACGCCTAGGCCGAGGCTTTGAGCTCATTCATCTCGGCCTGGAGCTGGTCGACCAGGTCTATCTTCTCTTAGACCTGCGAGGTTGCGGTGTTAGCTACTGCGCTTAACCTCTCGTTATTTATCTCATATTCATCACCTTCTCGACCAGAACGGCATGTTCCCGTTTCACCGATGAGGCCTCCTTTTGAGCTTTTTCCAGCTCGACCTGGAGGATGGAGAGGTCCTTGAGGGACTCGTCTCTGTGCTTGCTAAGAGCTTTGTACACGTCCTTCTGCTAGACCTATTCCTTGAGCTCGAACTCAAACTGGCTCACTTCCATCTGAGACAGATGGAAGTTCTTGTGATGAAGAACCGAGGCCTGAGAAACAAAGTGGGTGAGATCATAAGAATATGCGAAGGTTAAATGAACCTTTCAAAAGATACAAAGAAAGAAAAGCATACCATGTTCAGTGCATGTTGTGCCTCATTGAAAAGGCTCGGTGCATCCACCTCGTTCATCTTCGCTTGATCCTCTTCGGTCAGCAGCGAAGATAGCTGGCAACACCAACCGGTTCGGACAGCACTCGGGTATCCAAGAGATCATAAACATGACCATTCTTTTACTGTCGACAACTACGCTCGGGGCGAGGAACTGCTTCACCAGCTTTGGGCTCGAGCTCGACCCGCCTGACTCCGGTAGCACATCTTTTTTCCGGATCTCCAGGTAATCGAACCCGGAGTAGTCCTCCAACGCACCGATTACATGCCATCAAAGAATAGGTTGAGGGCCTTGTATGCGGCTCGTGATGTCTCGGTCAGTGTCTCTTTGATGGCCTGAGCCTCGTGCCCTCATCTAATAAAGAATCTGTGTGAGACGGCGACTCCGGGATGTCAATAACACCGACAGCTTCTCTCGAGGAGGGAGTAGCTTTTCGAGAGGCCGTAGACGCTGGCTTTCCTTCGGGCTCCCGATCCAAAGAGGGTTCGACCTCCCGGTCACTTCCCCCCAATGTTGCCCGCTCTTCTACATCAACGGTCGGCCCATGGGCGACGAACTCGAAGTCGCAATCTTCGGGGTAGTCCCTAAGCCAGTAAAGGGATTTGGGGTCCGGCACCATGGTCGGGGTACTCTTCTTGTTACTCTTTCGGGCCCTGACCGCGACCCTTTTCTTCTTGGCCTCGGCACCCGCGTCCGAGGAACCGGAAGACCCCCTCTTTCTTCTCTTTTTCTCCTCCTTTTTCACAGTTCCCTCAGGCTGTCCCGAAGCGGAGGGTTTAGCAGGTGAGGACGGAGCCTCGTCCTCGTCCACTGCACGGAGCTCAGTGGTCTTGGGCAGACCTGTGGAAGGAAGTGAGGGACTTAATAAAGATGAAAATTTAATAGAAAAGGAAACTTGATCGGGGGGAGAACACTCACCATAGGAATGGGCCTCCGACTTGCCCTTTGAGAGTTTACGAGATTTGCGCTCGAAGTATGATGACTGTTTGGAGATCCCATCGACCTACTCCACTCTTTAAAGCGGGGAACTACATTGGAGACTCGAGCAACCGCTGCACGACAGTAGAACCAGGTGAGAGAAAGAAGAACAAAACTCAAAAAGTATTCTAAATACTCAAAAGAAGAGGAACTTACGTGTTAGGTTCCACTTATCAGGGAACGATAGGAACTCGGGGAGAATGAGATCCTCGGTCTTTACTCGAACAAATCTCCCCTGCCAGCCTTGATTCCTGTCTTCATCCATGCTCGAGAATGGAGCTTTCTTTGCCCGACGAACGAGCTTGATTAATCCTCCTCAAAAGATTCGGGGATTGTAGAGGCGAAACAGGTGGTTGATAGTAAGTTGAGGCTCCTCCGTGTTATTTATAAAGTGAGGAAGGAGGATCACAACCCCCCAGAAGGACGGGTGAATCTGTCCGAGGTAGACCTCATACCTCTTGCAGAAATCGAGGACTATTGGATCCACCGAGCCAAGCATAAAGGGGTATGTATAAATACTTAAATACCCCTCCACATGTGTGGTGATGTCCTCATCGGGGCCTGGAATGACCACTTCCTTGCCCTCACACTTGCATTCCTCCCGAACCGTCGGGAGCGTGTCCTCGGTGTTGGAGCATATGTACCTCCTCACCTCGGTCCCTTTGCTTGGAGGCTTTTTCGATCTTGAAGTTGTTCTCTATAGAGCATCCTCCGGGGATGAAATTCTTTAGGGGCGGATCTAGGGCCGCTTCGGATACGACCACCTCGGCATTTGTGGCCAGGTTAGAAGTTGAAGGGCCGGCCTTTTGAGGCACAGACTTCGAAGTTTTCATCATCGAGTTCTAGGAATATGAGTGTATGAAGATGAAGGTATGAAGGTTTGAAGATGAGAATGAAGGTTTGAAGGTTAAACTTGAAGATTCAAGAACAAAGTATGAAGATTTGAAGATGGGGAGATGAAGATATGAAGATATGAAGAACAACGTATGAAGATTTAAAGGGATTATGAGCAAGTAAAAAGTTCGGGGGTAACTTAAGAAGGTTTGAGATCGGAAAGTAAAAAAGTGAAAAATGAACCGAAGCTTTTATAGGGGGAAGGTAATTAATGCGTGACGTTTCGCATTCAAGGACATTCAACTGGTAGCTGACACGTGTCCGAAGTCAGAACGAGGCGATTGATGGGACGTTTCACTGACCCATCGAACCGATTGCTGTGTATAGAGGAAGGAACTGGGGTCAATTAATCACTTCTCGTCGCTTCGATAAATCTGTTCTTCGAAAAGTTAGGGGACTATCTGTGTACGTATAAAATCGGGGAAAATGTTACCCCTGATTTTTCAGTAAAGAAACGTGAGGGAAGCATGATCTGACGCAACCTCAAGTAAAGCCGAAGAGTTCCTCGTCTCGAAGCCAGGGGAGGACGAACGGTGCATCCAGGAACGGACACGGCTGAACATCAGATCTGGTCGGAATGAAGTTTCGGGACTAAGGGAAAAGAGAAACGGTTAAGCACGACGAGTAGGGAGCCGTAATATTCACCCTCAACTGAATATTACGGTCCAAATCCTATCCGATATCAACTACGGATCAACACTTACCGAAAAGAGAAGATTTTTACCTTATTTAGACTTGTAGTAGGATTGAAACTCTCCTACTATATAAAGGGGGGATCTTTTCATTTTAAATCACTGTTAGCACGCATATCAAAGCAATAAAGTTCATTTTTGTCTTCTAGTTGTTGTTCAAAGTGATCTTTAGTTCCTTTTTACGGCTATTATGAAGAATGTCCATTATGAATTTGGTAAGATTATTTTACTTTTATTTAAATTTAAGTGATCATGAATAGGGGGAAGCTAACATACTCCTTACGGCTTCGACTGAACCAGTAGCTTTGGTTCAAACCTTGTATATATCTAAAAACTTCATCAAACATATATAAATTATTAATTAAAAATCTAATAACTTAAATAGATTACAATATTGAACTAATAAGTCCATGTTGTCTCCAATCATAAGAGATTATTTCTGCCCACCTAATCCTAATGTTAGAAATCACATAAACCGTGTAAGGCAGGCACAGTATGAGAATCTCAGCCATGAAATAAGAAGACTTAGAGATTCGATTAACTGCGGCTAAAAACCGACAAAGACAATTAGACAATAGAGAAATTAGCGTAACTTTTGCAGTTGTTTCAGTGGTCCTTCTTTCTCTCAGGGAACCAACGAGCACGAAAATTGCGGTTATACCTTGGAATATTAATTAGTCTGGTTTATCGGAGACCACCCCCTCTTTTCTAATTCTTTTTTCCTATTATTTCCTTTTATATATTCGTCATTAAAAATTTATCTTAACTTCACATATTACATCAATCTTAATTCGGCAAAGAGCCAAATATATTCCTGTATTTTCAAAAATAATCTAAAAATATCCCTCGTTATACTATTGGGCTATATATACCCTTCCCGTCATACTTTAGAACAAATATACCCTTATTTTGGATTGAGTGTCACGTGTCAGCACCACATGAAAATGACTCATTTCTTTTTTTACCCGATCCGTTTTATAAAAACCAACACCCGACCCGTTTTAAAATTCAATTTTTTTAAAGCATATATTTTGTAAAAACTGAATTTTTTTTTTTATAAAAACTGAAGAAAAAAAAAGGAATTTGCAAAATATATATTTTTAAGTCTTTTTAATTTTTTTAAAGTATGTTTTTTGTAAAAACTGAAAAAAAAATGAAAAAAATACTTTAAAAACTGAAAAATATATATTCTGTAAAAACTGGAAAAAAAAAAAGAATTTTCAAAATATATATTTTTCAGTTTTTTAAAGTATTTTTTTTGTAAAAACTAGAAAAAAAAAGATTTTGCAAAATATTTTTATTTTTTTAAAACTAATGCTTATGTAGTGCACTCCTTTAGGAGAGTCTTTTTTTTTCAGTTTTTTAAAAAAATATTTTTTTCAGTTTTTACAAAAAGATTATTTTAAAAAAACTTAAAAATATATATTTTGGAAATCCCTTTTTTTTCAGTTTTTACAGAATATATATTTTTTAGTTTTTAAAGCATTTTTAAAAAAAACAAAATTTTTAGTTTTTACAAAAATAATACTTTAAAAAAACTGAAAAGACTTAAAAATATATTTTTTACAATTTTTTTTCCGTTTTTACAATTTTTTTTTAGTTTTTGCAAAATATATGCTTTAAAAAAACTGAATTTTAAAACGGGTCGGGTGGTGAATTTTTTAAAACGGATCGGGTAAAAAAAAGAAATTGGTCGCTTTTATCTTGTGCTGACACGTGGCACTCCATCCAAAATAAGGGTATATTTATTCCAAAGTATGACAGGAAGGATATATATATAGCCCAATAGGATAATGAGGGGTATTTTTAGACCATTTTCAAAAATACAAGGGTATATTTGGCCCTTCGCCGATCTTAATTTGTTTGATATAGCTTTTCTTAATCTATTTTAATGATAATGATCTACATCATAATACTTATATTTACATTTTACGTTTAATGAGATATTCTTAATTTCTTATAGGAATTGTTATGGTTTGTTAAAATTGAAGCCGATTGTACGATTATTTTTTATATTTAATTTAATATGTCAGAATTAAGGATCTGTTAGTTAAAAAATGTCAAACAAATTGGAAGGAGAGATAATGAAAAATTAAGGTAATTTTATGGGTGATTGTTCAACTTTTAGTTTACTGCACTTGAATTATAAAATTAGTTTTTTAACATAAAAATAACTCAATTATACTTATAAATTACAATTATTTTTAAAAATATACATTTTTTAAAAAATGGGCAAACGAAAAAATAATAGCAAAGGTGACGAAGAGAATCAGAAAAGCAGCAGCAGGAGAGTCGAGTCAATTTCTGATTTTTTTGCAGGTTTCAGAGATGACAAGGAAATATGAGAGAACAATCTTACTCCCTCTGTCACATATTTTAGCGCAAAATAAGAAATTAATCAGTCGACTGAAATTAAAGACATTTGTTAGCTACTATAATATATATATATATTTTAGAATGGTTAAAATTATATACTTTTTTATATTTAATGTGTTTTACTTTGAGAAGGTAAGGAGTTTTAAAATATCAAAATTTATGGCAAAAATAAGTTATGAGTATCATATATTTATAAAATTATCTCATCACGGATAAAATAAAAAAAATAAAATTGAATCACCTCTAAATATAAAAAATATTATTTGTATATAAAAATTACCATCATATAATTTGAAAGAAAGGGAGTAGTAATAATCCACACTCGTTGCGCCTGTCACAATAACCTTAAACTCGCTCACTTACTTCAAAATAAAGTTATTGATTGGGATGCTCATTTGTTAATATTTTAATTAAGAGATAAATTTTTGCTTGTCCCTTAACTTTTGTCATCTTCTAACTTTGATTTTCTCAACGTTTGACAAACAAGCATATATAACATGTAATTAATGCTCGTGATCAATTTCTTTTGGGCACATTTATTAAAGAAATATTAAATTTTAGACAAAAATAGTTTGTGTAACTAAACTACCATTTAATTATATGTTGCAGCGTAATTTAATGTGAGGAGTAAAAAACTTTTTAGGGATACGTATATAAGGGTAATTTTGAAAAAATAAATTGAATTTTTTCTTGATTATATAAATGGATACTTATTTTGGACCAAAATAAAAAAAGTAAATTGATCGCTTATTGTTGATTGGATGGAGTACAGTTTTGAGCTTTTGATCCATACAGTAACATATTTTCGTGAATTAAATGGGAATAATAGCACATTTCGTCCCTTAGTTATGGGTAAATTTTTATTTTGGTTCTTGGGATAATCAACTAAGTACATTTAACCTTCAACTAATTGAAATATATATGTCAGATCCCTTTATTGAGGAAGTATGTTATATTTTAAATATTTTTACAACTGTAACTAAAATTGTTTTTGATGAATACTCGGCTCAAGAAATAGTAAAAAAGAAGTAACAAACAATAGCAACAACAAGGTAATAGGAAAACAAAAGCAAAAGGCATAATGTGTAATTAATAAAGATCCAAGAAAAAAAATACAAGAATAATACTAGTACTACCGGAAAGACCAGAAAAACTCTCGACTACTTGTCAACCTTCAACCCTAATACTCGACCTTCATACTTTCTTATCAAGGGTCATGTCCTCAGTAAGCTAAAGCAATGGCATGTTCTGCCTAATCAACTCTCCCTAGTGCTTTTTTGGCTTACCTGCATGTACCCTTCCTCAGACCCACTATAATCAAACTCTCGCACATCCTAACCAGGGCATCTATATTTGTCCTCTTTACATGCCCACCACAGTAAATTAATTGAAGGTTATATATGTTTAATCAAATATCACAAGGACAAAAACTAAACTTTATCAATAACCGAGGGACTAAAAGTGCTACTAACCCATTAATTGAATTACAAGTTAATCACGTGAATGTATTAGAAATTATTTTGATACCTTTACTCTTTATTTTAGCTTCAAGTTCATTTTTCTTAACTTTGTGAAATATTGTTAGTTGAGGGACCAAAAGTAAAGTTCTTTGGATATTAAAATCATTAAAACTAAAACTTTAGTACATGAGATTTCTTGTTATGAATTTTTAAAACTTTAGCACATGTGATTTTTTGTTATGAATAAATTTTTACGTGATCTATACTTGAATCAAACAATTTAAGCTTTTATTCTAATTCTTCCTTTCCTTTGTTTAGCACGAATAAAGTTAAAAGTTTTAAGTTATGAACAATCATATAGGCAGAGTAAGCTTCCTTTAAGATGGTGGAGAGTATTGAATTGAATCTAAAATAAAATACCCAAAAGCTGATATTAAAACTCCTAAGGGGAAACCTGACGAATTGGTACCACTTGTGCAGAAAAATTGTTATATTTGTTTATTTTATAAGGCGACGTTTAATTGAATACGAAGTTTAACAAGTAAAAGAAAAGATAAAGGCACGTGCAGAAAATATTTATAAAATTTGCAATCTTAAACATTACATGACATTATGCGACTACACATGCATATCATTATACATAAAATATGAAGTTAAAGTAAATATTTAGTACAAAAATATTCTTTTGCTTTTTGAGAAAATTTTAAAAAGAAAAGGAATTAAAAAGTAGCATATAAAATTAACACGTGGAGTACTAACATATACACGAAATAGTTTATTTTGAGCCTAATCTTTGAATATCTGAGTTTCTAATTTTGTTCCTTTATTTAATACAAATTTTAAACAATGTATATAATGTTAGTACTATATGATATAAAACCAAATAGTTCGAAATTGAGAAGAAAGTCACATTTCGAATCACAACATATTGCAATGTTTAACATTTTGCGACCACTTTTGTGTAATTGAATATCTCCTACTCTCGTTTTAACTAAAATAAAAAGTATCAATTCTAACTTTTAAATTTTGTGACATGGCTTACCCACTTTCTCACGATGTCTTTTGACAAAAGTTTAACTTATATAAGTCTATAAAATAAATTTACACTATCAAGTCACCTAGAAGAAATATAACTTCTCTATAAAAAACTGAGATTTTGTAATATAAAAAATAAAGTATGTTAATTACCTGTTACAACAGGTAATTATTAGTTTATAGTGTACTTTTTCTTGAAAAACTTTTTGGATGAATATGGAATGAGTTCAAATTACGTCGATGTGGAAAACAATTATACCATGAGGTCATCCAAAGATCTACAAGTAAGCCTTGTCAAAATATAAAATTTTGAGGAAAAGACCAAAACAATACATCATTTTTTGGCTTTAGAATCAAAGTCATACATATTCTTTTACATTGAGCACTAATAGTACATTTACTTTAATAAAATGGTTCACTTTTAGTCATAACACTGAAAAAAATCCAAAAACATACATTATCTTTAGCTTTAGATTCAAAGTCATACATATTCTTCCACATGGAGTACTAATACTCCATTTACTTTAACAAAGTGGTGCACTTTTAGTCGTAACACTAAACATATTTTAATTTTTAACAGAAATCTAAGATCTAATAAAATATTTGTCCCTTTATTTTCTTGTTTACCGAAAGAAATAAAGATGACAGATTTATCTGGATAGCAAATAGTAAATATACATAGAATTTATTTACTATACGTAAAATATACATTTTACTAAGAAATGTTAAACACCATTAATTTTTATTTGCAATGATTTTTATCTAGATAACCTTCGTATATTTTTTATTATATACATAATATTTACTATACGTTGACATAAAATAAATATACGTAAAATCATTGCGGAGAGTAAAATAAATTTTATTACTAAAATAAATATACGTAATATATATTTATTAGATTTTTTTATTTTATGGGAGTCAGCGTATAGTAAACATAATATTTATTTTTATTTTATGTATATATAATAAAAAATCTAGATAACATTTGAGGTTATCTAGATAAAAATTATTGCAAATAAAAATTAACGGTGTTTAACATTTCTTAGTAAAATGTATATTTTACGTATAGTAAATAGATAATTAGTAAATAAATTCTATGTATATTTACTATTTGCTATCTAGATAAATCTGTCATCTTTATTTCTTTCGGTAATAAGAAAATAAAGGGACAAATATTTTGTCAGATCTTAGATTTCTGTTAAAAATTAAAATGTGTTTAGTGTTATGACTAAAAGTGCACCACTTTGTTAAAGTAAATGGACTATTAGTACTCCATGTAGAAGAATATGTATGACTTTGAGTCTAAAGCCAAAGATAATATATGTTTTTGGACTTTTTTCAGTGTTATGACTAAAAGTGCACCACTTTATTAAAGTAAATGTACTATTAGTGCTCTATGTGAAAGAATATGTATGACTTTGATTCTAAAACCAAATATGATGTATTGTTTTGGTCTTTTCCTCATAAAATTTTATAGTAAAGATGGCATGCTGATATAAAAATTTTAAAAGTATTAACATTGTGTATAACTTAAACTCGTACCAGAAAGTATTAGTGTAACTAGGGGCGGATCTATGTAGGTCATTCGGGATCGCACGACACCCGAAAACTCCATATATATAAGTATTTTACACCGAATCGGAGCGAATTAGTTCAAAATCGATCGAACTGATTAAATATATATTTGAATTCAACCTCCTTTACTAGTTTAATTGCATTAATAACCATGGCACCCGTGATCATCAAATTCTGAACGAGTCTATAATTGTAACTTTTTTTATTTTTGTCACATGGCTACTTTCTTATGTGTATTTGAAATACACTGTATTCTCCACTAACCATAGTTAGCTTCCAATTAAAGAGCATTATTATCTTAAACAAACTCTAGTTTACCTTGATTTTCTAGTAGTATTCCTTTTTCTCCTCCTCCATTTGCCCATCCCAAAGCTCTACACTTTTTCTTCTCCCTCCACCCTCTGTTTGTCCATTTCAAGAAGCTTAGTAGTAAACTAAACCAACTTTTATTATAGTATTAGCGTAAATCTTTGAAAGTTACCCACCTCGAATCCATCATCATCATCACACACACACACACAAAATCTCTCTCTCTCTCTCTCTCTCTCTCTCCAATTTCATCAACCAAGTAAAGTGTAGAGTCTTGTGTATGAAAGAAAAATTGGGTCTTTCTCTGTTTCTTGAATAGTAGCCTCCCTTGTTCAATTCTCTCTTTTTTCTCCCAATCTGGCAGTTTTCAGTTAGGCAAAAACTCAAACACATTGAGTGCAACAACAAACTGGTTAGTTATTGGTTAATTGGTGATGAGACAAAAACAGAGTAGTTTGTTTTTACTCAAATGGGAAGACATATAATTAGTGGTAGTAGTACACCACCAATTTCAAGTGTGGCACCAGCGGTAAGTGGTGGTGTAGAAGGAGGAGAAGATAGTAATCATTGGAGAAGCTTTGACAACTCTGTAAATGCTGTGTCATTTGGTTTTGTTGCAACTGCTATTCTTATTTCTATGTTCTTAGTTATGGCTATTTTTGAGAGGTTTCTCCGGCGAAGATCTTCCTCTTCCGGTGGCCGGAGTAGTACTGATCTTGTTGCTCAAATGAGGGTTCAAAGGAAGCTTGATTACCCATCTCCCGAGGTATGTTCTCTCTTTCTCTCTTCCAAAATTGTATTATATTTTCACTTTTAGCCCGTATCGAAATTATATCAAAAATATAATTTTTAAATATAACATAGAGAATGTATATATATACAAAAAAAAATAAAAAATCAGACTATTATTTTGAGAGCGTTTATACAGTGTTATTTTCTCGATATGTTATCTGACTTATTTAAACAAATAATTTTATTTGATTTTATTTATAGTTATCGTGAAATTATTAGATCATTTAAAATATAAGTACTATATGCAATCCTTTATAAAAATAAGGATTAACAGCCTCGAAAATATTACATTTTACTTGTTAGTTGTTACAAATTAAAATACATTATTAGTGTTAAATTCCAATTTAATGTAATTTTATATAAGTCAAATAATTTATACAACTATGCTGATAGGAGATAGCAAATATCGGATGCTACCGTTGTAAAAAAAAATAATAATAATGTATTCACATGCATGTGTAAATATATTTTTTACTCCTTCAGTGCAGTTTAACATGGTGATAATATGTTAACTATATTTTACCAGGTTATTATTACCGTTTATCACAAATATTAACTTATAGTTACCTCTCATAAGTGTATTGCTTACTTGTGAGTGTATAAAACAACTCATATATATAAAAAAATATTTTTTTATAGTGCTTTATGGAGCAATTTGTCATTTGTGTATCTTTTAATCGTTGCTTCAGCGCTTGTACTTTGCTTAGTAGAAGGAACAGTGCTATGTGATCATAACATGTCAATTACTATCAAACATCTTTATAACAATTTCGGTTGTTCCGATATTTTTTTGTTATTATATTGAAGTGCTATTATGGATGAGATATATTATTTCCTTGGTTTCAATTTAGATGAGTTAGTTTAACTCGACACGGAGGTTAAGAAAAAAAAAAGACTTTTGAAACGTGTGATCTTAGAAGTCTAATGGGGTAAAAGCTTTGTGAGACCATGTCATTTGTGTGGTTATAAAAGCTTCTCATTAAGGGTGAAATGAGTAAAATAAAGAGTTTAAAGTTGAATTATTTCCAATCGTAGAAATGTATCATTCTTTTTTGAACTAACTAATAAGTAAAGTGTATCATCAAAATTGAAACGGAGGGAGTGTAACATAATATAAAAATCGGTTTCGAGAAAAACTAGGGATACTGTTACATAGAGGTGTGACTATACTTTTCTATTATACATTTAATATTTTTTTGGACATAGAAATTAAAAGTAAGTATTACGAATGGAAATATACGTGGTTATTCTAGGTTTCTAGTATGTTTTAAGGACCATAATGAGTAGGCTAACTAACTTTTCTGTGACAGTTAATTGCTTTTTTCCTTAATGCCATTATTGTTTTTTCACATAATTATGGCTATTATAGTATATAGCTGGATTATTTGACTGGGATTCTATTCATAATTATCATTTGGTAGACCTTAGTGACTGTTGATGATTCGTGATAATCATGTCGTTGAAAAATTTATGCCTCAGACCAAAAAGAAAAAGTGATAATATTATTCCGGTTAAAGATAGTTTTTAATTCGGTGATTTTCTCTGTGTAAGTAACAATTTGTTGTGTAGGAAGTGCTTTGCCTCCTAAATCCTCGGTAGATTTCGAATAGCATATGGTTAAATTACAAAAAAATTGTTGTGTAAAATGCTTCTTTTCAGCATCATGAAATATAATTGTCCCTAGGTAAATGGTCTAGTGGTAAAATACGCAGCATCTGCAATGTGGTTAGGCGTGCGTCACGAGTTCAAACTTTGTCACAGTTAAACGTCTGGTATTTAAGTGAATAACGATAAAAGGGTGAGCCTATTATCCATCGAATTTTGAATCGAGCGCCATTTATCCTCGGGAATTTCTCAGTTATCAAAAAAAAATACAATGTCCAAAATTATATTGGACAAGAGGTTGCTATCATGGCCCCATTGTGGTTTTGCATGGTACTATTCAAGTTAAAAAGACTTTTGTGATTGAAACCCATGTTGTATGTCCCAGTTTTATGCATAATAGAAGACATTAATGCCCAGGATATGCTATTTTATACAAGGAGCCATTCAAAACATGTTTTTTTTAATTGACTGATTTACAATTTTTTGGTCAGCTTGTCCCAGTATCTAGCCAAAAATAATTATGTGGTAAGGAGAGATGAAGCTATAGCTTATATGACATCCTACCATAATTTTGACTTTAGAGACCAGAATGACATATGACCTTTTTTTTGTTCTCTCTCTTTTAATAATTGGGTCGTTTGACGCACCTCAACTAATTTTTCGAGATATGACCTTTTTTTTGTTCTTTCTCTTTTAATAATTGGGCCAATTTGACGCACCTCAACTAATTTTTCGAGATATAACCTTTTTTTTTTGTTCTTTCTCTTTTAATAATTGGGCCAATTTGACGCACCTCAACTAATTTTCCGCAACTAATATTCCGAGATACCTGCTACCTTCCATCAATGCTTTGACGGATGAAAATAACTCACCTAGTATTTTTGCCTCCGTTGAGATTTAAACCTAAAATCTCGGGGCATCTCCGACCTTTGCTCCCATTTTGGGACAACTTTACTCCAATCATTCCCCAATTTTTCCCTCAAAAGAGAATATTCTTTTTTATATTCTTCTCTCTCTTCTATATTATATTAATATCTTTCATTTCAATTTTATTTTTTAATTTTCATTAAACAAATTCCATCTTTTATTTTCATTAATTTGTAATTTCCATTACATCAATTCCATAAAATTTTAAATAATATAATTTGTAAGCAATTATTATAGATTAACTAATAATACAAATAAAAGTGAAATCATTGCGATACAAGATTAATTAAATACATATTACATAACAATAAAATTCATTTTAATATATTTTCAATTTAAATGTATTTCAATTTTAGCAACATTAAATATTTTATATTTGTGCCTTTCATTTTTTGTGATGGTTATATCTTTTTCATACAATTATAACTCATAATAAAATTAACTACCAACTTTACGTTAAAAAAAAATAGATGCACGATAATTAATTTTTCAAAATTATACGTCAAAGTTAAGATGAAAAATTAATTAGGTAAATATATTATATAAACATAATTAAGTATATATAAAAAGATTAAATAATAAAAATAATAATATTTTAATGGAGAATAGTAAATGGGGAGATGAATAGTATGTCACTGATTGCTACTTTCGTTCCTTTCGTTAATGCTGGGTTACGGGAGGGTAGAGTGTATGCAGACTTTTTCCATGCCTTTAAAAGGGCATAAGGGGTTCAACATTGTCTTATTATTATTTTATTTTTTTTATTTTTGGAGAATAATGGAGCAGATTATTGAATTGGTTTAAAAATTCACATTCTAGATGGAGTATGAGTGGGAATATCTGAAAATTCTATAGCTGGCTACATTATGAGATACTTGTTAACTGTTTCTTTTTAGCTAAGCAACACTTGTCTAGTAATATTCACGAGATTATTCGTAAAGCTACATTCTATGCTTTAGATGTTTAGTTAATTGATTGCTAGAATCATGTTTTACAAATGCTTAATGGTGGATTGAACCACTTTATCAGCAAAAAGAGGGTGGAGAGAACTAAACACTTAACATATGAATATATATGCTCTTTTGGTTTCATTCCTTCATTTTAACTTCCAGACATTGCAAGTAGCCGTCAACAAGGGTAAACCACACTTAAAGTATTAAATTCTTTACATTGTCGGCGTATATAAGTTAAGTTCATTTGTTTTAAATGTTTCTCAACTACGCGGAGCTGCTTTTCTGATTTTCTTTGTTATTGCTTCAGATGACTTTTTACGCGAACGGAGTCTCAGTACTGATGCCCGGAGAAGAAGTTCCTACCTTCATTGCACATCCTGCACCTCCACCTTGTCCTCCAGAGTGTATTTCTCAACCCCGTCATCAAGACGACGACGCGTCTTCAAGTCCAGCCTTAACTTCTATTGGCCATATTCTCAATTGACAATACAGATATGAAACTGAAATCTATGGATATCATTATCCTGAACCTGTAAAAGTAGATATTGGTAGAAATGTCCCACTCATAGTGAGATGAAAACTTAAGGGCCTTTTTTCCCCTTGAGGAACTTGTCATTGTATTTACATAGTGTAATGTGATTTGCCTACTGGCTTTCTTCATTACTCCAGGGTATGTTCCAACTCCACCTCTTCTTTTCTTGTTCCTTTTATATTAAAGAGTTTAACTTCTGTACATTGATATGCATAAGTGTGCCTCCTACACAATATTATCGTTTTTGTTTTCCTTTTTTTTGCGTCCTCTGTCCCTACTTTTGACTCAGCTACAGCTCGTAGCTTTTGATATTTTGGAAGAATCTATTTTACGTCTCTTTTTCGTTGGAATAGGAATCATCTACTAGTTGGGAAGTTAATCTTCTGTTTCTGATTTTAGGTCCCTTTGGTATATTGGATTGACTCTGAAGCTTCACCCATCCGAATTTTCGTAACACTTTCCATTTTGAGACGTTGACACCACTCTCTTTCTCACAACTTTCAAAGTCAAATTTGTTACTCTATTTATCATATGTTTTAAATTATGATATGATGTTTTCTATATTAAAGTGACATTATTTTTTGGTTCTTTTAACACATTAAAAAATTTATCTTTTAGCATTAATTAATAATAAAATTGACCATATTAATCTTAATTTGCTCATTAAAAATATAATAAATTACTCCTAGAAGTTAATTCCTTCCTGATATATGAAGAACTAAAATATTTTTTACCACAAAAAAGGTTAAAAAATCACTTAAAGTGGACCGGAGGGAGAGTCCGGAGAGTGCGTCTTGCTCTTGGGTCTCCATCGATATGCAGGAGAATTTTATAGAAACATAAGTTCTTTGTTATTGGAAAAAAAATAGTGAGCTCACTGCCCAAAATTCATCCCAAAAGAGGGAACAGAAGCTGCACATCCCAACAATAATTTCCTTTTCCAAAGACCTCCATAGGGATTACAATCTCAATAATCTCTTCATAGACACGAATTCATTTTCTTTCTCACAGACATGCAAGTTGGCCTGTCAATAGTATATGATTTTTTTTTCCAAAGTTTGAAATTTAAGTTTAACTCTCTTTCCCACCGCCAGATAGTCTCGTTTATCTACAAAAGTGAAAAAGTACAACCCCAGTGTAAATAGAGATTGTGTAGTAGCTTGCTTATTCTTGTTAGACTCTGATGCTCATTTTAATTATAAGTCTAGAGTATCCAACACTGTGAATGCCCACAGGACGGCATGAAGCCGTTGTATAGATTTTCTTTTCCCTATTGATTTCAACAAAGAACTTGAGAATAGTGACAGATGGAACAGATTTACAGTAAGGTAGATATACAACTACAACTTATACTTACTTCATAAATGAGGGTATATATGGGGCAAAAGCTAAAGCTAACCAGACTTGCAAAACCTATATCTTTCTCTTGCTCTCCACTCTCTTATGGAAAGATGCCATAGAGGAATAAGAGTTAAATGACAAACCTTCTTTTTATTCGCAAAAAAACTTGTGTGGACATTCAACCCTGTGGTATGAAAAGACACGATTTGAAGACCAGAAGCTTACACCGAAGATGCTGCACGATCTGATTCTATCATGGATTTAATATAGAATTCACCTGCCTTGTATGAGGACCTAACCATGGGGCCAGACGCCACATATCGAAATCCCTGCCAGCAATTCAGGAAAATATATTAGCTAAACACAAATAATGCCAGTAAAGCAAACAAACACTTCCTCTTAAGCTTCAAGTTCAATCATGTTACCAGAAAATCTAGCAGTTCTAGATTTAGTCCCATTCGGTATTGCAGAAAATAGGTACGATAATAAAGAGAAAAGCTATCAGAGTTTTTTTGGGAATATTTTTCAAAAGACACGCCTTGGTTAGAACCAGTGTTTTAAAAGGCGTGGGCGTAAGCCGAGGCGTTTTACATATGACTCAGCGAGGCGTAAGTCCCGAGGCACGGGGGGCATAAGCCCCATAGGTATTTAATTTTTCATATTTTATAAAATAATATAATTACAATAAATATTTTATAAACAGGTAAAATTGCATAAAAAATAAAGAAAACTATAAATATGTGAAATATATATATATATATATATATGTGTGTGTGTGTGCGCGCGCGCGCGCTTCATCCCCACAAAAAACTAGTCAAAACAATTTATTGTACGGTACTTAGAAGCTCAAGTAACTTGAGTAGAAAAAAATAATGTTTTCTACATGGAGGAACAAAATGGATGACTAACCTTCAATTTGAACTTTGAACTTGCTGATACGAAAGAGAATGTTTCTCTTTGTATTTGTAAAAATAAAATTGAATATTCATTGCTTTTGGGAGATATTAGCAGACTAGCGGACAAGATAAAGAATTGGAAAAAACCATGAATTGGGGCTTCAATCAATAAAAAAGGTCTTGACTTTTAAATTTAATACATTTCAGTTCCTTTTTAAAACTTTTGAGTACTTACCAAGCTGAATTTTGAAATTTTGGGTATTATATGAACGACTTATTCAACAAACTTTGTTTTAATTTGAGAAAATCTCTGGGGCTTACCTCACTAAAAAAACTCGCCTTAAACGCCCGAGCGTACGCCCCGAACGCCCGGGCGTACGCCCCGAATTGCTGGGCGTACACCTCTTGAGACTTTCGCCCTACACCATCACCCCGGGGCGTTTTTTGGTGCGCCTCGCCCCAGGGCTCGCCCCGAAAACGCCTTTTAAAACACTGGTTAGAACCTCACTGGCTGTGTCATTGTCCCAAGTGCAAGTAATAAGCTTTCACAGTGTTTATTCCGATCAGGCCAAATTGACCAATTATAAAATGAGACTAACTTTTTGTTACACACAAACTTTTTTAGAAAAAGGTGAAATTTAATTGATTTGAAAAACCATAGGTAGGCCTATGTAATTAGGACAAAACCTCAAGGGAGATAATTAATCCTACCAAAAAACAAGGCATGTAGGACCTATGTACGAAATAAAAAAGGTCATAAACAAACCATTTCCATGCCGAGTACACGATAGTTCTCAAAGGCCTCAGGAGTTACGTATTCTGATACAGGCATGTGACGCTTTGTTGGTCTCATGTACTGACCAAATGTCATTACATCAACCCCTGCTGCTCGCACCTTCTCCATTGTTTTAACAACTTGGTCAGGTGTTTCCCCACAACCCAACATTACGGACGTCTTCGTCAATGTACCAGCAGGGGCACAGTCCTTTGCCATCATCAGAACATCCATAGATTGCTTGAAGTTAGCACGATGATCTCGTACTACACGCTGAAGCTCTTCAACTGTTTCAATGTTGTGAGCAAAAACATCTAATCCAGATTTTGCAACTTTCTCAACACAGCTAGGGTCTCCTCGAAAGTCTGGAACTGCAGGATAAGAACAACATCAATACCACGACTTCCAGCATGGTAAGGTCAAAAAAATAAATAGAATCTGGGTTATCAGAAGGAAAAGGAAAATTCTTGGAAATAGATTTTTGAGAAGCTTGAAAATGTAACGATAACTTCTATCATGTTAATTACGTAGACAAAGTAACAAGTTCAGATGGCTAATACGTTACTTTCACTGTTGCCTTTTTCTTTTAAAAAAAAAAACTTCCAGAATGGAAACGGAAAAGAGCAGTTGGACGAAAATTGCTAGTCCGAACTTAAATGTCAAATTCATGCATGACCGGTGGCAAGTTGATTTTGTAGTTAGATTACCCAATTGACATTGATCTGGAAAAGGAATAGAACTAGACAAAGGTATTTTTTGCCAAATTTTTTATGTGTTCCGCCAATGGCAAAGTTGGAGAACACAACAACAACAACAACAAACCCACTACATTCCCTCAGGTGGGGTCCGGAGAATACACACTTAAGAAATTTCCTGCCAGAAAATACTACTGAAAATCAAATGCTTTAAAAGCTATAGGACTTTGAAGAGAAGTTGTAACCACCCACAGCTTCTTAGTTCATATATTTTCATTTTTCATTTAAACTAACACGTGTCTAAATATTTTCTTCCTTTATTTTACTATCCCAGAAGAACATTTTATGACACTGAAATGGAGCCTTAGACCTCCTTCAGAATTTGAAAAAGTTAAAACAAGGCAAAACACTTCTCTAAGTGTAACTTGGCAGTCAAAGAGAATGCATCAAAATGAAGTATTAGTTTTGATCATATTTCACATGTCTAAGACAAAACGAGATGTCAAAAATCTCAGACACATATCAAACATGTGGGTTTCAACGAAGTGTCATGGTTCCTATTGTTAAGCTCCTCTATCAATAGATTCTTAGCCACGACAAATCAGCCTATCCAGATGCTTAAAAGGGCATCATTGGGATTTCCCAGACCTTATCCATCAGGTACCAGATCAGTTGTCTTTCTATCAACCTAAAAGCAGTTATTTGGTTGGTCACAAACTTCTTAAAAACCATCAAATTAAAATAAAAACGACAAGCATACAAACTCCACTTCCATAAAATCAAGTTTAAAAAACATAAAAGCATGGAACTCATACCAAGTGCTTCTATGAGCATATTTGGCTTCAGGGTTTTCAACTTCTGCACTGTCTCAGCAAAATGACCGCTTCCTTGATCTGGTAGATCATCACGGTCAACACTAGTAATAACAACATAATCCAGACCCCACGAAGCAATGGCCTCGGCTACATTAGAAGGTTCATTTGGGTCCGGAGGGGGTGGAGTGCGTGATGTCTTCACATTGCAGAATCTGTTAAAGAAGCAGAGATCATTAAAAGGATCGTTCTCATATATTGCAACTTATTTCTCTCAAAATCCAAACTAGGCTACATAAAGAGGTCTCCTCTAACCTCCTCGAATCCTCAACGGATTATATAAACTACGAACTGGTGGACTAGGAAAGGAAAAGATGATCTAAATACAATGCGTCTTTCTTAATATTTTTCCTAAAAGAGAGTGTATTCACGCACTTTGCAATAACATCAACATCCTGGGGGTGGGTGGGTTTCGAGGCTATCAAATTGCTAAGTTCAAGGGGGTAATTAGGCCAAACATAAAGTTTAGGTGTGCACTGAATAAAGTCATCAAGTTCAGAGGACCCCGATCTATTTGCCTAAGACCTAACTAGTTATAAACTCTACGATAAATTCCTTAATATAAGTTGCAGAAAGCACCAAAAGCAAGAAAAGTTTCACAAAAGAGCGTAAACACCTTATCATTACCAACAACCACTAACACCTTCACCGACTCCTCTCACATGTCCAAATATACTCACATGGGGAGCAAGTACTAAAGGAATATACACAGTGAAAGCAGGATACCTACACAATATTAGCCAAAATGAAATGGTGGACAATTGGCCTTGGAAGCTCATCTGGAAAACAAACCAAAGTTATATGTCATAGCTGGACTACATTGAAGGAAGCGTGCCTCACTCAAGATAATCTTTGCAAAAGGAGTATTCCCCATAGTTAATAGATGATATATATCCCAGCAAGATTTTGAAACAAACAGACATCTATTTTTGCATTGTCCAGTTGCTACAGACATCTGGAATTCTTTTCAGTTTTAGGACTCAACTGGATGATGCCAGAGAGTATTAAAGATGCTTATAGTAGCTGGAGTTTATGGAAAGTTGGTAAGTCCATCAGCAAGATCTAGAAAATGATTCCTGGACGTATATTTTGAGCTATTTGGACAAAAAGGAACAGAAGATGTTTTGAGGGTTTAGCAACTCCAAATTACTCCTTGAAGGCTAATTGTATAGTTTTGTTATATAGCTGGAGTAACCTCTCCTCTATTAGCTCCCCCGAATTATTTTTGGATTTTGTTAGCTCCCTAACACTAGCATAGGACCATCTGTACAGAGCTAACATATCAACTTTTGTATTAGCACCTGGACAGTGCTCTTTTGCATCTTCTTGATGCTTTTTATAATATCTCTTACTTCATCAAAAAAAAAATTCAGAAGTCTTCGTGCTACCCCCCCCCCCCCCACACCAACTCCCAAAAGAAAATCAATCAAATCTTTCCTTTTAAATAATAAACACCAAGATGGTGTAAAAATTATGTGTATATGATGTTTATATGGCTCTACGTTTGCCAAATTTGACCAACTATATAACAGGCTATTCTCTCCTTACACAAAAGAACAAGTAAGTAAAAGATTTTTAATGCTAAAATTAATCAAATTTATCAATCAACACTCCACCATGTTGTAATCCTAAACTAGTCGGGGTTAACTAAATAAGTTTGCTATACCCATTTGGATCTAATCAAGCACATTTCGGTTCAATCCAACTCCTAAGTCCCAATGGGCAAGGGAAAAGGGCATTCCTATCCAATGCATTCATATACTCCCCCGTACCAGTTTATGTGACGCTATTTCCTTATTAGTCTGCTCTAAACATCACTAGTTTGAAAAGACATGTAGCCACAAAAATGTTATGGCATGTTTAAACCACAAGATTCAAAACTATTCCTTTATTCTTACACTCCGTGTTGAGTTAAACTATATCACAAAAATTGGAATGGAGAAAGTATAAAAGTATAGTAATAAGCATCACCTGCAACCTCGGGTGCAAGTATCACCGAGAATCATAATAGTGGCGGTAGCAGTACCAGTTTCACCACCTGACCAACACTCTCCCAAATTAGGGCATTTCGCTTCTTCACAAACAGTGTGCAGTTTCAATTCCCTCAATTTCTTCTTAATCTGCGTGTACTTCTCTCCACCAGGGATGGCTTCTTTCATCCATTTCGGCTTCGGCAGCGGCTTCTTCTTCGTACCTACCTCAACGGAATACTCGTTTTCCGATTGCAGCCTTATAAAGTCGCCTAGCGTCGGTGACTCGGCGGCTAACCGATGGCGTAAGCCTTCTAGGGTTAGAGGTGGAGAAGTAGAGGTAGGCGTTGGGGCGGAGGAAGAGAAGAATTGAGGTAAGAGAAAGTAGTGGTGGTGGCTATGCCGGTGACCGGATTTGAGTGATCGGAAAAAGAGTGTTGTGAAACGGGAATTCATTTTCCGGCGTTTGAATGTATTTCCGGTGCCGGAAAAGTTGGATTCGATTTTCTCGGCGGAAAGGACTTCACCGTTCCAAGGCGTTGGTAGTTGGTTCTCACTCGGTAGTTGAAAAGAGATGGCCTTCTTTTGGCTGTGTTTGGTACTATGGAAAATGTTTTGCATCTAAAATGTTTTCCTATAAAATATTTTAATGTAAAATGAGCTGTTTTATCACTTATTTTCATTGATGAGTGAAAATCATTTTCGAAAAATATTTTTTTATTTGGTTAGAGAATAGAAAATAAAAAATAGAGTGGGTTGATCTAGTGGCAAGTAACTGAAATTATCTCCTTTCCGCTTCACCGTTCCAAGGCGTTGGTAGTTGGTTCTCACTCGGTAGTTGAAAAAAGATGGGCTTCTTTTGGCTGTGTTGGTACTATGGAAAATGTTTTGCATCTAAAATATTTTCCTATAAAATATTTTAATATAAAATGAGTTGTTTTATCACTTATTTTCATTGATGAGTGAAAACTTTTTTTCGAAAAATATTTTTTTATTTTGGTTAGAGAATAGAAAATAGAAAATAGAGTGGGTTGATCTAGTGGCAAGTAACTGAAATTATCTCCTTTCCGCTTCACCATTCCAAGGCGTTGGTAGTTGGTTCTCACTTGGTAGTTGAAAAAAGATGGGCTTCTTTTGGCTGTGTTTGGTACTATGGAAAATGTTTTGCATCTAAAATATTTTCCTATAAAATATTTTAATGTAAAATGAATTGTTTTATCACTTATTTTCATTGATGAGTGAAAACCTTTTTTCGAAAAATATTTTTTTGTTTTGGTTAGAGAATAGAAAATAGAAAATAGAGTGGGTTGCTCTAGTGGCGAGCACTCTCCATTTCCAACCAAGAGGTTGTGAGTTCGAGTTACCCCAAGAGCAAGGTGGGGAGTTCTTGGAGGGAGCGAGCCGAGGGTCTATCGGAAACAGCCTCTACCCAAGGGTAGGGGTAAGGTTTGTGTACACACTATCCTCCCCAGACTCCACTAGTGGAATTATACTGGGTTGTTGTTGTTGTTATTGTTAGAGAATAGAAAATATTTTTTAGAAAAATAATTTTTTATGCTACTCTCCTCAAATACCATTCTCCCAAGTCCCTATATTTTTTGTGCTCCCGCAAATACCCAATATTTTTATGACTCTATTTTTTCAAGAATTTAATATATTTTTCTAAAAATTCACACAAACCCAAAGTAACTAATGTGTTGCTTTACTTTTTTTATGCAAAAATAACGTTGAAATTTGTGCTCCATAACTAAAAAAAATATTTTTTTTTGTTGAAAAAGAAAGTACTATTCTACAACACAAAAATAAAGTACTCATTTTGTTGAAATGAAAGAAAATACTTTTTTTACATTATAAAAAGAAAATACTCTTTTTGTTGCAATAAAAAAATACTTTTTACTACATCATTTTGTATTTTGTTGAAATGAAAGAAGATATTTTTACTACATCATTTTGTTGAAATGAAAGAATTTTTTTTCTTCTACATCATAAAAAAAAGTATTTTTTTTGTTAAAAAAAAAAAAAATTATATCGTGAAAAGAAAATACTTATTTGTTGAAATGAAAAAACATACTATATCTATAACATGAAAAGAAAGTACTATTAATAATATTTCTATTTAGGGTGGGGGGTGTAACTGTAACGACCTGACTTGTCGTTTTAAGAATTTACGCCTCATTCGGTGACTTAAGGTCTCGAACAGCCCATGTTGTCTCCAATCATAAGAGATTATTTCTGCCCACCTAATCCTAATGTTAGAAATCACATAAACCGTGTAAGGCAGGCACAGTATGAGAATCTCAGCCATGAAATAAGAAGACTTAGAGATTCGATTAACTGCGGCTAAAAACCGACAAAGACAATTAGACAATAGAGAAATTAGCGTAACTTTTGCAGTTGTTTCAGTGGTCCTTCTTTCTCTCAGGGAACCAACGAGCACGAAAATTGCGGTTATACCTTGGAATATTAATTAGTCTGGTTTATCGGAGACCACCCCCTCTTTTCTAATTCTTTTTTCCTATTATTTCCTTTTATATATTCGTCATTAAAAATTTATCTTAACTTCACATATTACATCAATCTTAATTCGGCAAAGAGCCAAATATATTCCTGTATTTTCAAAAATAATCTAAAAATATCCCTCGTTATACTATTGGGCTATATATACCCTTCCCGTCATACTTTAGAACAAATATACCCTTATTTTGGATTGAGTGTCACGTGTCAGCACCACATGAAAATGACTCATTTCTTTTTTTACCCGATCCGTTTTATAAAAACCAACACCCGACCCGTTTTAAAATTCAATTTTTTTAAAGCATATATTTTGTAAAAACTGAATTTTTTTTTTTATAAAAACTGAAGAAAAAAAAAGGAATTTGCAAAATATATATTTTTAAGTCTTTTCAATTTTTTTAAAGTATGTTTTTTGTAAAAACTGAAAAAAAAATGAAAAAAATACTTTAAAAACTGAAAAATATATATTCTGTAAAAACTGGAAAAAAAAAAAGAATTTTCAAAATATATATTTTTCAGTTTTTTAAAGTATTTTTTTTGTAAAAACTAGAAAAAAAAAGATTTTGCAAAATATTTTTATTTTTTTAAAACTAATGCTTATGTAGTGCACTCCTTTAGGAGAGTCTTTTTTTTTCAGTTTTTTAAAAAAATATTTTTTTCAGTTTTTACAAAAAGATTATTTTAAAAAAACTTAAAAATATATATTTTGGAAATCCCTTTTTTTTCAGTTTTTACAGAATATATATTTTTTAGTTTTTAAAGCATTTTTAAAAAAAACAAAATTTTTAGTTTTTACAAAAATAATACTTTAAAAAAACTGAAAAGACTTAAAAATATATTTTTTACAATTTTTTTTCCGTTTTTACAATTTTTTTTTAGTTTTTGCAAAATATATGCTTTAAAAAAACTGAATTTTAAAACGGGTCGGGTGGTGAATTTTTTAAAACGGATCGGGTAAAAAAAAGAAATTGGTCGCTTTTATCTTGTGCTGACACGTGGCACTCCATCCAAAATAAGGGTATATTTATTCCAAAGTATGACAGGAAGGATATATATATAGCCCAATAGGATAATGAGGGGTATTTTTAGACCATTTTCAAAAATACAAGGGTATATTTGGCCCTTCGCCGATCTTAATTTGTTTGATATAGCTTTTCTTAATCTATTTTAATGATAATGATCTACATCATAATACTTATATTTACATTTTACGTTTAATGAGATATTCTTAATTTCTTATAGGAATTGTTATGGTTTGTTAAAATTGAAGCCGATTGTACGATTATTTTTTATATTTAATTTAATATGTCAGAATTAAGGATCTGTTAGTTAAAAAATGTCAAACAAATTGGAAGGAGAGATAATGAAAAATTAAGGTAATTTTATGGGTGATTGTTCAACTTTTAGTTTACTGCACTTGAATTATAAAATTAGTTTTTTAACATAAAAATAACTCAATTATACTTATAAATTACAATTATTTTTAAAAATATACATTTTTTAAAAAATGGGCAAACGAAAAAATAATAGCAAAGGTGACGAAGAGAATCAGAAAAGCAGCAGCAGGAGAGTCGAGTCAATTTCTGATTTTTTTGCAGGTTTCAGAGATGACAAGGAAATATGAGAGAACAATCTTACTCCCTCTGTCACATATTTTAGCGCAAAATAAGAAATTAATCAGTCGACTGAAATTAAAGACATTTGTTAGCTACTATAATATATATATATATTTTAGAATGGTTAAAATTATATACTTTTTTATATTTAATGTGTTTTACTTTGAGAAGGTAAGGAGTTTTAAAATATCAAAATTTATGGCAAAAATAAGTTATGAGTATCATATATTTATAAAATTATCTCATCACGGATAAAATAAAAAAAATAAAATTGAATCACCTCTAAATATAAAAAATATTATTTGTATATAAAAATTACCATCATATAATTTGAAAGAAAGGGAGTAGTAATAATCCACACTCGTTGCGCCTGTCACAATAACCTTAAACTCGCTCACTTACTTCAAAATAAAGTTATTGATTGGGATGCTCATTTGTTAATATTTTAATTAAGAGATAAATTTTTGCTTGTCCCTTAACTTTTGTCATCTTCTAACTTTGATTTTCTCAACGTTTGACAAACAAGCATATATAACATGTAATTAATGCTCGTGATCAATTTCTTTTGGGCACATTTATTAAAGAAATATTAAATTTTAGACAAAAATAGTTTGTGTAACTAAACTACCATTTAATTATATGTTGCAGCGTAATTTAATGTGAGGAGTAAAAAACTTTTTAGGGATACGTATATAAGGGTAATTTTGAAAAAATAAATTGAATTTTTTCTTGATTATATAAATGGATACTTATTTTGGACCAAAATAAAAAAAGTAAATTGATCGCTTATTGTTGATTGGATGGAGTACAGTTTTGAGCTTTTGATCCATACAGTAACATATTTTCGTGAATTAAATGGGAATAATAGCACATTTCGTCCCTTAGTTATGGGTAAATTTTTATTTTGGTTCTTGGGATAATCAACTAAGTACATTTAACCTTCAACTAATTGAAATATATATGTCAGATCCCTTTATTGAGGAAGTATGTTATATTTTAAATATTTTTACAACTGTAACTAAAATTGTTTTTGATGAATACTCGGCTCAAGAAATAGTAAAAAAGAAGTAACAAACAATAGCAACAACAAGGTAATAGGAAAACAAAAGCAAAAGGCATAATGTGTAATTAATAAAGATCCAAGAAAAAAAATACAAGAATAATACTAGTACTACCGGAAAGACCAGAAAAACTCTCGACTACTTGTCAACCTTCAACCCTAATACTCGACCTTCATACTTTCTTATCAAGGGTCATGTCCTCAGTAAGCTAAAGCAATGGCATGTTCTGCCTAATCAACTCTCCCTAGTGCTTTTTTGGCTTACCTGCATGTACCCTTCCTCAGACCCACTATAATCAAACTCTCGCACATCCTAACCAGGGCATCTATATTTGTCCTCTTTACATGCCCACCACAGTAAATTAATTGAAGGTTATATATGTTTAATCAAATATCACAAGGACAAAAACTAAACTTTATCAATAACCGAGGGACTAAAAGTGCTACTAACCCATTAATTGAATTACAAGTTAATCACGTGAATGTATTAGAAATTATTTTGATACCTTTACTCTTTATTTTAGCTTCAAGTTCATTTTTCTTAACTTTGTGAAATATTGTTAGTTGAGGGACCAAAAGTAAAGTTCTTTGGATATTAAAATCATTAAAACTAAAACTTTAGTACATGAGATTTCTTGTTATGAATTTTTAAAACTTTAGCACATGTGATTTTTTGTTATGAATAAATTTTTACGTGATCTATACTTGAATCAAACAATTTAAGCTTTTATTCTAATTCTTCCTTTCCTTTGTTTAGGTGGTAATTAGGCCAAACATAAAGTTTAGGTGTGCACTGAATAAAGTCATCAAGTTCAGAGGACCCCGATCTATTTGCCTAAGACCTAACTAGTTATAAACTCTACGATAAATTCCTTAATATAAGTTGCAGAAAGCACCAAAAGCAAGAAAAGTTTCACAAAAGAGCGTAAACACCTTATCATTACCAACAACCACTAACACCTTCACCGACTCCTCTCACATGTCCAAATATACTCACATGGGGAGCAAGTACTAAAGGAATATACACAGTGAAAGCAGGATACCTACACAATATTAGCCAAAATGAAATGGTGGACAATTGGCCTTGGAAGCTCATCTGGAAAACAAACCAAAGTTATATGTCATAGCTGGACTACATTGAAGGAAGCGTGCCTCACTCAAGATAATCTTTGCAAAAGGAGTATTCCCCATAGTTAATAGATGATATATATCCCAGCAAGATTTTGAAACAAACAGACATCTATTTTTGCATTGTCCAGTTGCTACAGACATCTGGAATTCTTTTCAGTTTTAGGACTCAACTGGATGATGCCAGAGAGTATTAAAGATGCTTATAGTAGCTGGAGTTTATGGAAAGTTGGTAAGTCCATCAGCAAGATCTAGAAAATGATTCCTGGACGTATATTTTGAGCTATTTGGACAAAAAGGAACAGAAGATGTTTTGAGGGTTTAGCAACTCCAAATTACTCCTTGAAGGCTAATTGTATAGTTTTGTTATATAGCTGGAGTAACCTCTCCTCTATTAGCTCCCCCGAATTATTTTTGGATTTTGTTAGCTCCCTAACACTAGCATAGGACCATCTGTACAGAGCTAACATATCAACTTTTGTATTAGCACCTGGACAGTGCTCTTTTGCATCTTCTTGATGCTTTTTATAATATCTCTTACTTCATCAAAAAAAAAATTCAGAAGTCTTCGTGCTACCCCCCCCCCCCCCCCACACCAACTCCCAAAAGAAAATCAATCAAATCTTTCCTTTTAAATAATAAACACCAAGATGGTGTAAAAATTATGTGTATATGATGTTTATATGGCTCTACGTTTGCCAAATTTGACCAACTATATAACAGGCTATTCTCTCCTTACACAAAAGAACAAGTAAGTAAAAGATTTTTAATGCTAAAATTAATCAAATTTATCAATCAACACTCCACCATGTTGTAATCCTAAACTAGTCGGGGTTAACTAAATAAGTTTGCTATACCCATTTGGATCTAATCAAGCACATTTCGGTTCAATCCAACTCCTAAGTCCCAATGGGCAAGGGAAAAGGGCATTCCTATCCAATGCATTCATATACTCCCCCGTACCAGTTTATGTGACGCTATTTCCTTATTAGTCTGCTCTAAACATCACTAGTTTGAAAAGACATGTAGCCACAAAAATGTTATGGCATGTTTAAACCACAAGATTCAAAACTATTCCTTTATTCTTACACTCCGTGTTGAGTTAAACTATATCACAAAAATTGGAATGGAGAAAGTATAAAAGTATAGTAATAAGCATCACCTGCAACCTCGGGTGCAAGTATCACCGAGAATCATAATAGTGGCGGTAGCAGTACCAGTTTCACCACCTGACCAACACTCTCCCAAATTAGGGCATTTCGCTTCTTCACAAACAGTGTGCAGTTTCAATTCCCTCAATTTCTTCTTAATCTGCGTGTACTTCTCTCCACCAGGGATGGCTTCTTTCATCCATTTCGGCTTCGGCAGCGGCTTCTTCTTCGTACCTACCTCAACGGAATACTCGTTTTCCGATTGCAGCCTTATAAAGTCGCCTAGCGTCGGTGACTCGGCGGCTAACCGATGGCGTAAGCCTTCTAGGGTTAGAGGTGGAGAAGTAGAGGTAGGCGTTGGGGCGGAGGAAGAGAAGAATTGAGGTAAGAGAAAGTAGTGGTGGTGGCTATGCCGGTGACCGGATTTGAGTGATCGGAAAAAGAGTGTTGTGAAACGGGAATTCATTTTCCGGCGTTTGAATGTATTTCCGGTGCCGGAAAAGTTGGATTCGATTTTCTCGGCGGAAAGGACTTCACCGTTCCAAGGCGTTGGTAGTTGGTTCTCACTCGGTAGTTGAAAAGAGATGGCCTTCTTTTGGCTGTGTTTGGTACTATGGAAAATGTTTTGCATCTAAAATGTTTTCCTATAAAATATTTTAATGTAAAATGAGCTGTTTTATCACTTATTTTCATTGATGAGTGAAAATCATTTTCGAAAAATATTTTTTTATTTGGTTAGAGAATAGAAAATAAAAAATAGAGTGGGTTGATCTAGTGGCAAGTAACTGAAATTATCTCCTTTCCGCTTCACCGTTCCAAGGCGTTGGTAGTTGGTTCTCACTCGGTAGTTGAAAAAAGATGGGCTTCTTTTGGCTGTGTTGGTACTATGAAAAATGTTTTGCATCTAAAATATTTTCCTATAAAATATTTTAATATAAAATGAGTTGTTTTATCACTTATTTTCATTGATGAGTGAAAACTTTTTTTCGAAAAATATTTTTTTATTTTGGTTAGAGAATAGAAAATAGAAAATAGAGTGGGTTGATCTAGTGGCAAGTAACTGAAATTATCTCCTTTCCGCTTCACCATTCCAAGGCGTTGGTAGTTGGTTCTCACTTGGTAGTTGAAAAAAGATGGGCTTCTTTTGGCTGTGTTTGGTACTATGGAAAATGTTTTGCATCTAAAATATTTTCCTATAAAATATTTTAATGTAAAATGAATTGTTTTATCACTTATTTTCATTGATGAGTGAAAACCTTTTTTCGAAAAATATTTTTTTGTTTTGGTTAGAGAATAGAAAATAGAAAATAGAGTGGGTTGCTCTAGTGGCGAGCACTCTCCATTTCCAACCAAGAGGTTGTGAGTTCGAGTTACCCCAAGAGCAAGGTGGGGAGTTCTTGGAGGGAGCGAGCCGAGGGTCTATCGGAAACAGCCTCTACCCAAGGGTAGGAGTAAGGTTTGTGTACACACTATCCTCCCCAGACTCCACTAGTGGAATTATACTGGGTTGTTGTTGTTGTTATTGTTAGAGAATAGAAAATATTTTTTAGAAAAATAATTTTTTATGCTACTCTCCTCAAATACCATTCTCCCAAGTCCCTATATTTTTTGTGCTCCCGCAAATACCCAATATTTTTATGACTCTATTTTTTCAAGAATTTAATATATTTTTCTAAAAATTCACACAAACCCAAAGTAACTAATGTGTTGCTTTACTTTTTTTATGCAAAAATAACGTTGAAATTTGTGCTCCATAACTAAAAAAAATATTTTTTTTTGTTGAAAAAGAAAGTACTATTCTACAACACAAAAATAAAGTACTCATTTTGTTGAAATGAAAGAAAATACTTTTTTTACATTATAAAAAGAAAATACTCTTTTTGTTGCAATAAAAAAATACTTTTTACTACATCATTTTGTATTTTGTTGAAATGAAAGAAGATATTTTTACTACATCATTTTGTTGAAATGAAAGAATTTTTTTTCTTCTACATCATAAAAAAAAGTATTTTTTTTGTTAAAAAAAAAAAAAATTATATCGTGAAAAGAAAATACTTATTTGTTGAAATGAAAAAACATACTATATCTATAACATGAAAAGAAAGTACTATTAATAATATTTCTATTTAGGGTGGGGGGTGTAACTGTAACGACCTGACTTGTCGTTTTAAGAATTTACGCCTCATTCGGTGACTTAAGGTCTCGAACAGCCTCGCAATATGTATTATGACCCGCGTGTGTGGTCTAGGTTGATTTATGGATAATTCGGAGTGATTTGGGACACTTAGTCCCTAAGACGGAAGCTTAAGTCTTAGAATTTTGACCGTAGTCGGAATTGTGTGAAGACGACTCCGGAATGGAGTTTCGTCGGTTCTGTTAGCTCCTTTGGGTGATTTTGGACTTAGGAGCGTGTCTGGACTGTGAATCTGAGGTCTATAGCCAATTTAAGCTTGAAATGGCGAAAGTTGAATTTTTGAAAAATTGGACCGGAAGTGGACTTTTTGATATCGGGGTCAGAATCCAATTTCGGAAGTTGGAGTAGGTCCATAATGTCAATTATGACTTGTGTGCAAAATTTGAAGTCATTTCGGATTGTTTTGATGTGTTTCGGCACAAGTTATAGAATTTGGAAGTTCAAAGTTCATAGATTTTGATTTGGGGTACGATTCATCGTTTTGATGTTGTTTGATGTGATTCGTCGTTCAAAGTTTTGACTTGTGTGCAAAGTTCGTATGATGTTTTAGGACTTGTTGGTGTATTTGGTTGAGGTCTCGGGGGCCTCGAGTGTATTTCGAGGTTGTTTCGGATCATTTCGGGTTATTTTCGGAACTGTTGTATCTGGTATTTGACTTCCTTATTCGCGAACGCGAAGAGAGTCACGCGAACGCGAATAGGAGTTTTGAGGCTGCTGGGATTTGGCCTTCGCGAACGCGAAGGTATGCCTGAAGAACCTACATGAACGTGAGGGCCCAGTCGCGAACGCATAGAAGGAAGGAGGGAACTGGGCCTGGAGTCATCAGCCTTCGCGAACGCGAAGCTTCAATCGTGAACGCGAAGCTTCAATCGTGAACGCGAAGCAGTAGGACTTGAGTGCATCGCGAACGCGAACGCGATGATATGCATGGCAGGCCTTCGCTAATGCGACGCTGGTAACGCGAACACGGAGAAGAATTTGAGGCAGCGAGTTTTTGGCCTTCGCGAACGCGAGACATATGTCGCGAACGTGCAGAAGGCCTATCTAGGCAAAATTAAAGGTCCCAAAAATGGGGGTTTGAGTTCATAACTCAAAATCTAATTGGGAGCTCGGTAGAAGGCGATTTTTGGAGAGATTCTTGCGTTGGTATTTGAGGTAAGTGATTCTTATCTAGTTTTTATTAATTTCCATGATTATGTCTTTGAATCCATCATTTAATTCGGATTTAATGGAGGAAAATCAAGATTTTTGTAAAATCTTCCAAAAACGAAAATTTAAGATTTGGAAGTCGAGTTGTTATTGGAATTCGATAAAATTGGTATGGTTGAACTCGTAACGGAATGGGTGTTCGGATTTCATAAAAATTATGTCGGGTTCTGAAGGACGGACTCCGCGTTGACTTTTGTTGACTTTTTAGAATAAATTTTTAAGTCGGCGTATTATTATCTGGAATTATTTTCGATGAATTTTAATGAAGTTATACAATTAATTTGGATAAACTTGAGATGTCCGAAGGTCAATTAAAGCAAGAAGGCTATTTAGGAATATCGGCCTAACTTCAAAAAGGTAAGTGTCTTGCTTAACCTCGAGTGGGCGAATTACCCCTTATGCATTGAGTCTTATGTGCCATTTGTGAAATGTGAAAAGTCGTGTACGCGAGATGACGAGTACGTACTCGGGCTTATACGTGCAAAATTCATTGAATTAAAGTCTTAGGCATTATTGTATAGTAAATTGGGAAATTATAAAAAATTATTAAATCATCTGTTTGCCATGCCTAAATCCTTATTGTTGAATTTATTTTTATATGATAATTTGATGTGATTGTTACTTGAAATATTTATGAAATTTCGTGAGTATTGTTGGTTTAATATTTCTTGAAAACTAATTCCAATATGAATTTTCTTTTGCAAATAATTAATTTAAGCGAGCTTAAGAATAAGTGTTAATATAATTATCTCAATTTGCATTAATGAAGGTTTTGCTTTATGTTGAATAATTTCTATCTCTATTGATTGTTTTGGGATGTTATATACATTGTGTGGAGCCTTGGGCTATTTGTTGTGAAATTAATTAATTTTGTTATATCTTTGAAATTTGGTTGTGGCCATTGGGCAAATTGTGATATGAATTGATTTTATTATATTTTCGTGTTAATTTCCCGTGTAAATTATTGTGTTGTGTGAGTTATTATTTTGGGGAGATAAGGGTGGCATTTCACCGTTGATATTATGTGGGTATAAGGGTGGCATTTCACTGTTATTGTGTTTGTTGGAATATTATCTGGGCGGAGCGATAAAGGTAGTTATAGGAGCGATAATGGTGGCAATAGGAGCGATAAGGGTGGCTATTGATATTGTATGGGCGGAGCGATAAGGGTGGCTATAGGAGTGATAAGGGTGGCAATAGGAGCGATAATGGTGGCGATTGTCAAGGGCGATATGTGATGATGTGGGGTTGTGATGTTGATATATTTCATGTGATGTTATGATTTTCTTGTGTTTATTTTTATACCTTGTGCAATTTGTCTTGTTGTTGGTAAATTGATAACAATCTGATTTATATTGGAATTGAGAGCCTGTGGCCATTGCCAGACGGATTATAAAATAAAATATGGGCACGAGGTGCCGTGAGTAAATAATGAAGATACGTGAATTGTCCGTGCAGTTGTGATATGAAATGTGGGCACGAGGTGCTGTGATAAAATGATAATGATAATTGGCACGTGAATTGTCCGTGCAGTTGTGATATGAAATGAGGGCACGAGGCGCATGGAAAATATGATGATTTAATTATGGGCACGAGGTGCCGTGAAAATATAAAAATGGACTGAGACCCGTATTTTCATGATTATGAAATGAGGTGTCACATAGTGACTTTTTAATTGAAAGAATTATATTCAAAATATTTATTTGGAAGAATTTTTTCTTAGAAAGTATTGTATTTGAAAGATATTTATTTGAGAAAATTATATTTGAAAAGATTTATTGAAATAATTATATTTGAAAAATAATTATTTGAGAAAATTATATTTGAAAAGGAGTTTTATTCGTAAGAATTATATGTGAAAGATATTTAATTGAAGAACTTGATTTAACTGGGTATAATTATATTTATTAATTGTTGAGCGATATTAAATGGTGATCTTATTGTCTTACTGTGCATATCATTAGTTGTTTGATGTTGCCTTGATGATCTTTGTTTTCTATTATTTTGTATACTATATTGCACAGGTTATTAGACTAGTGAATGTCTTGATTGTACCTCGTCTCTACTCCATTGAGGTTAGTCTTGATACTTACTAGGTACCGACCGTGGTGTACTCATACTACACTTCTGTATATTTTTGTGCAGAGCCGGGTATTGGAGATATCACACTTGAGCAGAGTTAAAGCGGGATCGTAAGGATTCAAGGTAGAGCTCCTTAGTCGTCGCGGTCCCTTGAAGTCTTTTTATTTCATTGTACTGTTAATTTGTAATCAAACAGTATTGTATATTAGGTCCTCGTGATCATTTCATGTATTCAGTTAGAGTTCGTGACTCAATACTACCAGTCTTGGGTGGTAGATGTATTCATACTTGTTTCCGATGTCAGTTTTGATTACCTATTTAATTCAAAAAAAAAATGGCTTCAAAATGTAATTGAAATCGGCTTACCTAGTCTTAGAGACTAGGTGCCATTACGACGCCTGTGGCGGGATTTTGGGTCGTGACAATAACGATCAGGCCGGTCGTTTTAAGAGTATTAGCCCCGACCCCCTATTTATTTCACTCACTGTCTCATTTTGTGGTTACTTTACTTGTCAGGATGCTTGGTGTCGGATTCGGGAGAGTTTCGTAGTGGAATGGGACACATAGTCCCTAAATTAAAAGTTAAAATTGTAGGAGTTGACCGTAGTTGGACTTGTGTGAAGACGACTCCGGAACGGAGTTTCGTTGGTTCCAATAGTTTCGTATGATGATTTTGGTCTTAGGGGCTTATCCGTGTGTTGATTTGGAGGTCTGTATGTCATTTCGGAGTTTTATTGGCGAAAGTTGAAAAGTAGAAAGATTTTGGAAGGTTTGACCGGGAGTGGACTTTTTGATATCGGAGTCGGATTCCGATTCCGGAAATTGAAGTAGGTCCGTAATATCAATTATGACTTGCGTGTAAATTTTGAGGTCAATCGGACTTGATTTGATATGTTTCGGCATCGGATGTGGAAGTTAGAAGTTCAAAGGTTCATTAGGCTTGAATCGATGTGCAGTTCGTGGTTTTAGCATTGTTTTATGTGATTTGAAGGCTCGATTAAGTTCGTATGATATTTTAGGACTTGTTGATATTTTCGGACGGGGTCCCAGAGGCCCCGGATGTGATTCGGATCGAATTCGGACGAATTTTGGACTTAGCTTCATTGTTGAAGTCCCATGCCTATTGGTGTCATCGCAACTATGGAGGGTTCGACCGCGGGTGCGAAATCGCGGGTGCGGAGGTTGAAGCGCAGAAGCGAAAGGGAGCCCCCAGGAGCTGGGCTCGCATGTGCGGACACCTGGGCGCAGGTGCGCCTCCACAGACGCGGCCATTTCCTCCGCATTAGCGGAAATTGGAGGAGTGGCTTTGGACACGACCGCATGTGCGGTCTCCTTCTCCGTAGAAGCGGGCTCGCAAGTGCAAGCCATGGTCCGCATAAGCAAAACTTCTGAGCTTAAGTGGGATCCACACATGCGATGGTTTTCCGCAGATGCGGCGTCGCTAGGGGTGTTCAAAACCGAACCGAAACCGAAAACCGAAAACCGAACCGAAACCGAAGCTTAATGGCTTATTGGTATCGGTTTAACGGACGGGGAACGGATTAAATTTTTTTTATTAACGGCTTATCGGTTTGGGGGCGGATTATTCAATTTTCTTAACGGATAATCCGTTAACCCGTTATATATATATATATATATATATATATATATATATATATATATATATATATATATTAAATAATCAAAAACCCTTCTTCCACTTCCAATACTCTATCTATTACTAATTTATTATTAGACATTTAGTTATAATTTACTATTCCAGTTAGTTACTATTAGATAATTTTGATGTCATGTGTTATACCCAGTGTTCTCTTCTATTTCTTCTGATAGTTATAAGTTGTTAATAGGCTCATCCCCAGAGATGATTCTACTGGGAAATACGCTGGAATGTAGCTCTATATTTCTTCTATTTAGCTCTCTTCTTAGGTGCCATATTCTATAGACTGGAATGTAGTCTGCTGAGCATAGGAATTTTATTTTGAGTCACAGCGGTCAGCAAACAATCCGATAAATCGCCCGATAAGAGCTAAACCGATACCAATCCGCCCGATATCTTATCGGGTGGCTAGTGGATTAATACATTTAAAAGCTGATAACCGATAAGCCAAACCGTTAAGAGTAAATAACTGCCCAATCCACCTGATAAGCAGCCCCAGGCCTCGCAGAAGCGACAAAAAGGCCGCAGAAGCGGATTCGCTGGGCAGAAAAAAGTGATTTTTTAAGGTTTGATTTTATTATCCATTTTGGACTTAGAGAGCTCGGATTGAGGCAAATTTTTGAGGGATTTTCGGAGGAAGAATTTGGGTAAGGATTCTTGACTAGTTTTTGATTAGTTCCCACGAATCTATCGTTATTTTTATCATTTAATTAGTGTTTTAGTTGGAAATTTGGGGGAAAATTTGGAAAAACTTCTTAGGCTAAAAATTGGGGATTTGAAAGGTGATTTGAGGTCGAATTTGAGTAATTCTTGTATGGTTGGACTCGATATCGAATGGGTATCTGAGTTTTATGATTTTGGTCGGGTTAAGAGATATGTACCCGGGCCGACTCTTTGGAGCGATTTTTCAATTCTTTGCTAAAGTCATAATTTTATTATTTAAATTAGTTTTCTATAGTTATATTTATAGTATGAAATTATTTTGGCCAGATTTGAGTCGATCGGAGTTGGAAAATCGAGGAAAAGGCTTTCTTATTGATTGATTGAGCGAGGTTTGAGGTAAGTGACTTGTCTAACTTTGTGTGGGAGAAATCACTCTCCCATGGAATTTGGTATTGTTGTGACAATTTGTAATATATGAGGGCCGTGTACGCGAGGTGACGAGTGCGTACACTGCTACATGTTGAAATTCCGGTTTTATCTAAGTAGTTCCTTTTATGCCTTAACTGAGTTACTTTAGCATGTAGAGTCATCGCGTTTAGCCTAATTTTACCTGTATACTTGTCTTATCTCTTATTTGCAACTTGTACTACATGCTTAGTCGAATTATCTGCTTTCTTGATTTCATATTCCTTATTTAATTGTGGGATTCTTTACTTGAAATTGCTATCCTTGAAATATCGTTGTTTCAGTTGTTATGTTTTGGTTTCTGTGATTATTGTTGAGATGATTGTTTGGTTGTTGCACGAGGTTTCTATCGTGCCCTTGTGATTATTGATACGCATGCGGTGGTATAAGGTATGGGTGTTAAAACGCATGCGGTGGTATAAGATTTGGGTGTTGAAACGCATCCGGTGAGATAAGGTGGACTTGATACGCGTGGCTAGTAGGGGAATTATTAGAAGTCATGCGGTGTGATAAGGTCAGCTAAAACATGAAATGCTATTAAGGGAAAAATAATTTTCAAAATAAAATATAAAGGCTCACGCGGTGATATAAGGAAAGATTGTGAGATATTTACTTTTGAGACTACGAAGCAGTACCTCAGGAGTGCCCCTGTTGATTTTCTCTATTTGCTACATTGATTGTTGTTGTCTTTCCTTAACTTGTAAGACTTTTGCTTTCCTTTCATGTTGTATTTATCTTCTTTGATTTCGTGTTATTACCATTCCGTAAATTCTCATTACTTCACTTCTCTGTCATTTCATTATATTACTTTATCTTCTGCCTTATTTCTTATTATTTTCAGTAGGGCCCTGACTTGACCTCGTCACTACTCTACCGATGTTAGGCTTGGCACTTATTGGGTACCGTTATGATGTACTCATACTACGCTTCTGCATATCTTTTTGTGCAGATACAGGTACTGCCTACCAGACCAGGTATTAGTGAGCTAGTCTGTACATGGAGACTTTAAAGTACATCTGCCAGCGTCCGCAGATCTCGGAGTCCCCCATCTATCTTTATTATGTTATTTCCTTATCCTCATTAGACTCTGATGTATAATGATATTTAGTATTTCTCTTTAGAGCTTGTGACTTATATCTACCGGGTTTCGAGAGTTGTTTATACTTAGGTTTTAGTTTTTATTTGTTACAATTGTTGATATTTTTGAGTTTTAGCTTTGGTAGATGACATGGAAAAAATGGTGAGGTGGCATTTGGTAGATGTCATGAAAAAAATGGAGTGATTCAGCTATCACAATATAGATCCGTTAGGTATAGGGGCAAATATTATAAGTTCACTAACAGTAAGGGCAAAAATGGATAAATAATATAACGGGTGGCATAAGTAAACAATATAGTATAGTAAAGGGGCAATTTTAGACATTTTTTCGATTAAGAAAAGGTCTAAAATTGTACTGTCGATGTACTGTCCAAAATAGTGTACATTTACCCTCCGTTATACTATCAGTACAAAAATACTCTGACGTTAACCAATAGTTCAAATGCACCCCTCTTCTATTAAGGATGTCCAAGATGGAGTTTAATGCGATGACGTGGCTATTAAAAACAAATAAATCAAAGACAAGTCAACAAAAGACCCAAAAAAAAAAAACCAACTCTTCAATCTCATACGCTAAAACAGAAATCCTTCTGCCATGATTTCAATGGGATTGTCTAAATAAAAATGTGGTCCTTTTTAGTAAGCTTCGTGTCAAGATGAAGATTTGGACTTTTTTTTTTTTGGATCTTTTGCTGACTTGTCTTTGATTTATTTGTTTTAATAGCCATAATATCGCATTGAACTCTACCTTGGATAGCCCTGACAAATGAGGGGTATATTTGAACTATTGGATAGCGTCGGGATATTTTTGTACCAATAGTATAACGCAAGGTAAATGTAGACTATTTTTGATAGTATAAGAGTATATTTGACCCTTATCCCAATTTTACCCCTTTATTTTCGAATATTATTTACATCTAACCTCCGTTATATTATTCGGTCAAATTTATCCCTTCCGTTATACTATCCGACCAAATTTATCTACCATCAACAAACTTTTAAAAATTACCTTTCAATCCGTCAGGTGACCCAGAATCTCCCAAAATATTTTAATCAAGTCACTTATTCTTCTTCTTGATCCACTATTTTCAAAATAGTTGGCATTTATATGCTCTTTCCATTGAAAAAAATAAGAGAAAAAATATATTAAAATAATACAATGGTTAGTAAATAAAGTATATTAAATTGAAGGATCTAAATTAGATAGCTTGTTTAAATTCCAAAAGTATTTACAACTCCCCAACATTAATGAATTCGTTGTACCAAAGTTATGGAGACTTTGTAAGTATTAGAGATAGAGTTGAAGTTCCTCGGAGAATTTACATTGTCGAATTCAACTTTGCTTTAATCAAATGCCTACGCACCGTGTACTCTTAAGTTAGTCGATCAAACTCTATACTTACCAAAAAATAATAAAAATATATTCAAATATACATATACATACATGATAAGTAGCTACATACAATACACATTATATAGACCCACTTAATTTTACGGTGTGTATATGGTTGAAAAATAAATAAAGTTTTAAACCAATTCCAAACGCATTATCACAAGAAGAGAAGTGAGTGCAATGGTAATTAAAATTTTTTATGGATAATTTGTATAGTCTAGTACCTTTAGCATTCACATCATAGTAATTTCTGAAAATAGTGGAGCAAGAAAAATAACAAGTGATTTAAATAAAAGAAAATTGGGAGATTTTGAATTACCTAATAGTTCAAGGGGTAATTTTTAAAATTTTACTGATGGTAGGGGTAAATTTGCCCGGATAGTATAATGAAGATTAAATGTAGACAATATTCGGAAGTAGAGGGTTATATTTGGCCCCTTTCCCAAGAATTTATGAGCAAAGTTATAGCCCATTTGACCAAGCTGCAAAAATCAGCTTATTTTGAGAAGTGTTTTTTTCTCAAAAATGTGTTTTTCTCAAAAGTACTTTTGGTGAGAAACAGTTTGTGTTTGGTTAATTAATTTGAGAAGCATTTATGAACATCAATTAGTGTTTGACTAAAATTTTAAAAACTGTTTCTAAGTGTATTTTTCTCAAAGGTATTTTTCAAAAAAAGTGCTTTTGAAAATAAACCATTTTTTTCTGCTTCACCAAAATTGGTTCAGCTTTTGAATTTAGTTATACTATACAATTGACCAAACGATTCCTTAAAGATTCTTGTTAAGGTGAACTTTTACTATTACTCTATTTATTATTGTCTACCACCATTCACTACCACCACTAAACTTGTACACCTATCACGATCACCACTATCCACCATATCACAACCCCAATCGTCACTTGTTTCCGCCGCTAACTTTAAGATTGCTTCGTCAAATAAGCAATTTTACTGCATCATGTAAATAAAATAATCTCTCTAATATTTTGCGAATATAGTATTTAATTATTAATTTACATAATTTAGTAGACTTTAAGTAAAAATAAATTATGCACATTTAAATACTAAAAATCAAATAAATTTTAAAAGAAAAGACTTTAGTGTCAGCTAAGTGTCACAACTCATAATTTGGAGTTGTGATTTCGGCCAAGAACTGGTGAGAAAAGGTCCTTCTGATGGTCTGACGTAGAACAGTCTACTCGGGCAACTTGGGCTTTTTAATTTTAAGCATATATAAGGGGGGTATAGGTGATGAAAGCTCCGACCTGCCTCCCCATACGTGATGCCACCGAGCCGTATAGAACGAGCTGCCTTGGGGGCGAACCCCAAGGGCCTGCCTAGATGACTCAAAGGAGTGTCAAAGGTATCCACACGAGTTTGGGAACTCGTATGGACGGCGCAACGCCTTCGGGCCTGCGTTGGGCATCAAAGTGGCGCTGGAGGCTGGAAGTGTGGAACGGCCAGCCCCGCGGGCTGCCAAATGTTGGAACGAGACCTCCGTGCCGATTGGATACTTGACGCACCTGTCATAGGGACATCATGTGTCGACTTGTGAGCATGGCTTTGGTTCAACCATACAAGCAAGGGTCCGTTGGCCTAAAGGTGCAGGTGTGGGCGACACTGCACTACTTCAGAATGGAAGCGTGTTGCAAGAGGGCTATGTATGGGCATGGCACGAAAGAGGCGCATGACAATGGCCAAGGGCTAAAGGTTGCCTTACTCGGGCGAGGCACGAGCTAGTCGCGGATGCACTAGGCGAGTGTCAAGCTTGAGGATTGGGCTGTGCACGCGGGAGCGATGCTCAGTCTTGGGCTAAGGACAAGGCATGTCCTAAGCCAATCCCCCAGGGCACGCATGGATTGTGATCCTAAAATGGAGCGCCACGACATGTCTAGGGCCAAGGGCCTAGGCATCTTACGGGCGGCACAGGTTGGGACGGGCCTGCGGGCGAGCCCCACCGACAGGCACAGGATCGTGCTTGGGAAATCCTGGGATAGGAAGTAGGCTGGCCCATGGTGATGGGAGTCTGCGGGCGCCGCACGGGCGAGCAGGTGCCGCTACCCAACGTGAGGATTCGGGCCCGTGACACTTGGTATCAGAGCTGATTAAGGCCATACTATGCCATGGCACAACGTCAAGGCAAAGGGTGGATATGGCGAGTGCATTTTGGATGTCAGTGCCGAGATCACGTCAAAGCAGAGATTGATGTTCATCTGCCACCAAAGATCGAGAACCCGATACTGATAGTCGACGAAGGAAATGGGTGATTCCATTGTCTTTCGTGAGTCTAAAGTGCTACTGAATGAGGTGATATGCCGATGAGTCGGATAGCCAAGAGAATGCCATGTTTGCCAGGTCGTGCAACCATATTGCGAAAGAGTGGGAGCCATGGACTATAAACTTGGGCATGATCATAGCGGAGATCTTGCCAAGGATGCGTGCGACGCATCAAGCTGAGTGTCTTTCCTTCGAGAGAAGACTTTGGGTTGCCTGAGGGCATTGCCAAGGTGAGGAGACGGATTCGAGGGTATAGCGAAGCTTCGAAATGGGGCGAGTTTCCTAGTTAGAAGGTGTCATCATTCTGGAAAGGGGTATGTCGAATAATCGGGGACCAAGAGTGTCCAAGTGCGAGGCACACCGAATCAGGAAGCCGTGCTAGCAGGGCCAAGAGGGCGCCTATCTATAGGGCGAGTATTGAACTACTACCGGGAGCATTGGCTACTTGCTGAGGATGTGACAACTGGAAACCAAAGAGCTTTGTTCGGAAATGCGGCGATGCTATGACTTTGGGAATGTAGTACTCACCAAAGGTCGTCCCAAGTGCTGGCCGAATGCCAAGTGGGACGACAGTGCTAAGATGTATCCTCCACATTGAGTGTGGGAGGATCCCACCTATGCAAGAGGTATAAGGGCGAAGTCGTGGGTCTGGAAGCGAACACATCTTCAAGGTAGTGAAGGCAAAGAAAGCTACGGGAGCAGAATGCTACGTGAGCTATGCCAAGAGGGCGTCTTAATGCTACGGGAGCCATGCCAAAGAGGGCATGTTAAGGCTACGGGAGCGAAAGGCTACGGGAGCGGCGTCAAAAGAGCTCATGATGTGCTAACCTGTGAAGGAAAGCTTCAGACGGACATGAAGGCCGTGAGGGTCATGGTGTGATTTGACTAGTGTGGGTCAATCACAAAGTTAGACACCATAGGGTGCAAGTGCGGAGGCACTTTCCAAGTGAACACCGAATGGAGGTGAAGTGCAGAGGCACGCTTGGAAGATACTTGGGGGAGAAGTGCATGGGGCACGCCTCCTTTTGAGAAAGGACTTCGAGGAAGTCCAACCCACAGGACAAAGGGAGCTTGAATGGGCATACCTGAGGGGGCAGACTCCGGGATGTCTTAAGCCATGATGTGTCATCGGGGACGATGACATTATGAGTGTGGGAGGATATCACAACTCACATTTTGGAGTTGTGATTTCGGCCAAGAACTGGTGAGAAAAGGTCCTTCTGATGATTTGACGTGGAACAGTCTACTCGGGCAACTTGGACTTTTTAATTTTAAGAATATATAAGGGGGGTATAGGTGATGAAAGCTCCGACCTGCCTCCTCCATACGTGCTGCCACTGAGCCGTATAGAACGAGCTGCCTTGGGGGGCGAACCCCAAGGGCCTGCCTAGATGACAAAGGAGTGTCAAAGGTATCCACACGAGTTTGGGAACTCGTATGGATGGCGCAATGCCTTCGGGCCTGCGTTGGGCATCAAAGTGGCGCTGGAGGCTCGAAGTGTGGAACGGCCAGCCTCGCAGACTGCCGAATGTTGGAACGAGACCTCCGTGCTGATTGGATACTTGACGCACCTGTCATAGGGGCATCATGTGTCGACTTGTGAGCATGGCTTTGGTTCAACCATGCAAGCAAGGGTCCGTTGGCCTAAAGGTGCAGATGTGGGCGACACTGCACTACTTCGGAATGAAAGCATGCTGCAAGAGGGCTATGTATGGGCATGGCACGAAAGAGGCGCATGATAATGGCCAAGGGCTAAAGGTTGCCTTACTCGGGCGAGGCACGATCTAGTCACGGATGCACTAGGCGAGTGTCAAGCTTGAGGATTGGGCTGTGCACGTGGGAGCGATGCTCAGTCTTGGGCTAAGGACAAGGCATGTCCTAAGCCAATCCCCCAGGGCGCGCATGAATTGTGATCCTAAGATGGAGCGCCACGACATGTCTAGGGCCAAGGGCCTAGGCATCTTACGGGCGGCACAGGTTGGGGCGAGCCTGCGGGCGAGCCCCATCGACAGGCACAGGATCGTGCTTGAGAAATTCTGGGACAGAAAGTAGGCTGGCCCGCGGTGAGGGGAGTCCGCAGGCGCCGCACGGGCGAGCAGGTGCCGCTACCCAACGTGAGGATTCGGGCCCGTGACATAAGTCCCAAAGCCCCAACATATATATAATGCCTCAGATTTCGTCCTGTGAACACCCGCGAATAGCTTCTTACGTGCTTTTCTATACAGAAATTTCCCCAATTTCTTCTGCGAGAAAACAGGCAAAAGCAAATGAATGATAATTAACGAAAAATATATAACAGAAATTTAAAGAAAAAAATTCAGGAATGACGTTTTAATTCAATAGTGCATTGGTGATCAATGCACATTAATTTCCACTCCCCAATTAAAACCATACGTGCTACAGATTTACATTTTTTTTATAGATCTGTCGCATGCATATTTGGGTTTTGCTTTTGGGTGCCTGTGGATTTTAGCAAAAAAAAATATTTTGCATAGGGATTTTTGATTCTCTTCGTGGTTATTGATCATGGCTCGTTTTAATGAAAATCCTTTTGCAGAAGAAGCTAATGTGAATCCATTTGCGGTATATACACATAAAATCTTATGCTCTTATTAGAAAATTTATGTTTGTTATTTGAAAAATATGATTTATATTGGTGGCGGAGCTAGAAATTCTATATAGAGATTCAAGAAAATCCCAAAATGTCCTACCTGAGATTTGAACATGTATTAAAATTTTGTTTTTATACTATCTATATAGTATAACTTTCCGACCGTTGAATCCCCTTCTTTGCGTGTGGCTCTGCCGCTGATCAATGGCGGGGACGGAACTAGAGGAGCGGAAGGGATTCAAACCCCTTTCGCAGGAAAATCACACTGTATGTATGGGGTAAAATTTGTGTTTTTTCATGTATATATAAATAATAGATGTTGAACCCTTTGAAGGGGAGCCTCAACATAATTGGTAAAGTTGTTGCCATGTGACCAAAAGGTCACGGGTTCGAGTCGTGGAAAAAATCTCTTGCAAAAATGCTAGGTAAAACTGCGTACAATAGACTCTTGTGGTCCGGCCCTCCCGCTAGCGCACCGGGCTCCCCTTTTATGTTGAACCCTTTGGTGGAAATCTTGCCTCCACCATAGGTCGATGGGGTTGTTGCATTTTTTTCTTTTTGGCATGTTAGAAGCAATATAATTGCCCATAGAGAATATTAGGTTTGAATTATTTTTGTTCATTTTGTCCGGTTAACAGATCTGTTAATTGCATATTGGTATGTCATTATCTCTTGATGTTTTCTTGCTTAGTGTCATTCAATTGGAGAATGTAGTCAAATATTGAGAACGAGCTAGGATTTTTGTTGTTCTTAGGATTGTGAGCTCATTTAGTTACATTAAACTAGCTTCTTATGATTGCACATTGTAGAATTGACTTGATTTAATTGTGAGCTGTCCACCTTGCTTATTTATGCATTATTTTACTTACTAAAATGTTCAGAATACTGGAGGCGCTGCCCGTGGTTCAACAATTGATATTCCTCTTGATAGTGCAAAGGTGAGATAATTTTGACAATTTGAACTCTAAATATATCGCTTGTCACTTTGCCAGTGACCACAGTAATTCCGTGTACATTTGGAAACTAGAGTTGAATGATTTTTTACTTACATAACGATTCAGGATCTGAAGAAGAAGGAGAAGGAACTACAAGCTCGAGAGGCTGATCTGAGAAGAAGAGAACAAGTAGGTTTGCATAGCACTCTATGGTGGCTTCTTGTTATGCCTTTGCTTATCTTCCGTTAAGTAAACTATCCAAAGTTTTGTCAAATAGCTTTCTTCATCTAGAAGTTGTTTATCCTTTTAGAGATTTATACCTTAGTAGAAAATATAATGAACTCCTAGTACTTTTTTTATTACTATTATTTTTATTTTGGATAATATTGGCCTGAGATGGGTTTATATGGAGTAACATCATCAGTGCGGATTCATATAGCCGACATCAACTTGTTCAGGACTAAAGCGTAGTTGTTGTTGTTCTCTACTTTATGTAACTATTGCTATTTTAATATCTGGTTTACATAGAAGTTCTGTTTGAGCTTGAAGGATTAGATGTTTGTTGTGCAGAATTAATGCTATGACCGTATTTTGTAATTTAGGAATTTTATACGCTATTAATTTTCAGCTTTCTTGGTTTCTTATAGGAAGTGAAAAGGAGAGAAGAGGCCTTAGCAGGAGGTATTTCTCCACTGTGTATATAATATGTCGTTGTGCTCTTGAACTAAATCAAAAGTTTTCTTCTGTGAAAATTGATATCATTTCTGTTCTCCCCTTTTTCTTTGGCAGCTGGTGTTGTTGTAGAGGAAAGGAATTGGCCACCATTCTGCCCTATCATTCATCATGATATTGCAAATGAAATCCCGATCCATTTACAAAGGATGCAGTATGTTGCATTTACTACATTGTTGGGTATGTTCGATTTAAAACCAGCTGTTACATCTTTTTGTTTACCCTCTGATTTACAGATGCTACTAATGCTTCTCAGTTCTCACATTACCAACTTTCTAGCAAGTCAACAACCTTTGATTTTACCTGGCTTACAGACCGATGTGCATATTAATAACTTCACTATGTATTTATATAGTAGTCCAGCCACCGTCGGAAGATTACTGCATTAAAACAATTGGTCATATTGGTGCATGATCGACCTGGTTTTTGCCTTTTCCCGTGCCAATACTGTTGAAATTGTCAAAAGTCCCACATCGGTGGATGACAATTTTGAATGGGAATTTCACCCTATAAAAGGAGGCCTAATGTTTAGGATTTAAATACACCTCTCATTTGCCTTTTATCTTCTTAAGGCATTTGTATCTTCTCTCTTTAGTATTATTTCACTTGTAATTTTGGAGTGGAATAAAATATTGATTGTGTCCGAGGAAGTAGGCAAAATTGGCCGAACCTCGTAAATTCTGGTGTTCTTTTATTGTTGTCTTATTGTCTTGTTTATTATTTAGTGGTTGTCATAATTTTTGGTATAGTAGTTGTGACTCATTCACACTATATACATTTGGCTTCCGCAACAATTGGTATCAGAGCCAAGGTACTGTCTAAGTATGCTCTGTGGTTGCAGCATACTTACATATGCATGCCACCTCATTAATCGTCCAATGCTGGCTTGGGCAAAGAATTTTGGGCTGAGGCAATTACATATGCATGCCACCTCATTAATCGTCTACCATCTGCTGCTATTGATGGCAAGACACCATTTGAAAAATGGTATGGAAAACCTGCTGTAGATTATGACTCTTTGCACGTGTTTGGCTCAATTGCATACTATCATGTGAAAGAGTCAAAATTGGATCCGAGAGCAAAGAAGGCTATATTTATGGGGATTACTTCTGGAGTCAAAGGATACCGCTTATGGTGTCCAGAGACAAGGAATATTATATTCAGCAGAGATGTTACCTTTGATGAATCTGCCATAACAGATAAGGTGACAGTTGAAGATGTCAAACAAACTGGTGGTGCATCAAAGCAGGTGGAGTTTGAGGGAAAATTTATTTTTCCTACACAAGAAGCAGAGGAGGAAACTCATGAAGATTACCCTCTGGAAGAAGAGCCAGTAGAGAGGGAGATTCCAACTCAGGAACCTCGACAACAACTTGAATCAATAGCAACCAACAGGCCAAAAAGGACAATAACGAAACCTGTTCGTCTCATAGAGACGGTTGCTTGTGCAACCTCAATTGTAGCTGATGGTGTTCCTACCACTTATAAAGACGCAATCTAAAGTTCAGAAGAAGATAAGTGGAGGATTACCATGAATGAAGAAATGCAGTCCCTTCATCAGAATCATACATGGAAATTGGCCAATCTCCCGAAGGGAAAGAAAACAATTGGGTGCAAATGGGTATTTGCAAAGAAAGAAGGATTTCCTAACCAAGAAGATGTTCGCTACAAAGCAAGATTGGTGGCCAAAGGATATACTCAGAAAGAGGAAATTGATTATAATGAAGTATTTTCTCCAGTTGTAAAATATTCCTCCATTAGAATTATGTTGGCTTTGGTAGCACAGTTGGATTTGGAACTATTTCGGATGGATGTAAAAACTGCGTTTTTACATGGAAACTTGGAGGAGGAAATCTACATGAATCAGCCAGAAGGATTCAAAGTTGCTGGAAAAGAAAATATGGTATGCGAACTTGAAAAATCGTTGTACGGATTGAAACAATCTTCTAGACAATAGTACAAGCGATTTGACAAGTTTATGTTGCGGCAAGGGTACAAGAGAAGCAAATACGATCATTGTGTGTATTTGTGCAAACTTAATGATGGTTCCTTTGTATATCTTCTCCTATATGTTGATGATATGTTGATAACTTCCAAGAATTCGAAAGAAATTGATAAGTTGAAGATTCAACTGAAGGAGGAGTTCGAGATGAAGGATCTGGGTGAGGCAAAGAAAATTCTTGGCATGGAGATAATAAGAGATAGACGTTCAAAGAAACTCTGTTTATCTCAGAAAGAATATTTGAAGAGAGTACTACAGCGTTTTGGCATAGATAAGAAGACTAAGCCAATTAGTACGCCACTTGCTCCCCATTTTAAGCTAAGTACTACTATGTCGCCAAAGGATGAAACTGAACAGGAGTATATGTCAAGGGTACCATACGCAAATGCTGTTGGTAGCTTGATGTATGCAATGGTTTGTACGAGACCTGACATTTCACAAGCCGTTGGAGTTATTAGCAGATATATGCATAATCCAGGAAAGGAGCATTGACAAGCTGTGAAATGGATTCTACGGTATATTCATAGTACTGTAGATGTTGGGTTAGTTTTTGAGCAGAAAGGTAATCGGTCTGTAGTTGGATATTGTGACTCAGATTTTGCGGGTGATCTGGACAAACGAAGGTCAACTACTTGTTATGTGTTTACTTTTGCAAAGGCACCAGTTAGTTGGAAGTCTACTTTGCAGTCAACAGTTGCTTTGTCTACAACAGAGGCAGAGTACATGGCTATTACAGAGGCTGTGAAGGAGGCAATTTGGCTTCAGGGGTTGCTAAAAGAGCTTGCTATTGAACAAAAAAATATTACAATTTTTTGTGATAGTCAAAGTGCTATTCAATTAGCGAAGAACCAAGTTTATCATGCAAGGACGAAGCACATTGATGTTCGGTATCATTTCGTACGAGAAATCATAGAATAAGGTGGAGTCACGGTGAAGAAAATTCATGCTATGGAGAACCCTGCTGATATGCTGACAAAAGTGGTGACTGCGGTCAAGTTTCAACATTGTTTGGATTTGATTAACATTGTTGAACACTAAAGATTGAAGATGAAGACACAACCAAAATTTGTTATTGAGAGAAAATTAAAGATGTGGAATTTTGACAAGGTGGAGATTTGTTGAAATTGTCAAAAGTCCCACATCGGTGGATGACAATTTTGAATGGGAATTTCACCCTATAAAAGGAGGCCTAATGTTTAGGATTTAAATACACCTCTCATTTGCCGTTTATCTTCTTAAGGCATTTGTATCTTCTCTCTTTAGTATTATTTCACTTGTAATTTTGGAGTGGAATAAAATATTGATTGTGTCCGAGAAAGTAGGCAAAATTGGCGAACCTCGTAAATTCTGGTGTTCTTTTATTGTTGTTTTATTGTCTTATTTATTATTTATTGGTTGTCATAAATTTTGGTATAGTAGTTGTGACTCATTCACACTATATACATTTGGCTTCCGTAACAAATACGAGGTGTGCGGTTGGACCTTGGGCACCGTCTATGTTTTCTGATGCATAGGAATAATTGACCAAGTTGAAATGATCAATTTACATAGGTCGATGGGCCGGGCTGAGAATGAAGAACAAATGTGTGTTGTCATTCATTGAATCTTACAACTTTTACATAGTACAACAACTTTTGTTAGGATGATTTAGAACGAGCATTGGTGTTTCTTAAATTGTTGAATCAGACAATTCTCTTTAAATGGTTCATTTGGTTAATGCACTAGTGGGGTCTATTAACTTTGGACTCGGATAATCGCAGGTTTGGCGGGTTGTCTTCTATGGAATATTTTAGCAACAACCTTTGTTTGGATCAAAGGAGGAGGTTGCTGTTAAACTAATTGCTCAATCTTTTTAATCCTTCAATAAAAATTAACTATCTAACATAACTTTTTGTCATTATAGATCCCGGTGCTTGGTTTTTTGCTCTTATCTACTTATTCGGTATTCCATCAGCCTACTTCTTGTGGTATCGTCCTCTTTATCGTGCGATGAGGTACTGTTTTTGCGCTACCTCATTAAGGAACAAATCTTTATCACAGTCCTATGTTGCTGTGTTTTTTTTTTAAGACTATTTTACGATATCCCCTCTGTTTGCAGGACTGATAGCGCGCTGAAGTTTGGCTGGTTTTTCTTATGTTATGCGGTGAACACAACATTTCCCCTTTTCTACTTTAGAGTTGCTTGTTAAGGACTGTTCTGAGTTTTTATTCATATATTGTAGATTCATATTGTATTCTGCGTCTTAGCTGCTGTGGCACCTCCATTCGTCTTCAGGGGGCATTCATTAACGTAAGTTTTTTTTTCCCCGGTTTTAGAAAAAGCAATATGTGATGATACAATGAGTTTCCAGGATACGAAAGTTATTGCAGTTATACCTTTTGAGCATTTTTTCCCTTTTTAATTTATTATTTGAAGTAATGTCTTGAGTTAAATGTATATGTTTCAAGTATTCCTTTATATATTCGTCGATATAATGTGGCTTACTCTTTTTTACATTCCTTTGTCTAACAGTGGTTTCTTGAATGCAATTGATCTTATAGGCTGGAATTCCATAATCGGGGTAAGGTTATCTTAGATTTTTCTAACATTTCATTAGGATCTATGTTATGCGGACTCTCCAAAATATTGCCGCACCCGTGTCGGATCCTCCAAAAATACATTATTTTTGGAGGATCCGACATGCACCCGGGTCATTTTCGGAGAGTCCAAGCAACATAGATTAGGACTAATCTATACTAGAGGTACTCTATATTCATATTATTGTCTTCTGAACATGGGTTCAGATTAATATCAACTGCAGAAATCAACAAATTCTAACCATGTTAGAATAAATTGATGAGTAATTCTTTTGTCACAAAAGCGGAAATATTGCTTTTTGCCTCAAAAAGAGATTAAACCTTGCGTTTACTTGCAGATATTCTTCTTCATTGGTGCTGCATTCTTCTCTGTTGAATCGTTGATCAGCATATGGGTTATTCAGGTTGAGTTATCTGCCCCTTTGTCATTGCTTCTACTAGTGCTCTAACCGAGACAGATTCATGATTTAAACTTTATAGGTTAAACATGCAAAGTTCTTAGAACTGAACACATTCTAGCTTTGAAATTATGCTCCCAAAATTTATTACAGTCAGATCTCTCAATAACATCATTACATAACAGTCATTCACTATAAAAGTTAAGTTTTTTATGAAACCAATTTTTATGCTATATTATAATATATGCTCTCTGTAACAGCACTTTGCTATAAAAGCCAATAAAATCCGGAACAAATGAGGCTGTTATAGAAATGCTTAACTGTATTTATTAAAACGAAAATGGTTATTCATATATGTCTATGTTCTATGTAGAATATTAGATTTGGTTGAACGCATACGCCTGTATAGGCTCATTCGTCTCTGCTCTTACCCTAACATCTTTCATTATCTGCAATATGCAATATGCAGCAAGTGTTCATGTATTTCCGAGGAAGTGGCAAAGCCGCGGAAATGAAGAAACAGGCTGCAAGATCAACAATTAACGCGGCAATATAAACTAACATTTGGGGAGTGAAGGCGTACGCTCAGTTTTGGACTTTGGCCTGTTGTATTCTTTCATTCTATCTTCTCACACCTTAGCTAGATAAGCTTTTGCAGATGTGACTACTCAAGTACATATATAGTGATGTCCCTTGCCTTTGGCTATACTAGTGTATCGTTAATCCTTTAAATTCACGAAGTATTTTCACCAAACTAATATTTAATCGCATATTTCCCGTTTATAGGGAGTTTTCTTCATACTACAGGAGCAGAGTTGTACGAATATAGAGAATCATCAAAATGTTTGATTTTTAGTTTCTGGAATGTTTGTGTATTATGCAAACTCATTGTGATCCGAGCGGAAGCGAGCCTTGGAGCAACGGTAAAGTTGTCTTCGTGTGATCTATAGGTCACAAGTTCAAGCCATGAAATCAGTCACTGATGCTTGCATCAGGGTACGCTGCCTACGTCACACTCTTTCAGGGTGCCACCCTTCTCCGACCCTGCATGAATGCGGATACTTCGTGCACCGGCTGTCCCTTTCATTGTGATGGGAGTACAGGAACAATTTGGTGTCAATCAACAAGATGGATTGCCATAAACAGTCGGCATTCTCTTGTATGACACAAAATTATTAAATGGACAGAGATTAAAGGTATTGGATTTTCTTGCGTGTTGACATTGTTTCAAGTCATACCAAGAGTGGATTACAATCAGATCTTATATATTTCCAATTTTTGGCACCTGCTTTATGAAATACTTGAATTAGTTGAATAATAAACCATACATGCTTGAGATTACTTTAGACTTGTTCTAGTAAACCATGCAAAATAAGACAATGAGAGTTGAACTCGCACCTATTTTGTGTGAAACTCACCAGTACCGCTAGACTTTAGGGATCGTTTGGTTTGAGGACAAATTATGCTGGGATTAGTTATATTGCGATTAGCTATACTCTGATTGATTATGCTGTGATTAGTTATCCCAGTATTATTTCTTATTGACTATTTGGTATGTTGTATTAATCATGAGATTATCAATTTTACTGCTTATTCTGGGATTACAACTCCACCATCTGGCAGGTATAAGTTATCTCGATACTATTCTTAGAGCCCGTTTGGATTGACTTAAGAAAGTAGATTTTTACCAGAAATAACTTGTAAGCCAAAAAGCACTAAGTTGGGGTTGCCCAACTTATTGCTTTTGGCTTGTTTTAAGCTGGTTTTAACTTATTTTAACCACCTTTTGACTTTGCCAAACACTAAAAAAGCTAAAAAGAGCTTTAAAGCTTATTTGACCAGCTTAAAGGCCAATCCAAACACCCTCTTAGTGATGACCCAAAATATTATCTTTAAATTTAATAAGTAATTTTGTATTCTAAGATCTCGAAAAGCACCATTTATTTATTCCTCGACTTGCGTGCGCAGCACCTAAAATTTTCCGAAAAGTTTTCATGTGAAAAATGTATTAAAATGTGAAATAGAACTTTAAAACTCAACTGAGTTGATTTTGGTCAATATTTTTAGCAAACGGGCCCGGATCAGTATTTTGACAGTTCTGGTAGCTCTGTATCGTGATTTGGGACTTGGGCGTATGCCCGTAATTTAATTTGGAGGTCCCTAGTTGAAGTTATGACCATTTAACGGAACTAGCAATTTAAAGGCTAAAGATTCCCAAGTTTGACCACGGGGTTGACTTTTTAATATCAGAGGCGGAATCCGATTCTGAAAATTTGAACAGTTCGATTATGTCATTTATGACTTGTGTGCCAAATTTGAAGTAATTCCGGATTCATTTAATATGTTTTGGCACGAGATTTTGCAAATTGAAAAATTTAAAACTCAAAGTTTGAATCGGGTGTGAATTATAATTTTTGCGTTGTTTGACGTGATACGAGACCCCGAGTAAGTCCATATTATGTTATTGGACTTGTTGGTATAGTCGTACGGGGTCCTGAGTACCCCGAGAGTGATACGGATTGAAATTGGATCAAGAATTAAACTTAAGCAAAATCTGAATTTTTCCTTCTCTTGTAATCGCACCTGCGGATTTTTTACCGCAGGTGCGAGCTCGCATAAGCGAGCCTTCGATCGCAGAAGCGTCCGGGCATGGCTTGGCAAAAATTTGCAGGTGCGGAAACCTGCACGCACCCGCGCGTCCGCAGAAGCGGACACAATAATCGCATAAGCGAAAGCAGCGCAGGTGCGCATTTTTCCTCCGCAGGTGTGAGGCCTCACCTGGCAGCCCTATTTTGCAGATACGAGATTTTTCTCGCAGATGCGAGCTCGCATGTGCGAGCCCAGGCACCGCAGGTGCCAAAATGCCTCGGCAGTGTATATATCGAAGAGTGCGATATTATTTTCATATTTTGGTCGTTTTGAGCTCGGTTAAGGCGAAGTTTTGGGCGATTTTCACGGAAAACATTGGGGTAAGTGTTCCTTATCCTATATTGATTATATTTCATAATTCCATACTCGTTTATATCATGAATCCGTGAATTTATGGAACAAAAATCAGTTTTTTCTAAAATATTTCAAAAACGAGAAATTTAGATTTGAAGGTCCATTTGATATCGGAATTGGATAATTTTTGTATGGTTGAACTCGTAGCGGAAGGGGTGTTAGGATTTCGCGAGTTTTTAAAGGATTTGAGATGTGGGTCCCACTGTCGAATATTTTAATAAATTTTGAATTTTTATCCGAAAAATTAGTAAATTCATATGAAATTAATTCCTATGATTCATATTGAGTATATTGAATTGTTTGTGAATAGATTTGAAACTTTCGGAGATAAATTTAAAAGGGAAAGATGTGGTTGAGTAATTGATTGAAATTTGCAAAGCCAGCTAAATGTCGTGGTTAACCTTGATTTGAGGGAATAGAACCCTTAAATTATTTGTTATGTGAATTGCATGTGAACGACGTATAGGCGAGGTGACGAGTGTCTATACGTCGTCAAATTAATTGTTTGCCTGCTTACTTGAAAATTCATAAATTATTTTAAATCATAAATTAATTATTATAATAATTATTTCTCTCATATTTTTTGTCAAATATTAATTCTTGAATTCCTGCATTAATTGTTACATGCTATTTGAATTATGTGTTTTAATTGTTATTTGACATTTAGCATAATAAATATTAAATTACCTAATTTCTCTATGATTTTCATAATAAATTATTATTTGTCACTATTTGGTTCATAAATAAATTATAATTATTGTGTGCCTTGATACTTAATAATTTCTCATTGGACGTGGTATTTATTAGAGTAAGTTTTATTACATTTATGAGTTATTTAAAATTATATTGGGGGAACGGGTTGCGCGCCGCAACGGAAATGAAAGTGTATATATATATTGGGGGATAGGATTGCACGCGCAATAGACTTATTTAAAAGTCAATATTGGGGGATCGGATTGCACGCCGCAATAGACTTATTTAAAAGTCAATAATGGGGGATCGGATTGCACGCCACAATAGACTTATTTAAAAGTCTATATATGTACTTGATTGAAATAAATATATAACAGAATTGAATGTGAATATATTGTGAGAGCGGGTTGCACGCTGCAACAGAATTGAATATGAATATATTATGAGAGCGGTTTGCACGCTGCAACAGAATTGGTTAAAATAATAATAGATTATGACTGTTGAGTTGGCTTCAATTGTTATAAATGAGTTACCTGATTTATTTCTATTATTTGTTGTTGTTATTAATATAATGTAAGTGAACCGCCTTAGCCTCGTCACTACTTCGTCGAGGTTAGGCTCAGCACTTACCAGTACATGGGGTCGGTTGTACTGATACTACACTCTGCACTTCTTGTGAAGATTTTGGAGTTGGCCCCAGCGGCGTACCATAGACTTGCTCGGATTTCAGCTACCAGAGGAGACTTGAGGTATAACTACATGGCGTCCACAGTTCTGAAGTCCCCATCTATTTTACTTTAGCTGTGTGCTTATTTCCAGACAGCTTTATTTTATTCAGACCTTTATTTGTATTTATTCTAGAAGCTTGTGCACTTGTGACACTAATTCTGGGATGGTATTTAGACACCGTTATTTTTATGGATAATTTTACTATATTTCAAACTTTGCTTCCGCTTTTGTTTCCTTGATTATTAATAATTTAAAAATTGGTTAATTTTATTCTAACGTTGGCTTACCTAGCAAGTGAAATGTTAGGCGCCACCACGGTCCGAATGAGGGAATTTTGGGTCGTGATACTTGGTATCAGAGCACTAGGTTACATAGGTATCACGAGTCACGAGCAAGCTTAATAGAGTCTGAAAGATTGGTACGGAGACTTCTGTACTTATCTCTTAGAGGCTATGAAGTTTAGGAACAATATCACTTCTTGCTTATTTTGTCGTGTGATTTTATTCTATCATCGATGATTGAACTATTCTACTCTGATTCTCTCGCAGATGGTGAGAACATGTAATACCTCTACCGATTGACAGGGACCAAAAACCCCGGTGGCAACTATGGCCAGGGGTAGAGGTCGAGGCTGAGGTCGTGCTAGAGGCCGAGGTATAGCTCAGTCCAGAGCTTGAGCAGCTGCACCTGTTGTAGAACCTCAGATGGAATTTCAGGAGGAGGTTCCAGTTCAGAATGTACCAGCTGGACCAGTTCAGGTCTCGGAAGGATTTATAGCTACTCAAGTGCTTCAGGACGCTATAGTTCGTTTGGTGAGTCTTATGGAGGGCGTGGCCCAGAATGGTACATTTCCAGTGGCACCAACTGTCTCACAGGTTGGGGAGGAGCACAAACTCCCACTACTCCCACTCCGGAGTAGATGGCTCCCCAGAATCAGGCTCCAACAGCCCTGCCAATTGGGGTAGTTCAGCCAATTGTTGTGGCACAGACCGGTGATAGGCCCGCAATGTATTTTGAGGCCTTATTGAGACTGGATAAGTTTACCAAGCTCTTTTTAATTCACTTTAGTGGTGCACCTTCTGAGGACCCACATGATTGTCTTGAATACTGCCATGAGGTGCTGCGGAACTTGGGTATAGTTGAGACCAATGGGATTGATTTTGTTGTATTTCAGATGACGGGTTCTGCCAAGAGGTGGTGGAGAGATTATATATTGACCCGACCAGTCGGATCGCCTGCACTTACATGGGAGCAGTTCTCTCAGCTATTTCTGGAAAAGTTCCTCCCTATCATACTGAGAGAGGAATTCCACAAGCAATTTGAGTGTCTACAGTAGGGCAGTATGACTGTTACTCAGTATGCGTCCCATTTTGTAGATTTAGCCCGTCATGCTCTCCTTTTACTACCTACGAAGGGAGAGAGAATGAGGAGGTTTATTGAGGGACTCACTCACCCTATCAGACTTCAGATGGCCAAGGAGACCGAAAGTGAGATTTCTTTTCAGGCGGCTGCTAATGTTGCAAGGAGGATCGAGATGGTTCTTGCACGGGAGAGAGGGCAGAGGTCTGATAAGAGGCCTCGTCAGTTCGATGGTTTCAGTGGTGCCTCGTCTGGAGGCAGAGGTAATTTTGGTAGGGGTCATCCTCCCATACCTTTTTCATTCAGCACTTCATGTATCTCCCGGTGCTTCAGGGAGTCACGGTCCTATTATGCCTTACTCTGGGCAGCTAGCATTCAGTGCACATTCAGCTCCTATCAGTGCATCACCACTCCAGAGTTACTACAGCGGTTATTCGGCCCATTTGGGTCAGCTTCAGCTTCAACAGCCACGACATCATGATGGGTGTTATGAGTGTGAAAACATTGGTCACATCCGGAGGTATTGCCCTAGATTGGTGAGTAACAGATCTCGGCAAGATTCTCGTGCCATCATACTGGCACCGGTTGCTTCACCGCTTACTCAGCCAGCTAGAGGTAGGGGTCAGGCAGCTAAATATGGAGGTCAGGCTATTAGAAGTGGAGGCCATCCAGTTAGAGGCCGTCCCAGGGATGTAATTCAGAGTGGTGGGGCCCAGCCCCGATTTTATGCTTTTCCAGCTAGGCCGGAGGCCGAGTCATCTCATGATGTGATCACAGGTATTATTCCAGTTTGCCATAGAGATGCTTTAGTTATATTTGATCCAGGGTCTACTTATTCCTATGTGTCCTCCTATTTTGCTTTATATTTGGTTGTGCCTTGTGATTCTCCGAGTGCTTCTGTGTGTGTATCTACACCGGTGGGAGACTCTGTTGTAGTAAATCATATCTATCATTCGTGTGTGATTACTATTGGTAATCGTGAGACTAGTGTGGATCTTCTACTTCTTGATATGGTAGATTTTGATGCCATATTGGGTATGGATTGGTTGTCCCCTTATCATGCTATATTGGATTGTCATGCCAAGACAATGGCCCTAATTATGCCGGGGTTACCTCGGTTAAAGTGGAAAGGAACTCGTGATCATTCTGCTAGCAAGGTTATTTCTTATATGAAAGCTCGGCGTATGGTAGAGAAAGGATGTTTATCCTATTTGGCCTATATTCGCGATCCCAGTGCGGATGTTCCTTCTATGGACTCAGTACCAATTGTTCATGAATTTCCAGTAGTATTTCCTGCAGTTTTGCCGAGGATGCCACCCGACAGAGATATTGACTTCTGTATTGATTTGGCTCCGAGCACTCAGCCCATTTCTAATTCCACCACACCGTATGGCCCCGCCAGAGTTGAAAGAATTGAAAGAGCAGTTACAAGACTTGCTTGATCAGGGATTCATTAGACCCAGTGTCTCACCCTGAGGTGCACTAGTATTATTTGTAAAGAAGAAAGATGGCTCCATGCGGATGTGTATAGATTATCGGCAGTTGAACAAGGCCACTATCAAAAACAAATATCCGCTGCCAAGAATTGATAACTTATTTGATCAGCTTCAGGGTGCAAAGGTATTTTCGAAGATCGATTTAAGGTTTGGTTACCATCAGTTGAAGATTAGGGCATCTGATGTCCCTAAAACAGCTTTTCGAACTCGGTATGGGCATTACGAATTCCTAGTGATGTCATTTGGGTTGACAAATGCCCCAACAACATTTATGGATTTGATGAATCGGGTGTTCAAGTCTTATTTGGATTCTTTTGTGGTTGTATTCATTGATGATATCTTGATTTACTTCAGCAGTCGAGAGGAACATGAGTAGCATCTTCGAAGTGTGCTTCACACCTTGAAGAATAATCAGCTATATGCCAAGTTTTCAAAATGTGAGTTTTGGTTAGACTTAGTTGCCTTTTTGGGGGATGTTGTATCGGCAAAAGGCATAAAGGTGGATCCTAAGAAGATTGAGGTTGTTTAGAATTGGCCTAGACCTACTTCAGTTACAGAGATCCGGAGTTTCCTAGGTTTACCAGGTTATTATCGTCGGTTCGTGGAAGGGTTTTCATCTATAGCAAGCCCATTGACCAGATTGACCCAGAAAGATGTCCCATTCAGATGGTCAGACGAGTGTGAGTTGAGCTTTCAAAAGCTCAAGACCGCTTTGACTACGGCGTCAGTATTGGTATTACCCACAGGTTCAGGATCGTATACGGTATATTGTGACGCATCTCACATTGGGCTTGGTATAGTATTAATGCAAGATGGCAAGGTAATTGCATATGCGTTGCGGCAGTTGAAAGTTCACGAGAAAAAGCCATTGTTCATGCGCTGAAGATTTGGAGGCATTACCTCTACGGTGTCTTGTGTGAGGTATTTACTGATCATCATAGCCTTCAGTATCTGTTCAAACAAAAGGATCTTAATTTGAGGCAGAGAAGATGGTTGGAGTTGTTGAAAGACTATGATATCACCATTTTGTATCACCGTGGAAAGGCCAATGCGGTGGCCGATGCTTTGAGTAGAAAGGCTGTGAGTATGGGCAATCTTGCGTATATTCCGGTTGGTGAGAGGCCATTAGCTGCAGATGTTCAGGCTTTGGCTAATCAGTTCGTGAGGTTAGATGTTTCGAAACCCAGTTGGGTTCTAGCTTGCACAGTCGCTCGGTCTTCTTTATATGAGCGCATCAGAGAGAGGCAGTATGATGATCCTCATTTACTTGTCCTTAAGGACACGGTGCGACACAGTGATGCCAAACAAGTTGTTGTGGGGGAAGATGGGGTTCTGCGAATTCAAGGTCATATTTGTGTGCCTAATGTGGATGGGCTTCGTGAATTAATTCTTGAAGAAGCACATAGTTTCAGGTATTATATTCATCCAGGTACCGCCAAAATGTATCAAGATTTTTGGCAACATTTTTGGTGGAGGAAAATGAAAAAGGATATAGTTGCATATGTAGCTCGGTGTCTGAATTGTCAACAAGTTAAGTACGAGCATCAGAGACCTGGTGGTTTGCTTCAGAAATTAGAAATTCCTAAGTGGAAGTGGGAGCGTATCACTATGGATTTTGTTGTTGGGCTCCCACGGACTTAGAAAAAAATTGACGCAGTTTGGGTCATTGTGGACAGATTGACCAAGTCAGCACATTTCATTCCAGTGGTAGTTACCTATTCTTCAGAGAGGTTAGCTGAAATTTACATTCGTGAGATTATCCGCCTTTACGGTGTGCCCGTGTCTATTATTTCAGATCGAGGTACACACTTTACCTCACATTTTTGGAGGACTGCACAATGCGAGTTAGGCATGCGGGTGGAGTTGAGTACAACATTTCATCCACAGATAGACGGACAGTCAGAGCGCACTATTCAGATATTGAAAGATATGCTCCGTGCTTGTGTTATAGACTTTGGAGGTTCATGGGATCATTTCTTACCACTTGCGGAGTTTGCTTATAATAATAGCTACCAGTCGAGCATTCAGATGGCTCCATATGAGACATTATACGGAAGGCGATGCCGATCGCCAGTTGGTTGGTTTGAACCGGGAGACACTCGGTTGTTGGGTACCAATTTGGTACATGATGCCTTGGATAAGGTTGTGATGTTGCATTCATTGTTGGAGAAATAATATTGCTCCGGGTTTCATCTATGAAAGGTGTAATGAGGTTCGGAAAGAAAGGCAAGTTGAGCCCTAGGTATATCGGACCCTTTGAAATTCTTGAAAGGGTGGGTGAAGTAGCCTACAGTCTTGCACTACCACCTAGTTTATCAGTGGTTCATCCGGTGTTCCTTGTTTCTATGCTCCAAAAATATCATGATGATCCGTCCCATGTGTTAGATTTCAGCTCAGTCCATTTGGACAAAGATTTGACTTACGAGGAGGAGCCGGTGGTTATTCTAGCCCGGCAGGTCCGACAGTTGAGGTCTAAGAGTTATCCTTCAGTTCGGATGCAATAGAGAGGTCAGCCGGTAGAGGCATCTACCTGGGAGTCCGAGTCAGACATGCGGAGTAAATATCCACACTTATTCACCAGCTCAGGTGTTTTTTTTTAACTCCGTTCGAGGACGAACATTTGTTTTAGAGGTGGAGAATGTGATGACCCATAATATCATCTTTAAATTTAATAAGTAATTCTGTATTCTAAGACCTCGAAAAGCATCATTTATTATTCCTCGACTTACGTGCGTAATTCGTAAAATTTTTTGGAAAGTTTTCATGTGAAAAATGGATTAAAATGTGAAATAGAGCTTTAAAACTCAACTAAGTTGACTTTGGTCAACATTTTTAGCAAATAGACCCAGATCAGTATTTTAACAGTTTCAGTAGCTCCGTATCGTAATTTGGGACTTGGGCGTATGCCCGGAATTTAATTTGGAGGTCCCTAGCTCAAGTTATGACCATTTAACGGAACTAGCAATTTAAAGGCTAAAGATTTCTAAGTTTGACCACGGATCGACTTTTTGATATTGGAGCCGAAATCTGATTCTAGAAATTTGAACAGCTCTGTTATGTCATTTATGACTTGTGTGCCAAATTTGAAGTCATTCCGGATTCATTTAATAAGTTTTGGCACGAGATTTGCAATTTGAAAAGATTAAAACTCAAAGTTTGAATCAAGGCGTGAATTGTAATTTCAGCGTTGTTTGACGTGATACGAAACCCCGAGTAAGTCCGTATTATGTTATTGGACTTGTTGGTATAGACGTACGGGGTCCCGAGTACCCAGAGAGTAATACAGATTGAAATCGGATCAAGAATTGGACTTAAGCAAAATCTGAATTTTTCCTTCTGTTGTAATCGCACCTGCGGATTTTTGACCGCAGGTGCGAGCTCGCATAAGCGAGCCTTCGATCGCAGATGCGCTCAGGCGTGGTTGGGAAAACGTCCGCAGGTGCGGAAACCTGCACGCACCCGCACGTCCGCAGAAGCGGACACAATAATCGCAGAAGCGAAGGCAACGCAGGTGCGCATTTTTCATCCGCAGGTGCGATGCCTCGCCTAGCAGCCCCATTTCGCAGATGCGAGCCCAGGCATCCCAAGTGCGGAAATGCCTGGGCAGTGTATATATCGAAGAGTCCGATATTATTTTCACATTTTGGTCGTTTTGAGCTCGGTTTAGGCGAATGTTTGGGCGATTTTCACGGAAAAACTTCAGGGTAAGTGATCCTTATCATATATTGATTATATTTCATGATTCCATACTCGTTTATATCATGAATCCGTGAATTTATGGAAGAAAAATCAGATTTTTCTAAAATCTTTCAAAAACAAGAAATTTAGATTTAAAGGTCCATTTGATATCGGAATTGGATAATTTTTGTATGGTTGAACTCATAGCGGAACGGATGCTCGAATTTCGTGAGTTTTTCCGGGATTTGATACGTGGGTCCCAATGTCAAATATTTTAATAAATTTTAGATTTTTATCTTGAAAAATTAGTAAATTCATATGGAATTAATTTCTATGATTCGTATTGAGTATATTGAATTGTCTGTGAATAGATTTGAAGCTTTCGGAGACAAATTTAAAAGGAAAAGATGTGGTTGAGTAATTGATTGAAATTCGCAAAGCGAGCTAAGTGTCATGGTTAACTTTGACTTGAGAGAATAGAACCCTTAAATTATTTGTTATGTGAATTGCATGTGAACGACGTATAGGCGAGGTGACGAGTGTCTATACGTCGTCAAATTAATTGTTTGCCTGCTTACTTGAAAAATCATAAATTATTTTAAATCATAAATTAATTATTATAATAATTATTTCTCTCCTATTCTTTGTCAAATATTAATTCTTGAATTCCTGCATTAATTATTACATGCTATTTGAATTCTGTGTTTTGATTGTTATTTGACATTTAACATATTAAATATTAAACTACCTAATTTCTATATGATTTTCATAATAAGTTATTATTTGTCATTGTTTGGTTCATAAATAAATTATAATTATTGTGTGCCTTGATGCTTAATAATTTCTCATTGGACGTGGTATTTATTGGAGTAAGTTTTATTATATTTATGAGTTGTTTAAAATTATATCGGGGGAACGGGTTGCACGCCGCAACGGAAATGAAAGTATATATATATATATATTGGGGGATCGGATTGCATGCCGCAATAGACTTATTTAAAAGTCAATATTGAGGGATCAGATTGCACGCCGCAACAGACTTATTTAAAAGTATATATACTTGATTGAAATAAATATATAACAGAATTGAATGTGAATACATTGTGAGAGCGGGTTGCACGCTGCAACATAATTGGTTGAAATAATAATGGATTATGATTGTTGAGTTGGCTTCAATTATTATAAATGAGTTACCTGATTTATTTTTATTATTTATTGTTGTTATTAATATTGCGTACATGTTAATGTAAGTGAACTGCCTTAGCCTCGTCACTATTTCGTCGAGGTTAGGCTCAGCACTTACCAGTACATGGGGTCGGTTGTACTGATACTACACTCAGCACTTCTTGTGGAGATTTTGGAGTTGGTCCCAGCGGCGTACCATAGACTTACTCGGATTTCAGCTACCAGAGGAGACTCGAGGTATAACTACATGGCGTCCGCAGTTCTGAAGTCTCCGTCTATTTTACTTTAGTTGTGTGCTTATTTCCAGACAGATTATTTTATTCAGACCTTTATTTGTATTTATTCTAGAAGCTCGTGCACTTGTGACACCAATTCTGGGATGATATTTAGACACTGTTATTTTGATGGATTATTTCACTATATTTCAAACTTTGCTTCCGCTTTTGTTTCCTTGATTATTAATAATTTAAAAATTATTTAAAAAATAATTAATATTATTCTAACGTTGAAATATTAGGTGCCATCACGATCCGAAGGAGGGAATTTCGGATCGTGACACTTAATCCTGGGACAACTTATCCAGGATTAATAACCAAATAAGGAATACAGCGGTACTAAATTATTATCGCAGGATTATTTTTGCTTATGCATCATACCAACTACTCCTAGGTGGTGATAGTATGTTGAAGTAATGTTGTATAATTAACTGTTTGTGGGTAGCTTTGTATACTATAGTGTACTTTAGTGCTTATAATCAGCGGCGGATACACCTTTCGGCAAGCGTTGTCACGTGACACCGCTTCGCCGAAATTTTTATTAAATATGTTTATATAGATAGTATACAAAATAAAAATATTAGGTATAAAATGACACCGTTTTTCATTATAATAATTTATTCATTCATTTATTTTCTCAAATTTTGACATCGCTTATCAAAAATTCTGCGTACGCCCTGCTTATAATAATGCTTATGAATAAGTATGAGTAGTTAAATTTGCAAAATATTCTTCACTAACTTTAGATTAGTGGCTTCAAGCCCCTTGCTTTTTCGGGGATAAGTTATTTAAGAATGCAAATGAGTTTCTTTCTGGGAAATAACAAGAGTAATATAGCAAGGTCTGTTGATACCACATCGATATAACCTTAAAAACAAAGACTTGAGATGCAGAATAAAACAAGAGGCCCATGCATTGTGTTAAGCATACCTTTCTCGGCCTTTTGGCTAAGATCAAGTGTAGTATCTGTTCTTATCAGTTTAATATCTGATATGTGGGCTATTAGCTCACACGATATTAACTCAATTTTTTAAGGGAAAGGCTCATCAAGGTAGCTTGCTGCCTGTGCCTTTGCGTGTCGCCCTGGTCTTGCACTATTGCTTGGGTCCGGCGCACCCCACCAAATCAAGTTTAAATGTTTAATGTTCAAGTTGGCTTAACAAGATGAAGAAAATTTTAGTTTAGAAGGATGAATTTGTAACTATGAAATAGAAATCTTTGGCATGTATATAGATGAGCTCCCTCATCTTCCTGCTGTTGTGTAATGCACGTAATGGAAGAGCAGTCCAACATTTGATGTTCTGGCCTTTGGCTGTACCTAATATCGTGATAATAGTTACGTTTCCCGTCTCAGAGAGTTTCAAACATACTACAGGAACATAGTAATATGAATCAACAAAATGACATTTTGGGTGTGTTTGGTAGGAAGGAAAATGAAGTACCAGGCTACACCTTAGCTACATTTCCCTTTATCGGGATTACCCTCCCATGAGCTAAGCTAGACAGAGCGGTCCCATTTATGGGGGTAAATTTCACAAATAACTACGAATGTTTTTTTATCAAAGTCATATAACTATGTTATTTCACACAAAAATCATAGTGATCGAAAAATATAATTTTTCAGTAGTATTTTCTTATTTTGTGGTTTTTTAATTTTTATTTTTTCAATCTAATAAATAATAATTCAATTAAAACCGGGATGACCCAATCCGACCTGATCCACCCGTCCCAATACTTATATATATAAATTAAAATAATACTAAAAGTAAATAGTAAATCCTTCAAAACATGATGATACTTCTATCTTTTATTTTTCTTTTCAAGATTTTTATTAAAATTGATAATATTTTTATTTCAAGTGCTCTCTAATTATACCTTTTATTTCTTTGATTTTTTGTGAGAATCTCATGCATTCTGAACTAAGTTTCTTATGGGGAAGAATTCACTTTTAGTATTATTTTTTAACTTACGTATATGGGTATTGGGTCAGGCTGGGTTGGGTCATTCCTATTTTAAGGAAAAAAATATAAAATTAACCGGCCGGCCGAAACTAATTACATTTGCTAGCCTATATATATATATTATCAACTATTATTTTTGGGAGCGACTAAAAATATACTCATATTTCTCCTATTATTATTGGATGATCATTTATTAGACTGAAAATAAAAATAAAAATAAAAATAAACGTAAAATAAGAAAATACTATCAAAAAATTTGTTTTTTCCGACCACTATAATTTTCGTGTGAGTTAGTGAAACTTTTATGATTTTTGTCTGAGAAGAGACAAAGTTATATGACTTTGATGAAAAAAAGTCATAGTTATATGATTTTTGTGTGAGAAAATAAAATTATATGGCTTTGATGAAAAAAAGTCATAGTTATATGACCATTTGTGAAATTTACCCTCAAATCAATACGTTCTAAGAAGTAAGATTGAAATATCAATCTATCGAGATTATTGATCTCATACCAAATCCCATCAATAGAATCACTTTTCCGAGAAAATACAAGACATCTAAATCATACAAGTAAATAGAATTGACATTGTTTCAAGTCATACCAAGAGTGCATTACAATTAAATCTTACATATTTCCAACGTTTGGCACCTGCTTTATGAAATACTTGGATAATAAACTGTACATTTTTTAGATTACTTAAGACTGTGAGAATTGAACTCACATATATTGTGTTTGAAACTCACTGATACCACTATACTATAAGGGTTGATAGTGTGTTGAAGGTTATGTTGTATAATAAACTGTTTGTGGGTAGCTTTCTATATTATAGTGTACTTTAGTGGTTTTAACTCAGATTAATTTTTTCCCAATTTGTCAAGCTAATCTACAAGTTTATTTTGAAAGGTACGTTGTGTATTATCAAGCTATTATCATTTTAACCTTTTAGTTAGCTTTTCAGTTGGCAAATACTTGTAAATACTATTGAAACCTTGTTCTATGATCCTTCCTTTATACTTTACTACTTGGATAAATAGTTAATTAATTCCGGCATATTAATATTTTTCTGGAGAATATCCAACAATAGTTTAATACTTAGGAGTAAGCATGAACAATCGAATTCCCAAAATATTCTTCAATAACTTTAGGATAAGTTATTTAAGAAAGCAAAGGAACTAAGAAGTGTAATAGTTTAGTACGGTTTGTCAATCCCAAATCGATAGAAACTGAAACACAGAGAGTTGAGAAGCATTATAGAAGCAGAGGCCCGAGTACAAAGTAAAGCATACCTTTCTCGGCCTTTTGGCTAAGATCAAGTGTAGTATCTGTTCTTATCAGTTTAATATCTGATATGTGGGCTATCAGCTCACACGATATTAACTCAATTTTTTAAGGGAAAGGCTCATCAAGGTAGCTTGCTGCCTGGGCCTTCGTGCGTCGCTCTGGTCTTGCACCATTGCTTGGGCCTGGCGCACCGCACCAAATCAAGTTTAAATATTTTTTGTTCAAGCTTGGTTAACAAGATGAAGAAACTTTTAGTTTAGAAGGTTGAATATGTAATTAGGTAATGGAAATCTTAGTGTCTACAATGTGTGTTTGTGTTTGCTTTATGCGCTAATTTTGCTTGGAGCACCAAAGGCGGATTCGAATTTGAAAGTGGTTTAAGGTACCAATTTTATATATATATATATATATATATATATATATATATATATATATATATATATATGTATGTATGTTATTTAAGATATGTATACATATATTTTTTCGAAATTACAGGAGGCCAGTCGCTCCCCTACCCTAAGGGTAGGTCCGCTTATGTGGAGCACAAGTACATGTTCATGTCGAGTTAATTGGAGGGTGGATTACAATACGTAGTTTCGTCGAGAAAAACATATAATATCTTATTGTTTTGCAATTTTTTGCAAAAAATAATAACTTTATACATACTTGAATAATAAACCATACATGCTTGAGGTTACTTATGACATATTTTGGTAACACGTGCAAGAATTAAGCTCGCGCTTGAAGGTCTTTTGATCAGGGACGGGGGAAGAGGGAAAGAGAACAGTAAGAATTGAACTCATACCTATTGTCTTTGAAACTCACAGGCTTTGACATGGAGGAAACATTTTAGTTTGGTTTATCATAAACTCATCCTTTTTTAAACTTTCAAGTTCCAATTGAAACAGTGAGTCACAAATAAGTACTCTTTACTAATTTAAGGTTTGTGTTTAAAGCCAATTTCTATTTCTGGGACAAGTTATTTAAGAGATATATGGTATTGTTAACTCTTCAAAAGATACAAAAGTAGGGGAAGAGTAATACTATTATATTAAGGTTCATCAATCCCACATTGCTAGAAAAAAGAAACAGAGGGTTGAGACGCTTTATAAAAGAAGAGGCCCATGCACATTCTCAGCCTTTTGGCTAAGATAAAGTGTAATATATGTTCTTATCAGTTTAATATCTGATATGTGAGTCATCAACTCACACGATATTAACTCAATTTTTTAAGGGAAAGGTTCATCAAGGTAGCTTGCTGCCTGGGCCTTCACGCGCGTCGCCCTGGTCTTGCACTATTGCTTGGGCCTGGCGCACCCCATCAAATCTAAGTTTAAATATTTTATGTTTGTGTGTAGTTGAGAAGGATTATTATGTAAGAGATAGAATTTTGTCAGCTAGTTGGTTTGTTTCAAGTCAAATCGAGAGTGGATTCTTATTGTCGTAGTTTGGTCGAATAAAACATGTAAAATCGGAGTAGCATTTATTTCTAGTGTATTTTGTATTATATACCGTCAAACATATCTATAACAGCTGTTATAAATGACATATATTATAACATAATATAAAAGATGGGTCCTGAAAAAACTTAACTTTTATAATTAATCATTATTATATATGGATGTTGTTATAGAGTGTCTGTAATAACTTATTATGCGGGAAAAATAAACCTTCTTGAAGGTTAATATATTATTATAAAGCACAAATTTTTTATGCTAAATATTGAATGATTAATATATTCTCCAAACATTGATCGACTTTTATCCAAGAGCCATATCAGACAAAGAGCTAATTATTGAAAATAGATGATTTTAATTTCTCATGGTTTAAATTTAATTTAAAATCAGAGTTGAATTTGTAATGGACCATTCTGATAGCCTGCTTGAATTTCTATTCATCTAATAGTTGGACCATATATTATATTAATACAGGAACACGTGTATTAAGACATTTTTCTTAGCAATATCAACTATATTAGATAATGTTTTGCAGTTTTTTCTTATCTATGGAATTAGTTTGGAAGAACAATCCCTATAAATAACCTTAAACCTTACGATATTAAATGAGTAATTAAGGTATCAGTTATTCTAAAAGGATCACACAATGTTGATGGACCAACATAGCCCAAAATTTTGGATCGACCTTCATTCCATGTTAGATAAAATTGTAATAGTCCACTACACCTTGCCTAAAATTTAGGATTTGAATTCAAATAAATAAGTTACATTCCGTACTGCAATACGTAGCACTCTGAAATCAAGTACAAATTTATTTGTCACTCTTATTTTTCTAGGATTTTTTGCCATCTATCTATATATTATTAAAAGGAAGGAAGTCTACCCTAGGATTATGATAAGTAAAACGTAGAAGAAAGACATGTAGTAGTTTTAGGACAAATTAGTTAGCACAGTTAATAATTAGTTACTCTTTTTGAATATATATATATATTATTAAAAGGAAGGAAGTCTAGCCTAAGATTATGATAAATAAAGCGTAGAAGAAATACATGTAGTAGTTTTAGGACAAATTAGTTAGCATAGTTAATAATTAGTTACTCTTTTTGAATTTGAATTAAAAATAATTAAACATCTATATATTTTTAAGGAAACTATTATAAAAAAGGAGAATATATAAATAAATAACTACAGCGTAGAGATATATAAAGTTATAAGACTAATTTATGGAACACTCCAAAAATTTGGACTAAGTGTGGACATGTTAAATGAGTATTAATGTGATATTTTAGACATGTGAAGTCTCATCGGGATGAGTATGGGTGAAAATAGTTGTTTTGGAATCAAGACGGAGAGTGTGGTGCATAAGATTCGATAAAATCAACTAAATTTATGGAAGATCTGTCTTATATTAGAATTTCGTAAAAATCTGTAGAATTTGGAAAAACGTAAAACATGAAAGTTGTATCCCTTTGAAATAACTTTCCAACGATATATTGTGGAGCACGAATATATTTCTAAGCAAAATTGTATGTACGTTTTACTAGACAATGCGCAGTATATGCGTCCGGATGGTCCCCTGCGTGGCCGCGCACCCTGCTGCGGGTTTGGGGGCAATCCGGGAAGCTATTTTAAAAGCCCTACTTTGTCCCTTACACTCCAAAACACAAAAACTTACTCTAGAAATGGAAGTTCTCAAGAACCTAACTCCTCAAAGGACCCTCCATCATCCGAGGTAAGTTCTAATGATGATTGTAAGTTAATTTCAATTCCTCAACACCTTATTAACATGGGTAACCCTTCAAATCATTAGATATTCAATATGGACATAAGTTTTGAGAGACGAAATCCTTAAACTCGAATTCAAGAGGATTGAACGTCAAAAGGTAATATCTTCACCCTCTAAATGATTATAGCATTGGATTAATGATTAAAGACTCTAGTTCATGAGATAAGTTGATAGGTTTGATAGAAAAGCATGAACGGTTATAGGTTTGGGTTGTTGATTGTTGATTGTTGATTGTTGATTGTTGATTATTGGTTAAGGGTGTTATTTATCTTATGTGTGATGAAGAATGGTATTGATTATAAGAATTTGAAATTTTAATATTATCTAGGAGCAAGAGAATGGGTTGTTGGGCGTAGAAACGCCCTTAATCTATGAAGCTTTATGCCCACCAAATATTTGATAAAATGCCTAAGTGACCAAAACATGAGTATTATTGCTAATATGGAATCCCTTTGACTTGTATTGCTATAGATTAAAGTTGAACGGGTTGACGAATGTTGTATTATGCTCAAGAGCAGGAAATTAAGGTATGTGAGGCTAACTCTCTATGTTTGGAAATATTTATGATTCTCTCTACACTACGTTTCTTTTACAACGTTACTAATTGCCTATGAAATATAGCTAAGCTTAGTGCCTTGAATAGTTACAGAACTTCTTTTCTCTAGCTTCATAACTCGTTCATGACTTTCATTCTGAACGTTGTGAGCTCAGTGCGTAATCAATATAGACTTGGGTTTGATGCCCATGAGTCTTAGTCTAGATTACTCAGCATGTCATAAACAATTGAAGTTTCAGTTTTCATAATCAGTTTAAGAACACATGTCTCAGTCTTGTCCTATTCAGTATTCTAGTATCATGTAACTCAATATGATTCAGTATTTCAGCATCACATATTGCCGTATGATTCTCAGTTCCTAAATTCAAATCCCTGAATGTTGAACACCTGTATTTGGGTCTGAGGCCGCAGTTAATGCTTTATGCATCTTTGGGCCTGAGGCCGTAGTTTATACTTTATGCATCTTTGGGCCTGAGGTCGCAGTTATGTATACGTATACTTGGGCCCGAGGCCGCAACTTATATACATATATATTGGATCGGAGGCCACAGTTTATTTATTTAGATAAACAGGTTGTTCATCATTCAGAAGAGGGAGTGTTCATATCCTTACTTCCTTTGTTCAGTTGAGTTATCAATTATCAGTTGTTAGTTTAGCTATCAATTATTTGTATCAGTTATCAGTTTAGTTACAACATTTACAGTTCTTTCTTTCAGTTGCTTTACATACCAGTGCAATTCAAATATATTGGCGTCCCTTTTGCCCGGGGCCTGCATCTCACAATACAGGTAATGATTTATAGGTTGACGATTCAGAGCGCTAGGATTCTCGTACCAACTATGTGGTGATCCCCAGTTCTTTTGGGGCATTATCATTACTTTACAGTCTTTCAGTATTTATAGATAGTTAGTATTTTCAATACTTCCTTAGAGCCTTCATACACTAGAGTACCAGTTAGACAGAGTCACATGCTTTTCATGTTAAGCAATGTTTGCTGCATATATGTTTTAGAACTATATTAGTGTTTTCATTTTTTTAATAATTATTTAGACTTTCAGTATATTAGCATGTGCTAGTTTATCTTCCGCATTCAGTATGTTATGATATCACATATTGATTCAGCCAGCCAGTTGGTTCACTCGGTCACATGTATTCAGGCACTGGGTGCCGTGTTACGTCTAGGCCTAGGTTTGGGGCGTGACAATTTATTTTTTGAGATGTGAAATTTTTTGAATAATTATTCATATGGTCATACTATATGGATAAGATCACGTAACTATTATAATGGATAAAATTAAAGACAATAACTTAAATAATAATTTCATGAAATAACTAAATAAATATAAAGATATATTTAAATTCTTATGTAGTAAACTTCCATATTAAATATAAAATATCTCTCTCTATATATATATTATTAAAAAGGAAGGGATTCTAGCTTAGGATGTATATTACTAAGTACTTGCTAATTTAATAAATAATAAATAAGGAATAAATAATTTATTTGATTACTATGTAATGTTATCCTTTGATTTTGTATAGATTCTATTATATTTCTACGCACTGCATTAAACAATAAAATAACAGCTAATATTTATTAAAATAATATGATATATCAAATCATAATTTTATAAGATTAATATTCTGTCAAATTATCCGCGCATCGCACGGGCAGTGGCGTACGCAGAATTTTTCGTAAGCGGTGTCACATTTTGTAATAGGTGAACAAAGAAGTGAACAAATGAATAACTATAATGACATCATATTTATTAAAAAAACAAAATTCAAAACATTACTATAAATCTCTACAATGAGTTTTTATTTTCTGAAATGTATTAATTATAGTCTCATTGGAAATACTAGTACCAAGTATGTCTTTTTTTCAAGAATGATTTGAGTATATTTATTGTCAACTTGACTAACAAATGAATTCTTGCTCAAGTGGCTTTTGTTGTTGCTTAATTAATTTTGTTAGAGGTGTGGTTCAAGCCCCACTAATACAGAATATATTTTAATTCTTCTTTAATAAATAATGTCTCCAAAACAATTAAAATTTAAGCGAGCCGCCAAAAGCCTCACTAATACATAATATATTTTAATTCTTCTTTAATAAATAATGTCTCCAAAACAATAAAAATTTAGAGCCCGTTTGGACATAGAATTTGAAGAAAGATTTTTTCAAAACAATTTTACTTTTTTTTCGAAATCAACGTTTGTTCATAACATTTTCAATTTTCACTTGAAAATGCATTTTGGAAATTTTAAAAAATTTGAAAAACTGCAAAAAATTATTTTTCAAAATTTTTTCACTCAAATCACTCACAAAACTTAAAAAACAACCCAAACTGAAATTTATGTCCAAACACAACTCTAAATTTCAAATACCATTTTTATTTTCACCATTTTTTCGAATTTTATAATTATTATGTCCAAACGCCTACTTAATGCCGCCAAAATGATTCGAACTCCCAACGTCTACTAAGAAGTTGAAACGCTTAATCAGTTGGACAACGAGCTATTTTATTTCAAGTGGTGTCACCTATATCGCTTTCTATGTATTTTATGGTTTTGCTTATGTGTATATATGCATTTAATAAAACTTTCCGACGAAGCGGTGTCACGTGGCACCACTTCCCATAAGGTGGCTCGCCCCTGCGCACGAGTTCTAACACTAGTAATGATAATAATAACTTCTCATCCTTACGGGGATTAATATCGAGTTTAACATAGACGGAGACAAAAAACAAATAGAAATCGTCAAATATCAACAGAAGAGGGAGAGAGTGAGAGAAAGAAATCAGAAAAGAAAACAAATGCGCCAATATTATGAAGAAACGATAGAACAAAATAAAATCAACAAAATAACAGAAATCACAAAATAATGAGCTTGTTCTTAATTGTATTTTAGAATCTCATATTTTTTTCCACACCCTCTTTACTTTTTTCCTTCATTTTTTCCCTATCGTCTATGCCTATATTATGCATGGTTTTCGCTTGCATGCAGAACTGGATATTAAACAAAGCTTTTAGCCTTCAGATTTCTTAATTTTTCCAAGATGGGATTTGGCAATCCGACCGTCACCTCCCTTAGGAAAAAACCCACCCGGTTTATTCTCTTTTCCGGTTCCGTACACTATCCGGAGTATTTCCTCCGGCGTCCGATCATAGGCAAGGGAGTGTTTGTCGCCGGCCAGCACGTTCCCTTTTATCTTCCCTTCAGCACCTTCCTTTGGTTTCACAATTAGCCCTTCATCTTTCAATCCTCGGTGTCCTAGCTTGTTCCTCAGTTTCGATATCCGGCTCGTGAATTCCGCCACTGTTATCCCGTAGGGTTCCACCTTCTCTATTGCTCTCTGATATAGTAATGTCCTTAGAACTGCATCTTGCCCTGATTCCACACCTAATAATCCTGCTGCTAACTGGAAATGTTCACATGATGTGTATAAGTTATTCCTTATTAGTTTGAAAAGAAAAGAAAAGAAAAGAAAAAAAGAACATTTATATATGATCCGCGCGATGATGTGGCTTCTTTGCCGTTCTCTAGTGGAGGTCAGGGTTAAGGTTGCGTACATTTTAACTTCTCCGTACTCCATTTGAGGGAAACTAGTGTGTTTGTTGTTGTTGTTGTTCTCTAACTACAAAAGCTTTAGGGGCAGTATTGTTTTAGCGATGGATGTCTGAAATCATACTAGTGTGTTTGGTATAATGTAAGCGGGGTAGATCCGGCACAATAACTACAGGTTTTCGTCAATCCATTAATTTTTGTACGGTAATCATGCTGCTAACTAAAAATATTCACATGACGTGTACAAGTCATTCTTTATTAGTTTGAACAGAAAAGAAAAGAAAAAAAAAAGAACATTTATGATCAGTACTCTAACTGCAAAAGCTTTAGGGGGCAGTGTTGTTTTAGCAACGGATGTCTGAAATCATACTAGTGTGTTTGGTATAATGTAAGCAAGGGCAGATATAACTGCGTGTTTCCGTGAACTCAATAGCTTTTGTTTAAATCATGTATATGTATTTAAGAATCTATTAAATGTATATGAATATTTAGCCCTGAACCAGTCGTTAATCCAGTTATTATTATATATTAATTTGAGATTTTTTTAGGAACTCATGAATTTAAAATTCTAGATTTGTCTCTGAATGTAAGTTATTTTAAAGAAACATTATCCGTAAGAACACTGAAATGGAAGGCTAACAATGGAATAAATTCAGCTACTAGACGTGAAAATACAACTGGAGACACATAACGAACCTCTAGCAAGTCAAATGCAAGAAAATAAAATCTGATCCTATATATTTTTTATGAAAATTAATTGAAGTGAGATTTAATTACTACCTTTTTAGCAGTAGGACTCTGGAGTTTAGGATTAGCTCCAACATATCCGGTAAGTCCAACGTAAGGAACAACATATGATGCAAGAAGAAAGTTAATGTCATTAGCGTATGGATTGAAAGGTGGTTCCAGAGGATGTCCAAATGCATCGTTCATAATTGTGCCAAATGACTCAGCGCTAAGATTTAGCAATGGTCTTGGAAATCCTGCTACTGTCTTCTTGATTGCCCTGCATATCAATTCGTCATTTCATTTAATACTAACATATTGCATCTACAAATTAACATCATTTTCACTAAGGGGTCTTTTGGTAAGGTGTATAAGAATAATACTGGATAAGTAATGCATGAGTTAGTAATTCAAACATTAGTTATACAAAGATTATTTCTTATTTAATGTTTGGTCATGTGGTGTATTAAAAATTAAAATGCATTGTACAATTTTAAGAAAAATTAGTTCTTTACAAAAATACCTTCCATATTCTTTAACTTTAAGGGACTTTAAGGACAATTTTGTCTTTAACCATGCTAATGCATGCATTAATAGCCTAGGTATTGTTAATACAATGGTTTTGCTATGTATTACTTATACATAGAATAATACCAAATAGGTTGTATAACCAATGCTTACATTACTAAGACATATGTTGAAAAAGTGTATCAAATAAGAGATTAGTAATACCCAGCGGCGAAGCCAAGATTTTCACTAAAGGATATCAAAATATAAAATATTAAATATATCAAAAAGCCAAGGAGACTCGACATAGTAAATAGACATAAAATAAAAAATTTTATCTAGTAATACTATATAATTTTCGAGCAAAGGAGTGTCGATTGACACCCCTTGGATTTTTCTCTATTGCATACCAAACGATCCCTTAATTGTTTTAAATTGAGATGAAGAAAACCTCAAATGACCAACTTCTTGGAAACCAAACTGGGCAATAACATCTTTAATAAGAGGGCTAAGTTTGGCAATTCTGGCACCAATTGGTGGCGGCCCACCGGCGGCAAGGTCAGGTGAGAAGCTATCCAAGCCACGCCCAAAAGCTGCCCACAAGAAAAATTCAGCTTCTAAGTACTCTAAATTCAGTGGAAATTCTAATAAATCCACGTCTGATTTTCCCACATGATAATTATCATTATTTTCACAATCCATAAAAAACTCATGATTAGCAGCTTCAATGGCATAACTTAAACTTGGTAGTAGTAGAAGAAGAAAAAATAGTGCAGAAAACTGATTTAGTCTCATAGTGATTGCAAAACCAACGAAAGAAAAGTGGTTGTGGAATATTGGGAACAAATGACAAGTTATTTCTATTGTGTTATGGGTTTTATGTATTACTGTTATATTCTCTTTACTGGCATTGGCTAAGTATAAATTTAGATAGAAAGGGAAGACAAAAAGACATATGCAAGCAGAAGAAAGAGTCACATCTTCAGGAAACAAGGTGGGAAAGAGGTTCGATTGAGAAGGATTTGGATCATCATTTGATTGCAATATTAGTGGAGCTTTATGTAAAATTTGACGTCTTCATGCTTGCACTTTCTCTTTCTGTTATTTTCTTTTTTAGTTTTTTTTTTGGGGGTTCTGAAAGTATTTTCTTTTGTACATATGACTAGTATCTTTATTTTTAGAACTCAAATCTTTACAATATATCATAACAAAGGCAGGCCGACAGAATGTGCGGGTCAAATCCGCATCTTTGCGCTCTTTACTTACTTCAAGGAATGTTACTTAGGATATGTAATTGGTTAATGACGATTCTCAACAGAACTAGCTATTTACAACTTTATGGCAACACTCTTTGGGACATTGTTACGATCAAAAATCTCACTAATAATCGTGATAACACCTAACTTCTACTAGTTAAAAGCAGCATCCAAAATCAACCAAAGAACTAAGTGATGACTTAATTATATCATTTTTACCGATAGAAATTTACTTAGCAGAAGTATGGTTAGCTGCATGAGTGCATATTAGGAACCAATTAAAGTCAAGGTTCCGAATTATCATTATCACCAGGATAGTTAAAGCTAGCTTTCCATTCCCTGCTGCTTGGGCTTGGTGCAACTCCCCACCCACCAACCCACCCACCCCAAACCAAATCAAGTACTCTCTCTGTCACGACCCAAAATTTAACCTGTCGTGATAACGCCTATCATAGTACTAGGCAAGCCTACAACTCAAACATTACCAACACTTTCAAATTTAAGGTATACTAAAACCGGTTTAAATAAGTGAAAATGTCATAAAACGGGATAAAATGCCATAACTCAATACAGAAGTTTTCCAAAACCAGAGTGTCACTGAGTACATGAGTATCTATACAATACTAAGTCTGTTACACTGTCTAAGAAATACAGAAACTAAATAAGTAAACTGGGTGATAGGGGGAGGAGAGTCAAGGTCTGCGGATGCAAGGGCAGCTACCTCGATAATCTCTGAATGACTGAACTTTGTGAATCAGCAACCGCCGTGACCGGAAATACCTGGATCTGCACACGAAGTGCAGGGTGTAGCATGAGTATAACCAACTCAATAAGTAACAAATCTAACCTTTGGACTGAAAGTAGTGACGGGCTCGAACATTACAGCCCACATACGAAATTAACAGCACGAAAATTTAAGGAAAATATGACAGTAATATCTCAAAAATTCATAATATGCAGGTAACGGTACAAGAAGTTAGGCATGCTTCCCGGTTTAACAATTTAACTCAAAACAAATAAAATATGCCAAGTCTGAAAGATATGAGGAATATGACATCTTTATATCTACATGCCAATATGCATATCGTATGTGATGCAACACAACAAAAGCCTCGGGTACTCACACTCTCAGAGTACTCAACCTGACTGTCTCAATTCTCACTTATCACACTCAATCACTCAGCACTATACGGGGCAGATCCAGCCCAAATACAAATAAGTACAGGGAAGATCAAACCCAAATGAAAATAAATCCAGGGTAGATCCAGCCCAATACAAATGAATCAATAGCAATTGCGCTCACTGTGGGTGTGCAGACTCCGGAGGGGCAGATCCAGCGCAAGCGTTATAATAAGAAAAATCCTGACATGCATCAATAAAGTCTACTGTGGTGTATAGTCAATCCCATAAATGTTACTCACAAACAGGCCTTCGGCTTCACTCAGTCATCAATCTCTCCAGTCTCTCGGGCTCACAACACTCATGCTAAGCAACCCAAATCAATGATACAAGATATGACAATATACGGTAACGGAGCCTGAGATATGATATGTAATGATGAATGCGACTGAGTACATAACAACAATTAATCAAATAACTCAAAAGCAAAGATCGACCATGTGGACCCCAATAGTACCAACTATAACGACTTGACCAGTCATTTTAAGAATTAGCATCTTGTTCGGCGGCTTAAGGTCTCGAGCAGCTTCGTATTATGTATTATGACTAGCGTGTATGGTCGAGTTCAGATTTCGTATGATTCAGGATCAATTTGGAAGAAGAATTCTTGTTTTAAAAGCTTAAACGGTAAGAGTTGGCCGGAGTTTGACTTTTGTGTAGACGACTCCGAAATGGTATTTTGATAATTTCAATAGCTTTGTATGGTGATTTTGGACTTAGGCGTGCGTCCGAATTTATATTTAGAGGGTCGTAGGATAATTTGAAGCATTTTGGCAAAAATCGAAAAGTTGAAGTTTTGGAAGGTTAAGAGGTTTGACCGAGAGTTGACTTTATTGAAATCGGGATCGGATTGTGATTCTGAGAGTTAGATTAGCTTCGTTATGTCATTTGAGACTTGCATGCAAAATTTAACGTCATTCTAGGTTGATTTGATATGTTCAGTGCGAGTTGTTGAAGTTGAAAGTTTATAAATTCATTAAGTTCGATTTGAGGTGCGATTCATAGTTTTGATATTGTTTGATGTGATTTGAGGCCTCGAGCAGATTCGCGTTGTATTTTGGGACTTATTGGTATGTACGGACGGGGTCCCGAGGGGCTCGAGTGAGTTTTGAATTGGTTTGGGTTGTATTACGCTCGTTTTTTATGTTTCGACGTTGTTTCTTCAAGCATAAATGGTACCACAGTAAGAAAATGACCTCCATTTTTTATTTTGATTGAAGCATTACATCAGTATCGTAATTACGGAGCCATATAAAAAAGAATCGTCAAATTTGGACATCGTATGAGGGAGTTATGCTTATTTTTGTATCGGAGAAGAGAGCTGGTGCTATTGCTTCGCAGTTGCGAAGTTGTGTCCGCATCTGCGAAAGAATGGTCCGCAAATGCAGAAAATACAGCTGGCAGACCGCAGGTGCGGAGTTTTGGGTGCGGAAGCGAAATTCCGTGTGTATTAAAAAATTCAAACTACGTTTATTTAGTATTTTGAGCATATATTGAGTTTTAGAGCTCTGATTGAGGTGATCTTCGCGGCGTTCTTCTCGTCTTTTCATGGGTGTCAGTATATAACTATAATTTCTGTATTTTAATATGATTACAGAAGTTTATTTTTGAATTAATCCATATTTGGTTGGAGAATTGGGGGGTTTTATCAAAAACTTTTCTAAAGAGAATAATTGGGTTTTGAACATCGATTCGGAGTCGGAATTGGATGAAATTAGTATGGTTGGACTCGTAATTGAATGAGTGTTTGGATTTTATAAATTTTATCAGGTTACAAGGTGCGGGCCCGAGATTAACTTTTGGGTTGACTTTTTAGTTTTTGTTAATTGAAACTTTATTATCCGGAATCGTTTCGAATGAGTTTTATTTATGATTTGAAGTTATTTTGGCTAGATTTGAGTCGTCCAGAGGTTGTTTCACTAGAGAATGTCATTTTAAAGTAACTGTCTAGCTTCTTTGAGGTAAGTATCTTGCCTAACCTTGTGTGGGAGAACTACCCCTTAGGATTTGAGTCGTTTGTGCTAATTGTGTCATGTGAAGGCCGTGTACGCGAGATAACGAGTACGTGATCGGGCTTATTTGTGGAAATTTGACCGTTTAAGGTCTTAGGTTCTTATGTTCATTAGATATGAAGTTGTTTTATCATGCTAAATCCTCCACTTACTAAATTTATCCTTACATGTCGTATTTGGAATTTATTTGATTCATGTTTTACCCTTGTTGCCAATTGAATCCTTATGTGCCTTAATTGAATTTGTTGTTATCTCTTCCGTAATTGCTTAACCTTAATTGATATTATTAGTATCTCTTCCGTAATTACTTAACCTTAATTAAAATTACTATTATCCCTTCCATAATTGCTTAGCCTTAATTGAAGTTTGTTATTCCTTCCATTGTTGATGTATTCTTATTTGGAATCATTGATTCATGTTATCTCTCTTTTCGCCGAATTATACTTTTGTGGAATCATTGCTACATATTATCTCTTCCTTATTGAGTTATCCTTGTTGAGACTATTATTCCCTGTCGTGCAGTTGTTATTGTTGCACGGCATTTCTGTTGTGTGGTTGTTATTGTTGCACGAGATTTTTGCCGTGCGGTTGTTATTGTTCGCACGAGGTTTCTGCCGTGCGGTTATTATTGTTGCATGAGATTCCTATCGTGCAGTTATTATTGTTCCACTTGCCTTCTATGTGAGAGTTGTCCTCTTGGCTTGTGAGTCGTCCGTGCGGTTATGGATTGAAATGTGGGCACAAGGTGCCAAGTGATTAGGGTTCAAGAATTGGGACCCGTGAGTTGTGATTATGAGGTTCGGTACCTCGTGGAAATGCTTGAACAAAGCTGGTGTGAAAGCGGTTGTTCTTATTAAGTCATTGCTGGTTTTCTTTTATTTGGTTTCACTGACGTAGACTGTGTTCCGTTTACTCTACAGCATTACCTGACTGTTTCCTGTTAAATATTGTTATTATTAGTGTATCATTACAAGTATTAATCTGTGTTCCTTATCCTGCTTAGCTTTATATTAATATTGTTTCCCATGTTAATTCACCTTCACACTTGTTTAGGTTGTTTAGTCCGGTAGGTGTCTTGACTGTCCCTCATCACTACTTTATCGAGGTTAGTCTTTATACTTACTGGGTACCGCTGTGGTGTACTCATACTACGCTTCTGCATATTTTTGTGTAGATCCAGGTGCCTCGGTTGTTGTTGATTATTAGTTGGCTAGTCGAGCATTGCTGGAGACTAAGGTAAACCTTCTGCCGCATTCGCAGGCCTCAGAGTCACCTTCCGATATTTTTCTTGTACTATTTAATTCAATTCTGAACAGTTATATTTAGGGATCTTCTAGAAAACTCAATAGAGCTTATGATTTGTACTACCGGTTTTGGGAATTATAAGTTGTGTATAAATATTTCTATTTCATATTCATCATTTGATGGTTGAATTCTTCTATTAATTTAGTAAGTGTTAGGCTTACCCAATCTTAGAGACTAGGTGCCATCACGATATCCTACGAAGGAAAATTGGGGTCGTGACAAGTTGGTATAAGAGCTCTAGGTTCATAGGTTCTACGAGTCATACGCGAGTTTAGTAGAGTCTTGCGGATCGGTACGAAGACGTATGTACTTACCTTTGAGGGGCTGCAAAAACTATTAGGAAAGCTTCACTTCCTTCATTCCCATCATGCGAGTTTATTGATCTTGGAGTTTGAACTTGTGTCATTATATTCTCTCACAAATGGTGAGGACACGCACTACAGTTACCGATAACGCTGCCCCCAGAGCCGGTGTTGCTAGGGACTGAGGCAGAGGCAGAGGCTGAGGAGGAGCACTTGCTACAGCTAGAGCACCTGACAAAGCAGCAGTTGAGGAGCCGCCAGTAGCTCCGGTTAGGAGGCAGGTACCAGAGGCGCCTATTGTGACCCCAAGACTTCAGGAGATTATAACATAATTCCTGAGCATGTTTGGAATATTGGCTCAGGCAGGGTTGATACCGATTGCACCAGCTACTTCACAGATCGAGGAAGGAGCTCAAACTCCTGCCACCCGTACATCAGAATAGCGAGTCCACGTTTGTTTGGTTCCAGGTGTCATACCGACACAGCCAGTTGCCCCAGTTCAGCCCGTGGTTAGGGCAATAACATATGAGGAAGAACAACTTAGACTTGCAAGGTTCAAGAAGTAATACCCTCTTACTTTCAGTGGTTTGGCTTCAGAGGATGCACACGGGTTTGTAGGGGAGTGCTACCATATTCTCCGTACTATGGGTATTGCGGAGACAAGTGGGGTTGCTTTTTCTAGGGTACAGGTTAAGGGAGCAGCATATCAGTAGTGGCGAGCGTATGAGTTGGGTAGTCCGGATGATGAAACTTCACTTTCATGGGTTTAGTTTTCATAGGTGTTCTCGAGAGAGTTTGTTCTCCAGACCCTTCGGGATGCATGGCGCACAGAGTTTGAGCAGCTGCACTGGGGAACTATATCAGTGTCAGAGTATGCCGTTATATTCAATAAATTGTCTAGACATACACCTACTTTGGTTTCTACAGTTAGAGAGTGAGGTCGCAGGTTCATTGGGGGACTTAGTCATGATATCCGGTTCAGCATGGCTCAGGAGTTGGAGTTAGATGTTCCATTTCAGCAGGTGGTACAGATCACTCGACGACTAGAGGTCATGCGGGGTCAGGAGAGAGAGGGCAGGGAGGCTAAGAGGCCTCGTATACTGGAGAGACCTATTAGTTTCTATTTTGGAGGCAGGGTACGACATGTTATAGGTTTGTGTGGGTCAGCTAGTTCATTTTGCACTTCTGGTTTCGCACTATGTTTCAGGTACCCATGGGTCTCAAGGTACCCGTACCGGATAGCTTCCACAGCCACGTCAGTGGAGAGGTTGCTTTGAGTGAGGAAATACCAGCCACATGGTGTGAGATTGTCTTAGACTCCAGACATATGTGTCACAGCGGGGTAATCAGGATATGAGTTCTGTTTAATTGTTGATATCCTTGCACCGCCAGCTTGTGGTGCAAGTTAGGCGAGTAGAGGGCACCTAAGAGGGGGAGGCCCAACCTGTTGATGTGTTTTCTACAGTAGGGCTGAGGCCACTGCACCAGATGATGTCGTACATGCATGGGTTCAAAATTTTATAGAGGAGCATCATTCGTATTTTGTTTCGGTTCTGCTTATCAGGGTGAGTCCTTCTATTTTACTTCACATAAGTGTGAGTTTTGTGATCTTGTACTCTGCTTATGTGTTTACCCCTGTCGGGAGATTCTATAGTGGTAGCCCGTGTCTATCGTGTTGTTTTAATTCATTATTGAGAGCTACGGGACTATAAGTGACTATCTGTTACTCATTTCGGTAGTTCTGATGTGATTTCTGGGTGATAGGTTATGATTTGTCATTTAGATGCTTTACCGGTGTGAGAGTTCGGTATGTGTTGTGATTTTATTGGCAGAATTGAATTAGTGGAAGGTTTCAGTTGGTTTGATGTGCATTCTACTTATGATTCAGAGTTGAGGGTGAGACCCTCACGGTTTCACGTGATTTGATGTGTTTGAACCAGGTTGCATGCCGCGGTGGAATTATATCAAGATGAGATCCTTGCGATTAGTTCATATGTTTTGATTCTCCCTTGTGTAATCGGTTCATAGTATGGTACTGATAGGGAGTTGTGTCTGTCGGGCTTGTTTGGTAGTTCCTTCATATATCTCCTTAGACATTCAGTCATATTTGTGCTATGCTTATTGAGTTTTAGCTTGTGAGGTGTGTGCCCCGGTGGCGTTAGATGTGACTTGTTGATGCAGGTGAACAGTTATGAGGTCTTCATGTTTCTTGCATCATTGTTAGTGTTGTGAAGGTTTGAAACAGGGTTCTAATGGATATAAGGCTAATTCCGATACTGGATTTGATTATGGCGAGCTACTATGGCTAGAGTTATTGATAAAGGCATATGTGTGATATGTTACGTCGCGTGGTTGTACCTTGTGGGCGTAGGCATAAGTTGTTGCAGCTGGTTGAGGTTGGTACCGTGTGTTGATGTGGGAATCGAGTCTTTTGGGAATGATTGGATGGTGAGAAATTTGGTTTTAAAGTTTTCAGTGTGGGTGAAAGGAATAATTTTCAGTTAGGATGGTGTCGTCGGGCCTATGTGGATTGGGGTGACGTGGGAACACCCCACGGGTATATGTATGGTAAGTTCACTCAGTGATTGATGACTTCAGAACGATTCTTGGCACGTTCGAGGATGAACGTTTGTTTAAGAGGAGGAGAATGTAACGACCCGACAGGTCATTTTGAGAATTAGCATTCTAGAGCAGCTTCGTATTATGTATTATGACTAGCGTGTGTGGTCGAGTTCGTATTTTGGATGATTCGGGATCAATTTGGAAAAAGAATTCTTGTTTTAAAAGCTTAAACAGTAAGAGTTGACCGGAGTTTGACATTTGTGTAGACAACTCCGAAATGACGTTTTGCTGATTCTAATAGCTTTGTATGGTGATTTTGGACTTAGGAATGCGTCCAAATTTAGTTTTGGAGGGCCGTAGGATAATTTGAAGAATTTTGGCAAAAATTGGAAAGTTGAAGTTTTGGAAGGTTAAGAGGTTTGACCGGGAGTTGACTTTGTTGATATGGGGCTCGGAATGCGATTCTGAGAGTTAGATTAGCTATGTTATGTCATTTGAGACTTGCATGCAAAATTTGACGTCATTCCGGGTTGATTTGATATGTTTCGGCGCGAGTTGTAGAAGTTGAAAGTTCATAAGTTCATTAAGTTCGATTTGAGGTATGATTTGTAGTTTTGATGTTGTTTGATGTGATTTGAGGCCTCGATCAGGTCCGCGTTGTGTTTTGGGACTTATTGGTATGTTCAGAAGGGATCCCGAGGGGCTCGGGTGAGTTTCGAATAGATTTGGGTTGTGTTGCGCTCGTTTTTTATGTTTCGACGTCGTTTCTTCAAGCATAAATGGTACCACAGCAAGAAAATGACCTCAAATTTCTGTTTTGATTAACGCATTAGATCTGTATCGTAATTACGAAGCCATAGCAAAAAGAATCATCAACGCATTAGATCTATTTTGAGCTAGTGTTGGTGCTTCGCAGATGCGAAATTGGGTCCGCATTTGCGACCCCGCAGGTGCGAAGTTGGGTCTGCATCTGCGACCCCACAGGTGCGAAATATTGGTTCGCAAATGCGTAAAATATAGCTGGCAGACCACAAGTGCGGAGTTTTGGCCGCGGAGGCAAAATTCCCTGTGTATTAAAAAAATCAGACTGCGTTTATTTAGTATTCTAAGCATATCTTGAGTTCTAGAGCTCCGATTGAGGTGATTTTTGCCGCTGCGTTCTTCTCGTCTTTGCATGGGGGTCAGTATATAACTATAATTTTTGTATTTTAATATGATTACAGAAGTTCATTTTTGAATTAATCCATGCTTTGATTGGAGAATTAGGTTTTTTTTTATCAAAAACATTTCTAAAGAGAATAATTGAGTTTTGAACATCGATTCGGAGTCAAAATTGGATGAAATTAGTATGGTTGGACTCGTAATTGAATGGGTGTTCGAATTTTGTAATTTTTGTCGGGTTCCGAGGTACGGGCCCGGGATTGACTTTTAGGTTGACTTTTTAATTTTTGTTAAAGATTGAAGCTTTATTATCCGGAATCGTTTCCTATGAGTTTTATTTATGATTTGAAGTTATTTTTGCTAGATTTGAGCCGTCCGGAGGTTGTTTCACTCGAGAATATCATTTTATAGTAACGGTCTAGCTTCTTTTAGGTAAGTATCTTGTCTAACCTTGTGTGGGGGAACTACCCCTTAGGATTTGAGCCATTTGTCTAATTGCATCATGTGAAGGCCGTGTACGCGAGGTGACGAGTACATGGTCAGGCTTATTTGTGGAAATTTGATCGTTTAGGGCCTTAGGTTCTTGTATTCATTAGATATGAAGTTGTTTTGTTATGCTAAATCCTCCACTTACTAAATTTACCCTTACGTGTCGTATTTGGAATTTATTTGATTCATGTTTTACCCTTGTTTTCAATTGAACCCTTATGTGCCTTAATTGAATTTGTTGTTATCTCTCCCGTAATTACTTAACCTTAATCGTTATTAGTATCTCTTCCGTAATTGCTTAACCTTAATTGAAATTACTATTATCCCTTCCGCAATTGCTTAGCCTTAATTGAAGTTTGTTATTCCTTCCATTGTTGACATATTCTTATTTGGAATCATTGATTCATGTTATCTCTCTTATCGTCGAATTGTACTTTTGTGGAATCATTGCTACACATTATCTGTTCCTTGCTGAGTTATCCTTGTCGAGACTATTATTCCCTGTTGTGTCCTTCTTTGTGAGCTCGTTCGTCCGTCTCTTTGTGTTCTAAAGTTCCTGAGTTGATTCACTTGTCGTATTCTCATATTATTGTCGTTGTTGTTATTGTATTCAGTGTTGTTGAGTCGAGTGTTATGTGTGGTTGTGATATTGAAACTGTTTTGAGGAAACGTTGTGACATGTGGGCATATATTGTGAAAGTCTTTTATTTGAGTTGTTATGTTTTGGCACATGTGTTGTTGTTGAGAGAATCGTTATTGTGTTTGCACGAGGTTTCTACCTTGAGATTGTTATTGTGGCATAAGGTTTCTGTGCGGTTGTTATTATGGCAAGAGGTTTCTACCGTGCGGTTGTTATTGTGGCACGAGATTTTTGTCGTGCGGTTGTTATTGTTGCACGAGGTTTCTGCCATGCGGTTGTTATTGTTGCACGAGGTTTCTATCGTGCTGTTGTTATTGTTGCACGATGTTTCTGCCGTGCGGTTGTTATTGTTGTATAAGTTTTCTACCGTGCGGTTGTTATTGTTGCACGAGGTTTCTGCAGTGCGATTGTTATTGTTCGCACGAGGTTTCTGTCGTGCCGTTGTGATTCTTTTTACGATTTGAGACTACGAGGCAGTACGTCCGGAGGGCTCTGTTGTCATTTCCCCTTTTATGTGCACTTTTCTTTGATTGTTGTTTTCCTTAGCGTATTGCTAATTGTTTTCCTCCGTGTTGCTCTATTTGCTCAGTTCTAGGTAGCTAATCTTGTTGTGCTTGTCGTTACGTCCACTTCATTTCCGTCTTATTTACACTATATATTTCGTGGTGATCGTTTCTTATGTGCCATTCCTTATCTCCGCTCTTAATTATCGACTTGAATTGTGGTAGAATACTTGCACAAGCATACACGTAGATGAATCACCCATATTGTTTTAAGGAGACGAGTCCTGATGTTATTGACCATTACATGTACTCTTGTCCACTTGCCTTATGTGTGAGAGTTATCCTCTTGGTATGTGAGTCGTCCGTGCGGTTATGGATTGAAATGTGGGAACAAGGTGCCAAGTGATTAGGGTTTAAGAATTGGGACCTATGAGTTATGATTATGAGGTTCGGTACCTCGTGAAAATGCTTGAACAAAGCTGGTGTGGAAGCGGTTGTTCTTATTGAGTCGTTGCTGGTTTTATTTTATTTGGTTTCACTGACGTAGACTGTGTTTAGTTTACTCTACAACATTATTACTTGATTGTTTCCTGATAAATATTGTTGTTATTAGTGTATCATTACAAGTATTAATTTGTGTTCCTTATCCTGCTTAGCTTTATATTAATATTGTTTCCTCTGTTAGTTCACCTTCACACTTGTTCAGGTTGTTTAGTCCGGTAGGTGTCTTGACTGTCCCTCGTCACTACTTCACCGAAGTTAGTTTTGATACTTACTGGGTACCGCTGTGGTGTACTCATAATACGCTTCTGCACATTTTTGTGCAGATCCAGGTGCCTCAGTTGTTGTTGATTATTAGTTGGCTGGTCGAGCATTGCTGTGGAGACTCTGATATTTTTCTTGTACTGTTTAATTCAATTCTGTACAGTTGTATTTAGGGATCTTCTAGCAAACTCAGTATAGCTTATGACTTGTACTACCGATTTTGGGAATTGTAAGTTGTGTATAAAGATTTCTATTTCATATCCATCCTTTGATGGTTGAATTCTTCTATTAATTTAGTAAGTGTTAGGCTTATCTAGTCTTAATTTAGTAAGTGTATGAAGGAAAATTGGGGTCATGACACCAACATATAGCCTAAACATGTTTTCTAACATGAATCGCATCTCAAGTACTCTAACACTTAGAGTACAGTAATAATGTTTAGATAAGATAGCTACATAATTTCATAGAATCGACTAAATCACAATTACTACAGTGTACGCCCACACGCCCATCACCTAGCATGCGCGTCACCTCAACACAAATCACATAGCACATAAATCGGGGTTTCATACCATCATCACCAAGTTTAGAAGTGTTACTTACCTCAAAACGTGTAAATCTATACTCCAATAAGCTTTTGCCTCGCGAATCGGCCTCCAAATGCCTCGAATCTAGCCACAAATAATTCAATACAATCAACGCGAGCTAAAGGAATCAATTCCAAATAAAAATGCTAAGCTCTTAATCAAAAGTCAACTCCCGATCCCACGTCTCAAAATCCAATAAAGGTTACAAACTAGGTGGAATGGGAAAACAAGATTATTGAATAAAAATGATAACAAGTGACTTACCTCAAGAAACCCCTCGAAATCCCTCTCAAAATTGCCTTGGTCCGAGTTTGCAAAGTCCAAAATGAGAAAAATCACGAAATCCTTCGGATTTAACACTGCCAATGCTCTCGCACATGCGACCCACTTAACTGCATCTGCGGTCTCGCAAGTGCGGACAATTCCTCCGCTTCTGCGGTTATGCCTGAAGGTCCCTGCTTCGCTTCTGCGATCAGACACGCGCAGATGCGAGTCCGCATCTGCGGAACTTCTTCCGCACCTACGCTCCATAGCCTCCTCACTAAGCTCTGCTTATGCGCCCATACACTGCATCTGCAAGCACGCAGGTGTGGAAATACCCTTGCATTTGCGACCACTGCACACCCATTTCCATGCTGCTTCTACGCTCCCCTGCTTGCTTCTGTGAGCTCGCACCTGCAATCAAAACTCCGCAGGTGCGATCGCACCAGACCTAGTGCACTTCAGTAGTCTTTTAATTCCAAACTTAATCCGTTAACCATCCGAACTCCACCCGAGGCCCCCGGAACCTCAACCAAACATACCAACAAATCCTAAAACACGATATAAACTTAGTCGAAACCTTAAATCACATCAAACAACATCAAAAACACGAATCACGCCTCAATTCAAGCCTAATGAAAACTAAAAAATTCCAGCTTCTACAATTGATGACGAAACCTATCAAATCATGTCCGATTGACCCTAAGTTTTGCACAAAATTCATAATTGACACCACATACCTACTACAACTCCCGTAACCAAAATCCAAGTCCGGTAACCACAAAGTCAACTCTTGGTCAAACTTCTCAACTTCCAAAACTTTAAATTTTCAACTTTCGTTATTTCAAGCCTAAATCAACTACAAACCTCCAAATCACTATCCAAACACACTCATAAGTCCGAAATCACCCAACAGAGCTATCAGAACCATAAAAACTCCATTTCGTAGCCATTTACATATAAGTCAATATCCGGTCAATCTTTACGACTTAAGCTTCCAACCTTGAGACTAAGTGTCTCAACTCCTTCCGAAATATTTCTGGATCCGAACCAGCTACCCCGATAAGTCACATAGTAATAATTAAGCATGAAATAAGCAGTAAATGGGGGAACGAGGCTATAACACTCAAAACGACCGTTGGGTCGTTACATCATCCCCCTCTTAAACAAACGTTCGTCCTCGAACGGGTCTAGAAATATACATCGAGTCTCTTATAGGCGTGGATGTCTGCTCCGCATCTCCCGCTCGGTTTTCCATGTAGCCTCCTCAACTGGCTGACCTCTCCACTGCACCTTCACTGAAGCTATATCTGTTGACCTCAACTTTCGAACCTGCCGATCCAAAATGGCCACCGGCTCCACATTATAAGTCAAATCACCATCCAAGTGAACCGTGCTAAAATCCAAAATATGAGATTGATCGCCGACATATTTCCGGAGCATATAAATATGAAATACCGGACGAACACTCGACAGACTAGGCGACAAGGCAAGCTTGTAAGCCACCTCTCCAATCCTCTGAAGCACCTCAAACAGCCTAATATACCGAGGGCTCAACTTGCCCTTCTTCCCGAACCTCATAACACCCTTCATGGGTGAAACTTTGAGCAGTACCTTCTCCCCAACCATGTAAGAAACATCACGAACCTTCTGATCGACGTAACTCTTCTGTCTAGACTGCGCCGTGCGAAGCCGATCCTTAATCAACTTAACCTTGTCCAAAGCATTCTGAACTAAGTCAGTACCCAATAGCTTAGTCTCTCCCGGCTAAAACCATCCCAACAGAGACCGACACCGTCTCCCATACAAAGCCTCATATGGAGCCATCTGAATGCTCGATTGGTAGCTGTTGCTGTAGGCAAACTCATCGAGCGATAGAAACGGATCCCAAGAACCCCCGAAATCTATGACATAAGCGCGTAGCATATCATCCAATATCTGAATAGTGCGCTCGGACTGCCACTCCGTCTGAGGGTAAAATGCTGCTCAGCTCAACCTGTGTGCCTAAGTCTTGCTGCACGGCTCTCCAAAATTGTAATGTAAACTGCGTGCCCTGATGTGAAATGATGGACATCGGCACACCGTGAAGGCGAACAATCTCGCGAATGTAAATCTCAGCCAACCGCTCTGAATAATAAGTAGTCCCGGCTGGAATGAAATGTACGGATTTGGTCAACCGATCCACAATTACCCAAATAGCATCAAACTTCCTCGAAGTACGTGGGAGCCCAACTATAAAATCCACGGTGATATGCTCCTATTTCCACTCCAGAATCTTAAGCCTCTGAAGCAATCCACTCGGTCTCTGATGCTCATACTTTACCTGCTGACAATTTAGGCACCGAGCTACAAACCCCACTATATCCTTATTCATCCTCATCCACCAATAATGTTACCTCACATCATGGTACATTTTTGCGGCACCCGGATGGTGGAATACCGCGAACTACGGGCCTCTTCAAGGATCAACTCACGTAGCCCATCTACATTAGGCACACAAATTCGACCCTGCATCCTCAATACCCTATCATCCTCAATAGTAACATCCTTGGTATCACCGTTCTGAACCGTGTCTTTAAGGACAAGCAAATGGGGATCATCATACTGGCGCTCTCTGATGCGATCATATAAGGAAGACCGAGAAACCATACAAGCTAGAACCCGACTGGGCTCCGAAATATCAAATCTCACGAACTGGTTGGCCAAGGCCTGAACATCAACTGCAAGCGGTCTCTCACTAACAGGAATAAATGCAAGGCTACCCATACTCACCGCCTTTCTACTCAAGGCATCGGCCACCAAATTGGCCTTCCCGGGATGATACATGATGGTAATATCATAATCCTTTAGTAGCTCCAACCATCTATGTTGCCTCAAATTTAGATCCTTCTGTTTGAACAAGTGTTGGAGAGTTCAATGATCCGTAAATACCTCACAAGACACACCGTAGAGATAATGCCTCTAAATCTTCAATGCATGAACTATGGCTGCCAACTCCAAATCATAAACAAGCTAGTTATTCTCATGGGGCTTCAACTGGCGTGAAGCATAAGCAATCACTCTACTCTCCTACATCAAGACACAGCGATACCGATCTGAGAAGCATCACAATACACTGTATAAGAGCCTGACGCTGAAGGCAAAACTAGAACTGGAGTTGTGGTCAAGGTAGTCTTGAGCTTCTAAAAGCCCTTCTCACACTCATCCGACCACCTGAAAGGAGCACCCCTCTGGGTCAATTTGGTCAAAGGCAATGCAATCAACGAGAATGACGATAATAACTAGCCAAACCGAGAAAGCTCTGAATCTCAGTAGCTGAAGACGGCCTGGGCCGACTCTGGACCGCCTCTATCTTCTTTGGATCCACCTTAATCCCCCCACTGGACACCACATGCCCCAAAAATGCCACCAAACTAAGCCAAAACTCACACTTGGAGAACTTAGCATAAAGCTTCTCCTCCCTCAGCTGCTGTAGTACAATCCTCGAATGCTGGGCATGTTTTTCCTGGCTACGTGAGTACACAAGGATATCATCAATGAATACTATGATAAACGAGTCGAGATAAGGCTGAAATACACTGTTCATCAGATGCATGAATGTTGTTGGGGCGTTGGTAAGCCCAAAAGACATCACAAGGAACTCATAGTGATCAAAACGGGTCCTGAATGCCGTATTTAGAATATTCGAGTCCCGAATCTTCAACTGGTGATACCCATACCTCAAATCAATCTTAGAGAACACCCTCGCTCCCTGAAGCTGGTCAAATAGATCATCAATACGCGGCAAAGAATACTTGTTCTTGATTGTAACTTTGTTTAACCGCCTATAGTCGATGCACATCCGCATAATACCATTCTTCTTCTTCACAAACAGAACCAGTGCACCCCAAAGCAACACACTAGGCCTAATAAACCCCTTATTAAGAAGTTCTTGAAGCCGCTCTTTCAATTCCTTCAACTCAGTTGGTGCCATACGATACGGAGGAAAAGAAATGGGTTGAGTGCCCGACACAAAGTCAATGCCAAAGTCAATATCCCTGTCGGGTGGCATGCTCGGCAGGTCTGCATGAAACACATCCGGAAAGTCTCGTACCATCAGAACATAATCAATAGTATGGGTATCAGTGCCAACATACCTCGCAAAGGCCAAATATGATAGACACCCTTTCCCAACCATCCGTTGGGCCTTCAAATAAGAAATCACCCTGCTGGGAACATAATCTATAGAACCTCTAAGATGGGAGTGCACTGAGAGATGACTGAACCGATCGAGCACTGTATGATCCATGGCTAGCTGATGTGCCACGATGAACTAGACGAGCCATTTGAGCGGGTCTATAAGGACGACCCCTGTTGTGGTGGAACTGACCCCCAGAAGGAACACCGTTGAAACCACCCGAACTATGAGACCTCTTAGCCTCCCTCTCCTCAAGCTCCTAACTGCGGACCATCTCTAGCCGCCGCGTAATATCAACCACCTCGTCGAATGTAGCACCTGATACATGTTACACCCCATATTTTCGTACGTGAAAGTACGCCATAAGTAAATTGATGGAAGCTCGAAAATGAGATATTGCATCCCGCATTTTCGTGTGTTAAAGTTTCATCGTAAGTTAATCGACGTAAGTTCAGGAATTAGATTTTCTTGAGATTATAAGCATTATGCTATTTCAAACACATGGTGAGTAAATTCGTGAAGGAGAGAAGGTAAGCAAATAGAAGAAAATGAGTTTCATTAAAGGTTGTCGATTTGGGATAAAATACGGGCCGAGCGATAATACCCGATATTTATGGACTAGTACCATACAAGGTACCATATGACTATGATAGTAAGGTGTATAAAGTTTATTAAAAGTGAGTAGTATTTTATGTAATTTAAGATAATTCTTAATTATATGGATAATCGGATAATTATTGATTTTAGTGGGATATTAATAATTAGTGAATATTTAATTAGGATCTTGGATTGGATAAGGCTAAGAGGCAAAAACGTGGCAGCAAGTAAGGATTAAATAATGACTAAGCAAGTCTTTAAAGTTAGGTGGAAAGATTTGAAAATTGTTTGGCCAAGTAATCCAAAAAGTGGGGCCCACTCATTTTGATAAAGATATAATCCCTCTAAATCATTAGATGAAACATGGAAATGCTTGGCAAAGTGACATATTGAACTTAAAGAATTCGTTTGAGACTTCATAATGCAATAAAGCATGAAATTTGCAATTATTTAAGAAAGATTTGGATAAATATTAGGGGGACAACACTTCCACGTGGATGTCAAAATCTTGGCAGCAAATTGCCCTTTAATCAAGTGATTAAGTAGGTGGTGGCATAAAATGACCAAACTTGAATATTGGACTCATTTTGCTGGACCAACTATTGGGAATAAATATATTTTCCAATCTTGAGAATTAGATGCGTGAGTTATGCATCAAAAAGTACTCCAAGGATTAATGATTCTTACAAGCCAAAATATGATATCTTGTAATCAAGACTAAATCCAGTAGTGACCAAGAACGCAAGAGATAGAAACGTGAAATTGCTTCGGAAAATTCATAAAAGATTCGATTATGCGAAAGATGCAATTCTAAGGAAGCACGGTATAATCTTTTTCAAGAATATCATACGGATTTTTTCCTACTCCAGGTATGTTAAGGTTATCCCTTCTTTCTTTTTGGCATGACCCAAATGATACTGAAAGAAACGAGCAAATACACAATTTCCATAAACGACTCTATTCATAGAAATATTAGGGGTGTCTATATTCTTGATTTCCCATGTGAATTATTATTATATCTTCTGTTCATGGGTCTCAGAAAAATACGTATTTGATAAAATTTATCCGACAGACATATTATTTTTATGACATTCCGAGAAAATCTTATTAACGTATTTCTTATGCATTTCATGCATTTATACATGTACATTGACCCATGACCAGATGGCGTTATATACACGTATATTATATGTATATGGGATATAGGAAAAGGTTATGGCGTTATATACGCACCACCATCTGATCAGCTGGTATACGTTGATGATTTTGCCCACAGTGGCCGAGATGATATGATGGGATGCCCTCAGAGGTCTGATGATGTTATGAAATATGTACCTAATGCACGACATGACATTCATACACATATGCATGACACTATGAGTATTTCATGATTTACAGAGTTATCCAGACTTACAGGTTGAGCCATTTACTCTATATTTCTTCCAGGTCTGTTATGTACTTATTTATGTGCCTTACATACTCGGTACATTATTCGTACTGACATCCCTTTTGCCTGGGGACACTACGTTTCATGCCTGCAGGTCCTGATAGACAGGTCGAGAGTCCTCCAAGTAGGCTATCAGCTCAGCGGAAGGTGTTGGTGCGCTCCATTTGCTCCGGAGTTGCTTATGTGGTCGGTATGATTAGGACATGTACTGATTAGTATGGCGGGCCCCTGTCCCTACCTTTATAACATTTATGTACTCTTAGAGGCTTGTAGACATATGTCGTGTACGTGAAAGATTGTACGGCCTTGTCGGCCTGTGTTTTGAGTTTATAAATGATCATGTTGGCCTATTAGGCCCGTATGTCACGTGTATATGATGATGTAGTAAGAAAGATACATTACGTTGGTACTCGTTTGAGTAAGGTACCGGGTGCTCGTCGTGGCCCATCGGTTTGAGTCGTGACAAAATTGGTATCAGAGAAGTTTTGTCGTAGGGAGTCTATAAGCCGTGTCTAGTAGAGTCTTGTTTATGGGTGTGTCGTGCACCACACTTATAAGCAGGAGGCTACAAGGCATTTAGGACTGTCACTCTTTCTTCTTACTCTAGATCGTGTGGTAGAGCGCAGTTGTAAAAACTCAATTTCCTAAACTCTATCTTATTCGTAGTACAATGATGCCCACATCCAGAAAGACGGTTGGTAAGAGATATAGCTATGGAAGAGTTGAGTTAGAGGAACTCAATTTTTGCATCATGCATATGATGGATAAATATTAGGTATTCAGCAGATCATGTGTATACTAAGACGTATAAGCCTCTTGATAAGGAACCTTAAGGCAATAATATTTATCCATCTTTATGGTGAAAGACAATGAGAGATTCAGAAGATAAATACAAGTTTCAACAAGTAAAAGAAGCAAGATGAAGAAGGGTACGAGATACCTAGTTAATAAAGATTATCATTATTTACCATTCAGGAAGAGAGATATAAGCATTTTGAGTTACCTTCAACAATGACAATGTATGTACAATCGGCCACACCGATCTCAGTTATGCCTTATGGGAGCTAAAAGACATAGTTTAAGAGAAGGACGAGTTATGAGGATCCGACTAGGGATATAGTAACCCAAAATAGTGGATAGATTGGTAGAGTTGGTTGACATTTCCGATGGATAGTGCAAACGTGGTGATGGATCTCCTCGTGAGACACCTTGATGGTGCACCCTAAAATAGTACAGCTAGATATGAGTACTACAAAGATAAGCACGGGAAGCCTGAAAGGGATAACTACTACCTTAGTGTGGTTCCCATCCCTAGTAAAAAGAGAATGTTAGGCAATTCGAGGAGCCAGTGGATGGAGCAAGAGGGGATAAAAGCAAAAGAATATCTTGTTCGAGTTTTCAGAATAAAGTGATAGACATAAATGTTAGCGAAAAATAAGAAAAGAGTTGACGAAGCATTATGAGTAAGATATGATACATGGATGACAACGGTGGATCAAAAAGATGATAGTATTACAGAGTCTATAGTCAATTGAAGGAAAAGACGAGAGGTGACAGGCCTTGAGACAACAAAAGAATATAGGCCATAAAGTCATATCCTTATTTCAAGAAATAAGTTCGTGACTCCAACACGACTACCGGGAGGAAAAGTTAGACCCCAGAACAATAAAAATCAGTATGGGCTGGTGAACAAGATAAACTAAACATGAATTAGGGACTGAGTGATTGGATAATAGTCAGTATCATGAGAATTTTAGATTTCGTTCCGGCGATAATAGAGTGGACAACAGAAGAAGATTCATGAAAAATTTAGAGAATGGTCATTCAGGAAGACGTTTCCCTAAAGCAAGCAATATGAGCAAAGTTAAGCTTAAGGGATTGTATGTGCCAGTTGCACTAAGTGTCACCATTGCGAGTAAGGAAATTTGTTATCCTTGGTACAGAGGATTGCCGCAAGGCGAGTAAGGGTCATTGATGTTGTGAAACGATGCCAAAGATGAAGAGGTAAAACATCTATAGGTAGATCCTCGTGGCTTCAGTTCTTAGTACTCCCCTAAAGGGGGAAATATGGAGTGATATGAAATTAAATCGGAATTAAGTGGTTCTAGTGACTATGGAATGGTAAAGGAAAAATGCGATAAAAATAAAAGAGGAATGAGATGGCACTTATCCAAATCCTACAGATATGCTATGATTCTAGAATATTGTGCAAGCACGACGTCAAAGAGAGGAAGTAAGGGTTCCTGCCCGAGCTGTTATTAATAAATAAGGAGCTAGTACGAGACGTAAGTTAAGGCAAAGGAAATAACCCAAGAAAGATTACGCGGAATATTGAGATGAGAATGGGCCAACAAGTAGTTAGTAATTGATCATGAAGAACCTAGTTATGGCTAAACAGGAGGTTACAAATGAGTCAGCAGATCGTGTAAGATAAACATAGTAAAAACCAATATAGTGAATTCAGCCTTGCAGTTATGACATCGTGATCATTGAGAAATATTTAGATAGGAGTTGGGGTGGTTAAAGGTACATATGAGTGTTATGGAAATAAAAGATAGTCTCACTAGGAAGACAGTCAAAACTTCAGTTCAGGAGCAACCCTACAAGCACAAGGGCATGGAAATAAGAAACTACGGATAATTATAGGCAAGGAAGAACATCAAAAATTCCGTCCAGTATACGATGTAATAAGCTCGTAGCTTCACAAGAGTCAGAAGGTCTTCCCTAAATACTACAATGAAAGACTAGCTGAGAAAGTAAGGAAGAAGGCTTCAACCTAATCTCAGTGCCCTAAGGAGGGAATGGTCTTATAACAACAGTCTCACAACAACATTGTATGCACTCCATAAGAAAGTGGCACCTACCATGGCCAATGAGCGGGGAGTAAAAACCAAAATTAATATTCGAGACCATATGAGTTGCACAAAAATCTCAGCATATGTGAGAACTTAGATAAGCTAAGTATGCACGCAACAAAAGGCAAAGACCAGGAAAAGCAATTGCTTACGTTTTGAAGGAAACTGAGATGGAACAAAAGGAATTATTCGATTAATGATCAGCCGTAGAAGACTCCGGTATAAGTTAAAAGAAGGAATTGGGTCCAGATCATAGACAAAGGATTGAATCATTAGAAGATTGTATCGTGGTTTTCCATAGCGTCCATGAAAGGCTAAAAGTAATAACTAAATGCCATGAGTCATAGATTGGAAGATAGCTTAAGCCTACATAAAGGCTGATCAGAAGGAAGAGGAAACTGAAGAGTTATATCAAACAAGTAAATCAGGAGTCTGATTATTGGACCCAGACAATTATAGAAAACGTGATTGAGAACATTGTAGGATCATCCTTAATATAAGAGGCACAAGAGAGATAGTACAACAAAACTACCATATTCCATAACGACTATACGATAGAGCCAGTTAGAAGAGTACCAGTATGAGATTGTGTATGCACCAGAGGTGCAAGTATTATAAGAGAGTTTCAAGTTGTGGATATGAATTATACCTATAAGGAAGGGAGGTCATGAAAGAGATAGAAGATATGATGTGAGACTTTAAGATAAGTAAGGTAAAGGTGGACAACGTAAGAGATACTCAAATATAGAAGGTTGTGAATAGTCCTTACTTCGTATAGAAGGTTAGAAGTGCGGGGATTCAATATCCAGGAATGATAGCGGCATCTTCAGTGGCATATCTTCCAGTCTATGGCTTCTAAGTACCGAAACATCTAGTATAGAGAGCAAAGAAGAGTTAGAGATAATGTGATGTCTTGCTTGATGTTCCAGAATAACACAACGAAATCTATGGTGCAAGTAAGTTGAAGGAAGGTTGAGAATAGTATAAATAGATATGTATAGGTCGCAAGCTAAAGTATAGTAAAACAACGAATTTATATGACAGGAGCAAGGATGAGAAATGGGGAGTAAGAAGGTAACGAGAATGGATAAGTCCTCGAGATTAAGCCCATGGAAACAAGAGAGCTAATAGTTTCTCTAAGTTATAGAAAGTTCAGCATAGCCTGAATGGACTCAAAGGATTTTAAGACTAATAGCATCTAGAGTGGAATGAGGGTGTGATTATGATAGATAAAGGATGACGTTTGGGCCCTCGATAGAGTAATGACTTAAAAGAGGATTTCATGAATTGTACGGGATTAAAATACCCATGTAAGGTGAGTCATATTGGGATGCTATAAAATACGGTTAGTATCACCCCTAGCGGCAGTGTTACATAAGAGATCAAGTTATCAGTGGTAGATAATAGATCAACATTGAGGTGAATCAACAGTGGATGAACCAAAGTATGATGTGAGATTAGGCCGTCATTCTTAAGATGAACAAGTGATGAGAAAGCATTAAAGGACTTAGATTTATACATATGGGATAAGTAACGAAAGTAACCTGGAGTTAGGTAGTCATGCTATAGTATGACCCACCTAGATGAAATAAAGTCATACGGATGGATAAACGGATCTATGAAATAAGGTATAGCAATATTCATAAGTTCAACAAAGTATCGAGCGAAGAACTTCAATATACCTATAGATGCCAGAGAGACATTTTATCAAGCTCTGTATATGTGTAGAAAGTGAGGCCCGGAGATTGGCTAATAGCTGGAGGAAAAAGGAGAGAGGTGTCGCATAGGCGCACTTACAAGGTCAGAATCGTACAGGCTGCATGATAGAAGGTAGCAATAATTACGAGATTGGAAGTATTCCGGTCACAAGACATGGTGGGGGAAGGAGACCTAAAGGGGGGAATGCACTGACCTTTGGATTTATTCGCAGAACAGTTACCTAAATGGTAAGAAGAGTATTAAAGTAATCGCAAAGAGCTATGGGTTATGAGAATGATAAGTGCATCAGTCAACATTCGAGGACGAATGTTCCAAAGGGGGGAATGATGTTACACCCTATGTTTTCGTACGTGAAAGTACGCCATAAGTAAATTGATGGAAGCTCGGCAATGATATATTACATCCCGCATTTTCGTGTGTTAAAGTTTCGTCGTAAGTTAATCGATGTAAGTTCGAGGATTAGATTTTCTTGAGATTATAAGTATTATGCTATTTCAAACACATGGTGAGTAAATTCGTGAAGGAGAGAAGGTAAGCAAATAGAAGAAAATGAGTTTCATTAAAGGTTGTCGATTTGGGATAAAATACGGGCCGAGCGATAATACCCGATATTTATGGACTAGTACCATACAAGGTACCATGTGGCTATGATAGTAAGGTATATAAAGTGTATTAAAAATGAGTAGTATTTTATGTAATTTGAGATAATTCTTAATTGTATGGATAATTGGGTAATTATTAATTTTAGTGGGATATTAAAAATTAGTGAATACTTAATTAGGATCTTGGATTGGATAAGCCTAAGAGGCAAAAAAGTGGCAGTAAGTAAGGATTAAATAATGACTAAGCAAGTCTTTAAAGCTAGGTGGAAAGATCTGAGAATTGTTTGGCCAAGTAATCCAAAAAGTGGGGCCCACTCATTTTGATAAAGATATAATCTCTCTACATCATTAGATGAAACAGGGAAATGCTTGGCAAAGTGACAGATTGAACTTAAAGAATTCGTTTCAGACTTCATAATGCAATAAAGCGTGAAATTTGCAATTATCTAAGAAAGATTTGGATAAATATTAGGGGGACAACACTTCCACGGGGATGTCAAAATCTTGGCAGCAAATTGCCCTTTAATCAAGTGATTAAGTAGGTGGTGGCATAAAATGACCAAACTTGAATATTGGACTCATTTTGCTGGACCAACTATTGGGAATAAATATATTTTCCAGTCTTGAGAATTAGATGCGTGAGTTATGCATCAAAAAGCACTACAAGGATTAATGATTCTTCCAAGCTAAAATATGATATCTTGTAATCAAGGCAAATCTAGTAGTGACCAAGAACGCAAGAGATGGAAACGTGAAATTGCTTCGGAAAATTCATAAAAGATCCGATTATGTGAAAGATGCAATTCTAAGAAAGCACAGTATAATCTTTTTCAAGAATATCATACGGATATTTTCCTACTCCAGGTATGTTAAGGCTATCCCTTCTTTCTTTTTGGCATGACCCAAATGATACTAACAGAAACGAGCAAATGCACAGTTTCCACAAACGACTTTATTCATAGAAATATTAGGGGTGTCTATATTCTTGATTCCCCATGTGAATTATTATTATATATTCTGTTCATGGGTCTCAGAAAAATACGTATTTGATAAAATTTATCCGACAGACATATTATTTTTATGACATTCCGAGAAAATCTTATTAACGTATTTCTTATGCATTTCATGCATTTATACATGTACATTGACCCATGACCAGATGGCGTTATATACGCGTATATTATATGTATATGGGATATGGGAAAAGGTTATGGCGTTATATACGCACCACCATCTGATCAGCTAGTATACGTTGATGATTTTGCCCACAGCGGCCGAGATGATATGATGGGATGCCCTCAGAGGTCTGATAATGTTATGAAATATGTACCTAATGTACGACATGACATTCATGCACATATGCATGACACTATGAGTATTTCATGATTTACAGAGTTATCCAGACTTACAGGTTGAGCCATTTACTCTATATTTCTTCCAGGTCTGTTATGTACTTATTTATGTGCCTTACATACTCGGTACATTATTCGTACTGACGTCCTTTTTGCCTGGGGACGCTACGTTTCATGCCTGCAGGTCCTGATAGACAGGTCGAGAGTCCTCCAAGTAGGCTATCAGCTCAGCGGAAGGTGTTGGTGCGCTCCATTTGCTCCGGAGTTGCTTATGTGGTCGGTATGATTAGGGCATGTACTGATTAGTATGGCGGTCCCATGTCCCTACCTTTATAACATTTATGTACTCTTAGAGGCTTGTAGACATATGTCATGTACGTGAAAGATTGTACGGCCTTGTCGGCATGTGTTTTGAGTTTATAAATGATCATGTTGGCCTATTAGGCCTGTATGTCACGTGTATATGATGATGTAGTAAGAAAGATACGTTACGTTGGTACTCGTTTGAGTAAGGTACCGGGTGCTTGTCGCGGCCCATCGGTTTGAGTCGTGACAATACACTCTCCCGAGTCATAACAAAACTCAACTGATAGTTGAGGCCATCAATGAACCTCCTAATCCTCTCCCTTTCGGTGGGAACCAACCAGACTGCGTGACAAGCCAACTCTGAAAATCTTATCTCATACTAGGTCACAGACATGCCCTCCTAACGCAGCTGCTCGAACTACCTACGCAGCTCCTCCCTACGGGTCTATGGTACAAACTTCTCCAAGAAGAGAACGGAGAACTCGTGCCATGAAAGTGATGCTGCACCAACTGGCCTAAGCCTCTTATAGGCCTCCCACCATCTGAAGACAACCCCAGTAAATTGAAAAGTAGTAAATGAGACCCCACTGGTCTCTAGAATACCCGTCTTATGAAGAATCCACTGGCACCTATCCAAGAAGTCCTGGGAGTCCTCTGACTCAGCCCCACTGAATGATAGAGGCTGGAGTCTCCCAAATCACTCTAGTATCTTTTGCTCATCATCACTCATAACGAGACCCACCTGGGCTGGTAGTACCCCGGTGTCTGAAGTCCTTGCATCACCTGCTCTGGAGTACGGGCGATAGGAGTCTGAGTACCTCTCTTGGCCTGAGAAGTGGCTGGCGCGGTTTGAACAGAAACTTCCGAAGCAAGGCTAATGCACACAGTCAATATCTGAGACAAAGCCTCTTGAAGGCCTAGAATCACAATGGGCACAACTGGTGCCTGAGTTGGCCTCACTGGCTCAATCACATATGGAACCTGCTCCTGAGCTGGAGCAATAGGAGGATCTGCAGGCGCTGCTCTAGCTGCTGCACGAGCTGTACCTCGGCCCCTATCGCGACCCCTACTACGGCCCCGACCTCTCGTGGCCCTAGCCGGTGGTACTGGTGGCTGTCCGTCTGGTCCGATAGCACGTGTCCTTACCATTTGTGAAAAAATAGAATAACAGAAGTTTAGTTCCCGGAATCAACAAATTCGCACGACAAGAATATAAGAATGTGATGTTTTCCTAAGCGTTCGGCAACCTCTCGAAGATAAGTACAGACGTCTCTATACCGATCTACAAGACTCTACTAAACCTGCTCATGGCTCGTGAGACCTATGTAACCTAGGCTCTGATACCAACTTGTCACGACCCAAAACTCAACCTGTCATGATGGCGCATATTATGGTACTAGGCAAGCCGACAACTCAAACATTACCAACACTTCCAAATTTAAAGTATACTAAAACAGATTTAAATAAGTGAAAATGTCATAAAACGGGATAAAATATCATAACTCAATACAGAAGTTTCTCAAAACCAGGGTGTCACTGAGTACATGAGCATCTACATAATACTAAGCCTGATACACTATCTAAGAAATACAAAAACTGAATAAGTAAACTGAGGGATGGGGGAGGAGAGTCAAGGTCTGCGGACGCCAGCACAACTACCTCGATAATCTCTGAATGACTGAACTTTGTGAATCAGCAACCGCCGTGACCGGAAATACCTAGATCTGCACACGAAGTGTAGGGTGCAGTGTGAGTACAACCAACTCAATAAATAAAAAATATAACCTTTGGACTGAAAGTAGTGACACAAATAAGGTGGTTCAGTGTCCACAAATAGGGTGATTCATGAGATAAATAGGACATTGCATCAACTGGCAAGGGTGAGGTATGCTTGGATCCCTAATATTCCATTGTTATGGCCAGACTTGATTCAATACTTTGAAGGATATAAACCTATATTGATCAATACAAGAGCAACATGTCAGCTTCCTTTTCATGATTGGTACAAATGTAATACTGATGGAGCTTCAAAGGGCAATCCTGGACCTAGCACCCTAGGCTTTTGGATGATGAAGGTGATGTGGTGTATGCTAGGGCAGTAGACCTAGGAGTGACAACTAATGTGGTAGCTGAAGCTAAGGCTATTCGTCAAGGGTTGGAATACTATGTGGAGCATGATCTTCACCCTCTCATATTGAAGACTGATTCATTGGTGATGAAGAAGGCGATAGAAGGGGAATGGGATCCTCCTTGGGTAATTGCACAAGATGTGAAGGAAATTATAGAGATGAAGGACAACTTCAATGTGATCTTTCAACATGTGTTCAGAGAAGGCAACTCAGTGGCAGATTTTATAGCTAACATTGTGTTCTCTTTTGTAGGTACATCTGAGTTTCATTCATTCTCTGAACTGCCTAGTGCAGGGAGGAGGTTGATCAATCTAGACAAATCTCAATCACCTAACCTTAGGGTTAGGATAGCAAAGAGAAGAACCCCAGACTGATGGCTTCACAGGATTGGACTCTGCACAAACCTGTATGTTTATTTGTCTTATTGAGTATGCTATTAAGGTACTTTCCAATGGTATTAGCATGGTCCCATGCTCATTCTAGGGGTGCTTTGATAGTGTACAGAAAAAATGCGATAAGTAGGTGTGGGATGGTACAATTTATCCTACTTCTAATGTGTCCAAATGCTAAGGAAAATGCTGAACCCATCATATGGTATTTTTGGAGATTGCTGAATCATTTCTCAGTGGTATTAACATGCTTTCATGCTCAATCTGAGGATGGTTTAGCAATGTTTAGAATGACGTCTACATTAAAGGATCTAGTAGGGAAGGATCTGAGCTTACAAGATCACAAAAATGCACAATCTCAATGCCTGGCCTTTGCCTTGCAAAGCCTGCTTAAAGCCAGCTCATTCCTGGCTTTTGCCTTGCAAAGCCGGCCTAAAGCCAGCTCATGCCTGGCTTTTGCCTTGCAAAGCCTGGCTAAAACCAGCTCATGCCTGGCTTTTGCCTTGAAAAGCTTGCCTAAAGCCAGCTCAAGCCTGACTTTTGCCTTGCAAAGCCTGCCTAAAGCCAGCTCACGCCTGGCTTTTGCCTTGTAAAGCATGCCTAAAGCCAGGCTCCTCTTCTACTCATTAATTTTGATGAGTGAGCACAGGATTAATACTTGGACAAAATCAGTCCACTGCATATGGAGATCAAATAGTAGCTACACTTGGAAGACTATGCTGGCTCCAACTCTATAGTGGAGATGTTTGGAATTCATTTTAGTCTATGGACAGTATATCCTGGCGCCTGGTGATAGCTTGATAGGTGTTGCTTGGTATTTGCCAATGACAATTGGATTCATATACACTAATAGGAGAAGGAAACATTCAACTTATCATGGTGTAATAGCTAGTTCATTAGATTTTATTTTTTCTTATCTTTTTAATAACTAGTAGCTTCATGCAACTTCTATTTTGGTTTGGACATCTTGTAAGCTTTGGACCTATTTTGGGATTTTATTTATATATTAGCCACTAGGCAAGTGCTGCCGAGTGGTATAGTTACTTAAAAAAGAAGAAGTAGTGACACGCTCGAACATTACAGCCCACATCCGGAATTAACAACACGAAAATTTATGAAAAATATGACAGTAATATCTCAGAAATTCATAATCTGCAGGTAACGGTACAAGAATTTAGGCATGCTTCCCGGTTTAACAATTTAACTCAAAACAGATAAAATATGCCAAGTATGAATGATATGAGGAATATGGCATCTCTATATATACATGCCAATATGCATATCGTATGTGATGCAACACAACAAAAGCCTCGCGTACTCACACTCTCGGAGTACTCAACCTGACTGTCTCAATTCTCACTTATCACACTCAATCACTCAGCACTGTACGGGGCATATCCAGCCCAAATGCAAATAAGTCTATGGCAGATCCAACCCAAATGCAAATAAATCCAGGGCAGATCTAGCCCAATACAAATGAATCAATAGCAACTGCTCTTACTGTGGGTATGCAGACTCCAGAGGGGCAGATCCAGCCCAAGCGCTATAATAAGACAAATCCTGACATGCATCAATAAAGTTTGCTGCGGTGTACAGCCCGATCCCATAAATGTTACTCATAAACATGCCCTCGGCCTCACTCAGTCATCAATCTCTCCAATCTCTCGGGCTCACAACACTCATGCTAAGCAGCCCAAATCAATGATACAATATGTGACTAAGCTCCGCTTCTGCGCCCATACGCCGCATTTGCACGCAGGTGCGGAAATACCCTCGTACCTTCGACTACTGCACACCCCTTTCCAGGTCGCTTCTGCGCTTCCCTGTTCGCTTCTGCGAATCAAAACTTCGCAAGTGCGATCGCACCAGACCCGGTGCACTTCATCAGTCTTTTAATTCCAAACTTGATCCGTTTACCATCTGAACTCCACCTGAGGCCCCCGGAACCTCAACAAAAACATACTAACAAGTCCTAAAACACGATACGAACTTAGCCGAGGCCTCAAATCATATCAAACAACATCAAAAACACGAATCACATCGTAATTCACGTCTAATGAAAACTAAAAAATTTCAAATTCTACAATCAATGCCGAAACCTATCAAATCAAGTTCGATTGACTCCAAATTTTGCACACAAGTCATAATTGACACCACGGACCTACTACAACTTCCGAAACCAAAATTTGAGTTCGGTAACCATAAAGTCAACTCTTGGTCAAACTTCTCAACTTCCAAAACTTCAAATTTTCAACTTTCGCCATTTCAAGCCTAAATCAACTACGGACCTCCAAATCACTATCCGAACACACTCCTAAGTCCGAAATCACCCAACGGAGCTATCAGAACCATCAAAACTCCATTCCAGAGTCATTTACACATAAGTCAATATCCGCTCAACTTTTACAACTTAAGCTTCCAACCTTGAGACTAAGTGTCTCAACTCCTTCAAAAATATCCCCGGATCCGAACCAGTTATCCCGGTAAGTCACATAGCAACAATTAAGCAGTAAATGGGGGGAACGAGGCTACAACACTCAAAACGACCGGTCGGGTCGTTATATTCTCCGTCCCTATTTATGTGGCGGAGTGCGGATTTCAAGAGTCAAAGGAGTTTTCCTTTGACCGTGACTATTTCATATGTTTTTTGATATTTTGAATTGTTAATTATTATGACTTATAGTATTTCGTGGTTTCCAAATATATAAATTTTATTTCAAAATTTAAAGATTTTATGTCTGAATTTACAGTCAAAATTTAAAAGTTTGACTCTTGAAACCACATAAATTGGGACGGTGGAAGTATTAATGTTTTCCGTTCGAGTTGCGCTTATGGGTCTATTAATGAAAAACTAGAGATAATTAGTTGGTATATGTGATATCAAATCATAGTATGGACAATCCTTGTAAATTTATTATCTGTGATCCTAGTTGATATCGATGTCTAATTCCCGGATTGATTAAGACTGAAAAATATACTAACAACAAACTGGAAATATACTAAAAACATAGGAATTGCATCATCTTCATAAATGACACAGTAGTACTTAAGATAAAAGAGTTTACAGTGGTTCATTTTCAGAAATCATGCTTCTGATATGAATCTACGAGGCTGGTCCACTTTTCAACAAGCTGCACTTTGCCCTTTGATATCCTTTAAAGAAAGCAAAGGAGTTCCTTTCTGGGAACTAAGAAGAATAATATAATATGGTTTGTCAATCCCACATCGATAGAAAATGAAAAACAGAGAGTTGAGAGGCATTATAGAATAAGAGACTCAAGCGGTAAGCAAAGCATACCTTTCTCGGCCTTTTGGCTAAGATCAAGTGTAGTATCTGTTCTTATCAGTTTAATATCTGATATGTAAGCCATCGGCTCACACGATATTAACTCAATTTTTTAAGGGGAAGACTCATCAAGGTAGCTTGCTACCTGGGCCTTTGCGTGTCGCCCCGGTCTTGCGCTATTGCCTGGGCCTGGCGCACCCACCAAATCAAGTTTTAGTGTTTTGGTGTTGGTTCTGGGCTTATTGTTTGATAATATATATATCAGAACTACTTCTGTCTCAATTCGGATGGGAAATCTATATTGTCAATGTATATTAATTTATTTTCTTTTTAGTCTATTTTAAAAAATATTTTTTTTATATTTAAAAATAATTTACTTTTATGTAATAATTAAAGCAGCACAAAATATCTTAATTTGACATGTGTTAACACATATAAGAATTAAACTCACCCTTGAAGGTTATGTTTGTAGGTAGCTTTGTATACTATAGCAGGGGCAGAGCTACTAAAAGTTAAGGGGATTCAAAAGTTATGTTAGGTTGACATTCTAGTATTTCTTTTAATCATCTTTTGTAAATACAATAAAAACTTTGTTCTATCAACCTTCGTTTTAATTTGATTACTTGGCCTAATAGTTTGTTAAGCTCGTCATGTTAAATAAATCTCTGAACTTTATATATACCGTCATTAGTGTTCTTACCTTTGACACCTTTTTCTCTCCTCTTTGCGTACTTGAGAAATTCGAACATGTAAATCGGGAGTTTATGAAATTCCAAAGGTTTATATTTCTTTGGAAGGATGGAATTATGATTATGAAATTGAAATCTAGGGAAAGACGGCAAATATATGGATGAGCACCCTCTTCCTGTTATTGTGTAATGTTGTGGAATAAGCACGATTAATCAAATGAAGTAAAATGCTTCGATAAGACCCCATGCTCTGAGCCGCTCCCAAAAATAATAGGCGACAATTTTTTTTTTTTTGGTATATATATATATATATATATATATATATATATAATATACACTTTTTGGTTAGCAAAATACAATTAAATTCGGCTGACCGACTAATTTTGTATTTTTGCCTTTTCTTTTATGGGGTAAGTTATTTAGGAAAGAGATAGGATGGTTTACACTACAAAGAAATCAAAGGAGTTCCTTTCTTGGAACTAAGAAGAGTCATAGTAGGAGTAGTATAGTAAGGCATATCGACATAAATTGGAAAACAGAGAGTTGAGACTTGAGAGGCATTATAAAAGAATAGGCCCATGTGCCAAGTAAAACATACCTTTCTCGGCCTTTTGGCTAAGATCAACTGTAATATCTGTACTTATCAGTTTAATATCTGATATGTGGGCCATTGGTCCACACGATATTAACTCAATTTTTTAAGGGGGAAGGCCCTTCAGGGTAACTTGCTATCCGGGCCTTTGCGCGTTGTTTTGGTGTTGCACTACGGCCAATGCCTGGCGCACCCCACCAAATCAAGTTTAAATATTTTTTGTTCGTGTTGGGCTTATGGCAGTTCTTCAAACATAATATTAGTAGTTCAGAAGGATTGTGATTGTGTAATGCACATAAAAGAAGGGCAATCCACGTATGCTATGACTTATTGTGTAGAAGGAACAAACATTTAAAATGAAAGTAAGGAACTGTTTATTGATCTTTATTTGATCGTCTTGCTCTGAATCTCTAATTTATTAGGACTCTCTTTCTTGAAGAAGGGAAAAAGACCCTAAAAGGATTAAATCATATTCATGTCTTATCCTTTTCTTCCAAGAGAAGTTTTGTACTTCTATAAATTGAGGCTTCCTTGTCACACAACAACAAAAACAATATCCACAATTTTGTTTAAGGGAGGCTATTCTCTCATAACTTTTATTTTTCTTTTTTTTATATTAGTAAAAAATCACATGTAGATCGATTGACCAAATAATAATAAATTATTATGTCTAATTTAGTATATTTTTCTTTTGTTGTCTGATTTATTGTACACTAAGTTTAGCATTGTTAGCTTCTGCAAGCACCATGCTATTTTTAGATCCCAATATCCATATCATGGAAAAATCCTGTTCTGAGCTAATCAAATAATCTCGAGCTCAATGATTAAAGCATCTCATAGCAGAGCTGTAGATGTGCTGCTGATGTTGGGCATATTTCGATATGTGTTAATGTTACTTTACCCATATTTTAACCGCTTTTTGATGCTATTTGATCTTTAAAATGCCCAACATGGTTTAATTATTGGTTTTATGACTAATTGAGTTGTGTGTGATGAATTAGGGTATTTGGAGTACAAAAATATAAAGAAAAGGTGCTCTAGGTAGAGGAAGAGGGGTTGGATTTCGTGCACCCTTAGCAGTGAAGTCGGCCCATAGCATCCGCCATAGCATCCGCACCTAGGCAAAGCTGAGAAGGAGGAACAAAGGGTGGATGCGACGCATCCACCCTAGCATGCGAAGCTGAGAAGTGGAGGACGAGGTGGATGCGACGCATCCACCCCAGCATCAATCCCTGTAGCCAAGTCGGATTAGGAATAGGAGAACTTTGGCCCACGACTTTTGTACGCAATATATAAGCTAAAAACGCCTCTTTTAGGGCATCTAACATATTGGGAAGAGGGAAAAAGCCACGACAAAGCTGTGGAGGCCGGAATTCATCAAGTTTCATCTTTCTCCTACCAAACTTAGTAATTTTTATGTTTCTTTGTATGATTTGTTGTTTGGCTACCATGTCTATATGGAGCTAAACTTCACGTTCTAGGGTTGTGGTTCTTTCATGACTATTGTTATTCGGATATTGATTTTGACTTCTTGATTTATCATATTAGTTTATTTATTCAATCTTGCGCTTATTTATTTGATTGCTTGATCACCAATTGAATATTATCTACGAATCTAGAATTGAACTCGAAAGTGGGAATTCTATATTGCATACAGGATTGAGTAGGGCAAGTTCTTGAACTCGGGCATCGGGAAACAGATTCGTGGTTAGGATAGACATATACCTAATTGCCTTGCTTGGTTGATTTACAGGAATTATAAATGCGTTCTTGTTGATTCTAACTCCATAGACATATAGGCGTTAGGTTAGCTTGAATAGGCGAGTAAAAACTCGACAGATTTTTATGAGCAATATTAACCCTGTCAACCAATAAGCTAGATAAATTAGTCGGCCAATTCAATTTAAGAATACAATAGGATTGTTAGATAGCCCATAACCCTAGATCGTTTTCATTACATTGATATCATAAAAATCTGCTCTTTCTCTGTTCAAAGTTCATTATTTATATTTTTTATTTAATTAGTTTAGAATCAAATATTTTTAGGTTTAATTCTTGTTTAGATAATTATGATAGTCTAATTTAGTTAATAGTTAATCATAAGTCCTCGTGGGTTCGACATCCGACTTTTAGTCTCTTTATTACTTGACGACCGCGTATACTTGCGTGAGTGTGTTTGGTACCAACAAGTTTTTGGCGCCGTTGCCGGGGACTTAGAAATTAGCTATTTTTCTAGATTAGACATTTTTTCTATCTATTCATTTTTTAGTTTAGTTAGTATTTGTTATTTATTTTAACATGGCATCTTGGAATGAAAATTATTCGAATGATGGTTATTCTTATTTTGATGATCCTTGTCCATATTGTGGAAGACCCCACTGGTGGAAAAATTGTCAGAATATTTCCGAGACCGATTTGTGCGCACAATCTCAATCCTTTGAGTGAAATATTTGTAATATGTGTGGTGGTCAAGATGGCTGATGTTTGGCATATTTCGATATGTGTTGATGTTACTTTACCCATGTTTTAACCACTTCTTGATGTTATTTGATCTTTAAAATTCCCAACATGGTTTAATTATTGGTTTTATGACTAATTAAGTTATGTGTGACGATTTAAGGTGTTTGGAGTGCAAAATATGAAGAAAAGGTGGTCTAGCCAGAGGAAGAAGGGTTGGATGCGTCGCATCCAACCTAGAAAAACATCATCTTTCGTGCACCCTTAGCAGTGAAGTCGGCCCATAGCGTCCGCCATAGCATCCGAAACTGGGAAGTAGAAGAGAAGGGTGGATGCGTCGCATCCGCCCTCGCATGCAAAACTGGGAAGTAGAAGAGAAGGTGGATGCATCGCGTCCACCCTCACATGCAAAGTTAAGAAATGGAGGACGAGGTGGATGCGTCGCATCCACCTTAGCATTAACCCCTGAAGCCGATTTGGACTAGGGTTAGGAGAACTCTAGCCCACGACTTTTGGACGCAATATATAAGCTTAAAAACGCTTTTTTTTAGGGAGGAGAGATCAGAAGAAGGGGGAGAAGCTATAACCAAGTTCTAAAACCACGGAATTCGTCTTGAGTTCTTATTCTCTCTTTCTTTGATTGATTCTTATGCAGGCGAGTAAGAACTCGACAGATTCTTACGAGTGAAATTAACCCTGTGAATCAACAATTCAGATAAATCATTTAGTTATTTTAAACTAAGAATGCAACATGAATGTTAGATAGCCCGTGACCCTGGAATATTATATCCTATTGATTGTTATTCAAAACTATTTAAGTGTTGTGTTTAATTCTTAGCAATTCATTATTTGATAGTCTTTAGGTAGTAATTTAGAAAATTATATATTTTGTTAGAAATATCTTGAATCAATAAGCTATTCGAGTTTGAATTAGTCAAAAGTTAATCATAAGTCTTCGTGGGAACGATACTTTATTCACTACTTTATTACTTGATGACCACGTATACTTGCGTGAGTGTGTTTGGACCCGACAAGTTTTTGGCGCCGTTGCCGGGGACTTAGAAATTAGCTACGTGACCAAGTTAAGCTTTTATTAGATATTTTTTCAAGTTTTAATTTTCAGTTTGCCTTGTTTGTGTCAACGCAGGATCTTCTCTCGAATGCAGAGGAGTAGAAGTGCAAACAACCTCATTCCTCTTAATCCAGAAATCGAGCGAACACTACATAGAGTGAGAAGGGAACTCGAAGCTAGAACGACAATAGAAAGAGAGTTGGACATCGCAGTTCAACCACAGCCAATAGAGATGGCAGGCAATGAAGAGCGTCCGGTGATTGAAGCCGCAAGGCCCAATCTTGCGAATATGACTCAGGCTATTGTGAAGCCTGATATCACTGGGCATTTTGAACTCAAACAGTACATGGTACAGCTGATTCAGTCCACAGGACAATATGTGGGTCTATCTCATGAGGACCCGCAGAGGCATATTCAGAACTTCTTGGAAATTACGGACACTTACAATTATCCGAACGTTTCCAAGGACTATGTCAGGCTGACACTATTTCCTTTTTCACTGTTGGGGGAAGCTAAGGAATGGTTGCAAAAGGAGCCCGCGAACTCTATCCACACTTGGGATGATCTAGCAAGGAAATTCCTGATCAAGTTTTTCCCAACTAAGAAGACAAAGTCGCTGAGGAGCCAAATTCTTGGGTTCCAACAACGGGATGGCGAGACACTTCGTCAAGCTTGGGAAAGATACAAGAAGCTACTCAGAGACTGCCCGCATCATTGTCAAACTGATGAGGTATTGGGTCACACTTTTGTTGATGGGTTAGATGAAGCATCAAAGATGAATCTTGACTCAGCTTGTGGGGGTAGTTGCATGGCAAGGCCGTATAGTGAAATACAACTCTTGCTAAATAACTTCACTGCTAATGACCATAATTGGCAAGGAGAGGGGGATTCAAGAAGGGGAATTAAACAGAAGGCAGCCGGGTTGATTGAGCTTGATGACTTTTCCGCCATGAGAGCCGATATAGCAAAATTGGCAAATCAGATGAATAGAATGACAACACAACAAATGCAACATGTACAGCAGATGTCTATTTGTTGCGAACTATGCGGAGACAGTCATATGATTGACATGTGCCCCACGAATCCTGAATCTATATACTATGTGGGGCAACAAAACAGAGGTTCTATGAATCAACATGCACAATATGGGAACACTTACAACCCAAACTGGAGGAATCATCCTAACTTCTCATGGGGCGGAAATCAACAGAATCAGAATCAGTATAGGCCTCAAGGAAATTTTACTCAACCTCAGAAGCCACCCCAACAAATGGAAGAAAGTACGAATGACTTGCTGAAAAAGTTGTTGCTAGACAATCAACAGCTCAGGACCGATTTCAGAAATCTTGAGAGGCAAATGGGGCAGTTAGCAGCAAACCAAAATACTAGACCTACAGGCTCACTTCCCAGTGATACAGAGAAGAACCCTCAAGTTAATGTAGTTACACTTAGAAACGGGAGGGAACTAGAGGAAGTGCCAAAGAAGATAAAGGAAAAACCTATACCTGAGGGGGAGCTGACACCTAAGGCAATACAAGAGTCAAAGGAAAATGATGCAAGTTCAGAGCGAATGGAGGTTACAAGGCCACCACCACCTTTCCCCCAAAGATTGCAGAAAAAGAATGACGATCGCATGTTCAACAAATTTCTCTCTATGTTGAGTCAGGTTCAATTAAATATTCCATTAGTGGATGTACTTCGTGAAATTCCAAAGTATGCTAAGTACATAAAAGACATAGTGGCTCACAAGAGGAAATTGACTGAGTTCGAGACGGTTGCACTTACTGAGGAGTGCACATCAAGGGTCCAAAACAAGCTTCCCCAAAAGCTTAAGGATCCTGGCAGCTTCACCATTCCAGTGCGAATCGGTAATATTGACGTGGGACGTGCTCTTTGTGATTTGGGTGCAAGCATAAATCTGATGCCTTTATCCTTGTTTAAGCAATTGGGTCTGGGAGCTCCGAGACCAACCACTGTGATGTTGCAATTAGCTGATAGGTCCATAGCCTACCCCGAAGGAGTGATTGAAGATGTGCTGCTGCAAATTGGAAAATTCATCTTCCCAGCTGACTTCATTATTCTAGACTTCGAGGCTGATGAACAAGTTCCAATCATATTGGGACGACCTCTCTTGGCTACTGGCGATGCAATAATTAAAGTGAGAGAAGGGAAAATGATTATGAGAGTGGACAACGAGGAAGCAGTCTTCAATGTCTACAAAGCAATCCAACTTCCCCGCCACTATGAGGAGCTCTCTATGATATCTGTTATGGAGGTGGATGAGAAACTTCTTGACACGAGTGTATATCTAGACGATTATCTAGAAAAAGCAATCATGATGTTTGATAGCTTGGAGATGGATGATGAGGTTGAGGAGATGATGCATATCCTAGATGCATCATGTGCTTACATGCAAGGAATAATCCCGTTTGAGCCCCTGAATAGGCCAAGTGGCCCCCCACCAAAGCCGTCAATTGAAAAAGCTCCAAAATTGGAACTTAAACCCCTACCCCCTCACCTTCAATATGCTTATTTGGGAAGTTCTGACACTTTACCTATCATTATTTCTTCTCACTTGTCTAAATTACAGGAAGAAAAGCTATTAAGGGTGCTACGTGAGCACAAGCGAGCAATTGGGTGGACAATGTCTGACATTAAAGGCATTAGTCCAGCTTTCTGCATGCACAAAATCCTCGTGGAGGACGGACACAAGCCAAGTGTAGAGCACCAACGCCGACTAAATCCAATCATGAAAGAAGTGGTAAGAAAAGAAGTGATTAAGTGGCTTGATGCAGGTATTGTATTTCCAATCTCTGATAGTAAATGGGTAAGCCCCGTTCAATGTGTGCCGAAGAAAGGGGGGATAACCGTAGTAGTTAATGAAAATAATGACTTAATTCCTACAAGAACTGTCACTGGATGGAGAATTTGCATAGATTATAGAAAACTGAACAATGCCACCCGGAAAGACCACTTTCCCCTTCCCTTTCTTGACCAAATGCTTGATAGATTAGCTGGGCAGGAATACTACTGTTTCCTGGACGGTTATTCGGGGTATAATCAGATTGCTATAGCCCCAGAAGACCAAGAGAAAACTACATTTACATGTCCTTATGGCACGTATGCGTTCAAGAGAATGCCCTTCGGTCTTTGTAATGCACCTGCGACTTTTCAAAGGTGTATGATGGCTATTTTTACTGACATGGTTGAAAGATTTGTAGAAGTATTCATGGACGATTTTTCTGTGTTTGGATGTTCTTTTGATAGTTGTTTGATGAACCTTGATAAAGTGCTAGCTAGGTGTGAAGAGACGAACTTGGTGCTAAACTGGGAAAAGTGCCATTTCATGGTACGTGAAGGTATAGTTTTGGGGCACAAGGTTTCAAAAGATGGTCTACAGGTGGATAAAGCAAAGGTGGAGATGATTGAAAAATTGCCCCCACCGACATCCATCAAAGGCATTCGCAGTTTCTTGGGTCATGCAGGTTTTTATCGTCGTTTCATTAAAGATTTTTCGAAAATTTCTTCTCCTTTGTGCAGGCTTCTAGAGAAAGATGTTACCTTCAAGTTTGATAATGCATGTCTGAAAGCATTTGAGGAGCTGAAGGGAAGATTGGTGACTGCACCAATTATCATTGGCCCCGATTGGGCACAACCATTTGAGTTGATATGCGATGCAAGTGACATAGCAATCGGAGCGGTGTTGGGGCAAAGGAGGGATAAAGTCTTTCACTCCATTTATTATGCAAGCAAAACTATGAATCCAGCTCAGATGAATTATACAGTTACTGAAAAGGAGTTGCTTGCAGTGGTGTGGGCGTTTGACAAGTTCAGATCCTATCTAGTGGGAACCAAAGTCATCGTCTACACAGATCATTCAGCTATCAGATACTTATTTGAAAAGAAAGACGCCAAGCCGAGGCTGATTCGTTGGGTCCTCCTCTTGCAAGAATTTGACTTAGAGATCCGAGATCGAAAAGGGACAGAAAATCAAGTGGCCGATCATTTGTCCAGATTAGAAAGTCGGGACCATGTAGCTGAAGGAGGGTCAATCAAAGAAACATTTCCGGATGAGCAAATATTAGCAGTCACCTCAGGTGAAGCCCCATGGTATGCAGATTATGTGAATTTTATTGCAAGTGGGGTGACGCCACTAGAATGGACACCTGACAATAGAAGAAGATTCTTACATGATGTAAGGTTCTACATGTGGGATGAGCCATTCTTATATAGGCAGTGTGCAGATCAGTTGGTGAGAAGGTGTGTTCCTGAGGAAGAGATGAAGGCTATACTGCATGACTGCCATGCTTCGCCATATGGAGGTCATCACGGCGGGGATAGAACCGCCCAAAAAGTGCTACAATCAGGTTTTTATTGGCCAAAATTGTTTAAGGATGCACATGCCTTCGTTAAAAATTGTGATAGATGCCAAAGAACCGGAACTATCACGAGGAAGCACGAGATGCCCTTGCAAAATATTCTGGCAGTAGAACTTTTTGATGTTTGGGGGATTGATTTCATGGGACCATTCCCATATTCTAACGGGCACAGATACATCTTGGTGGCGGTCGACTATGTCTCTAAGTGGGTGGAGGCCATTGCTCTTCCTACTAATGACGCAAAGGTAGTGGTAAGCTTTGTGAAGAAGCACATCTTCACACGTTTTGGGACTCCAAGAGTGTTGATAAGCGACGGGGGAACTCACTTTTGTAACAAATTGCTGAATAATATTCTTGCAAAATACGGAGTTAAGCACAAAGTTTTCACTGCCTATCATCCCCAAACGAGTGGTCAAGTAGAAGTTTCCAACAGAGAGGTAAAGCAGATTTTGGAAAAGACAGTAAGTATGAATAGAAAGGACTGGGACGGGAAGCTGGATGACGCATTATGGGCATATCGCACTGCATACAAGACCCCAATAGGTACTTCTCCGTACAGGTTGGTTTATGGGAAGGCCTGCCATCTGCCCGTCGAGCTTGAACACAAAGCATATTGGGCGATTAAAAAGCTAAATATGGAGATGGACTTGGCCGGTGAGAAGAGATTGCTACAACTCAACGAGCTTGATGAGTTTCGATTGCATGCGTATGAAAATGCCAAATTGTATAAAGAGAAGACCAAAAAATGGCATGATAAGCATATCCAACATCGTGAGTTTGAACCAGGTCAAGAAATTCTACTGTTTAATTCAAGGCTAAAGCTTTTTCCAGGAAAGCTTAAATCTCGATGGTCGGGTCCGTTTGAAGTGGTTAGTGTGAAACCTCATGGTGCGATAGAATTGTGTGATAAGGGGTCCAAGGCGACATTCTTGGTAAATGGCCAAAGAGTAAAACACTATTGGGGTGGTGACATTGCACATCACAAGACCACGATGGATTTAGTGGAGGCATGAAGAACATGTTGCGTCGTGCCGCGACGTTAAATCAGGCGCTTCTTGGGAGGCCACCCAAGTTAGTTAGTTCATTGTTTTGTAGGAATTAGATCTTGTATGTATAAAAAATAAAAATAAAAAAAAAAATTTTTTGTCCAGATATGAGAAAACGAGGCGGATGCGTCGCATCCCCCTCAGCATAAAAAAAATTGACGGGCCAATTGATCAAGGCAGTGAAGTCTGCCTATCGCGTCCGTGTCGCGTCCAACAAATTTTGAAGGAAGAAGAGGGGATGCGTCGCGTCTAAGCTCGCACGCACAGGTAAGTACTATATATTTTAACACATCTTAAAAAAAAAAAAGTAAAAAACGCGACGCATACAAATTCGTTAATCGAACTTGCGACGCATACAAACGCATACAAATCTCTTTAATTCAACTTGCGAAGCATACAAACGCGACAGGTACGCATCATCTTCTTCGTTCTGTCTTTGGCTTCTCTCCTAATTCTTCTCTCTTCCCTCTCTCAATGGTAGCAACAAGTAGGTTTTGCAATTTCAAATATCACACATATAATTAAGAAAGGAACTGACAAAGCCTGGGGTTTAGGGCTGTCGTTCTGGGTAGTTGTAATGGTTGCGAGATGATAAACTATAATTCCCTTCATCTCGTCAAATTTTGGGAGGGTAGTCGCATTACCCAACTGATAGAATGAACTAGGCACACTTGTTGCATATCACATGTTCGACGAATTGTCCATGAGGAAAATTTAGGCGTCGGTGAAGTCTGAGTAACCGAGCAACATTGGTATATGCTTGAGAATAGGTGTGGGGTCGAGTGTGGTGCTATGTGAAATTGACCGTGGTTAGTGAGCGTTGCTAGGATAGACCTCATATTGGGTATAACGATATCTATATAGCGCAATGCTTATTTGTAAAAAATTAAAGAGAGTTATCACATACTTGCTGAAAGCCATGAGCTATAATTCCATGAAGTATTGAATGGCATGACTTTACGAATAATTGGACGTGCAAGCTGTTGCAACTGCTTTAAAGCTGAACTTCGCTGTTTCATATGCTAATTGTTGATTTCTTTGCATTGCAGGTACTTAGATTCGTAAAATGACAGCAGTGAGTAAACCATCCAAGCAACAAGACAAAGATGGTAACAAGCAACCGCCCAAAAAGCCTACCGGAAGGGCAGCAGGCGACCCAAATCCACAGAAAAAAAGGAAGCGGACGGAGAAGGAAATGGAACTGCTGCCTAGGCAGTTAAGTGATGATTCAGAGGAAGAGGAAGAGGAAACATTAGTCAGGAGGACAGTGAAGAAGGGTATTACACCCAACAAAGGAATAGAGATAAGAGAGCCTGTGACATACCAAAGAAAAGCCTCCAAAAAGAGTGATCCGACTGATAAAGGGAAGGAGAAGATTACTACAGAATCTGAGTCCGAATCCGATTCGGATAATGACCTCCTACATGTCAACATGAGTGATGAAGATCAGGGTGAACCCATAGACCGAGTTGCTTGGGAGAAAAACTTTGTTAATGAGAAGGCATTCCGAGCCTATAAGAAGATACTGGTTTCAAAGAAGTATATTCCGGAAAAGCCGATCAACATCGGAACACTTAAGAAAAAGTACTCAGAGTTTCTAAAATCAATTCGAGAGGTGCAACAATGGGGACCCATCTTGAAAGGTCACGGCAAAGCTAACCTCACCATTGTTAGAGAGCTTTACGCCAATTGGCGTCACGCCAGGGGAAACATTGTGCGAGTAAGAGGGGTAGATATTAATGTGTCAGCTGAAGCTCTGAATAACTTCTTAAGGGTGCCACACACACTTACAGATAGGTTTGACTCCATATGCAAAACACCAGATTATGCACACATTAAGTCTGTCCTATGCCCTACCAGGAAGGATGCAGAATGGAAGCATGGGAGTATGGAGTACCACTCTATAGCCAAGGAATTCATGAGTGCGTTAGCACGTGTGGCTTTAAATTTCATATGTAACCGCCTGATGCCATGCCAACACAAAACTGATGTCCCTCGTCACCGCGCACTAGTATTATATGCTTTATTAGAGGGGATACCGCTCAACTTAGGAGCCATCATGCATGATCAAATGCAGCGCACCAGGATGAATTACAAGTGGAGGCTGTTCTTTGCTAATACCCTATCGGCTTTCTTGACAGAGATGGGAGTACTATGGGACAAGGAGAATGACGACATTGAGGCTAAAGCTCCAGGACCATACGATGTCACTCATGTTCTAGAGCCGAACAAGGGAAGGTCTTCTAAGCTCACCATTCAACAATTATTTGAGCAGATGCAAGCAGATATGCAAGAGAACAGGGCTGAGCTGATAGCGACTCGTGTCGAGTTGAGTGCCACTAGGGATGAGTTGAGACAGACTCGTGCGGATCTAAGCCGAGTTCAGACCGAGCAGGCCACGATGATGAAGGAGATATCATTACTCCTCAGAGCTCTGGTTCAATGTGCAGGTACAGACATCTCACAGCTGATTGCATCATCCACTGCCGGACCATCCACTCCTGTTCCTCCTATAGTCACTGAGGCTCCACACAACAGGCCTACTGAGGTCTCTGTAACACCTGCTACAGAATCAGCTCCAGTTGTTGATGATAGGACAATGACAGTTCTCCCTATGCGTGAGGATGATGTTGAAAGGCCGAGGGGGTCATGATGAATGCTATGGATGCAGATGCTCTTCCACAGACTGCGGATGAGCCCTCCACCTTGACTTGAGGGAGTTCTTCTCACCCTACTTTACCTTGTTTGTGTGCATTGGGGACAACGCACATTCCTAAGTGTGGGGTGGGGGGCTATTCATATTTTGTTGTATGGATGAATGTACTAAAATATTCACTGGATTAATGGCATATAATAGCAGTAAATTCATCTATATGGAGTAACTCTCAGTTTATTCTTGAAGTAAAAAAAATAAATAAATATATATATATATATATATATATATATATATATATATATATATATATATATATATATATATATATAGTATCTTTGTAAGTAGTAATAATTCCCTGTGGTTTTTTTTTGTGCCTCGGTTCTTTTCCATGGGATGTAGTTTGAACCGGGTAGTTTTTTTTTCTTTTCGAGTAGATTAGGAATTTAGGAAATAAAAGGAGGAAGAATGATGAACCTAAGCGCCATTGACTTGTTTGATAGTAGCATATTCAGGCTTTGGCATATGTAGGGCCTCTCCTATGTTTTGAAATTGATCATGAAGCCTTCATGTATTGGATAGCATGTTTGTGATACCTATGTCTCGTTTACATGACTTATGTTCACTTTGCGCTTAATGTTTAATATCTCGTGGCTTCGTGAATACTTGCATTGTTTGAGAGTCGGAATGTGACTGTCCTTAATGAGTCATGTGCCATGTGTGGTGAGATTTTTTGTGTAGTCCATGTATTGTACTTGTGTCTAGAACTTGCCCGGTATGTGAGTTGAAGCGAAATTTTAGGTGATGCTCGGTTTGAAAAATGATTTTAGGCTTTCTTTGATCTTTTTGAGCTTAGTACTTATCATAAATAAAATTTATCCCTAGTTAACCAATTTGAGCCTATTGACTTTTATTTGGTACCCACATTACAAACCTATACCCTTTTTATTTGGAATTGATATTGTTTTGATCCTTTTACCTCTTAAAGCACTTTAATTGTTAGATGAGCGCTAAAAGAAGTAAGAAGGAACTAAGTGTGGGGTGGCCTTTGAGTGAAACCAATGAAAGGAAGAAAGGTGCACTTGTTTTGTAAAATAATACACCACTAGCGAAAAAAAAAAAAAAAGAGAAAAAAATAATAATAATAATAATAATAATTTGGAATAAATATAGATGAATAAATTGTTGTTTTGTTCTTGCTAGTGGGTATGAAGTAAAGTAATGCTTAAAGAAAGAGAAAATATTGTTGAGGGTGATATTATTTGTGAAATTGAAGTGGGGTTGAAGAATTTGCGCTTAAGTTATTTGGTGATGTGTTAAAGTGCTTAGGAGGTTGAGTCACTATTCCTAAAATATATCCTACCCGTCCCTTAGCCCACATTACAACCATGAAAAAGTCCTAATTGATTTTAGATCGAGCGAGCTTACATTAGTAGAGATTTACATTAAGGGCAAGCTTATGGTACCAATTACATACATGTGATTTTTTTTGTGAGAGTGAGCGATTTTCGTTGATATATGAGCATGAGATTCGAATGTGTGGATTGATTTGACTTTCTTTATTTTTGTGAGGGCACATGGTTTCAAGAGGGATATGTAACATTATTAGACTTCTCTAGGATGTTGGGTGTTCAAGCCACGAGTACATTGTGACAATGAGTCGGTTTTTGAGGCTAGGACTGTTATGAGCATGCTGACTTGTTTGAATATTTTTAAAGAAGGGCATAAGTAAAGGGAAGGGTATGTGATGCATAGCCTAGAGCCTAATTGTTGTAAATAACCACGGTCATAGGTGCAGTGTGCTTTGAATGATAAGAGCTTAATTGTGTTTCGTCTACTATAGGATGGTTTGTTCGAGGACGAACAAAGGTTAAGTGTGGGGTAGTGATGTTTGGCATATTTCGATATGTGTTGATATTACTTTACCCATGTTTTAACCACTTTTTGATGTTATTTGATCTTTAAAATTCCCAACATGGTTTAATTATTGGTTTTATGACTAATTAAGTTATGTGTGACGATTTAAGGTGTTTGGAGTGCAAAATATGAAGAAAAGGTGGTCTAGCCAGAGGAAGAAGGGTTGGATGCGTCGCATCCAACCTAGAAAAACATCATCTTTCGTGCACCCTTAGCAGTGAAGTCGGCCCATAGCGTCCGCCATAGCATCCGAAACTGGGAAGTAGAAGAGAAGGGTGGATGCGTCGCATCCACCCTCGCATGCAAAACTGGGAAGTAGAAGAGAAGGTGGATGCGTCGCGTCCACCCTCACATGCAAAGTTAAGAAATGGAGGACGAGGTGGATGCGTCGCATCCACCTTAGCATCAACCCCTGAAGCCGATTTGGACTAGGGTTAGGAGAACTCTAGCCCACGACTTTTGGACGCAATATATAAGCTTAAAAACGCTTTTTTTAGGGAGGAGAGATCAGAAGAAGGGGGAGAAGCTATAACCAAGTTCTAAAACCACGGAATTCGTCTTGAGTTCTTATTCTCTCTTTCTTTGATTGATTCTTATGCACTCTTATGAAATTTTGGATGATTGCCTGAATATGAGTGGCTAAGAACCCTATTGTTCTAGGGTCATGGGTATACATGAATGTTGATGTTTGAAGTTTAATTTGACGACGTTGAGTTTATCATATTGGGTTATTTATTTAATTCTGTTTTTAATTATTTTGCTGAGTAGCTAACAGTGAAATACTATCTACGAATCTAGAGTTGAACTCGAAAGTGGGAACCCTAGATTGCATATAGAAGTAAATAGAGTAAGTTCTCAAACCCGGGCATCGGGGAACGGATTCGCAATTAGGATAGACATATACCTAATTGCCTTACTCGGTTGCAATACAGGAATTGTAAATGCGTTCTTGTTAAACTTAATTCCATAGACATATAGGTATTAAGTTAACTTGAATAGGCGAGTAAGAACTCGACAGATTCTTACGAGTGAAATTAACCCTGTGAATCAACAATTCAGATAAATCATTTAGTTATTTTAAACTAAGAATGCAACATGAATGTTAGATAACCCGTGACCCTGGAATATTATATCCTATTGATTGTTATTCAAAACTATTTAAGTGTTGTGTTTAATTCTTAGCAATTCATTATTTGATAGTCTTTAGGTAGTAATTTAGAAAATTATATATTTTGTTAGAAATATCTTGAATCAATAAGCTATTCGAGTTTGAATTAGTCAAAAGTTAATCATAAGTCTTCGTGGGAACGATACTTTATTCACTACTTTATTACTTGACGACCACGTATACTTGCGTGAGTGTGTTTGGACCCGACAATGGCCATTGGGATGGTTGTCCTAATCCTGTTCATCCTTCTCTGAGCCCTTATTATGATCTTTCTAATGATGTTTCTGAGTTTGATAGGGGCAATGAAGTGCAGGATATGGAGCCTGATGCATATATTAGGGATATTCTGAGGCAAGTAGCAGAGCAACAGGATGAACTCAAAAAAGATATGAAAAGAATGAGGGCAGCAATCACAAGAATGAAGGCCAATATGGAAGAATTGAATGAAGAGAGCGAGTACCAGCAAACAGATAATTTTGAAAAAGTGGAGATTTTGAGCCATATGTCGCTGGTGGAACAATCCGAAAGATTAGAAATATATGAGGCTCAACGTGAGGAAATTACAAATGAGATGAGATACTTTATAGAAGGAAGAGCCAAATTGGGACAAGAGATCGATAAATTTGGTACTACTATTCACTACTTAGAGGCTCAATTGAATACAAAGGTTGATGCGTCTAACGCCCAACAAAACAGTAATGAGTTGTGTAAAGCTGAAAATGAGCTTATACGCCAAATTGAGGAGCTAAAAGTGGAGAACCAATCACTCGAGAATATTTTTGTTGATAATGCCCATGTTGAGAAAAGTACACTAGAGCCATGTGAGGAAGTAGATAATGTTATATTTGAAGATTCTTGTGTATGTAAATATGAGGATGTAAAGAGTAATACAATTCTAGAGTTAGGGCGTATTGGTCCTCATTCCAATCATTTTTCCACATTGTGTTTAGATAGTAAGATAGTAATCAAGACATCTGAGCCTATGGGGGAGTCAAAGAGTGAGGATGAGAGTGCTTGTATTCTTGAATTTGTCATGCCAAAAAGCAAAAAATACATTCCTCATCTAAAGGCCGAGAAGTGTAGAGTGAAAAATTTATTACTTGGCCTGGTTATCATTGTAGCCCCACCACTGGAGCATAGCCGCAAACTGGATGCCATGTTAGGGGCTCAATTCATAAGTTCGAGGTGGAGGCAAAAAGTGATTCACGTCGTGCCGCTACGTTAAATCAGGCGCTTGTTGGGAGGCAACCCAGCTTTACTGCTTTCTTTTATTTTTGTTTACATTTTATTTTATTTTATTTTTATTATTTTGTAGTATTTATTTTTATTTTGTAGGATTATGAGCATAGGAAGCAAAACCATTAGAAGAGTGCAAAAGCGAGCTAGATGGTGAGGACTAAGTGTGGGGTGCCCACACAAAGGACGATATCTGGGAAAAGTCTGAGTACCTCGTGAGCCGCTATTGCTTCGGCCTTTGACTTACCAGGGAGTCTCGTTTACCCTCTTATTATTTATAGTATGCATCGAGGACATTGCAAAATTTTAAGTGTGGGGTGAGGAGATCGTTTGGATGAGTTTCTGTGCTATTTTAGCTTAGTTGTAGTACTCATTCTTAAGTGTAGTAGCTTTTGTGAAAAAAAAAAAACGAAAAAAGTAGAAAAATTGGACTTTTCCCGATGATTGATCTCCTAGACAATTTTCTTGAGGGATTAAAGTCTAAACAAAAATTCAAAATATGTCTTTTAGCTTTCTTTAGGTAGTAATAATCCCCTGTGATTTTTCTTTGTGCCTCGGTTCTTTTCCATGGGATGTAGTTTGAACCAGGTAGCTTTTTTCTTTCTGAGTAGATTAGGAATTTAGGGAATAAAAGGAGCAAGAATGATGAACCTAGGCGCCTTTGACTTGTTTGATAGTAACATATTTATGCTTTGGCATGTGTAGTATCTTCTGTATGATTTGAATTTATTGATGATGCCTTGTTAAATTGGATAGCATGTTTTGTGGCGCCTATGTCTCGTTTACATGACTTATGTTCACCTTGTGTTTAATACTTAATATCTCGTGGCTCCGTGAATACTTGCATTGCTTGAGAGTCGGAATGTGATCGTCTTTAGTGAGTCATGTGCCATGTGTGGTGAGGTTTTTGTGTTGTCCATGTATTGTACTTGTGTCTAGAACTTGCCCGGTATGTGAGTTGAAGCGAAATTTTAGGTGATGCTCGGTTTGAAAAATGATTTTAGGCTTTCTTTGATCTCTTTGAGCTTAGTACTTATCATAAATAAAATCTATCCCTAGTTAACCCTTTTGAGCCTGTAGACCTTTTATTTGGTACCCACATTACAAGCCTATACCCTTTTTATTTTTAATTGATATTGTTTTGATCTTTTTACCTCTTAAAGCACTTTAATTGTTAGATGAGCGCTAAAAGAAGTAAGAAGGGACTAAGTGTGGGGTGACTTTTGAGTGGAACCAATGAAAGAAAGAAGGGTGCACTTATTTTGTAAAATAATACACCACTAGCGGAAATTAAAAGAAAAAAAAAAGAAGAGAAAAATCTGGAAAAAAAGAAAGAAAAATATAGATGAATAAATTGTTGTCTTGTTCTTGCTAGTGGGTATGAATTAAAGTAGTGCTTAAAGAAAGAGAAAATATTATTGGGGTGATATTATTTGTGAAATTGAAGTGGTGTTGAAGAATTTGCGCTTAAGTTATTTGGTGATGTGTTAAAGTGCTTAGGAGGTTGAGTCACTATTCCTAAAATATATCCTACCTTTCCCTTAGCCCACATTACAATCATGAAAAAGTCCTAATTGATTTTAGATCGAGCGAGCTTACATTAGTAGAGATTTACATTAAGGGCAAGCATATGGTACCAATTGCATGCATGTGACTTCTCTGTGAGAGTGAGCGATTTTCTTTGATATATGTGAGTCATTAAAATATTTGATCATGAGATTCGAATGTGTGGATTGAACTCGCTCTCTTGTTCTTGTTGTGAGGGCACATGGTTTCACGAGGGATAGGTAACGTTATTGGACTTCTCTATGATGTTGGGTGTTCAAGCCATGAGTGCATTGTGACATTGAGTCGGTTTTTGAGGCTAGGATTGTTGTGAGCATGTTGTCTTTGTTTGAATATTTTTAAAAGAATGACACAAGTAAAGGTAAGTGCATATGATGCATATTCTAGAGCCTAGTTGTGGCAAATGACCATGGTCATAGGTGTAGTATGCTTTGAATGATAAGAGCTTAATTTTGTTTCGTCTACTATAGTGATGGTTTGTTCGAGGACGAACAAAGGTTTAAGTGTGGGGTGGTGATGTTGGGCATATTTCGATATGTGTTGATGTTACTTTACCCATATTTTAACCGCTTTTTGATGCTATTTGATCTTTAAAATGCCCAACATGGTTTAATTATTGGTTTTATGACTAATTGAGTTGTGTGTGATGAATTAGGGTGTTTGGAGTACAAAAATATAAAGAAAAGGTGCTCTAGGTAGAGGAAGAGGGGTTGGATTTCGTGCACCCTTAGCAGTGAAGTCGGCACATAGCATCCGCCATAGCATCCGCACCTAGGCAAAGCTGAGAAGGAGGAACAAAAGGTGGATGCGACGCATCCACCCTAGCATGCGAAGCTGAGAAGTGGAGGACGAGGTGGATGCGACGCATCCACCCCAGCATCAATCCCTATAGCCAAGTCGGATTAGGAATATGAGAACTTTGGCCCACGACTTTTGTACGCAATATATAAGCTAAAAACGCCTCTTTTAGAGCATCTAACATATTGGGAAGAGGAAAAAAGCCACGACAAAGCTGTGGAGGCCGGAATTCATCAAGTTTCATCTTTCTCCTACCAAACTTAGTAATTTTTATGTTTCTTTGTATGATTTGTTGTTTGGCTACCATGTCTATATGGAGCTAAACTTCACGTTCTAGGGTTGTGGTTCTTTCATGACTATTGTTATTCGGATATTGATTTTGACTTCTTGATTTATCATATTAGTTTATTTATTCAATCTTGCGCTTATTTATTTGATTGCTTGATCACCAATTGAATATTATCTACGAATCTAGAATTGAACTCGAAAGTGGGAATTCTATATTGCATACAGGATTGAGTAGGGCAAGTTCTTGAACTCGGGCATCGGGAAACAGATTCGTGGTTAGGATAGACATATACCTAATTGCCTTGCTTGGTTGATTTACAGAAATTATAAATGCGTTCTTGTTGATTTTAACTCCATAGACATATAGGCGTTAGGTTAGCTTGAATAGGCGAGTAAAAACTCGACAGATTTTTATGAGCAATATTAACCCTGTCAACCAATAAGCTAGATAAATTAGTCGGCCAATTCAATTTAAGAATACAATAGGATTGTTAGATAGCCCATAACCCTAGATCGTTTTCATTACATTGATATCATAAAAATCTGCTCTTTCTCTGTTCAAAGTTCATTATTTATATTTTTTATTTAATTAGTTTAGAATCAAATATTTTTAGGTTTAATTCTTGTTTAGATAATTATGATAGTCTAATTTAGTTAATAGTTAATCATAAGTCCTCGTGGGTTCGACATCCGACTTTTAGTCTCTTTATTACTTGACGACCGCGTATACTTGCGTGAGTGTGTTTGGTACCAACAAGTTCTGAAAATGATAGTGGATGTTGGGACAATTCCATTTCTTCAGTCTCATGTGTAAGTGAGCAAAGGAATCTTTATACAATAAATATCAGGAACAAAATGCTTTAAGCTGTGGAAATCCTCTCTCCTGCAAAACCGAGGCCTCCCCCCAACCACATCGATAGACACTGATAAACAGAAAGTTGAGAGGCACTATAAAAGAAGAGGCCCATGCACACATTAAAGCATACCTTTCTCGGCCTTTTGGCTAAGATCAAGTGTAGTATCTGTTCTTATCAGTTTAATATCTGATATGTGGGTCATCGGTTCACACGATATTAACTCACTTTTTTAAGGGGGAGAGTTCATTAAGGTAGCTTGCTACTTGGGTTCTCAAGCGTCGCCTATGTGTTGCACTACTGCACGAACCTGGCGCACCCCACCAAATCAAGTGTAGAATTTTTTGTTTGTGTTGGACTTCTGTTCAATTTATCAAAATCTACCAAATCAAGTGTTAATTTTGTCTGCTTGTTTGGTCTTAACGACATGTCTTCTTTCAAAACAGATATCTTGAAATGCAGTGTGCCAGCTATGATGAATTCGTGACCTAAAATGAATTGCAGAGATGGTTCTGGAGAGAGAAGGAGGAGAGATGTTATTATTTTGTTTGTTACCAGCTATATAGATTTATTATCTAAGTACATGAGAAATTACAAAACTACCCTGCTCATCTCAATAAGATGGATTTTCAGCTTTGAATTTCTGGTAAATTTTCAACTTTCAAGGTGACTAACAATTCAATTTCAAAATGCAACTAGAACATTTCAACTAAATCTATTATCCGGAAACCATCGGCATTAAAAGGAAGAAAGTTTTGCAAAAATCACATTTTAATGTCTTTAACTCCTGATACACACTTACGACGTCTGTCTTTGTATTGCCAAATTTATACTTTTTTGCAGTTCTTCAAACACCATAACAGGGAAAATATAGTTCAGAAGGATGGAATTAAAATCTGGGAAATGATGGCAAGAATATGGATGAGCACCCTCTTACTGTTAAAGTTGGCGTAACTGTTAAAGTTGTTGCTATGTGGCCAGTAGGTCACGCGTTCGAGCTGTGGAATAACCACGAGTAATCAAATGAAATAAAGTGATCTGATAAGGCACATGTTGCGAGCCGCAAAATAATCTTGGCTAACTTACAGGGTTTCAAGCCCCTTTTCTTTTCTGGGGTGAGTTATTTAGTAGAGAGAAGGATTGTTTACACTACAAAGAAATCAAAGGAGTTCCTTTCTGGGAACTAAGAAGTGTAATAGTATAATAAGGTATGTCAATCCACATTGATAGAAACTGAAAAGCAGAGCGTTGAGAGGCATTATAGAAGAAGAGGCCCAACCAATAAGAAGAGGCCCAACCAGTAGTATCTGTTCTTATCAGTTTAATATTTGATATGTGAGTCATCAGCTCACACGATATTAACTCAATTTTTTAAGGGCTTGCACTATTGCTTGGGCCTGGCGCATCCCACCAAATCAAGTCTAAATGTTTTATGTTTGTCAGACATGTTCCAAGCTATTTTGTTGGAATATACCTGCCCTTGCGGCAAATGTTCACATATATGTTATTATCAAGTAAAACTTGTACAAATTGTAGCGAAGACGCATGCTGTGTGGCTTTTTGTTAGAGCTGTAAATGTGCAACATGTCTTCATTCTGATGTTTAAGTGATCAAAGGAATCATTACACAATTTAATATCAAGAACGAATGAAATGGATCTCTCTGATGTGTAAGTGGAGAACATTTGGTATTCTGAAACAGAAAACCGGATATTTTTTACGGCGGCTTGGTCAAATTCACAGTTACAATGCATTTTACAAGGTTTATCTAGGATTTCAGGATTTACAAAGGATCCAGCGTACGCATGACTTTTCGCAAGCGGTGTCACCATTTAGAGTGGAACAATACACAAATCTCTATATTAAAGAAAGAAAAAAAAGTATAACTCAAATTATATGAATAAAGCACAACTTAATCATTTTACAACTCGTCTTCAAAAAAAATTACTTTTTGAAATGTATTCAAAATAACCCCTTTAGAACTCGCAGCAACATCCTTTCGAACCCATGATATATCCTAGAAAACTAGGGTGCTTGACCAAACGAACTACTTACCTGGTTATGTCAAGCGGGATCACTTCAATCAGTTTATACATGTTTTAGCTTCTGCATTTTAATTATTATAAGTATTTAGTAAAATTTTCCGAGACACCGCTTCGCCCAACATAAATTCGTCGCAGGATCCAGCCTATTATAAGCAGCACTCCCAGGAATTTCAAGCATGCGATACCTGAGATGCTAACCGATCTGATACAATTTGCAAGGTTTAGATCGCGCAAGAACTCTAATATTGAGAGTTTGTGGTGCTGCAACATTTATCTCGAGTAAACTTAAGGGAAAAGCACGAGGAAGTGCTTTCGACTGTATATGATCAGGAAGAATGAGCTTTCCAAGAAATTAAATATAGTCATTAGAAGTGTACTAAGTTCTTCAGTTCCTAAAAATGGAAGCTTGTGGTTTTGCAGGTATGCTCCATTTTTGGCTTTTGCACCTCACTTGCCATTAAGAAAGATATCATGGTTTATGTTTGAGAGTGCTAAATGTGCTCCATATAATATTCAAGGGATCATTTTAAGGGCCCGTTTGGCCATAGATTAAAAAAAAATCACTTTTTTCATTAAATTTTAATTTTTTCGAAATCAATGTTTGGCTATGAAAATTTTAAATTTCACTTGAAGTTGAATTTCGAAATTCTTCGAAAATTTGAAAAACTCCAAAAAATTATTTTTCAAAATTTACTTCAAGTCACTCAGAAAAATTCAAAAACAGCTCCAAGTTGTATTCATGTCTCAAACCTTGCTAGTTTTGACACTGATAATAGATTATATCTGAACTGAGGAATGTATAGCACATTTTCTATTGTGCTCCATACTGAAAGTATACTAGTACCAATGTGTGTAACATTAGCTACTTCTCCATTAGGTAGATGAACTTGCTTATAATTACTAGGTTTGATTTCTTCTGCCTTAGACAACAGATTAGGATCAGACACCATGTGGTTGGTAGCTCCTGTATCAATAATCCAGCCATGAGCTTTATTATCCACTAAACATGCACTACTGATAGATGCCATATTTGCTGAGGGAATGGTTCCAATAACTTTGTTTAGCATCTGCACTATTTGATCATAATGTTCCTTAGTAAATGAATAAGCAGGAGTTTGAGATGTTTGTTTCCACTGTCCACTGTTATGAAGTCCTGGAGTCTGCATTATGAATTGTGGTTGTGCCTGACACTTTTGATCTGTTTCGTCAGTGAAGACATTGTAAGCAGAGGAATTGACTGCTCCCCCTTTCTTCTTGGATTTAGGTCCTTGTGGATAACCAATGATCTTGTAGCAATTTTCTTTGTTATGATCCTTCTTCCTACAATACTCACAAAACTCACCATAGCCTTTCCATAGTCCTGGATAACTATTAGGATAAAAGTTGCCAGACTGCACATTAGGACCACTAGTTTGAAAGTTGTTGCTTTGAGAGCTTCTAGATCTAGAACTGAGCAAAGCAGTAGGCTCAAAGTTCTCAGAAGTGATAGTAGTTGTGCCTAAGTTTCCTGCTATAGCAGCTACTGATTTTTGGCTCTCATCTCTCATGATCATAGAGTATGCTTGATTCACTGAGGGTAAAGTATGCATTAGTTGTATCTGACTCCTTGCTAGAGAGTATGACTCATTCAGGCCCATTAGAAATTGATACAACTTTTGCCTTCTCATGTGTACTACATAGTCTCTAGATTTTTCACATTCACAACTAGGTGTAGGTACTAGAGTTTCGTATTCATCCCACAGATCCTTTAATTTTGTATAGTACACAGAGACTGAAGAGGTACCTTGATACAAAGTCGCAATCTTCTCCTTGTGCAAATTGTATGACCTAGATCCATCTACCTTGCTGAATCTCTCTCGGAGATCTTCCCACACTGCATGTGCACTTGATCCAAACACAACTCCTCCAATAAGTTGAGGAGCTACAACATTCATCAACCAGGAGAGTACAATAGCATTATATCTCTCCCACTGTTCCCACAGATTATCTCGAAACTTCTCATTTTTTTATTTTCCTTCTACAATGCCTAGCTTGTTTCTTCCTCGTAGAGCAATTCTCATTGATCGATCCCAAAGAGCATAGTTATCAGTACCTGTTAATTGAAACGAAATGAGATGAGCTCCAATCGTATCTGCTGGTCCAAGGTACAGAGGGTGATGGTGAGGTAAATCGACCAAAAAATCATCGCAGTTTGATTTTCGTCCACAGCGTCAGCAGTTATACCCGCTCCAGTGACAGATGTGTTCGCAGGAGCAGTATCTTCCATGGCTTCTTAGTTGTGCTTCGACAACAATTAGGGCGAGAATGTCTATGGCGAATTTTTCAATCACAAATCTAACCGCTCAACACACGAAGCTTCAGCTTGAATCGATGAGGACTAAAATCACTAGCCTTAAGGCTTTGATACCATGCTGAATTAGCAGATCTGAGATGAAGAACCCTAGCTAAGACAAGAGATGAAATGAAATGAGGAAGGAAGAAGAATATCGGTATCTTTTTCATTCAATGAAACAATGGGCTACAACTCTGTATTTATATAATTAGTTACTATTAGAACTAACTAACCGCCTCTAACAATCTACTAACAACTCTACTGATAAATAGACTAAAATGCCCCTGCTCTATATACAAACTAAGTGACCCCTTTCTCTACATATATCCTAGAAAACTAGGGCGCTTGACCAAACGAACTACTTACCTTGTTATGTCAAGCGGGATCACTTCAATCAATTTATACATGTTTTAGCTTCTGCATTTTAATTATTATAAGTATTTAGTAAAATTTTCCGAGACACCGCTTCGCCCAACGTAAATCCGCCCCTGGATCCAGCATATTATAAGCAGCACTCCCAGGAATTTCAAGCATACGATACCGGAGATGCTTACCGATCTGATACAATTTGCAAGGTTTAGATCGCGCAAGAACTCTAATATTGAGAGTTTGTGGTGCTGCAACATTTATCTCGAGTAAACTTACGGGAAAAGCACGAGGAAGTGCTTTCGACTATATATGATCAGGAAGAATGAGCTTTCCAAGAAATTAAATATAGTCATTAGAAGTGTACTAAGTTCTTCAGTTCCTCAAAATGGAAGCTTGTGGTTTTGCAGGTATGCTCCACTTTTGGCTTTTGCACCTCACTTGCCATTAAGAAAGATATCATGATTTATGTTTGAGAGTGCTAAATGTGCTCCATATAATATACAAGGGATCATTTTAAGGGCCCGTTTGGCCATAGATTAAAAAAAAATCACTTTTTTCGTTAAATTTTAATTTTTTCAAAATCAATGTTTGGCTATGAAAATTTTAAATTTCACTTGAAGTTGAATTTCGGAATTCTTCGAAAATTTAAAAAACTCTAAAAAATTATTTTTCAAAATTTACTTCAAGTCACTCAGAAAAATTCAAAAACAGCTCCAAGTTGTATTCATGTCTCAAACACAACTCTAATTTTCAAATACCATTTTCACTTGATTTTTACTTTTTTCAAAATTTCACAATTCTTATGTCCAAACGCCCAATAAGTCTACCCTCAATGTTAATGGACTATGTTGGATCTTTTCTCTTCTATTTACATCAGCACCTACTAATAAAGATATAACTGCACAAAAAAGCTCAAAATTATACTTTATCTTTGGCCTCCTCACGTGCCTGTGCCTGTCACATAATTTTTAATTTGTTCCCTCCAAACGAATAGCTACTATGTCTGATGTCTCTCTGTCTTCGATCATTTTTGCGAAGAGAGTAATGCCAAGCAACTCATCTGTAAGGAAACAATTAGAAGAATTCTGAAAATAAAGAAAGTCTAAGAGCTGAGAAACTATCTGTTTAATTTATATTCTTGCTTACCCAAAAGAAAGAAAGATAACAGGTGCAGTGCTCAATCTTTTATTGAAGAACCTATTGCAAACAATAAGTAAAAATGTGAAGCTAATTGCTGGTGCAAAGGGACAGCTTGAACATCTGGTGAAAAAAAATTAAAAACCTCAATGCTTTCCTAGCTATAGAGGATGCTGTGAAAACTCAAAGCAACAACACTGGAAAAAGTTTGTCAGAAAAACTCGTATTAATATGCAGTCAAACCTCTTTATAATAGTCTCGTTTGTTCAATATATTTTTAGTTGTTATAACGTAGTGCTATTATAGAACATATATTATAACATTAACATAGAAATTGATTCAACTTGACTTTTATAGTGAATGGTTGTTATATGACGATGTTGTTATATAAATGTCTGACTGTAGTATACAAAGTTGAGGATATCTATCAATCTTGATAAGCTCTTCTGCACGTAGAGAAAAATATAATTAAAAGAAGGTTGATTATTGCAGCCGTCAAAGAGCTCGAAAATCAGGTGAGAACCGTCATTGAAAGGTGAAGAAAACTTCGTGAGGAAAACCTCGGCAATATCTCGGATGTTCCAAAAGCCAATTTGGTTTTCAAAAAACTCAGCTACTCTTGGTATTACTCTCTTTGCAAAAAACGATGTAAGACAGAGAGACTGATAGCTAATCGTTTGTACGGAATAAATCCGTTAAAAAAGCTGTGTGTAGGGTTATGACTAAAATTGCACTATTTTGTTGAAGCAAATGGACTATTGGTGCTCCATGGGAAAGAATATGTATGATTTTAGGTTTTTTCTCCGCTTCTCAACAAGCTGCAGTTTGCCCTTTGGTAACCTTCCAAGAAAGCAGAGAAGTTCCTTTCTGGGAACTTAAAAGAATAATATATAATAAGGTTTGTCAATCCCACATCGATAGAAAATGGAAAACAAAGAGTTGAAAGGCAGTACAAAAATGAAGCCCATGAACAAAGTAAAGCATACCTTTCTCGGCCTTTTGGCTAAGATCAAGTGTAGTATCTGTTCTTATCAGTTTAATATCTGATATGTGGGCCATCGGCTCACACGATATTAACTTAATTTTTTAAGGGGAAAGGTCCATCAAGGTAGCTTGCTATCTGGATCTTTGCGCGTCGCCCTGGTCTTGCACTATTGCTTGGGCCTGGCGCACCCTACCAAATCAAGTGCTAATGTTTTCTGTTCGAGTTGTGCAAATGTCAGGCTATATATTCCATTTACGTCAGCATCTAGTAATAAAAAGTTAGTAGAAGTTTACAACGAGCTCTGCAATTTGCTCTATTTAGTCCTTCTAGAACAGAGTGCTCATTACATTTAGCTTGCTCTTGGTTGAACAAGAGATTCATTTTCAGTTAATACAGAGAAAGATAGAGATGCAACAGGTGATTTTCAGTGCTCATTACTTCAACTAAATCTATCGTCCTAAACCAGCGGAATAAAAAAGGAAGAAAGCTTTGAAAAAATCTGTTTTTCTGCTGTCAAAGTTTATTAATAATCTCAAAGAATTCGATAATTCTATTTCTACAATGTTGCACATTGCTGAAAACATTCTCATGACATGTCGTTGGAAGGCTTGTGTCGCTAGTAAATCTCCTTTCCTATAAGACTAAGACCAAGATGTTCCGGATAATACACTTTGAGCCATTAGAAAACGCGTGCACGGACATAATTATGGGTTGAGAAGTTTCTATATCATGTGCCGGGTCCGTGCACGCGTTTATAATGCTGGATACTCAGACAACAACTTGCCATGTAAACGAGGAATACATGATAACTGTGCTATGTATCTGCATTATCATCTTGAGCACTTTCAGAAATGTTTCTTCGTAGGGGCATATACCGGTACTTCTTTTCACTGAAAAGGCTATAAGCTGTTAGTATTCGTTTAAATCCAGCTCTTCCCAGTTATCTTATTCACTCTTTTTTCTTGCATCTGCCTCCGAATCTCAAGAGCATCGGCCCACCGGCCTACTGCTCTGTACACATTTGCTAGAAGAACATAACTCAAATGATAATCAGGTTTTAGTTCCATCATTTTCTTTGCAATACGCTCCGCAACAGTAGGATTTGTACTGCTAGTACAAGCGCCAAGTAGGGTAGCCCAAAGGGAAGAATCGTTTCTGCATTCTGCACCTAGAATCAAGCTTTCAGCTTCTTCTATCTCTCCAACCCGACCAAGAAGATCGACCATGCAACTATAATGCTCAATATGAGGTTTGATACCATACTCATTAATCATTGAGAGAAAATACTTTCGCCCTTCATCAACCATACCACTGTGACTACAAGCAAAAAGAACTGCGATAAAGCTGATGTAATCCGGTTTGACCTCTTCACTAATCATCTCCTCGAATACTGCAATGGCTTCCGTGCCTTTCCCATTCTGAGCAAATCCAGATATCATTGAGTTCCAGGTAACGGAATTCGTAACCTTCATTTGGCGAAAAATAACATAGGCGTAACTATCAAAGCCACATTTTGCATATAGATCAACTAGAGCTGATTCCACAATAACATCACTCCAGCCACCTCTCCTTATATACTGGCAGTGAACTTCCTTCCCCGACTTCAAAGCTGCCAACCCGGCACAGGCACGAAGAACAGTCCCAAAGCTATAAAGATCAACTTTCCCCATCATCCTAAAAAGCTCGATAACAGCGTCAAAGTCACCCTTTTGACAGTATCCGCCCATCAACGCACACCACGACACAAAATTCGTCTTAGCCATTCGGTCAAAAACACGCTGAGAATCACTAACCAGCCCACATTTCGCATACATATCCACTAAACTACTATCCACAACAACATTCCCACAAAGTCCACTTGTTACAATCTTAGCATGAACTTCTCTACCTTGCCTCGGCCTACCCGAATTACCCAGTGCAGTCAGCACACTTCCAAACGTAAACAAATCGGGCAACAACCCATTCTTCCTATGCATTAAATAAAACAACCTCAAAGCCTCCTCATGCAATTCACACCTCGTGAGACCCGAAATAACCGAAGTCCAACAAACAGCATCTGGTTCAGGCAATTCATCAAACACCTTAACTGCATCACCTGATTCACAATTCTTTCCATACATATCAATCAACGCGCTCACAATCACATTATTCTCATTAAATCCACGGATAATCACAACACCATGAAACCCACGGCTCACAGCACTCATGCTAAGCAGCCTAAATCAAGGATACAAGATGTGACTAAGCTCCGCTTCTGCGCCCATACGCCGCATTTGCACGCACGTGCGGAAATACCTTCGCACCTGCGACCACTGCACACCCCTTTCCAGGCCGCTTCTGCGCTTCCCTGTTCGCTTCTGCGAGCTCTCACCTAGGATAAAAACTTCGCAAGTGCGATCGCACCAGACCCGATGCACTTCACTAGCCTTTTAATTCCAAACTTGATCCGTTAACCATCTGAACTCCACCCGAGGCCCCCGGAACCTCAACCAAACATACTAACAAGTCCTAAAACACGATACGAACTTAGTCGAGGTCTCAAATCACATCAAACAACATTAAAAACACGAATCGCACCTTAATTCACGTTTAATGAAAACTAAAAAATTTCAACTTCTACAATCGATGCCGAAACCTATCAAATCAAGTCCGATTGACCCCAAATTTTGCACACAAGTCATAATTGACACCACGGACTTACTAAAACTTCCGGAATCAAAGTTCGAGTCCGGTAACCACAAAGTCAACTCTTGGTCAAACTTCTCAACTTCTAAAACTTCAAATTTCTAACTTTCGTCATTTCAAGCCTAAATCAACTACGGACCTCCAAATCACTACCCGAACACGCTCCTAAGTTCGACATCCATACTATGATTTGACATCACATATACCAACTAATTATCTCTAGTTTTTCATTAATAGACCCATAAGCGCAACTCGAACAGAAAACATTAATACTCCCACTGTCCCAATTTATGTGGTTTCAAAAGTCAAACTTTTTAATTTTGATTGTAAATTCAGACATAAAATTTATATATTTGAAAACCACGAAGTACTATAAGTCATACTAAGTAACAATTTAAAATATCAAAAAAGCATATGAAATATTCACGGTCAAAGGAAAACTCATTTGACTCTTGAAATCGAAACTCCGCCACATAAATATGGACGGAGAATATAACGACTCTAGTATTTCTAATTCCCGGATTGATTAAGACTGAAAAATATACTAACAACAAACTGGAAATATACTAAAAACATAGGAATTGCATCATCTTCATAAATGACACAGTAGTACTTAAGATAAAAGAGTTTACAGTGGTTCATTTTCAGAAATCATGCTTCTGATATGAATCTACGAGGCTGGTCCACTTTTCAACAAGCTGCACTTTGCCCTTTGATATCCTTTAAAGAAAGCAAAGGAGTTCCTTTCTGGGAACTAAGAAGAATAATATAATATGGTTTGTCAATCCCACATCGATAGAAAATGAAAAACAGAGAGTTGAGAGGCATTAGAGAATACGAGACTCAAGCGGTAAGTAAAGCATACCTTTCTCGGCCTTTTGGCTAAGATCAAGTGTAGTATCTGTTCTTATCAGTTTAATATCTGATATGTGAGTCATCGGCTCACACGATATTAACTCAATTTTTTAAGGGGAAGGCTCGTCAAGGTAGCTTGCTACCTGGGCCTTTGCGTGTCGCCCTGGTCTTGCACTATTGCCTGGGCCTGGCGCACCCACCAAATCAAGTTTTAGTGTTTTGGTGTTGGTTCTGGGCTTATTGTTTGATAATATATCTATCAGAACTACTTCTGTCCCAATTCGGATGGGAAATCTATATTGTCAATGTATATTAATTTATTTTCTTCTTAGTCTATTTTAAAAAAATATTTTTTTTATATTTAAAAATAATTTACTTTTATGTAATAATTAAAGCAGCACAAAATATCTTAATTTTACATGTGTTAACACATATAAGAATTAAACTCACCCTTGAAGGTTATGTTTGTAGGTAGCTTTGTATACTATAGCAGGGGCAGAGCTACTAAAAGTTAAGGGGATTCAAAATTTATGTTAGGTTGACATTCTAGTATTTCTTTTAATCATCTTTTGTAAATACAATAAAAACTTTGTTCTATCAACCTTCGTTTTAATTTGATTACTTGGCCTAATAGTTTGTTAAGCTCGTCATGTTAAATAAATCTCTGAACTTTATATATACCGTCATTAGTGTTCTTACCTTTGACACCTTTTTCTCTTCTCTTTGCGTACTTGAGAAATTCGAACATGTAAATCGGGAGTTTATGAAATTCCAAAGGTTTATATTTCTTTGGAAGGATGGAATTATGATTATGAAATTGAAATCTAGGGAAAGACGGCAAATATATGGATGAGCACCCTCTTCCTGTTATTGTGTAATGTTGTGGAATAAGCACGATTAATCAAATGAAGTAAAATGCTTCGATAAGACCCCATGCTCTGAGCCGCAAAATATTCTTGACTAACTCATAGTTACACGGTTTCAACCCCCATTTTTTTGAGAAATGTATATTTTTAGCCGCTCCCAAAAATAATAGGCGACGATTTTTTTTTTTTTTTGGTATATATATATATATATATATATATAATATACTTTTTGGTTAGCAAAATACAATTAAATTCGGCTGACCGACTAATTTTGTATTTTTGCCTTTTCTTTTATGGGGTAAGTTATTTAGGAAAGAGATAGGATGGTTTACACTACAAAGAAATCAAACGAGTTCCTTTCTTGGAACTAATAAGAGTCATAGTAGGAGTAGTATAGTAAGGCATATCGACATAAATTGGAAAACAGAGAGTTGAGACTTGAGAGGCATTATAAAAGAATAGGCCCATATGTCAAGTAAAACATACCTTTCTCGGCCTTTTGGCTAAGATCAAGTGTAGTATCTGTACTTATCAGTTTAATATCTGATATGTGGGTCATTGGTCCATACGATATTAATTCAATTTTTTAAGGGGGAAGGCCCTTCAGGGTAACTTGCTATCCGGGCCTTTGCACGTTGTTTTGGTGTTGCACTATGGCCAATGCCTGGCGCACTCCACCAAATCAAGTTTAAATATTTTTTGTTCGTGTTGGGCTTATGACAGTTCTTCAAACATAATATTAGTAGTTCAGAAGGATTGTGATTGTGTAATGCACATAAAAGAAGGGCAATCCACGTATGCTATGACTTATTGTGTAGAAGGAACAAACATTTAAAATGAAAGTAAGGAAATGTTTATTGATCTTTAATTATCTCTGAATCTCTAATCTATTAGTATTTTCTTTCTTGAAGAAAGGGAAAGACCCTAAAAGGATTAAATCTCATTCATATGTCTTTATCATTTTCTTGCAAGTTTTGTACTTTTATAAATTGAGGCTTCCTTGTCACCCAACAACAAAAATAATATCCACAATGCACTGTAGTCTTTTAGAGAATTTTGTTTAAGGAAGGCTATTCTCTCATAATTTTTATTTTTCTCTTTTTTATATTAGTAAAAAAATCACATGTAGATCGATTGACCAAATAATTATAAATTATTATGTCTAATTTAATATATTTTTCTTTTGTTATCTGATTTATTGTTAGCTTATGCAACCACCATGTTATTTTTCGATCCCAATATCCATATCATGGAAAAATCCTGTTATGAGCTAATCAAATAATCTCGAGCTCAATGATTAAAGCATCTCATAGCAGAGCTGTAGATGTGCTGCCAAGATGAAAATGATAGTGGATGTTGGGACAATTCCATTTCTTCATTCTCATGTGTAAGTGAGCAAAGGAATCTTTATACAATAAATATCAGGAGCAAAATGCTTTAAGCTGTGGAAATCCTCTATCCTGCAAAACCGAGGCCTCCCCCCAACCACATCGATAGACACTGATAAACAGAAAGTTGAGAGGCACTATAAAAGAAGAGGCCCATGCACAAATTAAAGCATACCTTTCTCGGCCTTTTGGCTAAGATCAAGTGTAGTATTTGTTCTTATCAGTTTAATATCTGATATGTGAGCCACGATATTAACTCAATTTTTGAAGGGAAAGGCTCGTCAAGGTAGCTTGCATCTTGGGCCTTTGCGCGTTGCCTTGGTCTTGCACTATTGCTTGGGCCTGGCGCACCCCACCAAATCAAGTTTAAATGTTCTATGTTTGTCAAGACATGTTCCAAGCTATTTTGGTGGAATTTACCTGCCGTTGAGGCAAATGTTCACATATATGGTACAAATTGTTGCAAAACAGCGAAGACGCATGCTGTGGCTTTTTGTTAGAGCTGTAAATGTGCAGCATGTCTTCATTCTGATGTTTAAGTGATCAAAGGAATCATTACACAATTTAATATCAGGAACGAACGAAATGGTTCTCTCTGATGTGTAAGTGGAGAACATTTGGTATTCTGAAACAGAAAACCGGTTTTTACGGCGGCTTGGTCAAATTCACAGTTACAACACATTTTACAAGGTTTATCTGGGATTTACAAAGGATCCAGCCAGTGCCGTACGCAGGACTTTTCACAAGCGATGTCAATCTCTATATTAAAGAAAGAAAAAAAGTATAACTCAAATTATATGAATAAAGCACAACTTAATCATATTACAACTCGTCTTCAAAAAAAATTTACTTTTTGAAATGTATTCAAAATAACCCCCACTAGAAATATACTAAATGTACTTTCTGTTCTATAAAAGGCACCAAACAATCACTCAAAAACTCATAATTAATCTGCGAAATCGTTCTTAATCGGTATCATCGTCAAGGAGAAAATGAAGGGAAAAAATAAAAATAAACAGACCAACTTATGGAAGCAGCAACATCCTTTAGAACTCGAAGCTTTTAAATAATTAGAACTCGCAGCAACATCCTTTCGAACCCATGATATATCCTAGAAAACTAGGGCGCTTGACCAAACGAACTACTTACCTTGTTATGTCAAGCGGGATCACTTCAATCAATTTATACATGTTTTAGCTTCTGCATTTTAATTATTATAAGTATTTAGTAAAATTTTCCGAGACACCGCTTCGCCCAACGTAAATCCGCCCCTGGATCCAGCATATTATAAGCAGCACTCCCAGGAATTTCAAGCATACGATACCGGAGATGCTTACCGATCTGATACAATTTGCAAGGTTTAGATCGCGCAAGAACTCTAATATTGAGAGTTTGTGGTGCTGCAACATTTATCTCGAGTAAACTTACGGGAAAAGCACGAGGAAGTGCTTTCGACTATATATGATCAGGAAGAATGAGCTTTCCAAGAAATTAAATATAGTCATTAGAAGTGTACTAAGTTCTTCAGTTCCTCAAAATGGAAGCTTGTGGTTTTGCAGGTATGCTCCACTTTTGGCTTTTGCACCTCACTTGCCGTTAAGAAAGATATCATGATTTATGTTTGAGAGTGCTAAATGTGCTCCATATAATATACAAGGGATCATTTTAAGGGCCCGTTTGGCCATAGATTAAAAAAAAATCACTTTTTTCGTTAAATTTTAATTTTTTCAAAATCAATGTTTGGCTATGAAAATTTTAAATTTCACTTGAAGTTGAATTTCGGAATTCTTCGAAAATTTAAAAAACTCTAAAAAATTATTTTTCAAAATTTACTTCAAGTCACTCAGAAAAATTCAAAAACAGCTCCAAGTTGTATTCATGTCTCAAACACAACTCTAATTTTCAAATACCATTTTCACTTGATTTTTACTTTTTTCAAAATTTCACAATTCTTATGTCCAAACGCCCAATAAGTCTACCCTCAATGTTAATGGACTATGTTGGATCTTTTCTCTTCTATTTACATCAGCACCTACTAATAAAGATATAACTGCACAAAAAAGCTCAAAATTATACTTTATCTTTGGCCTCCTCACGTGCCTGTGCCTGTCACATAATTTTTAATTTGTTCCCTCCAAACGAATAGCTACTATGTCTGATGTCTCTCTGTCTTCGATCATTTTTGCGAAGAGAGTAATGCCAAGCAACTCATCTGTAAGGAAACAATTAGAAGAATTCTGAAAATAAAGAAAGTCTAAGAGCTGAGAAACTATCTGTTTAATTTATATTCTTGCTTACCCAAAAGAAAGAAAGATAACAGGTGCAGTGCTCAATCTTTTATTGAAGAACCTATTGCAAACAATAAGTAAAAATGTGAAGCTAATTGCTGGTGCAAAGGGACAGCTTGAACATCTGGTGAAAAAAAATTAAAAACCTCAATGCTTTCCTAGCTATAGAGGATGCTGTGAAAACTCAAAGCAACAACACTGGAAAAAGTTTGTCAGAAAAACTCGTATTAATATGCAGTCAAACCTCTTTATAATAGTCTCGTTTGTTCAATATATTTTTAGTTGTTATAACGTAGTGCTATTATAGAACATATATTATAACATTAACATAGAAATTGATTCAACTTGACTTTTATAGTGAATGGTTGTTATATGACGATGTTGTTATATAAATGTCTGACTGTAGTATACAAAGTTGAGGATATCTATCAATCTTGATAAGCTCTTCTGCACGTAGAGAAAAATATAATTAAAAGAAGGTTGATTATTGCAGCCGTCAAAGAGCTCGAAAATCAGGTGAGAACCGTCATTGAAAGGTGAAGAAAACTTCGTGAGGAAAACCTCGGCAATATCTCGGATGTTCCAAAAGCCAATTTGGTTTTCAAAAAACTCAGCTACTCTTGGTATTACTCTCTTTGCAAAAAACGATGTAAGACAGAGAGACTGATAGCTAATCGTTTGTACGGAATAAATCCGTTAAAAAAGCTGTGTGTAGGGTTATGACTAAAATTGCACTATTTTGTTGAAGCAAATGGACTATTGGTGCTCCATGGGAAAGAATATGTATGATTTTAGGTTTTTTCTCCGCTTCTCAACAAGCTGCAGTTTGCCCTTTGGTAACCTTCCAAGAAAGCAGAGAAGTTCCTTTCTGGGAACTTAAAAGAATAATATATAATAAGATTTGTCAATCCCACATCGATAGAAAATGGAAAACAAAGAGTTGAAAGGCAGTACAAAAATGAAGCCCATGAACAAAGTAAAGCATACCTTTCTCGGCCTTTTGGCTAAGATCAAGTGTAGTATCTGTTCTTATCAGTTTAATATCTGATATGTGGGCCATCGGCTCACACGATATTAACTTAATTTTTTAAGGGGAAAGGTCCATCAAGGTAGCTTGCTATCTGGATCTTTGCGCGTCGCCCTGGTCTTGCACTATTGCTTGGGCCTGGCGCACCCTACCAAATCAAGTGCTAATGTTTTCTGTTCGAGTTGTGCAAATGTCAGGCTATATATTCCATTTACGTCAGCATCTAGTAATAAAAAGTTAGTAGAAGTTTACAACGAGCTCTGCAATTTGCTCTATTTAGTCCTTCTAGAACAGAGTGCTCATTACATTTAGCTTGCTCTTGGTTGAACAAGAGATTCATTTTCAGTTAATACAGAGAAAGATAGAGATGCAACAGGTGATTTTCAGTGCTCATTACTTCAACTAAATCTATCGTCCTAAACCAGCGGAATAAAAAAGGAAGAAAGCTTTGAAAAAATCTGTTTTTCTGCTGTCAAAGTTTATTAATAATCTCAAAGAATTCGATAATTCTATTTCTACAATGTTGCACATTGCTGAAAACATTCTCATGACATGTCGTTGGAAGGCTTGTGTCGCTAGTAAATCTCCTTTCCTATAAGACTAAGACCAAGATGTTCCGGATAATACACTTTGAGCCATTAGAAAACGCGTGCACGGACATAATTATGGGTTGAGAAGTTTCTATATCATGTGCCGGGTCCGTGCACGCGTTTATAATGCTGGATACTCAGACAACAACTTGCCATGTAAACGAGGAATACATGATAACTGTGCTATGTATCTGCATTATCATCTTGAGCACTTTCAGAAATGTTTCTTCGTAGGGGCATATACCGGTACTTCTTTTCACTGAAAAGGCTATAAGCTGTTAGTATTCGTTTAAATCCAGCTCTTCCCAGTTATCTTATTCACTCTTTTTTCTTGCATCTGCCTCCGAATCTCAAGAGCATCGGCCCACCGGCCTACTGCTCTGTACACATTTGCTAGAAGAACATAACTCAAATGATAATCAGGTTTTAGTTCCATCATTTTCTTTGCAATACGCTCCGCAACAGTAGGATTTGTACTGCTAGTACAAGCGCCAAGTAGGGTAGCCCAAAGGGAAGAATCGTTTCTGCATTCTGCACCTAGAATCAAGCTTTCAGCTTCTTCTATCTCTCCAACCCGACCAAGAAGATCGACCATGCAACTATAATGCTCAATATGAGGTTTGATACCATACTCATTAATCATTGAGAGAAAATACTTTCGCCCTTCATCAACCATACCACTGTGACTACAAGCAAAAAGAACTGCGATAAAGCTGATGTAATCCGGTTTGACCTCTTCACTAATCATCTCCTCGAATACTGCAATGGCTTCCGTGCCTTTCCCATTCTGAGCAAATCCAGATATCATTGAGTTCCAGGTAACGGAATTCGTAACCTTCATTTGGCGAAAAATAACATAGGCGTAACTATCAAAGCCACATTTTGCATATAGATCAACTAGAGCTGATTCCACAATAACATCACTCCAGCCACCTCTCCTTAAATACTGGCAGTGAACTTCCTTCCCCGACTTCAAAGCTGCCAACCCGGCACAGGCACGAAGAACAGTCCCAAAGCTATAAAGATCAACTTTCCCCATCATCCTAAAAAGCTCGATAACAGCGTCAAAGTCACCCTTTTGACAGTATCCGCCCATCAACGCACACCACGACACAAAATTCGTCTTAGCCATTCGGTCAAAAACACGCTGAGAATCACTAACCAGCCCACATTTCGCATACATATCCACTAAACTACTATCCACAACAACATTCCCACAAAGTCCACTTGTTACAATCTTAGCATGAACTTCTCTACCTTGCCTCGGCCTACCCGAATTACCCAGTGCAGTCAGCACACTTCCAAACGTAAACAAATCGGGCAACAACCCATTCTTCCTATGCATTAAATAAAACAACCTCAAAGCCTCCTCATGCAATTCACACCTCGTGAGACCCGAAATAACCGAAGTCCAACAAACAGCATCTGGTTCAGGCAATTCATCAAACATCTTAACTGCATCACCTGATTCACAATTCTTTCCATACATATCAATCAATGCGCTCACAATCACATTATTCTCATCAAATCCACGGATAATCACAACACCATGAAACCCACGGCCCAATTTCAAAAGCCCAATTTCAGAACAAGCTTTAATCACAGCAGATAAAGTGAACCCATTTGGCTCAAAACCCAAACCAATCATTTCTCCATACAATTTCAAAGAAACATTAGGCTTTCCTATTTTAACATACCCAGTTATCATCGAAGACCAAGCAACAACATCCTTGTACAACATTCCATCAAAGAACCTACGAGTATCCGCAAAAGTGGGACCCAATTTGAAATACAAAGCAAGCAAGCTGTTCCCGACAAAACGGTCATTTTCGAGGCCCGTTTTGATGACGTGACAGTGGAATTGAAGCCCGTGATTGAATGAATGGGCTTTCGTACATGCTTGTATTAATGTGGCGTATAGTATTGGTTTTGAGGAGATTCTATTAGCAGAGCTTATGGTGTTGAGAAGGTTTAGAGCTTGGGAAAGTAATCCTGACCTGCAAAGTTGGATTGTTTCGGATTCTTTAGAGGGTGGATTTGTGAGGGAAGTAATAGAGCTGTAATGGCGTTGGATAAATAGTTTCAAGAACATGACAGACACTGCTGAGGAAGAATCAGCCGTTGAGTCGTTTTTTTTGAAAAAAAAAAATTAGAGCCTCCCCTACATTTGTTGGTGCTTTTATATTAGAAAAAAATGATTAGCCAGAAATTTTCTAAATCGCCAAGTGACGCATAGTCTGTGCCTATGGTAACATAATACTACCTCCGTTCCATTTCATTTTGGTGCGTTCTAAAAAGAATGACCCGTTTTTAAATTTAAAAATAATTTTATTTAAACTTATAATTCTATCCTTAATGAGAAACTTTTATAACCACACAAATACTCCGGGACTCTTTTTGAATTATTTAGGACCACAAATTCCAAAAGTCTTCATTTTTTCTTATACTCCGTGCCTAGTCAAACAAGTTCACATAAATTAAAACGGAGGGAGTATATATTAACTCCAATACCGTGTTACACACCATCAAGATTTTGTATAACATGGGTGGTCAGAGCTGGATTCAGAATTTAAAGTTGTTTACCCTTTAAAGTTATTAGTGTTGAAGGGGAGTCTTGGCGCAACTGGTAAAGTTGCTGACATGTAACCAGGCAGTCACTGGTTCGAGCCGTGGAAACAGCCTCTTACAAAAATGCAGGGTAAGGCTGCGTACAATAGACCCTTGTGGTCCAGCACTTCCCCGGACCCCGCGCATAGCGGGAGCTTAGTGTATTGGGCTGCCCTTTTTAGTGTTGAAACCATTGTATTTTTAAAGTTATGGGTTCATATCAACTGTTTGTTACAATTTTAGTGAATTTTTACACATAAATTTATGGTTCGCAGTAAAAATACCGAGTTCAGATGAACTCGCCAGCAATATGCTACATCTGCCTCTAATCCGCGGAGTCTTTACAAATTTAGTGTAACCAATTATAATAGGTTGGTTATCATTTTTATCAGGTTATCAATTAATGTTTATCATAAGAGTTTTATCAATAATTACTATATAAATGACATAATTATGTAAGAATTTTTCAGGTGTAATTACTGCATCAAGCTTAGACTCAACCATGAAAGTGTACTGTCATACCTGAAATGTCCAAACAGAAGTCCATAAATATCCTATTTGGTCAAACAGAAGTCCATAAATATCTTTTGTTTAATGACTTTAATTTCCTATTTGGTCAAATATATAAAGACCAGGTCAAGGCAATTTCTTCGGCTATGTTAATATGAGGCAGAGGTCACAAACCAAGTGGCCCAAAAAAAAAAAAAAAATTCTTCCTGTTTTATCGACCGTCCTCATGTTTGTTTTGTTGGAATTTTAATACTAACAAGTGACTGGTTCACCTCTAATAATATGACTTTCAAATCTTCACCAAACAAATGAATTTGGTTTGTTATTGTCTCTTAATGAAGGCTTTTCTCTTGTCACCTTCTCTTCTTCTTTTTCCTCTACCAATTCATAACCCCTTTGGACATGGCCACAAGCCTATCATTCTAATTGCAAATATTATAAGGATTGAAGAGAGAAGGCTTAGACAAGATAAAACCAACTTTAGTTTAGATTACACTTTGAAAAAAATAGAGGAAAGGAAATTATTTAAGGTGGCGAAAAGATGAATGACTTGTTTTCTCCTTCGTTAAAAAAATATCAGGACCTGAAACAACAAGTCCAGATGGATGATCTGGAAGCCGGGGCCGGAAGGTCCGGCCCCGACCCTTCCCAGAATGAAAGCATTGATCTTGCTAAATTCTTTGAAGATGTAGAGAATGTGAAAGAAGATATGAAGGATGTTGAGAAGCTTTATAAAAGATTGCAAGAATCAAATGAAGAGAGCAAAACCGTGCATAGTGCTAAAACTGTAAAGGAAATAAGGTCTCGAATGGATAATGATGTGACACAGGTCTTGAAACGAGTTAAGATCATCAAAGGAAAGCTTGAAGCTTTGGAAAGATCCAATGCAGCTAATAGGAAAATGCCAGGTTGTGGTCCAGGATCCTCTGCTGATCGAACGAGGACTTCTGTAGTTAGCGGTTTAGGAAAGAAATTAAAAGTTCTCATGGATGATTTCCAAGCATTGAGAGCAAGAATGAATTCAGAATACAAGGAAACGGTGGCAAGAAGGTACTAGTAAATGGTGTAACAATCTTATCTAAAAGTTTAAATTATTAGAGAGAGCAAGCTCTTATCCTCGAGCATATTCCCTATCTATTAGTAAGGTTGTCAAAAGGCTCTCTGCTAGATCCTTTATAACTCTAATATAAATAACAGGGATAGGGGCGTTATCGAGCAAGAAAATAAATGCACTACGCCCTTGCTTCATGTCTTATTTTTCACTAAGAAACTAATCTAATAGAAACGGTGTTTTATATCAAAGTCAACTTTCTCTCTTTCTAGTTTAGTGAAATAAGGGGCCTTGCAACCTAAGTTGCTCGCACTTTTCACTTTCGGTGTCGTACCCATGTCGACACGATGTGGGTGTGAGTGTGGGTAAGAGATCCTTACCAGATCTAGTCAACCAATTTTGGATACTTTGACCAAAATCGACGGAGAAATTCAGGACAGATACAATAATTTGTTAAATCAAAACAAAAGATAGGGTGAAACTAAAGAAAATGGAATACCTTGTATATAGAAATTTCTATGTCAGTTCTTTTTTTTTTTAATCTCCTTTTCGAATTCTCATTTTAATTAATATTTTCTCTTTCTCATCTACCATATATGTTTGTCATATAATATCTCATAATTTAGACATATTCTTATATTTGAATTATTTTTAGCCGAAACCTCGCACTTGTATCCTTACTTGAATTTGTACCCGGATTCTAAAATTTAGATCATGAATGATCCAACCTCTACATCTGCACCCGTATCGGATACCCGTACCCGAGTACGAGCAGCTTAGCTTTCAACCTTAATTCAAGTTGCTTCACCCTACCTTTCTATTTTCTCAAATAGACATTTTGGAATCTCTTGTTCATAGATCCTGAAACTAGATCAATATCCATTCTCAATCGAACTATTTGTTTACTTATTTATATCTTCAATAGGTACTTCACCGTGACAGGAGAGAAAGCAGACGATGAACTAATAGAGAATTTGATATCAAGTGGAGAGAGCGAGTCATTTCTCCAAAAGGCGATTCAAGAACAAGGAAGGGGACAGATTATGGACACCATATCAGAAATTCAAGAACGACATGATGCTGTGAAGGAAATTGAGAAGAACTTGATTGAGCTACATCAAATTTTCCTAGACATGGCTGCACTAGTGGAAGCACAGGGACAACAATTAAATGATATAGAGAGTCATGTGGCACATGCAAGTTCATTTGTTAGAAGAGGAACTGATCAACTCCAAGAGGCTAGGGTGTTGCAGAAAAGCTCAAGAAAATGTACTTGCATTGCCATTCTCCTTATCATTCTGCTTATCGTTGTCCTCACTTTTCCACTTTGGTCACCTTTAATTACTAGCCGATTGTAGAAATGATCTCTAACAAAAAGAGAAAAGACCCTTTTGGGATATTCATTGTAAGAATATTTTCTTTTCTTTATTCAATGCGATCACCTTTTGTTTGTGTGACAATACTTATAGAAGTAACTTCTGTCATATTGATGTCTTGCTTCATAATTGTACATATATATATATATATATATATATATATATATATATATATATATATATATATATATTGTATTCCTTAAATTAATCTGTATAATAAATATTGTTTACCCTCAAAATCGGATAGCAATTGAATTTGTACGCGGTTTTAAGGATACATGATCTAACTTGATACAAAATGAGAAATCAGATTTAAATTGAAATTAATGATAAACAAGTAAATGCAAACCTCACATGTTGAGTAATCTTGGCCTTGAAGATTGATCACCCTCGAGTCAAAGATGCTGCAATCGGTGCCGGAACAGAGTGATGAGATGACTAGAAATAACAGTTTATTGCTTTGGGATGCGTGTTACCATGTTCTTTACAAATAATCATACCCCTTTATATAGTAGAGGAGTCCTACTTTAGGTACAATTCCATATAAGGCAAAAAATCTCATGATTCGCTAATTAATCGGTTTCATTGATACATGCCGAGATTCCCGTCGTGATATCCGACTGGTTACAGATATTTCGGCCGTCGATAATGTTTTCTCGAATTAATTCGAAGTCGTGGTCAGTTCCGGGGTTACAAACTTGATAATCTTGAAGACGCATATTCTAACCTCGTGCCTAGGTTCGGTGGAACCTAAGGTCGATCTTCAATCCATTATATTTCATCCCCGATCTATCATGCAATAGATGAGCTCGGTTTCTACTGTATACAGATAATCCCCTCATTTTTCGGAGAGTAAACAACGAGAAACGATATGAGCCCCCGATCCTTGTCTCTATACTTTGCGCTAGAAACGACAAAATGGGCGAAACGTCTCATCAGTCACATCTAAATGGCATTAAATATTCGTCAGTTGCTGGTCGGCCACTATAGGTTTTGAACCGTCGTTTGCAAACTATAAATACTTCCTCCTTCATTCATTCAAACTTTACATCCAATCTTTTTCTACTCTTGTTCTTAAAGAAACTTTGCATTTTCTAGTGTTTTCCCCAATTTCTTGAGAGCTTTGTAAGGGTTTCTCCTTTGTCTGAACTATTCAAGCGTACCCTTTTAACTCCTTCTTCTTAATCTTCATAAAAAAATGGCGAAGACTTCTAAGTCTGTTCCCCAAAATGAAACTCCTTCTGCCTCGCGACCGACTGAAGAGAAAAATATTTCTGCTGCTACTAAGGAAACGACACCGGAGCCTCCCTTGAAGATGTTCGTTCCTGCGGGGTGCCCGACTGGTGCTGATTTTAAGGTCGAGAAAACTTCATCAGTCCCAGGTCGGTGCGAGCCAGTCTCGAGATATATATGCTCGGTCACCGACAACTTCCTCTCCAAGGTCAAGGAGGATTGCAACTGGGTTGGTAAGCATGTGGTTGTGCCTACGCCCGAGGAGGCGATCACTACCCACGTGGTGGGTTTCCTGAGTGTTTACACTTATCCCTTCATGTTGGGCCCCTTGGACCCGGTCATCATCGCCTTTTGTAAGAGGTACGAGGTGACCCTAGGCCAAATTCATCCATCCTTTTGGAGGATAGTCATTCTCCTCCGCTTCTTTGTAAACAAGATTGAGGGGTGTCCCTTCACCATCGATCACCTCATACGTCTGTACAGTCCCCGACTCTATCGAGGGGGGCTAATAAAACATGTCCGTCGGGCCAGTAAGGCCACATTCTCGAGTATCGATGAGGATTGGGACCGAGGCTGGTTGGGCTGATTCGTTCGAGTGAAGAGCTCAGACTTAATCCCCGTCGAGGACATGCCATTTCCTGAGAAATGGAACATGAAGCGTAAGTATAACCTTGACTTTAAGATTTTGTTTATCATTTTTCTTTTGCCCTTCTTCTTATTGATTCTTTGTGATGCAACTATTGCTCGGATGCCGGATGCCGTTCCTCGACTCAAGGAGTGGGTCGAGGGCATCGTGTCATAAAAACCATATTCCAAGCGCGCGTGGCACGAACTTTAGAAGGGACGGTGGGAGGCCCGTGCTCACGGTGAGATTTCTCTACTGAGTGAATTAACACTTAGTTTTCTTAGCTATATTCATTCTCACTTTTTCTTCCTTTGTAGGTCTTCCCAAAGATGTCGAAATGAGTCCCCCGTTCGGTGACGAATACGTCATCCCCGAACCATCTATTCCGAGGCAGGATAAAGGGAAGAAGAGAAAAAGGGCTCCGAGTTCTCCGAACTTGGAGAAGAAAAAACAAAAAAGGAGGCTGGTGTGCAAATCCAAGGAAAGTGCCAGCGCTCGGGAAGCCCCATCAGATTCGCTCAGTCGACTGAGGGACTAGTCCGAAGAAGAAGAAGAAGCCTCATAGCTGATGACCCGATTGAGAAGCGATACCGAGTTGCCTCAAACCAGGATAACCGATGAGGTGGCAGTGGCCGAGGCCTCCGAACCAGGGAAGGACGAGGCCATTTTTCCCTGAGCTGTGGAGGTCGACAAGGAGACCACGCCTGGTATTCCTCGGGCTGAGGGAAATGCCCCGAATGATACGCCTGGGGTGATAGATCTTTTCAGGTCACCATCATTCACCGACTCCATGATAAACAAGGCCCAGATGCTGAAAGGACGCACAAATGATGGGCCTCAAGGGGCGGCAGATTCTTTCAACAACTTCTTCGATGGCTTAGATTCTACCGCCTCGGAGGATGTCACCGGGTTAGGTGACTTACCGGTACCAAAGAACATGTCATCTTTGGGAGCCAGCGGATCTTCTTCGATTCCGAGATTAGTAGACCGGTTCCCAGCCCCGAGTGCAGATCCTGACCGGAAGCGATCAATCATCATATCCATACAGGAGGATGCCCGGGTTCTCTTCGCTCCCGTGGGGGTTGCCAGCTATCTTCGTTGCCTGGTGACCGAAAAGGATCAGGCCAAAATGGATGAGGTGGAGGCCCTATGTATTTTCAATGAAGCTCAACATGCATTGAATCGGGTAAATTCGAATGCCTTTTTATTATGTACTTAGATTAAATTGCAAATAATCGTAACATTCTTCTTTGTGGTCGCAGGCATCGGTGCTTCATCACGAAACTTTTCTCCGATATTGGAAAGAGTTAAACAAACACGAGGCTGAAACCCGGGATCTTACTGAGAAGAGGGATGCTTACAAGCTACTTAGTGAGAAGCTCCAGGGCGGGTTAGAAGCGGCTCGGAAGGAACATGTCAACCTGGTCGATCAGGTAAGATGAGTATTTGAAGTTAGTGATGATGATTCAGACGCAGTGGCTAACGACCCGAACTTGCAGGTTCAAAAGAAACTTTACTAGATCGAGCAGCTCCAGGCGGAGGTGGACACGGTGAAAGTTGAGGCCGAAGAATGGAAGAAAAACATGGACCGTCTGGCCTCATAAAAGAAGACTGCCCGAGAACAACTGGCTTCGACTGAGTTCTAGCTCCTGGCTGCAAAAGAAAAAGCCTTGGTACAAGCCAAAAATATCGAGGAGCTCCAGTCTCAACTGAGCTCGGCGATCTCCGGCGAAGAAATTCTGGCCAAGGAACTTGAGGTGGCCAAGTCGGAGATTGTTGTGGTTAAGACCGAGGCTGATGAGAGGGTGGCCCATCATAAGGCCGATGCCGAGGCGGCTCAGGATCAAGTGAGTAACTTGGTGGAGCATATAAAGTGGCAATCCTGAAGGGAGGCCCTCGAGGGAGTTCGAGCTCAGGGTTTTGACCTGTTGGCCAAAATCAAGAATGCCAAGGTGTCCGAAGCCAAGTCCAGGAAGCTGGCTTATCCTGAGGATGAGGATTTCGAGGGATCTGACGATTCGGATGAGTCCGAAGGTAGCGGAGACCCCAAAGGTAATGATGCGGCCCCCGGCAAAGACTAGGCCACTTAGGATCTTTTTAAGCATTTTTTTGTCTTTTGTTTTTTTTAGGCTGATTTGGCCGTTGTAAAGTTTTATATCGGGGCCATTCGACCCTTGTAAAAAGAAATTTCTTATTATGAATATAAGGCCTTTTCATTTCAATAGCTTTCAAATTTTCTCTTTGCCTTGTTTATTTTTATTTGCAAAGATCTAAATGCCTTGGCATGAAACAATTGGTTTTTGTTTATAGACTCGAAGAAACCTTACCTTCAACTATTTCGTTTTAAGGCATCGTGGGGGTTCGGTGTGACCGAAAATTTTCTTTCCCCAAAGTACTTAGACCTTTTTTTTAAGTCATAGTTTGTCGAGGGTAGCATTTGGAATCGGTTAAGAAATTTCAAGGCCTTATTTTTTACGGGCTTCGGACGTCTCCGAGCCATGTTTATGTGGTCGTAGCCTTTATAGTTTGGGTGTTGTCCCGTGTTAATATCATTATCCCCAGTTATCCGAGTTTTCCTTAGATGGCAGTCCCCTAGTGGGGGTGGCCTTAGCCTATAAAATTCAGGGGTTGCCTAATAGATCTTATACCCCCAAGGTCTAATATCGTTCGAGTTTATTTTTCGGACAGCAATCCCCGAGTGAGAGAGTGATTATTCATACTCAGGTTAAGGAAGCCCTTGGGCTCGTTTCCTTTAGGGGATCGGAAGCAGGGAACTCCTTAAGAAATGCAAAGGAAAACATTTTAAAAGACAAGATGTTTGCAAGGAAGAGATTTCTCTTTATTCTTGTGCATAATAGTTGTCACACCCCTTTTTACCCCCAAAAATAAGATATATATATATATATATATATATATATATATATATATATATATATATATATATATATATATATATATGTTATGGATTGTGGGTTAAAGAGTTTTTTCAATTGAAGTGACAAATTTGAGTAGGGATTATTTTATTTACAGAGTCACCACTTGGAGTTAATTTTTCGTTGTTCCAAGTCACCTTTTATTTGAATCCCTAGTCAAAGGAAGGTTTGACTATATTTTTATCGGTCCGCAAAAATAAAGTTCGGGTTAGGAATTCTGTTGACCGGAGAGAAGATATAAGGCATTCTCCGAGTCCCGTAGTTCTAGAAAATATATCATTCTAGCCACCTTACTAGTAAAATATAAGCCACTAGTACCCTAAGTCATGATCAAACCCATCTAAACTTCAGATTTTAACAACATAAATACCACCCTATTGATTTTGAACCAAACAAACTCAAACAACTAAGAATTGACAAAATAGAAACAAGACTTCAAATGGAACTAAAACTCAAACTAACTAGATTAAAACAAATTGATTTGTGCAAACTAAACATAGAACAAACAACTGAATTCATAAGCTAATGCTCAAAATATAAATTAGACAAGCACATTAACAATCGGACGACGACGATCAACAACTAAATAATCGACTAACTAAGTGAACGATTTAACTAATACACTAAAGATCATGTTTAATCAATAACAGTCTAACAAACAACTTAACTAAATAGAGCCATAAAATCTTTGTAGTCTAATTTCATGTGGAATAAGTATTGCAAGAAGGAGCCACCATCTGTGGTGCATTTTAGGGAAGGGTTTCATGTTTGGAGACAAATGCTGAATGCTAGGGAAGAAGTAGAACATGAGATCGTATGGGAATTGAAGAGTGGAACAACTAATATTTGGCATGAAAATTGGACTGGATTGAGTGCACTTTATCATGTATTACCCTAAGACTTTCCAATCAATGAAGGTCTTCAGGAGGTGGCAGAACTGCGGCAAGGGGAAACATGGGATGATCAGCTGCTAGATCAAACTTTCAATGAGGAAATTGCAGAACATATAAGGCTAAATGTGCACTATGAAGGCAGTGAGGGATATTGGGATAAGCCATACTGGATGCCAACTCCTTCATGCAAGTTCAGTGTTAGCAGTGCTTGGCAAATATTAAGGCATAGGACAGATCCTAATCAGGAATTCAAGTTAACGTGGATTAAAGGTTTGCCATTCAAGATATCCTTCTTCTTGTGGAGATTGTGGAGGCAGAAAATAGCCACCGATGACATGTGGAGGAGGCACGGGCAAATGGTGATGTCTAGGTGTTGGTGTTGTCAGCAGCCCCAAGAAGAATCTATTAAGCATATATTTGTCACAAGTCCTACTGCCTCTAAGGTATGGAACTTGTTCATGGGGGCTGCTGGAATTTCTATGCAATTGATTTAATTGAAGCAGATTATAAGGCATTGGTGGTATGTTCAGTGTTGTCCGAAATTAAAGCCACTATTTCAAGCAGTACCAGCTATCATCACTTGGGAGCTTCGGAAGAGAAGAAATACAGGTAAACATGGTGGTTCAATGTCCACAAATAGGGTGATTCATGAGATAAATAGGACATTTCATCAATTAGCAAGGGTGAGGTATGATTGGATCCCTAATATTCCATTGTTATGGCCAGACATGATTCAATAGTTTGAAGGATATAAACCTATATTGATCACTACAAGAGTAACATGGCAGCTTCCTTGTCATGGCTGGTACAAATGTAATACTGATGGAGCTTCAAAGGGCAATCTTGGACCTAGCTCCTTAGGCTTTTGTGTGAGGGATGATGAAGGTGATGTGGTGTATGCTAGGGCAGTAGACCTGGGAGTGACAACTAATGTGGTGGCTGAAGCTAAGGCTATTCTTCAAGGGTTGGAATATTGTGTGGAGCATGATTTTTACCCTCTCATACTGGAGACTGATTCATTGGTGATGAAGAAGGTGATAGAAGGGTAATGGGATCCTCCTTGGGTAATTACACAGGATGTGAAGAAAATTATAGAGATGAAGGACAACTTCAATGTGATCTTTCAACATGTGTTCAGAGAAGGCAACTCAGTGGCGGATTTTATAGCTAACATTGCGTTCTCTTTTGCAGGTACATCTGAGTTTCATTCATTCTCTGAACTGCCTAGTGCAGGGAGAAGGTTGATCAATCTAGACAAATCTCAATCACCTAACCTTAGGATTAGGATAGCAAAGAGAAGAACCCCAGACTGATGGCTTCACAAGATTGGACTCTGTACAAACTGATATGTCCAAATGCTAAGGAAAATGCTGAACCCATCATATGGTATTTTTGGAGATTGTTGAATCATTTCTCAGTGGTATTAGCATGCTTTCAAGCTCAATCTGAGGATGGTTTAGCAATGTTTTGAATGATGACTACATTAAAGGTTCTAGTAGGGAAGGATCTGAGATTACAAGATCACAAAAAGGCACATTCTCAAAGGCTGGCCTTTGCCTTGCAAAGTCTTCATAAATCCAGATCATTCCTGGCTTTTGCCTTGTAAAGCCAGCCTAAAGTCAGATCATGCCTGGCTTTTGCCTTGTAAAGCCTGGCTAAAGCCAGCCCATGCCTGGCTTTTGCCTTGTAAAGCCTGTCTAAAGCCAGCTCACGCCTGGCCTTTGGCTTGCAAAGCCTGCCTAAAGCCAGCTCAAGCCTGGCTTTTGCCTTGCAAAGCCTGCCTAAAGCCAGCGCATGCCTGGCCTTTGCCTTGTAAAGCCTTCCTAAAGCCAGCTCAAGCCTGGCTTTTGCCTTGCAAAGCCTGCCTAAAGCCAGGCTCCTCTTCCACATATTAATCTTGATGAGTGAGCACATGATTAATACTTGAACAAAATCAGTTCACTACATATGGAGATCATATAGTAGCGACACTTGGAGGACGATGCAGACTTCAACTCTGCGGTGGAGATGTTTGGAATTCATTTTAGCCTATGGACAATATACCCTGGCGCCTGGTGAGAGCTTGATAGGTGCTGCTTGGTATTTGCCAATGACAATTGGATTCACATACACTAATAGGAAAAGGAAGTATTCAACTTACCAAGAAGTGGCTGCCCGACCATGGAACACTTATTTTATTTCGGTAGACACCAAATCCAATGAACTTGGTGTCATACCATAAGGAAATGAATGTTCTTGGCTCGGAATTAGGCTAAAACAGAGGAGGAGTGGTGCGGCAGTAGTGGCGGGTCGGCGGTGAGGGTGGCTGGCCGGCGTCGACGAGGATTTTAGGGTTAAAATAGGTAGGAAATAATAGATATCAATGAGATCTATCCGTTTATGTATGTATTACAGGGTGTGGAAGGTTAAAACTCGAGGAATTTTGAGGCAGCAACGGCTAAGGTTTTTTCCAGATTTAGGTAGATCTGTGGAGATTGGTAGAGATTTGAAGGATTTGAGGCTTGGATTCATGAAGAAGAGGTTGAGAGGAAGAAGCGGTGAAATTTTGGTGTGATTTTGACAACGGCCGCCACCGTTGGGCGATTTTCAACGGCGGAGGACAACGACAGTGGGTGGTGTGACATAGAGGAGAAAGAGAAGAGAGAGGAAGAAGAGAGGGAGGAGAGTAATAAGGGAAATGAGGCAAAATTTTGACTATTCTAGGCTTTAAATACTGGGGATAGGGAGTGAATGAGAACCGTTGGATCATGAGGGAATGGATGGGTGGGATTTAATGTTAGTGAACAACACAAAACTACATAGTTTTGAAGCCTTCCAGGCCAAAGCATATGGACCAGGTCTTGGGCTGTTGGGCCGCTGATTTTGGTCCAATATTTGGGCCAATTTTGGCTTTAAAAATGATAAAACCCAATCCTCTAACCCCCGTATCAAAATTTTTAACATAATCTAACTTTAGAAGCCTAAAAATACACACATAATAATCCTAAAAATTATAATGTAGAAGAAAAAAACAAGAGCAAAAATTAGGCATTTACAGCTGCCCCTCTTTGCTCGAGAACATGAAGAGTTTTCGTACAAAGATAGTGAGTGTCATGACTAATTTTGCTCACATATGACTCTAATGAAAGTATGTTTTTTTTAAAAAGTTGACCGAACCTTGCTTCTGAAATTGCCTACATATCCTTGGCTATAAAGGAATCAGGTCAGTATAGTTCTGGAAAACTTTTGGTAGCTGGGACACTAGAGTTAAGACTGCTACTGCTTGCTATTGTTGTTGTTGTTACTGTTACTGCTGCTTACATCAAAAGGAAAAGATAAGAGAACTACATATGCCTGCAAGCTAAGAGTTACAAAATTCCTATCTATGTGTCTTCTGAAGTCAAATCTTGATTCTTGACCTACTCGCTTGTGTTGACCTTAGATTAGATCTTGATGCTATTTGAAGAAAATATTATGGCTCATTCTCGATTGCTTGCTTTCCGGATCAAAATTTGAGAAAATGAATCTTGAGAAGCTGGGCTGCTGACACATTATCAAAGCTAACTCCAACTATCTTGTGATCGAAAGACTTCTCTCTTCTAATGAGAAACTGAAACTGCAAGCTTTAATCGTCGCTTGTGCTATATGGCGAAGCCTGCAAAAGCCATCAAAGACGAACAAAACGAACAAAATTTTTCTGCCCCAGTCTGGCAATAAGAAAATTTTGTGAGTTATTAGATAAGCTATAAACTATCTAATTTACTGAAAGAAAGACAAAACAATAGTATAAACTAGCTATGCGAAGATATGTAACCACGAGGTAGTACCCTGTGTTACCAAAGGAAATGGAATTAAAGGTAGTTTAGAATTTTGTTATAAATATATACCGCTAATTCTAAACATAAATATACTGGTTGCATTCTTCTTTTTTATTTCTTTTGTTTCTTTCCCTTTTCAAATAATGGTTTGGTAAAAAATTAGTCACATGGCTCATTTTATCTTTGCCTAATAACTCTTCATGTTTTCAAGCAAAGAGGGGCATGCTGTGAGCACCTAATTTTTGACTATGCTTGAATTTTTTATCACGTTTTAGTATGTAAATATTTTTCGAATTTAATCTACATATTTTAGCCTTTATTTTATTTTACTTTTTAGTAGGTTTAGTTGACAAAATTGAAAATCACAAAAGTATTTTACATTTTTTGCTAACTGAATAGTAGTTAGATTTTTAAATAAATTTCTTTCTTTTAATGTCCCATTAGTTTAGATAATTCATAATTTTGTTTCATCTTCAGAAGAATAGAATTGAAAACAAACAAAAAGAAGAAGAAGAAGAAGAAAACAGAAAGAAAAACGTGAAAAAGCAAAAGAAAAGTCAAAGAGGAGAGAAAAGAAGGTTCAATTGGGAACCCCTTAAATTGATTTTTCTCCATATTTCCACTCAAAAAATCATGGGCCCTCTTTCCCTAATAAAAATTTATTCTTCTCTATCACAAAATGTTCCTCTGGTGGGACCACATGGCTTCTTCCAGTTTATTTCCTTCTATCCAAGATTTTTACACTCACACACATTATATAAGACAACTGATCCCCATTAGACAAAAAACCCTAGCCGCCCCCTTCTCTTTCTTTACTCTTGTAAATTTTTAATTTTTGTATTAAGATTTGAAAGCTAATTCTATTTCCCGTTTTTTCAAAAGAGTTGTGGAATCCAAACTAATGGCTGCTTATCTCCATTCGAGTATTTGAGTTCCACCCTAGAGTTTTGACCTATATTTGGTCTGGGTTTGCTGTTGTCGAGTTACTTTTTACGAAATTAGTTGAACGACGAGGTTTCAAGCTCCGATCATTAGTCAATTTTCTGTTTTGTCTGACTTTGAAGTACAAATAGGCGTGACAGCTCTGGCGACTTCGCTGGAGAATTCAAGAATTCGAGCTTGTACATTGAATTTATTTGGCTTTATTAATTTTTGTAGATATTGTGATTTATTTGGGTCTAATGTGTAACTTGTCCACTTTTTACCGCTTCGATATTGTTGAATTGTACATATAAATTGTCTTCTCACATACCCCCTCTGAGTCTTCTGAATATAACCCTGGGAATCGCGGATACACGCCCCATTCATTTTTGAGATAAAACCGATGGACCTGGGTTCCCGGTGAAGGATTATTAGTCACCCATATTTAAGAACGGGGAGGATTATTGCTCCCGGTACGCTACCCCTTCCCAACTCGAGTTGTCCGCTCATTTTATGACCAGTCTAGATACACCTCATCCCCTAAAATTTTTAAAACCTATAACAACAAGCCACATTCCTGGTTATCCCTAATAGGATCGTTTTGTTGCATCATGTGCATTTCACTTAGCAAAACTCGATACAGGGGTCGGGTCTGTATAAGACATGTATCATTTTTGAGACCATCATGTTCACTTATGTGCTACTTGCTGCATCATTTGGAAGGCTTGCTTGCATTGTGGACTGGCTTTAGAAAATTAAAAAAAATAAATTATTTCCCCAGTTTTGTACAAATAATCCGTTTTACTATAAATAAATAAAAAAAATAAAAAGTGGTCAAAATATATCAAGCCTTGGACCGAACTACACGGGTCTGATTCTCACTGGATGTGAGATACGTAGGCAAACCTCATTGGTTCCGGCCCCAATTTTCAAAATTCAAAAATATTTTCCTTTACTTCCTTCTTTAGAAAAGTCTTTCTTTGAGACACAAATTTTTAAAAATATCCAAAAATATTTTCTTTTAATTTCTTCTCAAAATCCAAAAATATTTCCATTCTTTTTCAGAAGTTTTTGTTTCGAAAATTGAAAAGAAAATTCAAAATTCAAAAATATTTCCTTTTTTCTTTAGAAGTCTTTCTTTCATAAATTCAAAATAAAATTTTAAAAATTCAAAAATATTTCATTTCCTCTTTAGAAGTTTCTTCTTTCAAATTCCAAAAAAACAAAATGAAATTGAAAAAAATATATTTTATTTCTTCTTTAGAAGTCTTTCTTTTCAAAAATTCTCAAAAAATAATGGTTTTGTTTTGGAGCTATTTTGGGAGGGGGTGATTTCGAGCAGATTTCGTGGCTGTTGTTGGGTGTTTTTGGGAGAAAACTGATGTGTTTTTGGCAGCATTTTTGAGATGATTTTGGGGTCCTCTGGAGCTGGTTTATGGACTATTTTTTTATAGCTGAAAGTGACCAGCTTTTCATGAGTTTTAGAGGCTTATTTTTGAGGGTGTAAGATGATGCCTTCCTCATCTTTTCACGCCCCTTTTCCCTTGTTGTCTCCCTCTTTCCTCCTCCCTTTTTTGACTTTTTGTTGTGTGCGTTTATATTAGTAAAAGAGAGTGGGAGTGTGAGTTGTTAAAGTGTAAGGGTGGGGGAAGTGGGAAGTTAGGTATTGGGGAGATGAGTGGGGAAAATTCAAGTATGGTGAAAAATTAGGTGCTCACAGCATGCCCCTCTTTGCTTGAAAACATGAAGAGTTTTCAAGCAAAGAAAAGATGAGCGATATGGCTAATTTTATGCTATACCATTATTCAAAATGGAAGAGATAAGAGAAAAGAGTGCAACCGAGTCCTGGTTTTGGACAACCTACATATCCCGGGTTATAAGGGAATCAGATCGCGTGTAGTTTAAGGAAAATGATGGAATGTTGAGTTGGAGAGTCGAGTGAGGTTCCGTCGAGGCTCAGGTCTGTATTCCTATTATTACATCAAAATCAAAAGAAACTAAACAATCCTATCAGCTATGAGTTACTAGATTCATATCTATAAGTCTTCTAAAACTTGATCTTGAGTCTTGACTGGTTCTTCACGCAGACACTGATCTGAACCTTGATGCTTGCTAGCTGCATGTGCTAGTTCATTTTTCTATGGCTTCTTCTGATCAAAACAGAAAATGCAATGCTCGTGACTTCAGTCCTGTCTTGAGTAGTCCACATCCTTTCATCTGCTTCTGCATTTGGATTCACTTATTTTCCTTTTTTTTCTTTATTCTGGATTGAGAATTCTTCTTTTGGTCATCTTGAACCCTGTGCCTAGAGGTAAAACCTGCTCAGACATAAAAAAATGAACGAACGAAATTTTTCTGCCACAATTTTCACTAGAAAAATTTTGTGAGTTATTGTAACAAAATTCTAAACTACTTCTTTATTAAAAACACTAAAATATCGGGAATGGTATACCCTGGAAAAACATGAAGATGATTTTTGGTTTTTGGAATGGTGTACCCTTCTTGTCAAAATGATGTCTCAACTAAGAATTTGTGTACCTTATGTTAGAGAAATGCGACTAAAGAATAGTGTACCCTATATTAATAAAGATATTAGGGAGTCATGTACCCTGCATTTAAGCTCAAATCAACTAGGGAGTGATGTTCCCTATGTTACTAAAAGGAAATGTAACCAGGGGTTGGCATCTAATATTACTGAGAAAGAATGTAACTAGGGGTTAATACCCTATATTACTGATATGAAATGTAACCAGGGGTTGCCAACCTGTATTATTGAAAAGAAAATGTAACTAGGGGTTGGCGCCCTGTAATACTGAAAAGGAAATATAACCAGGGGTTGGCGCCCTATATTACTGATAAGGAAATGTAACCAGGGGTTAGCGTCCTGTATTACTGAAAAGGAAATGTAACTAGGGGTTGGTACCCTGTATTATTGAAAAGGAAATGTAACCATAGGTTGGTACCCTTTATTATTGATAAAATGTTGAATCCCCTTTGGCGAAAAGGTTCTACCTGGGTTAAACTACAAAAATCAAGCCTGGGCGAAGAGTACTTCTACCTGGAAATATGAGTTGAATCCCCCTAGGTGAAAAGGTTCTACTTAGGTTAAACTATGAAAAGCAAGCCTGGATGAAAAGTACTTCTACTCGAAAATATGAGCTGAATCCACCTACGCGAAAAGGTTCTACTTGGGTTAAGCTATGAAAAGCAAGCCTGGGCGAAGAGTACTTCTACCCGAAAATATGAGCTGGATCCCCCTAGGCGAAAATGTTCTACCTGGGTTAAGCTACGAAAAATAAGCCTAGGCGAAGAGTACTTCTACCCGGAAATATGAGCTGGATTCCCCTAGGCGAAAATGTTCTACCTGGCTTAAGCTACGAAAATCAGCTTGGGCGAAGAGTACTTCTACCCGAAAATATATGCTAGATCCCCTAGGCGAAAAAGGTTCTACCTGGGTTAAGCTATAAAAAACAAGCATGGGCGAAGAGTACTTCTACCTGGAACTATGAGCTGAATCCTCCTAGGCGAAAAGGTTCTACTTGGGTTAAGCTATGAAAAGCATCATAAGCGAAGAGAATTTCTACCCAGAACTATGAGCTGGATCCCTCTAGGCGAAAAGGTTCTACCTAGGTTAAGCTATGAAAAATATCCAGAGCAAAGAGTGTTTCTACCCGAAACTATGAGCTGGATCCCCTAGGCGAAAAGGTTCTACCTGGCTTAAGCTACGTAAAACATCCTGAGCGAAGAGTACTTCTACCCGGAACTATAAGCTGGATCCCCCTAGGCGAAAAGGTTCTACCTGGGTTAAGCTATGTAAAACATCCTAAGCGAAGAGTACTTCTACCCGGAACTATAAGCTGGATCCCCCTAGACGAAAAGGTTCTACCTGGGTTAAGCTACGTAAAACATCCTGAGCGAAGAGTACTTCTACCCAGAACTATGAGCTAGATCCCACTAAGAGAAAAGGTTCTACCTGGGTTAAGCTACGAAAAGCAAGTCTGGGTGAAGAGTACTTCTACCCAAAACTCCCCCTAGGCGAAAATGTTCTACCTGGGTTAAGCTACGTAAAACAAACCTGCACGAACAGTACTTCTACACGAAAATATGAGCTGGATCGCCCTATGCGAATAGGTTCTATCTGGGTTAAGCTACATAAAACGGCCTAAGCGAAGAGTACTTCTACCCGGAAATATGAGTTGGATCCCCCTAGGTGAAAAAAGTTTTACCTGGGTTAAGCTACGTAAAGCAACCTGCACGAAGAGTACTTCTACCTCGAAAATATGAGTTGGATCCCCTAGGCGAAAAAGGTTTTACCTGGGTTAAGCTACGTAAAACAGCCTGAGCTAAGAGTACTTCTACCTAGAAATATGAGCTGGACCCCCTAAGTAAAAATGTTCTACCTGAGTTAAGCTACATAAAAGAAAATGGAGATTTTGCAGAAACTTACCTTTGGTGATATTCGTCCTTTAAGAATCGCCATTCTGCACTGCTTTGTTCCTGCTTCAAACAAAGAAAAATTGTGAGTTTTAAAAGTGGTGGTCGGTTTGTGCTCTTGATGACTTTGGCAGCTTGGCTTTGTGCCCATTCGCTTCAGGAAGACCGACTGTATTGGTAGTTGACTACAGTGCTGGTAGACTCTGTTGTTGCTTTCAAGAGACTTTCGCTCTCTGTACCAACCCTGATTGTGTTTGTGGCTCAATTAGCCTTATCCCAACTGGAGATCTTTGCTTAGGTGATCTTTTCTGATATCTTGAATGACTTTTTGCTTTTCGAGAAATTTGTTTGTCAGAGAGAATCGCAACTGGGTATGTGCCTTTTGCATGATGTGCACACTTCATAGTCTCTATTGAGTACTACAGGGAACCCGTAATCAATCTTGCGATCTTTTCTTTGCTTGTTTTTGACAAGTAGGTAGACAGAAATATTCTTTCGGGGGAACCTTTGTATTGCACGAATCCTCAAGACCTGTCGACAGTAACAACTATGTATGCATGTTACCTCTCTGATAATGTTATCTTGAATGTTCTGGCCAGAATTTGCTTTGTGCAACTGAAAAGCTGGTAGCAGATTTTGAAATCCTTTCTTACTTGTTTTGACAAGGACTGACTCAAAGCAAAGGATATAATGATGGGAAGAAATAATATTTACAAGAGATGCCTTCATCAGGAAGGAGAGAAGGAAAGGTTTTTTTTATTATTATATATATAAAGAAGGAAGAGGCTTTTTTTTTTTAATGAGTTAACTAGCCTTAATGATCATGATATGAATTTTGGACTCAACGGCCTGATCTATCAAACTGATCTAATCATTCCTTTCGTTATTCCTTCAGGCCTTGAAGTCGGACTTGTTTGTGTTAATTCTTTGCATCAGTTTCACGACTTACTTTTGACCAGTGGTGCCCCGAGAGGTTTTCACCAACAAGTCTCTCTCATTTATTTATCTCTATTTACCGTCGTCTTACAGTGTCTGTGAGGGTTTTCACTAGTAAGACTCTCTCATTTTTTTCCATTTTTTTTCTTAATTCCTTGAGTGAGAACCATGACCATGTCCTCCATATGACAACCATTACTTATTGCGGATTTCCCTTGGCATTCTCAAAACTGATCAGGAGGTTTTGTTTGAAAGACTTTTGGATATGGTTAGAGATAAAGGACGGCATAAATGCTCAAGGTAGACTAAAAATGATGGATTTTACACTCACAACTTTTGAAATCGACTCTTTCAAAAAAAAAAACTAAAACAAAGTCATGCCCCAGTTTTAGATACTGGATTTGTTTTTTGGAATTCTTATTTGGTTGGACCGAACCGCGTAAGGCTGTCTACGTATCCCTTTTGTAAGGAATCAGGTCAAACGTAATTCAAATATCTGACCTAACTATTTTTTTTATCTCTTTCTGTTTCTTTGTTATTTTTCAAAACAAGTGCCCCAACTTTTATTTTCTAGGGGCATGGACCTTTTACTGATTTTTTTTCTTTTTTTTTTCACTTGAACTTTCTAAGAGTTGCCCTAGTTTGTACTTTTGGGGCATGGACTTTTCTATTTATTTTTTATTCCTTTTGTTTGGGCTTTTAACTCGAAACTTGATTCCAAAAGAGGATGGTCAAAGAAAATAACACAAGCTCAAAAAGGAGTACCGAAGGGTATAAAGTGTTTGGATAGCAGAAAAAGGGCCTCCCAGCCTCAAGAACGCCAAACATAGTATCCTTTCGCGATCACAGCATTGATGAACATGTCTGTCTTCTTGGTGTGTCGTGGTCAAAAGACACTTTTCATCCATTAATGTCAAACTTTCCACCAAACTTCAATTGATTCTTCCTCAAACCCGATCTTTACAATGATTCAAAGGTAGAATCCTTAGCCTCCACGGGTATGACTATAGTTCTACGTGCATTTTTTTCGAGCTTAATTCCAAAGTGTTCCAACTCTTTATTCATCCTCAAAAGTGTCGTGTTCTCAGTTATCCAATTCAAGAGTAGATCAATTTTATAAAAGCTGGCCAAAAATTTCGCATGCATGTCATGTCACTAAGACTAGCGGCCAAAAAATTAAGCATATAATGACACAAAGGGACAATCTGTATTTTATTAAATAAAGTATGGAAGGATTTGACAATAAGACAAACAAACTGAAATCTCGGTTACAACCCTGAATAACCCAGATAACAGAAAAGACGATAAAATAAGCTACCAAGACTCCTCCCTGGCTAAAGAGGAATGACTTTTCAGTTACCAAGCGATATCTTAGCCACAGACTTGCACATCAGCATTACTATGGCATTCAACCATTTTTATTGCTATAGATTCAATACTCAAATTTGGACTTTTTGATCAAACCATTCTTAATATTGACTATCGGATTTCAGGAGTGACGGCATGGGAGATTTCATAGCAATTAATTTCCCAAAGGATTTGAGAAGAAATTAAATGAAAATAGTTTTGGATATTTTTTAAAAATTGGGGTCTCAAAGAAAAACGTTTTTAAAGAAGGAAGTAAAGGAAAATATTTTTGATGTTTTAAAAATTGGGGCTAGAATCGATGAGGTTTGCCTACGTATCTCACATCCGGTGAGAATTAGACCCGCGTAGTTCGGTCCAAGGCTTGATAGATTTTGACCATTTTTGATTTTTTTTAATCTATTTATAGTAAAATAGATTATTTGTACAAAACTGGGAGAATGATTTTTTTTTTCAACTCCGCTCAACTAATTTTCTAAAGGCAGTCCACAATGCAAGAAAGCCTTCCAAATGATGCAGCAAATAGCACATAAGTGAACATGATGGTCTTAAAAAGGATATCTGTCTTATACGGACCCGACACCTGTGTCGAGTTTCACTAAGTCAAATGTACATGATGTAACAAAATAATCCTGCTAGGGATAACCAAGCATGCGGCTTGTTCTTCTAGGTTTTAAAAATCCTAGGGAATGAGGTGTATCTAGACTGGCCATAAAACGAGCGGACAACTCGAGTTGGGAAGGGGTAATGTACCGGGAGCAATACTTCTCCGGCTTAACTACTGGACCCTCCCCGTTCTTAAATATGGGTGACTAATAATCCTTCACCGGGAGCCCAGGCCCATCGACTTTATTTCAAAAAATAATGGGGCGCGTATCCGCGATTCCTAAGGATATATTCAGAAGACTCAAAGGGGGTGTATGAGAAGATAGTTTATATGTACAATTCAACAATATCAAAGCGGTAAAAAGTGGACAAGTTGCACATTAGGCCCAAATAGATCACAATATATACAAAAATAATAAAGCCAAATAAAGTCAATGTACAAGCTTAAATTCTTGAATTCTCCGGCAGAGTCGCCAGAGCTGTCACACCCCCTTTTACCCCCCAAAAGATATGTATGTTATGGATTGTGTGGGGTAAAAGAGTTTTTTCAATTAAAGTGACAAACTTGAGTAAGGGTTATTTTATTTACAGAGTCGCCACTTGGAATTGAGTTTTTGGGTGTTCCAAGTCACCTTTTATTTGTATCCCTAGTCAAAGGAAGGTTTGACTTTATTATTATTGATCTGCGAAAATAAAGTCCGGGTAAAGAATTTTGTTGACCGGGGAGAAGGTGTAAGGCATTCTCCGAGTCCCGTAGTGCTAGCACGGTCGCTTTTATTGACTAAGATTGGCTTGAGTTAATTTTTGGATAAACTATGCTTTATTTGATTCTTATGTTTTACCTATGTCCGCTTTTATTGCCTGCTATTTGTAACTATGAAATTATCTTAAAACGAATCACGTGTATGTGTATTCGTTTTGTTTGGTATGTCAAAGTCATGCCACGCGTACGTGTACACGACTAATAACACTTTATTAATTTAAGATTGTTTCGCCCAAAGTTGCACGAACGCATACCTTGGTTTTAATTTTGAAAATCGTAATTATGTCACGCGAACGTATACATAATCTTGATAATTGATTAAAGGAGTGCCTAAAGTATTCTACGAATTAAGAATTATTTTTTCTAAATTAGTTTTGAGATTATTGTGAGGCTATAAATTATGAATATGGCATTGTTGGAGGCCAAGAAATATTTTAGCTATTTGGTGTATTGACAAGTTATCTACATTTAGAAATATTTACAACTTACTACTTTATCTTTAAAACTATGAGATATTTATCTACTATGAAAAATGGGCCATCTAACATGGAATATTACTCGACCCAAATTTCTCTTCTCGTTGCCAACCCAAATTCAATACCCAACAAGAAAACACTTCATAGACCAAAAATGTTCAAATCCTCTACACCCCATCAATCTTCCCTTAGTTAATTAATCTATTTTACGACTTACCCGAGATTTATACAAACAATAAACTACAACACTGAAAATTCATTAGATGAAGATTACATCAAATAAAAGAAATTAATAGGTACTTACAAGATTCAACATTAACTAACTAAAAGAAATTTATATATCCAATCCTATAGAATTTAATCAATAAAAAAAATCACTTAAACACAATATCCACCAAACAATATCATCATTCACTGAAAAATTGAATAAATCATTTAAGCAAGAAACTTATCCAAAATAAAGACCAAGCAGTTGAGAAAGAGGACCCTTTATAGATGAAAACTTCTTGAGGTTACACCATCGCTACAGCTAAAAATGGAAACAAGACTTTGACCGGAACCCTCGATGAGGATCCCAACCGCAACCTCCATTGGTGGTGTTTGGGGTAAGTTCCAGCTGCTATTTTGTGAGTTTCGGGGCTGTTTTTGAGCAATTTGGTGGTTGTTTTCGCAACTTATATTTTGGGGTAGCTTTTGAGGTATTTTGGGGTGAGTTTTAGGTGCTGATTTTGCTGAGTTTTGGGGGTGAAAGAAGCTAATTTTCGTGACTGTTTTTTAACTGGTTTTGGGGTGAGGTTTTAGGAGCTAAAATGAGGTGTTTGTTTGCTGATTTTCGCTGGGAAATTGGGGCTGTTTTTCGGCTCATGATTGTTGGGTTTGGGGAGTATTTTTCAGACATAAATATACTGGTTGCAATACCGGTTGAAATAAAAAAGAAGAAATTAGTGCGGTATATATTTATAATAAAATTCTAAACTACCTCTAATTCCATTTTCTTTGGTAACACAGGGTACTGCCCCGGGGTTGCATATCTTCACATAGCTAGTATGTGAAGATATGCAACCACGGGGCAGTATATGTGAAGATATGCAACCACGGGGCAGTACCCTGTGTTACCAAAGGAAATGAAATTAGAGGATGGTACCCTGTATTACTGAAAAGGAGCGTAACCAGGGGTTGGCACCCTGTATCACTAAGAAGAAATATAAATAAAGGTTGGCACCCTGTATCACTAAGAAGGAATGTAACCAGGGGTTGGCACCCTATATTACTAAGAAGGAACGTAAACAAGGGTTGGCACCCTGTATCACTAAGAAGGAATGTAACCAGGAGTTGGCACCCTGTACTACTAAGAAGGAATGTAACTAGGGATTGGTACCCTGTATTACTGGAAAGATATGGAACCAGGGGTTGATGCCCTGTATTACTGATAAAGTGTTGAATCCCTCTAGGTGAAAAGGTTCTGCCTGAGTTAAGCTACGCAAAACATCCTGAGCAAAGAGTACTTCTACTCGGAACTATGAGCTGGATCCCCCTAGGCAAAACAGTTCTACCTGAGTTAAGCTATGTAAAATACTCTGAACGAAGAGTACTTTTACCGGGAACTATGAGCTGGATCACCTTAGGTGAAATGGTTCTACCTGAGTTAAACTACGTAAAACAACCTGAGCGAAGAGTACTTCTACCCGGAACTATGAGCTGGATCCCCTAGGCGAAATGGTTCTACCTGAGTTAAGCTACGTAAATCACCCTCAGCGAAGAGTACTTCTACCCGGAACTATGAGCTGGATCCCCTAGGCGAAATAGTTCTACCTGAGTTAAGCTACGTAAAACAACCTGAGCGAAGAGTATTTCTACCCGAAACTATGAGCTGGATCCCCCTAGGCGAAATAGTTCTACCTGAGTTATACTTCTACCCGGAACTATGAGCTGGATCCCCCTAGGCAAAAAGGCTCTACCCGAGTTAAGCTACGTAAAACACCCTGAGCGAAGCGTACTTCTACCCAGAACTATGAGTTGGATCTCCCTAGGCGAAATGGTTCTACCTGAGTTAAGCTACGTAAAATACCCTAAGCGAAGATTACTTCTACCTAAAACTATGAGCTGGATCCCCCTAGGCGAAATGGTTCTACCCGAGTTAAGCTACGTAAAATACCCTGAGCGAAGAGTATTTCTATCCGGAACTATGAGTTGGATCCCCCCAGGCGAAATGGTTCTACCCGAGTTAAGCTACGTAAAACACCCTCAGCGAAGAGTACTTCTACCCGAAACTATAAGCTGGATCCCCCTAAGCGAAATAGTTCTACCTGAGTTAAGCTACGTAAAACACCTTGAGCGAAGAGTACTTCTACCCGGAACTATAAGTTGGATCCCCCTAGGCAAAAAGGTTGTACCCGATTTAAGCTACGTAAAACATCCTAAGCGAAGAGTACTTCTACCCGGAACTTTGAACTGGATCCCCCTAGGCGAAAAGGTTCTACCTGAGTTAAGCCACGAAAATGGGAGATATGAACAATAGTGATGCATGCTAAAAATAAAAGAAAATGGTGATTTTAAGGAGCTTACGTTTGGTGACATTCGTCCTTCGAGAATCGCCATTCTGCACTGCTTTGTTCTTACTTCAAACAAAGAAAAAATTATGAGTTTTTAAAGTGGTGGTCGGTTTGTGGACTTGATGCCCTGAGTAATTTGAATTCACGACCACTCCGCTGTCGAAGAAATGATTTTGTTAGTGTGGTACCGAGGTGCTCGGATACTCTATATCGCTTTCTGGAGACCTTGTCTTCCTGACGTTTCCCTTGGCTGTTTCATACCCGGATGCCCATGGTACCGCTAACCTTGTCCCTAAGGCAAGGAAATTTTCCTTTAAAATTAAACTTAGTTGTCTTGCACCCAAAACCAGTTTGTGTCTGTAGTGCTTATCAACTTTTCCTATGAAGCAAGTCTTGCTTAGGCGACCTTTTCAGTTTCTTTGAGACACTTTGTCCGCCTTATCAAAAGGGATCACAGATGGATTCCTGCCTTCGTCAATACCGTATATGCTCCAAATTGTGCTCGGTACTACGGGGGAACTATAGCCAGATTTGTAGCCATTTTGTTTGCTTCACTTTTGATGCAAGATTAGACCGAAAAGGACTTAAAGAAAAATTATGGGAAAAAGCAGAAGAGCAATTGAAAGCGAAAAAGGAATTGTGTCTAAACAAAAGGTATCCCTTTCGGGGAGAGGAATAGGGAGACTAATCTGGAGGCGTGTGCCGACTTCAATGAATCATGAAATGCATTTTGGACTAGACGCATGATCCGTCTGAACTGTTTAATTCTCAAAATCCGTCGCAATTGTTCATCTTGAAACTGTCTTGGTTGTGCTCATGTCGGAGCATTGAACACCCTCATTCGGCTAGTAGCGCCCTTTGCGGGTGTTCGCTAACTGACCTCTCTCATTTATCTACTTACCGTCGCCTTATGGTGCCCGTCTGGGTTTTCACCAATAAGAATCTCTTATTTCTCTGCTCACTGTCGCCTTACAGTGCCCATATGGTGAATAAGACTCTCTCATTTCTTTTCTTTTTTTTTTTTACTAAGATACGACATGCTGAAGTTTGCCCAATGCCCTTGGCATGGGGACTTCAAATATTCTCAAAGATTGATTAGAAGTTCTTAACAAGGAAAAGGCAAAAAGAACCTTGAACGAATTACAAGTTTTGGAACCGTTTCTACAGAAAAAAACCGTAAAATAAAACAAACTTCTGCCCCAGTTTTGGAGTATTGGGAATATGAATTTTTTGTTGTGATGGGACCGAACCCATGGTAAGGCTGCCTACGTATCCTTTCGGAATCAGGTCGGACGTAGTTCACTAAACTCAGAAGGTTTGTTGTTTGATTTTTTTTCTTTTCTTTCTCTTTTTTCTCCTTTCTTTTTTTTCATTTTTGCTTTTACAAGTACACGAGTTCCAACAGAGGAAAAACAAAGAAGACAAATACGGCTCAAAAGGGTTAACAAAAGGGTGACACCTATTTGGGATAAAGACCAATAATAGCCTTCGTCATCTCGATTTGAGAAAATAATGCATGAATGTTCTACAGTGGATATATATCAAACATAATATCTTTTGACTGCATCTGCGTTAATCGTCATGTCTGGTACCCGTCCTTCTTTATCTACCAAGTGCAAGGCCCCTTTTGGTAACACTTTCTTGATGATGTAGGGTCCTTGCCAGTTCGAGAAGAACTTTCCTTTAGCTTCTACTTGGTGTGGAAGAATGCGTTTCAAAGTGAGTTGGCCTACCTCAAAGTGTCGTGGATGCACTTTCTTATTGTAAGCGCGTGCCATTCTTTTCTGGTATAATTGGCCAAAACATAATGCTGCTAGCCATTTTTCATCAATCAGCATCAGTTATTCCAAACAGGTCTTTACCCATTCTGTATCTTCAAACTCTGATTCCACAACGATTCGGAGAGAGGGAATTTCAACCTCGGCCGGTATTACAACATCCATTTCGTATACCAGTAGATAAGGAGCTGCACCAACAGATGTGCAAGCAGTCGTGCGTTATCCTAAAAGAGCAAAAGGCAACTTTTCATGCCATTGTCTGGAACCTTGAATCATCTTCCTAAGAATCTTCTTGATGTTCTTGTTTGCCGCTTCAGCGGCTCCATTAGCTTTTGGCCGGTAAGGGGTAGAATGGCGATGCACAATTTTAAATTGCTCGCATACCTCCTTCATCAAATGACTATTTAGATTGGATGTATTGTTAGTAATAATGGTCTTTGGGATACCAAAGCGACATATGATGTTGGAATAAACAAAGTCTACCACTGCTTTCTTGGTGACTGCTTTGAAAGTGACAGTCTCCACCCACTTGGTGAAGTAATCAATTGCAATCAAAATGAATCTATGCCCATTTGAAGCCTTTGGTTCGATTGGCCCAATAACATCCATTCCCCAAGCAACGAAAGGCCAAGGAAAGGACATGGGATGTAACTCCGAAGGAGGCGAGTGAATCAAGTCACCATGAATCTGGCATTGGTGACACTTGCGAACAAAACTGAAGCAATCTCGCTCCATAGTAAGCCAATAATACCATGCTCGCAGAATCTTCTTCGCCAAAACATATCCATTCATGTGAGGTCCGCATACCCCCGAATGCACTTCACTCATGATCCGTTCAGCATCTGTGGCGTCTATGCATCTCAACAAGTTCAAATCCGGGGTCCTTTTGTACAAAATTTCCCCATTCAGGAAGAAATCGCCGGCGAGCCGCATTATAGTTCTTTTTTTATCTCCCTTGGCATGCTCTGGGTATTCCCTTATTTTCAGGAATCATCTTATGTCATGATACCATGGTTCACCATTTGGTTCGGTCTCAATAGTATTACAATAATCGTGTTGATTCCGAACTTGGATTTCCAATGGATCAATATGAGTGTTGCCTGGATAAGGGAGCATCGAGGCTAAGGTAGCCAAGGCATCGGCTAGCTCATTGTGAAACCTGGGAATGTACCTGAACTCGATGGACTTGAATCTTTTACTTAGGTATTTCACATATTGTCTATACGGAATAAGTTTGATGTCTCGAGTCTCCCATTCGTCTTGGGCTTGCCAGATAAGCAAGTCGAAATCTCCCATAACCAATAGTTCATGCACATCCAGATCGAGGGCCATTTTAGACCAATTATACAAGCCTCGTATTCTGTCATATTATTGGTACAGAAGAAACGAAGGTGGGCCATCGCAGGGTAATGGTGTCCAATATGTGAGATAAGGATTACCCTTATCCCAACTCCTTTGATATTGACAGCCCCATCAAAATATATTTTCCATACACGGATGTCATATGAAGCTCCTTCCTCTATTGAGTTGACCTCTTCGTCTGGGAAGTATGTGCTCAATGGATTGTAATCATTATCAACTAGATTCTCCACCAAATGATCTGCCAAAGCCTATGCTTTCATTGCGGTGCGAGTGACATAGACGATGTCGAACTTTGTGAGCAGAATTTGCCATTTTGTGAGCCTTCCAGTGGGCATTGGCTTTTGAAAGATGTACTTCAAAGGATCCATTCTGGATATGAGATAAGTAGTGTAGGCCAGGAGATAATACCTCAGCTTCTGAGCGACCCAAGTCAAGGCACAACATGCCTTTTCTAAAAGGGTATACTTAACCTCATAATTGGTGAACTTCTTGCTCAAATAATAGATTGCTTGTTCCTTTTTGCCTATCGCATCATGTTGCCACAGAACGCATCCAAAGGAATTATCCATCACCGATAGATATGAAAACAAAGGCCTACCAGGTTTTGGTGGGACCAATACATTTTGACAGATAATCTTTGATCCTGTCAAAAGATTTTTGGCAATCCTCCGTCCACTTGATAGCAACATCTTTCTTCAACAACTTAAAGATGGGCTCACACATAGTTGTGAGCTGAGCAATAAACCTACTGATGTAGTTCAATCTCCCGAGCAAACTCATGACTTCAGTTTTGTTCTTCGGGGGCGGCATATCTCGAATGGACTTTATCTTAGAGGGATCCTATTCGATGCCTCTCTGGATGACTATAAAACCTAGGAGCTTCCCAGACGGAACCCCAAATGCACACTTGGCTGGATTGAGCTTAAGGTCACACCTTCACAGCCGTTCAAAGAACTTTTTTAAATCACGCACTTGATCAGCCTGTGTCTTTGACTTTATGATGACATCATCGACATATACTTCAATCTCTTTGTGCATCAAGTCATGCAAAATGGTGGTCATGGCCCTCATGTAAGTTGCCCCTACATTCTTCAAACCGAATGGCATGACCCTATAATAATAGGTACCCCATGGAGTGGTGAAAGCGATCTTTTCTGCATCATCCTCATCCATTAGAATCTGGTGGTATCCGGCATAGAAATCCACAAAAGATTATATTTCATGCTTAGCACAATTATCTACAAGTATATGGGTGTTTGGTAACGGAAAATTATCCTTTGGACTCGCTTTGTTCAGGTCCCTGTAGTCAACACAAACACTGGTTTTTCCGTCCTTCTTTGGCACCGGCACAATATTTGCCACCCAGGTGGTGTATCGTACGGCTCTAACTATATTGGCGCTCAGTTGCTTCATTATTTCCTCTTTGATTTTATCACTCATGTCCATTTTAAATTTTTGTTGCTTCTGTTGGACTGGTAGAAAATCAGGATACATGGGAAGATTATGAACCACTAGATCAGTGCTTAAACTCGGCATATCATCATAAGACCAAGCAAACACATCTCTCTATACAAATAAAATTTGAATCAAGGCATCTTTGGTTTTTCGTTCAGTGTGAATGCTTATCTTTGTTTCTCTAACTTCCTCATGACTTCCAATATTAATTGGCTCAGTTTCATTGAGGTTGGGCTTAGTCTTGTTTTCAAATTGTTCCAGCTCTCTTTTTATTTCCTCAACAGCCTCATCTTCATTATATTCGACCTCTTGATGCATTATTTCGAAATTAGACAGCTTTTTTAGATTTGGGCGTGAATTCCACATGCATGTCATGTTATTTAAAGCCGGCATTAATAAAACTGAAATGGAAACAAAATGACAATAATTAGGAAAAGAAAAAGATACAAAACTTAATACGAAACTGATCTGCATTTCATTGAATTTGAAAAGATAGAAGGGTTAACATCAAATCAAAATAATCATACTGAGATGTTTGGATTACAACCCTAAAAGTAATCCAAAATACAAAACGAAGCTGCAAAAGCAAACTACCGAGACTCCTTCCTTGTAGGGAGAAAAGTTATTTCCCAGTTGTTGAGCATGGTGTCTAGGCCAATTAGTTGCATATCGGCATGACTAGTGCCTTCACCAGCCTGGATCATATTCACTTTAGAAAATATCTGGCTGAGGCCATGGCAAATTTCATCAATATTTGCCTGCGCCGAGGAAGTTTGACCATCTTGGAGTCGTGGCTTGACAAAAGTGTAGAACATTTGAGGGATAGGTTGCTGCAAGACCCACCCATGTTTTTTGCTGTGCTTGGCTTTGTCTTCGTCTGCTTGTGTTGGCCTGAATCCTAAGCCAAAAGTACCCTTGTTACCGAATGGAGAAATGGGCTCCGAAATTCCTTGCAAAGATGCCCCCAAGCCTTTTCCTAGATTATAACCTTGTCTCAACATAAGTTCAGCAGAGACGGGGATGCAGAATGGGCTTTCCTTACTCAACATGGTCCACATCAACCACTTCAAAAGCCGAATAGACAATGGACTCACATCCTTCCCTGGCCTCAATACACGGGATTAACGGGTCTTTATAAATGGATGACTTGTCTTCTCCGTGAACAATAATTTCTTGTCTACCGTGTTCGAATTTGAGCATCTAATGCAAGGTGGATGGCACAGCTCGGGCCATATAGATCCATGTCCTTCCAAGAAGAAAGTTATAAGAAGTTTACATGTCCATTACTTGGAAGACAATTTCAAAATCAACCGGCCCAATCATCATGGTGAGGTTGATCTCCCCAATGGTATCTCTCGCTGAGCCATCAAAAGCCCGGATGCGAACATTGTTGGGTCGGATTCTATCTGTATTGATCTTCATGCTTTGCAAGGTAGAGAGAAGGCATACATCTACACGCGAACCTCCATCATCCATGACTCGCTTTACATTATGCCCATCATATTTGACAATCAGGTGCAAAGCCCTATTGTGCCTGGCTCCCTCCTCGGGAAGTTCATCATCAGTAAAGGAGATTCTGTTCACCTCAAAAAATCTGTTGGCCATCTAACTGATTCACTATGGTCTTCTCTGAGCCATGTGCCTCATTCAGGATCTTGATTAGTACACGAGCATGCTCATTTGAATGTATGAGCAGAGATAGTAGAGAGATTTGGGCAGGAGTCTTTCTTACCTGGTTAATGATTAAGTAATCCTGAACTTTCATCTTTTTCAAAATCTCTTCCGCTTTTTCTTCAGTGACTGGTTTTTTCTATTGGCATTTGGCTTTCTCTCATTTGCTTAGCCTTCCTCAACTCTTCTGGAGAGTAACACCTCCCCTATCGAGTCAAACCTCAAGTTTCCCCCACTTCTTCTATGATTTCCTTGCCTTTGTAAGTCATCACAATTTTGTTGTAGTTCCAAGGAATGGTTTTCGTGTTTGTCACAGGCACGACAGGTTTGATTATGATCGGCTCTGCTATATCCTTCGTACCGCCCGGATTCTGCCTTATGATGGGGTGGCCTCCAAGGACATACAACCTTAGGCTTGGAATATTGGAGCAAATTTCCAACCTCGAGACCTTGGGAACAAATAAAGTTTCCTTTTTTTAGCTCGGCGCGCCTTTCACAATCAACGACACATCTCGGCTTGGACTTACTTCTAGTTTGGTTCCCTCTTGAATCGTTCCCGCTGTCATTTCTTCTCTACCAGCTAGCTTGTATTCTTGATCTCAGCCAATCATTCTCACAAAATGAACATCATTGTGTATTGGCAACGGGTTGTTGGTCACATTAGGAGGGTCCTCGCCATTTGTCACTACAATCAATATTTTTGCAGTGAGTCTTTCTATGGATCCTTTCAGAGTCCAATAGTCATTAGTGTTATGCCCTGGGGCACCTGAATGATATTCACATCTATCATTTGCTTGAAATCCATGTGAATCAGGATGCATATTGTGGGGAGCGATGGGTCCAATCACGCCCATCTGCTTTAACTTCTGGAACAGACTAGAGTATGATTCAGCCAATGGAGTAAATTTTTCCACCGGCCTCTGCTCTCGACCATAATCTTGCCTGGGACAAGCATTGTAGGGTGCCCAAAAATTTTGTTGCTGAGGTCGGGGATCCTTGGAGCTGGTGCCCATACGTGTTGATTGGGAGGCCGAGAATATGATTAGGCATTAAACATTGTATACTGTGTTAGGCCCATAGAGTACCGAGGAATTGGTGGGGGATAATAATATTGAGGGTGGCTGGATTGCCCCTGCTGAACTTGCATATAAGGGTGTGATGCCCCTCTTTGAACTTCTCTAGATCCCGAAGTCATTATGGACCCTTCATCTCTCTTCTTTCTATTTGCCAAACTTCCCGATCCATTTTGGATAGCTTGGGTGGTGGCTTTGAGAGCATCTTGACTTACAATTATGCCAGTCTTGAGGCCATTTTCGACCATCTCTCCTATTTTGATCGCTTTCTTAAAAGGTCTACCCATCGCGGACATCATGTTCTGAAAGTAATCAGGCTCTTGAGCCTCCAAAAAAATAGTGATCAACTCGTGGCTATCCATGGGTGGCTTAACTCTAGCCGCTTGCTCCCTCTACTTGATTGCATACTCCCTAAAGCTTTCAGTCGGCGTTTTCTTCATATTGGACAGGGAATTGAGATCTGGTGCAATATCAATGTTGTATTGAAATTGTTTGACGAAGGCCTGGGCCATGTCGTCCCAGACATGCCAGTGAGAGATATCTTGGTCAATGAACCATTCAGAGGCACCCCCCGCAAGACTTTCCCCAAAATAAGCCATTAGCAATTATTCTTTTCCACCTGCACCCCTCAACTGGTTGCAGTACCTTTTCAAGTGGGCGATGGGGTCACCGTGTCTATCATACTTCTCAAATTTTGGGGTCTTGAACCCTGGTGGCAAATAGATGTGAGGGAACATGTATAGATCACTGAACAAAACACTTTTGTGACCATATAGTCCTAGTATATTCTTTATGTTATGTTCAAGACTTTTCATTTTCCTGGCCATCTCATCTGACTCACCCGTCTTGGCAAGCTTTTCATTTTCCACCTTAACTCGTACTGATGAGTCTGATTGTATGGAGCCGAGACCCTGAAATCGATATTTGGAGAGTAGTTTTATCCATCATAAGCATGATATAATGGCTTGTTGTTTGGCCTCGTCACAGGAGGTGGTGGCAGGATTGCATATAACAGTGCGCCAAACACGACAAGAGGTGTGTTCCTGACTGGTGCGGCTGGAGGTCGCACATTAGAGGTACTAGGGGAGGAATGGAAGCTGTAGTTTGGAACATACCCTGGTGATAGAATGTGATCACTCATTTCATGGAGCGGTGGTTGAGTAGACAAGGGTACGGTAGAAGTTCCTTCTAATGGACCCTGAGGCGTAGGCTGACCGGAGACCCAAGCCTGATACATATCAGACAGTTGTTGTTTCAATCTTCTTACTTCCTCCTACTCTTGCTCAACTGGCTGACCCTGGGGGTCGTCATTGACCAGCTCGATCTTATCATTGTTAGCCATCGCTATCTTTCCCTTAGATCTGATGAAGTAATGATGTGTTTGTTGCCAGTTTCACCACAAACCAACCACCTTAAGCTTACTATATAAGAGGCAACAAACGTGTTAGGGTTAAGCATTTTACAGATACGAATCACGCGTAAATATGTTATGCTCCTAAAATTATCACCATCTCTAACATGCTTTTGGAAGGCTTCATGTTTCATTCCGGCTTATTAGGTTGCTGCTTATTGACGCTCTTAATTGTTTTTTTCCTCTCTTTCTTTTTTTCGCTTTTCTTTTCACTCACCTCATTTTGATCCCTCATTTTAGAGTCATTGAAAAATATTCGATAACCTTTTGGGAGTTGTCTACGTATCATGTCGCTGCATGAATCAGATCATTACGTAGTTCAGGGACATGACAATTTTTTTTTATTACTTATATTTACAAAAACAAAAAAATCTTTTTGGTTCGTTTTCGAATTTTTCTAAAGCAACATCTTTTTCATTGATTTTCAACTTTTCCCTTTTTTTGTTTTGTTTTATTTTGATACAAGACTAAAAAAAACTTACATAAAGACAAACATTTAAACAAAGACCGGACTCGACTCAAACAGGCTTTTTAAGATAAAGGCCAAAAAACAAGACTCAAAAACCAAAAGACTCCTACAGACTCAAAGCAACAAAAGAATAATCAAAAGGATTGCTAACTAAAAGAAGACTATGATCCCTGCAGTAGAATCCACCAGCATCATTGTAATCAAGGCGCTTGTTCCTGCAGCTGACCCATAATATTGTGGTATATCCTTTCCAAGTCTGAAGATATATGACAAGCGACGTTCAATGATACTTCTGTAAATTGCTCAGGCGTCATTCCCTGGCAACTCCTGCATGCTCGTGAGGTATATGTGGCTACCTAGAGGATCTTTCCCTTAATGTGTTCCTCAGCCAAATGCAACTCTTGATTTCTCTGACCATGGGTCTCGGCTAAATCCAGCGCATCACGCTCGTGCTCCAAGGCCATATCTCTCTGGTGCCGAATTTCTAGTGACTCCCCCTCAAACCAATTGATCATACTTTGGTAGTGATGTCTTTATATTTGAAACTCCGCGATCCGGCACTCCTTGCTTGACTCAACTCCCCCTATCTGATCCCTCAGACCTTGGATTAATGGAGCAAAACCTCTAAGCTCATGATCACGGACCACCTTGAACTGGGTTTCTATTTCTTCTTGTTGTTGAGCGGTAGTGATCACTTTTTTCTGTCCAATTTGAGCTTTGAGTGCTCTCCTCTCTTGTGCCCACTGAGCCTTTTCCCGCTTGAAATCAGCCTGTTGTATGCCCATAGATGTCTCTAGAATGCCCTTATCTTCTTGTAAAATGTTAATACGGGATTGGTACTCGTATGCCACTTCCCTTTCGATTTTCTAACTCTAGCCTCGATCTCCTCCTCCCAATCAAATGCGTTCCGTATGGATCTTTATGGCCTTTGCTCCGGGATAGCCTAGTTGTGAAACCACTCAAGGTATGCGAGGCTTACCTCCCCACGTTCACGATCAGCTACCATCTCGTCCAAGTCGGAAAATCGACCACCGAACCAAACCTTTTGTGCATATGACTCCCTTGGAAGTTCCTCTCCCTTTAATTCCTACACAAACGAATGTCGCGCCCTATTCTCTCGCGAAAGAAGGCTTTGACATATTACAACTCTTTTGGATAGGAGGATAAATATTAAAATAGAAGATTCGCCACCTAACGGGTTTTAAGGTGCGTCAGGTCACCTATTATGCAAATGACTCTGTTTGACTAGTCAGCGTCACCAAAGATCGGGTAAGGGCTCAAATTACCTCAAAGAGAAGGTGTTAGGCACTTTTCGAGGTCCACAACTGTGGGTCGCAGCCGAACTTAAGATTATGTGGATTACAATTAAGCTAAGTGATCAAATAAACAAAGCGAATGTAAAGGTCAAAGAATTTCATTACAACATGATTAGTACAGATCTTAGTACAAATATAGGGATACAACTATTTGGATCTAATAACAACATATAAAAGGGGGGGTCCTAAGTTTTTTAGCCTAAAAGATCACCCCTGCAACATAAATAATGCGGAATTCCCTTGAGATAGGGAGTTACTCATATTATTCAGCGGGCACAGACTGTCATCCCCTGCTACTCGATTACTATGTTAAATTTGTTTACCTGAAGCGCGCTAATTCAATTCTAAGTCGTACTCTATGTGTACACTACTCGTCCCATTCCTATAGTCCAGGAGGTATTGGACCTCTACTAGGGTGGTTCTAGACCTTACTTAGGTGGCTCAGAAATATCAAAACTAGGCGACATACAAAATACATATTGGACTTCAAATATGGGCAGTTAAGGGCTCAAGTTAGCCTCCACACTTAAGAAACATATGCACGCGAAACAGGTTTTCATGTTAGGCCGTTTCAGAATTAAGAACCTTAAGCCTTATAGACATGATTTCTATGTGACTATGCATTAAAACATACAAGCAGTTTCAGAGGCTAGGCGCTGCTTATCTGCAAATAATAATAGGATTGTTGCATGCTGATTTGAGATTGCAGATTTCCAGTTATTTAACCTATAGATGTTGTGTCTAGGTGATTTACGCACTAAGTGACAATGAAATCTATTGGAGGAAAACCCAGAATTATTCATGCTTTTCGAGCAGCAAATAGCGTTTAGAAAATTAACACTTTTTGCCGAGTAGTAATACCCTATAGGCAGGATCTCTAACAATTGGCGATTGGAACCAAATCTATTGTTATACTTTAACCTTATAGGCATCTAGTTGAACGATGCAATACATTGGCGAATGAAATGATTAAAATCTTATAGGCATGATTTCTAGTGGATATGTTGCAGCGATGCAAATTGAAGGAAAATTCAATGATATTTATTTCATATGGTCAGGTTTTCTAATAACATGTAGCAACAAGGATAATTGAAGCATTTGAATTCATGCTTTGCTAGTAGACAAGTAGTGTGACTGTGTGCTTCACTTAATGCCATGATTTCTACAGTGCACATATAGATTGAATGGCATATATAGCAAATGAATCATTGAATCCTATAGGCATGTTTTCTGCCCTTGCATGCAAACATCAGAATTTACCCATCCCCCGTTTTTACTAACACCCCAATTGTTTATTACAAAGTTAATACAGATCCAATAATGAATATGATTATAAATATTATATAAATAATGACAGTAGGCCCATAACAGGCCCAAAAGAAATACCCCAAACTGCTAGGCCTTCAACAATTCTACCGTGGTATACCCAGATTTTTAACAAGGAACCATATTTATCAGCACAACTCAGAATCCATAGAAAATCTCAAAGACAAACCACACAATCATAAATCAACCATATTACCCAGGCATTAAATCACTTAAACCAACCAGCTTATATGTTCATTAGATAATAGGAAGAAGGAATTGCGAGGGGTAGTTCGGTCTCAGTAGTAGAGAAAGTGACTAAAAGACCCCAAACCCTAGTATGTCAGGGTTCACAAGGGTCTCAAATAGACCCCGAACAGTGCTCACACTAGGGAGGTCAGTAGTAAGAGTCTTGGTGGCTTTGGCTTTTAGCCAGCCAAGAATGATAGGTTCAGAATAGCACATGTAACAAATGTGAGGGAGTGGACCATGGTTAAGGGACAGAAGTTGAGGAAATACACTTATAGTTTAGAAAGCAAACATAGCAAAGTTGAGAACACAGAACAGATAATCAAAAGGTCAACAAGATTTAGAAGCAGGTTCAACACTTAACAAAAATAATACATTGGCAGAAAGCACATTGGGAGTTGGAGGAGAGTCAAGTTCCTTGAGATTACAAGATAAACCAGATTATCATACTAAGGTGCATATTATCAAACAAATCTAAGTGGGGTACTAACTTAAAAGGTTTAAATCTTAAAGGTCCAAATTATGCTAAGGATTCATCACAATATCATAAGACAACCTTGTTAACTTATATCATGAAGCAGAATAGTATCAAACATGGTATGGAAACACAAACTAAGATAACCATTCTAAAGGTTCCAAACAGTTACTAAAGATATAAAATTAAGCAAAACAGAGACATGCTGTGAGACACATTAACAGAGGAGCAGATCATAGTTGATAGAAAAGGTCTTAACATAGATTAGAACACATTACATGTGCAAGTCTGTCATTATAGAGATTCAGAATAGAGTGAAAAAGCAAGCCCATGTCAAATAGCAAATGTAGGCATTCAGGTATTGACATAGTAGACTAATGAACTTAAGAGGGTTCAAATTATTCAAATTAGTCATAAACATGTCTCAAAACTTGCAGCATTAGGTAAAATTAAATACTAAAGAGGTTCAAAGCAAAATGCAAAACTAATCAAAGTTGCACACAAAAGTATCCCAGAAACACATTAAGCCATGAATTTCAGAGGTAAGGATGTGCGAATCATGAACACATAAGAACGAAATTGCAAAGCCAAGTGACTTACCAGTTAAACGGATAATAAGGAAGAACAAATTCCACAATGTTTCAGAGTATCAACATAGAACAAGAACCCAGAATCTCAATGCGTCAAAGTTTTCAAGGGCTTCAAAGGAACCCCGGGCAGTGCACGCACCAAGAAAAGGTTAAAAAGTTGAATCCCGGTGGTTTGGCTTTCAGCCGGCCAAGAATCAAGGTATAGAACAAAAGAACGAGAGAACAATAAAGTGATAGCTCTATTTTTTAGTGAAAGTCTAGCGATCCAGGTCCGTCTCAAAGGGGAATGGGGAGGGGTTTATATAGTTACAGAAATCGAACAAGTAAACAAGGAAACACTGTAAAATCAAACATAAATAAGGAAGTGATAACATGCAAAATCAATAAAAATTGGATTAGGGGAAAAAAATAGGTAAACCCTAGTTGACAGAAATCGAAAATTGGTCGTAAAGCTTGGCTAATCGGACCCATATAGCTTGGTCATGATGTATATGGACTAAGTATTGTCCAGATTCAAGCGATTGGAGTTGAACGGACCCAAATCTGAGAGATAGTACTTGCCAAGTTTAGGCAAGTACTAACTGATGCCATAGCCTTGCAAGTAGTACCGAGATAACACATAAAAGGTACGAAAATCATGGAAAGAATCCTTGATTGAGATGGATTTGGAGAAAATTGAGAGGTCGGCTAGGGTTTCTGAGGAGAGGAGAAGAGAGGATTCAAAGGCAGTGTCTGGGAAAAACTGATAGGGTTTTGGGGCGGGTTAGGTTAATTAAAACGGGGGAATGGATATGGGTCGTTGATCATTTGAGATCAACGACCAGGAATAGAGGAGAAGCAGGCGGGTAGCGGAACGGGTCCCGACCGGATTATAACTAAAGGGGTCGTTTGGTCTTGGGCCAGGGGGTTAGGCTAAGGATACTGGGCCAATTTTGGTCCAAATATTAGTTTAAATCTGGGCTATTATTTAAATAAGCAATATTTATCGAAAGTAACTTATAAAAATGATTAATAAATAAATAAGAATAATATTTATGCACTAAAATGATTAAAAATAATAACTTAGTATTATAAAAAAATATAAAATACTATTTTGACACAAATAATATAAATAAAGAGCATTTATGTATGAATATGAGCTATTACTACAAAATAAAGAGCATTTATTTTCGACATATGTATGACCCTAATAGAAGGGAACCAATAATAGTTCCAAGTGATTCTATCAGCACTCAATGAACCAAGTAATGTCTGCCAGGCCCTCACCCCCTCTGAAAGATTACAACTCGCGGCCTAGTCTGGATGACATCCAATGTAATTCAGTCAATTATCATTGGAATGTACTACTATTGGATGATGATAAAGGTGCTCTATGAACCACATCTGCAACAGAATATTGCATCCCTCGAAGTAATCTTCACCCTCTCGGCAATGGGTCAAAGCTCGAAAAATATCTCCTAGAATCATGGGAAGAATGGTATGATCCTCGCTACTTTGTAAATACGAGACTACCACAGCCAATCAAATTCTGATGCACCCACCATGCTCTAGAAAGACCATGATACCCAGAAATGATATCATGAACGCGAAGATTCTCAACTCTCTCCGGGTGTCGTAACTCAATTGGTTGATGAATCATGTGCCCGAGAAGTTCTCAAACCCTTTCTCGTCCCCATATATATCATAAAGATATTCCAACGGAACCCAACCTTCGTTCAAGCAAACCATTAGAATTCGACGGAGGCATAACTTCTTTAAAAAGTTGTTCACACCAACCTTTCTCGGAGCAACAGGCTCTTTCCCACGAAGGTCTCTTCCCAATCCGGTAAACCTACCTAATTCTTCTAATGTAGGCGTCATTTCACAATCTTTGCACCTGAAGACATTGTTCACGGGGTCCCAAAAACCCACTAGGGCCTCGATTAAATCTCTATTAGGTTTAATTCCCATGATGTTTGTGAGGAAATTGAGGTGCTTAAATACTTGATTCTGTTCCCATGTAACAAAACTAGCTCACCAATTACAGAGACTACTCGGGGTCTTATCTCTGATCAAGAACATAGGAGGTGTCTCATCCCCTACCCTTTTCTAACTGTTTCTTTGTAGAGAATTCATGGTGAACCTAAGAATAAGATTAAAAAAAAGGGTTAGAACTTATCTAAACTATATGCAAATTCTGATTTGATTTTTTTTTTTTCAAAAAAGCCAATTTAGGACTCAATCTATTTTTCATTATTATTATTATTATTATTATTATTATTATTATTATTATTATTATTATTATTATTATTATTTTGAAATTATCGGACACAAAAGGTGAGTAGGAAAATGGCTATTATTACGAAAATGACCCTTTGATACTTCCACAGAAGGCTTAAAGGATGTCTCGGCAAACACGGCTAAGCATAGGGACAAAATAATAAATAAATAAAATAGATAAAATAAAAAAGTGGCTATTTTACGAAATCGGCCATTCGGTACTCCCGAGAGAGGTTCAAAGTTGTATCGGCAAATATAACCAGACAAAACTAGATAAGATGGCTATTTTTGCGAAAACAGTCTTTCTGTACTTCCGTAGAAGGTTTAAAGTTGTCTCGACAAAAATGGTCAAACATAAGGGCAAAATGGTAAAAGGTAAATAAAGATGGAAAAAGTAGCTATTTTTACAAAAATGGCCCTTCAGCACTTCCCAGGAAGATTTTAAGGTTGTCTAGGCAAAACGGCCAGACAAAACTAGATCAGATGGCTATTTTTGCAAAAATAGCCTTTCGATATTCCGTATAAGTTTTAAAGTTGTTTCGACAAAAATAGTCGGATATAAGGGCAAAATGGTAAAAGGTGATCAAAGATGGACAAAATAATTATTTTACAAAAACGGCCCTTCAGAAATAATTATTTTACAAAATAATTATTTTACAAAATAATTATTTTACGAGGTCAAAACAATAAAAGGTGACCAAAAATAGCAAAAACAAATTTCGAAAATTTTATGCACATGCGGAATTTTATGCTTTGTTTTTTTTTTGAAAAATGTGGGTTGAACCCGAAGGAGGTTGCCTACGTATCTCACATCCGATGAGAATGAAATCCGTGTAGTTCGATGAAATCGAGTATTTTTCTCTTTTGATTTTTATGAAAATTAATCTTTACACCTCACGCTAGACTACTACAAAATCTTAGTAAAAAGGATTATTTCTATTAAACTAGGAGAATGATTTTTATTATTATTATTATTATTATTATTATTATTATTATTATTATTATTATTATTATTATTATTATTATTATTTATAATAATTTCGCTCAACTAATTTTCTAAAGCCGGTCAACAATGCAAGCAAGCCTTCTAAATGATGTAGCAAGTATACGGACCCGACCCATATGCCGAGCTTCGCTAAGTCAAATGCTCGTGAGGTAAATAGAGCGAACCTACTAGGGATATCCGGCATAAGGTTTGTTCTTCTAGGTTTAAATCTTAGTAGGGAAGGTATCTAGACTGGCTTACTCGAGGGGACAATTCGAGCTGAGGAGGGACAGCGTACCGGTAGCATTGCTTTCCGACTTAGCTGGTGGTGTTCTCCGCCTAAAACATGTGTGACTAAAATCCTTCACCGGGTGACAAGCACCTCGGCTATCTCAAAGAAAGCGGGCTATGTCAAGCAAATGCCCAATTTTAATTTCAAGAAGACTTAGAGGGGGTGCGTGAGAAGACAGTTTATATGTACAATTTAACAATATTAAAGCGGTAAAAAACATGCAAGTAGCACATTAGGCCCAAATAAATCACAGTATATACAAAATTAATAAAGCCAAATGAAAATCAACATGTACAAGCTCGAATTTTGGTTGTCCCCAAAAGAAGATATATATATATATATATATATATATATATATATATATATATATATATATATATATGTGTGTGTGTGTGTGTGTGTGTGTGTGTGTTATGGATTATGTGTTAAAGAGTTTTTTCAATTGAAGTAAAAAATTTGAGTAGGGATTATTTTATTTACAGAGTCGCCACTTGGAATTGATTTTTCGGTATTCCAAGTCACCTTTTTATTTGAATCACTAGGCAAAGTAAGGTTTGACTCTATTATTATCGGTTCGCAAAAATAAAATTCGGGTAAGAAATTCTGTTGACCGGGGAGAAGGTATAAGGCATTCCCCGAGTCCCGTAGTTCTAGCACAGTTGCTTTATTGACTTAAAACTTGGCTTCAATTAATTTTGGATAAACTGTGATTTATATGATTTTCATGTTTTACCTATCCGCTTTTATCTCTTGACTATAAAAATTATTAAACAAAATAATTTGGATAATATTACGTTGTCATAACCACGCTACGCAAGCGAATGCGTGATCGAATAACAAAATTAATTAACTTATCATAATTGCGCCTCGCAAGCGAATCCGAAATCATGACAATCAATTATTTGTAGTACTTTTGAGAAATTACTAAATTTGAGAAAATTAATTTTTTAAAAATTATTAAAAGTCAACTATTGCGCTACGAAAGCGAATCCGCGATTTTAGCAAAGGATTAACTAAAACTAATGGGTATGGTATGAGGTTATTGAACTAATTTATTGAATATTAAACATTACACTATGCAAGCGATTCCGTAAAGTTGAAGCGCACTTACTAATTGCCTAGCATTTAAATTAATTTATTTGTTAAAATTATTTATTTAATAAAGAAGCCTAGTATTTAAAAAACTGAGTCAAAACTTGTTTACTACTTTAAACTTGACAAAGTCAAATTTTCCAGTGGCTTTGATGTTAAAAAAAAAGATGGCCAGCAAATTTAAACCAAAGGTGATGGTGGCCTACAGTATTCTTAAAATTAATGTAAACCCAACTAGAACATGTAGCTAAAACTAAAGCATTAATGAACATGGACTTCTAGACATATAACTAAGAAAAAACATATGCATCAAACTCAACCAAACATAAGTTCACTAGTTCTCTCCTTTCTCCCGCACACTCATCACATACTATTCCCCAACTTCATTTCAACTTAACCAAGAAGAGAAGTATTACTATCAGTTATGTTTAGCACTAAGAGAAAAGTTAAAATGACAAACACCACAAATACATAAAACCAAGGCAAAAGGAAACTAAACTCTACATAATAATTCTAAAAATGTTTCTTTTCCTTAATTAGATACACTTAACATAATGTTATTTGAGCTACATATGTAAAGAAAAATGGAAGATTGACCAAATATTACAGATGTACATGCTTAAATATGACTATATGAATAACATGCGAAACATTTATTTATTCCAGTAAAGCACATCAAGCGTATCCTTAGAGTTGAAAAAGAGTTATATACTCATCCATTGGATATAAAAATCTGCATTGCAAAATTTAAGAAAATACCTGGATTGCAGAAAATAAATACAGCAATGAAGAAATAGAGCTCAGCAGAAAAACAACAGCAGCAAACACAGCAAAAAACAGTAGCAGATTCGTGTTTAAACAGCCCGAAAACCTTAGAGAAGAAGCGCAGAACCAAACTCTAAAGAAGACTTATACTTTTCTAAAAGTTTACACTCTAAAAGTTTCTCACAAAGCTCACAATTTCAGCTTACTAAAGGGTACTTCAGCTGCTGATTTTTTACTCTCAAAGTTGTGTTTTTTTTAGTGTGTAAAAAAAAACTGTCCAGCAAATATGTGATCCCCTCCGTAAAGTGAGGAAAGGGAAGCCCTTAAATAGTCCAAGAAAGCCACTTTTGGATAGATTTTGGTTCACCAAAAGTCTGTCAAAAAAGGAATGACTTTGTGTGCTAAACAATGTTCAAAGGCAGTCCAAAAGGTGAAAGGATAACCAGAAAATTTGCTATGTCAGAAGCAAGGAGAAAAAATATCATTTCAGCCACCCTACTAGTAAAAAGTAAGCCACTAGTACCCTAAGTCAAGATCAAACCCATCTAAACTTCAGATTTCAACAACATCAATACCACCCTATTGCAACTAAATCGGACGACGATGTTCAACAACTAAATAATCGACAAACTAAGTGAACGATTTAACTAATATACTAAAGATCACGTTTAATCAATAACAATCTAACAAACAACTAAACTAAATAGAGATAACTAATTAAATAAACCTAACTTGAAACTCTAATTAACAAAAAATAACCAAAACAGAAAAATCAAAAACCAGAAACTAATCTACTAATATAAAAAAAAAATTAAAAATTAATTAAAGAGATAACGATTATACCTAACGAGCGTGCTTGAAGTTGTTCGAGCCACGAGAAGACGTCGGAGATGCAAAGAAGTGGTTGCCCGACCATGGAACACCTATTTCATTTCGGTAGACACCAAATAAAATGAATTTGATGTCATACCAAAAGGAAATGAGTGTTCTTGGGTCAGAATTAGGCTAAAACAGAGGAGGAGTGGTGCGGCAGAAGCGGCGGGTCGGCGGTGAGGGTGGCTGGTCGGCGGTGACAGGGATTTTTGGGGTGAAACGGGTAGGAAAGGATAGATCTCAACGAGATCTATCCGTTTATGTATGTATTATGGGGTGTGGAAGGTTAAAACTCAAGGAATATTGAGGCGCGGCGGCTAGGGTTTTTATTCCAGATTTAGGTAGGTCTATGGAGATTGGTAGAGATTTGAAGGATTTGAGGCTTGGATTCATGGAGAGGAGGTTGAGAGGAAGAAGTGGTGAAATTTTGGGCTGATTTGGACGACGGTTTCCCCGCCGGTGACGGATTTCCGGTGGCGGAGGATGGCGGCAGTGGATGGTGCGGCAGAGAGAAGAAAGAGAAGAGAGAGGAATAAGAGAGAGGGAGAGTAATAAGGGAAATGGGGCAAAATTTTGGCTATTTTAGGCTTTAAATACTGGGGATAGGGAGTGAATGAGAGCCGTTGGATCATGAGAGAATGGATGGGTGAGATTTAATATTAGTAAACTAAACAAAACTACGTAGTTTTGAAGTCTTCCATGCCAAAGCATATGGACCGGGTCTTGGGCTGTTGGGCCGCCGATATTGATACAATATTTGGGCAAATTTTGGCTTTAAAAATGATAAAACCCAATCCCCTAACCCCCTTATCAAATTATTTAACAAAATCTAACTCTAGAAGCCTAAAAATACACACATAATAATCCTAAAAATTATAATGTAGAAGTAAAAGACAAGAGCAAAAATTAGGCATTTATAATAGTAATGTATGTGTACATGCTTTGTGTCAGGGTTCGAGCAGTCTATGTGGGCATGATTCATTTGACCGTTTGGCCCTTACATTAAATCCTATCGATCGAGACCCTTCAATCTCGAAGTCTCTTTCCATGCTAAAGTCGATATTAGAGGTTAATGCTCCCCAGTGTTTGGGGTTGACCGAAGAGGGGACTCGAACGTTGTTATGATCATCATCACTGGTTCATTGCCGGCCTTCAATTCTAAGTTAGTATGATTTACTTGTTGCCTTATTAAAAACCTTGCCGAAAAACCCATTTGGGACAAAATCGGCTCAAGGAAAAAAGAGTGCAACGCATGCTTTCAGACCTAAAACCTCGTACTATCCCTTGTTGGTTACCTGCAGGGGTTAGTTTAAGATGTAAATAAAGGAAAGAACGGGACCACACCTTAGCAGTAATATCGCTTTAAGTGAGTTATATTCCATTTATTTGGTAGTTGCTCGTCGTTCATTGTTCCGAGCTTATAGGATCCTTTTTCCGGTGATATCGATCATTTGGTACGACCCTTCCTAGTTCGGCCCCAATTTTCCTTCGTTCGGGTTTCCAGTGCTTAGCGTGACCTTTCTTAGTACCAAATCCCCGATATTGAAGTGTCGAAGGTTGGTCCTTCAATTATAATATCTTTCGATCCGCTGTTTTTGAGCGGCCAACCGGACAAGGGCGGCTTCGCACCTTTCATCTAATAGCTCTAGGTTTGTACTCATAGCGTCGTCATTCGATTCCTTTGTTGCATATCGGAATATGATACTTGGTTCCCTAACCTCAACCGGTATTAAAGCTTCGGTGCCATAAACCAAAGAAAATGGGGTAGCCCTGTTACTGGACTTCGAGGTTGTACGGTATGCCCACAGGACTTCGGGTAATATTTCCTTCCATCTTTCTTTGGTGTTGGTTAACCTTTTTTAAGGGGTTTTGGAGTATGGTTTTGTTGGTAGATTCAGCTTGTCCATTCCCACTAGGGTGATAAGGTGTCGATAGAATCCCTTTGATCTTGTGGTCTTCAAGGAATTCGGTTACTTTGCTTCCGATGAATTGTTTCCCATTATCGCATACAATCTTGGTTGGCATTCCGAATCGGCATATGATATGGTCCCAAATGAAATTGATGACCTCTTCTCCATGTCCTTCCTGTACGCCTGAGCTTCCGCCCACTTAGAAAAATAGTTAGTCATAAACAATATAAATCGAGTCTTATCGGGTGCCCACGGAAGAGGGACAACGATGTCCATTCCCCACTTCATGAACGGCAATGGTGACAAAACCGAATACAGTAGCTCCCTGAGTTGATGGATCATCGGAGAGTGTCTTTGGAATTCATCACATTTTCGAACGAACTCCTTTGCGTCTTATTCAAAATCGATCTAGGAAAAAAACGGCTCTGATTATTTTTCGAACCAGCGATTCGGCGCCCGAATGATTTCCACAGGTACCTTCGTCAATTTTCCTCCAAACATACTCAGTATCACCCAGCCCTAGACATATGGCAAGAGGTCCATCAAATGTTCTTCGGAACAAGGTTCCATCTTCGGACAGGCTAAATCGGGTCGCCTTTGTACGCAGGGCCCTTGACTCTTTTGGATATGAGGGTAATTTACCGGATCAGAGATATTCCACGTACTAATCCTCCAGTCCCATGTTAGGCTCGTCGAGTTTATCTCGACGTGGCCTTCTTCCACCACCGATCTCATAAGTTGTACGACTTCTCCCGAGTTGAACTCGTCGTCTTCGACCGATGACCCAAAGTTAGCGAGGGCATCGGCCTCGCTGTTTTGATCCCCAGGTACATGTTGCAAAGCCCACTCTTTGAACCGATGTAATGTCACCTGTAATTTGTCCAAGTATCTTTGCATTTGTTCCTCTCTGACCTTGAATGTTCCATTGACTTGTTTTACAATAAGAAGGGAGTCGCACTTGGCTTCGATCACCTCTGCCCCCAAGCTCTTGGCTAGTTCAAGGCTGCAATCATGGTTTCATATTCGGCCTCGTTGTTAGTCAATTTTACAATCTTAATAGATTGTCTAATTATATTACCTCTTGGTGGATTTAGTACGATGCCAAGTCCAGACCCTTTTGTGTTTGAGTCATGAAGAGGGTCCAGATTCCCGAGGAAGTTCCTGAGTTAACCAATAACTCTCTTTCGACCTCGGTTATTAGGGCCGGTGTAAATTCGGCCACAAAGTCCGGTAAAATTTCAGACTTAATGGCATTCCGAGGTGGTACGATATTTCTATGGCACATTTGGCCAATCGGCCCGAGTGTTCGGGCTTATGCATAACGTTCCTCAATGGGTAAATAGTTACGACACATATAGGGTGACATTAAAAGTTCGGTTTTAGCTTCCTAGAGGCGCTTAGCAAAGCGAGCGCCAGTTTTTCCTGGTGAGGGTACCTAGTTTCGGCCTCACCTAAGGTCGTACTAACATAGTAAATTGGAAATTGCATACCTTGCTCTTCCCGAACTAGGACTCCACTTACCGCTATCTCTGAGACCGCCAAGTATAAGTACAATTGTTCATTTATCTTCGGTGTGTGAAGCGGGGGCGGGCTCGATAAATATCTCTTGAGTTCCTCCAAAGCTCGTTGGCATTTCGGGGTCCACGAGAAGTTGTTCTTCTTCTTCAACAATGCAAAGAATTGGTGGCTCTTGTCGGACGACCTCGAAATAAATCTTTCCAGGGTGACTATTCGCTCGGTTAACCTTTGCATGGCCTAAGAAGAACAGCCGACTGCGAAGGAAATGTTCGCGGTCGAGGAGGTAATACCAGCATCTACAGTTTCAACATCGAAGGGCCCAAACCATATGGTAAAAACGGGGCCAAATAGCAATCACCGATACCATCTTCGGCAAATTCGGACAAATAAAAGGAAGTCGAGGATGATGATTATGGGGTTCCCAGGTCTTTTATATCCCCCGATGATTCTGACGCCACTAAATCGACGGTCGAGGAGCTGGAATAAGTCATATTGTGAGAAAGCTTGCCCGATCGAAAGGAATACCTGGGCACAGGGCTAAGCTCCGAGCTCAGGGAAAAACTTATTAAATTTCTTATAACTAACGAAGATTGTTTCGCTTGGTCCCACGTCGATATGACAGGAATCCCATCAGAGATAACCACTCACAATCTAAGCCTGGACCCGAAATTTCACCCGGTTAAACAGAAGAGGAGACCCCAGTCCGAGATCAAGCATGCTTTCATCAAGGATGAGGTATCTAAACTTCTTAAAATATTCGGGAGGTTAAATACCTGGATTGGTTAGCAAACGTAGTGGTAGTTCGTAAAAAAGGGAATAAACTAAGAATGTGTGTAGACTACAAAGATTTGAATAAGGCATGCCCCAAAGACTCTTTTCCTTTGCCCAACATCGATCGTATGATCGATGCCACGGCTGGCCACGAGATCCTCAGTTTTCTCGACGCTTATTCTGGGTACAACCAAATAAGGATGGATCGGGTGATCAGGAAAAAACTTCCTTCATCACTAAATACGGCACATACTGTTATAACGTAATGCCGTTTGAATTAAAAAATGACGGTGCTACTTACCAACGCCTAGTAAATCGGATGTTCGAGGAACAAATAGGAAAATCGATGGAATTTTACATTGACGACATGTTAATTAAGTCATTGCGAGAATAGGACCCTTTTAAAACATTTGTAGGAAACCTTCAACATACTGAAGCAGTACAATATGAAGTTGAACCCAGAAAAATGTGCGTTTGGAGTTGGGTCGGGTAAGTTCCTCGGATTCATGGTATCCAATCGATAAATGGAGATCAATCCCAATAAAATCAAAGCCATCGAAGATATCACGATTGTGGACAACATTCTAACTCCGTCAGATGTTGGGAATTTCAATGCCTGGTGTAGTGTCGAGGGTAACGCCCTCATGTTGTGGATCCATGGCCTCCCGAATAAAGCATTTTACATCATGTCCCCTTCGATCACATAAAATTTAGTCTTCTTGATGGTCCCGGCGGTGTTTACGGGTAAAGTTATTTCGCCCTTAGTGGTCTGACATGCCATGTTGAATCCGTTCAGAACTCGAAATGCAGGCACGATTTGGTCTTGTAGACCCAATTGTTCCACAACCCTTAATCGAATGATGTTGGCTGAGCTATCTGGATCAATTAACACACGTTTAACCCAAATTTTATTTACGAGTATAGATATTACCAGTGTGTCATTATGAGACTGCATGATCCCTTCCGCTTCCTCGTCGTTGAAAGATAAAGTTCCCTCTGGTATGTAGTCTCGAGTTTGTTTCTCCCTAGTGATGGATACTTTGGTGCGTTTCAACATCGGCCCCTGTGGGATATCAACCCCTCTGATGATCATGTTAATGACATGTTGAGGTTCTTCCTATTTGTTAGAATCCCTATTCCTGAAATGATTCTTGGCTCGGTCGCTCAAGAACTCCTGAAGGTGCCCATTGTTGAATAGACGGGCCACTACCTCTCTCAATTGTCGACAATCTTCCGTTCTGTGACCGTGAGTGCCATGATATTTGCACATCTGGTTAGGATCCCTTTGGGTTAGATCGAACTGTAGAGGTCGAGGCCATTTGGTATCTTTGATGTGCCTGGGAGTTGATACAATGGCGGTAGCATCGACATTGAAGTTATATTCCAATAGCCTCGGTGCGTCTTTGGACCTCTCGAATCCATTTTTGGTCATAAGTCCCCGGCTGCTTTGACCTCGGTCATTTCTCCTTTCGTTTCTCATGGAGTTTTGCCCGGACCAGCTGCTTCTCCAATCTCCATTACATGGCTGATACCGATCCCTGTTTGGCCTCGGTTCGCGATCGATATTTCTCTTGACTCTGTCGAGGGTTCTGACAGGATAGACAGACCCTAAAGAGGCCCCGAGTTGATCATCTTCGACTCTGATTTTCGATTGATACCGGTTATGCACGTCGGCCCATGTAATAACAGGGTATTCTATTAAGTTCTTTTTCAGCTGCTCTGAAGCCACCGAGCTTTGAATATTAAGTCCCTGAGTGAAATCTTGAACAGCCCAATCATCAGCGACCAGCGGCAGATCCATTCGTTCCATTTAAAACCGGGACACGAACTCTCTGAGCATCTCGTTATCCTTCTGTTTGACTTTGAAAAGGTCTGATTTCCTAGTCTCGACCCTGATGGCACCTGCGTGTGCTTTTACGAAAGAATCGGCAAGCATAGCAAATGAGTCAATAGAATTATGAGGTAAATTATGATACCATATCATAGCTCCCTTTGACAGGGTCTCCCCAAATGTTTTCAACAGAACAGACTCGACCTCATCGTCCCCATGTCGTTCCCTTTGATAGCACATGTATAAGAGGTTACATGCTCGTTTGGGTCGGTTATTCCATTATGCTTGGGTATTTAGGGCATACGGAACTTCTTGGGGATCAGCTTCGGAGCCGCACTTGGAGGAAAAGATTTTTGCATGAACTTCCTGGAATCCATGCCCTTCAATATCGGAGGTGCTCCTGGGATTTGGTCTACCCTGGAATTGTAGGTTTCCACATTTTTATCGTTAGCCTCGATCTTCTTCTCCCCTGATTCTATCTGTTTAGTTAGCTCCTCGAGTATTTTTATGATCTTGGGGTTAGCCCCTGATTTGTGTTCGTTCGACCTTTCTATGACCGGTTCATCCCTGCGGGTGACTTCCCGGGGAGGATCGGGATTGACCCTACTCGGTGTACGGGTTTGGTTCTATAATTGAGTTATCGCCAACTGTTGAGCCTGCAACATTTCGAAGATCACTCGTAGACTGATCCCGTCTCCTTCAACGTTTTGCGTGTTTGTTTTGTGTGTTTCGAGTTACTGATCGGGCTCCACCACGAACGTTATTTTCGTTGTCGGTAGGCAAGTTTGCATCGATAGCCACATGCGAATTAGCGTCAATTGGATCTGCGATCGGAATTCCAGCGGGATCAGCATGTTGTATCTCGTTACTAGCGCTATGTTGTTATTTTCACCTTGGTGACCGGACTCGTTGTGAATATGCAGACATGCTGATTGAGAGTTGGACATTTTTGTATTTTAGCCTGGAATCAAAGACACTTCAAAGAGCAAGTGTAAAGCAGTGTGTTTTATGGATATTTGTATCAAATATCCACAATTATTCTTAGTCCCACAGTGGGCACCAAACTGTTTACCCTCAAAATCGGATAACAATTGAATTTGTACGCAGTTTTAAGGATACGAGATCTAACTTGATACAAAATGAGAAATCGGATTCAGATTGAAATTAATGATAAAAAAAGTAAATGCAAACCACACAGGTTGAACAATCTTGGCCTTGAAGGTTAGTCACCCTCGAGTCAAAGATGGTGCAATCGGTGCCGGAACAGAGTGATGAGATGACTAGAAATAACAGTTTATTGCTTTGGGATGCGTGTTACTATGTTCTTTATAAATAATCGGACACCCTTTATATAGTAGATGAGTCCTACTTTAGGTACAATTCTATATAAGGTAAAAAATCTCATAATTCGCTAATTAATCGATTTCATTTATACGTGCCGAGATTTCCGCTGTGATATCCAACCGGTTATGGATATTTCGATTTTCCATTATTTTGGTTCGATAATGTTTTCTCGATCTAATTCGGAGTCGTGGTCAGTTTCGGGTTACGGATTCAATAATCTTGAAGACACATGTTCTAACCTTGTGCCTAAGTTCGATGGAACCCAGGGTCGATCTTCAATTCATTATATTTCATTCCCGATCTGTCATGTAATAGATGAGTTCGGTTTCTACCGTATACAAATATGTAGATGCAGAGCAAACCGTACAATATGTTTGATCACGAACAATGATATACACAGAATTTTACGCAAGTGGTGTCAGCATATTGTCGTAACTCGACTGCATGTGGATTCGTTGTAGAAGTTCTAAGGCTTTATTCCTTCCAAGTATGTTTATATTAGACATGGATAATTTAAATTTTGGAGTTTTGAGCCGAGGTGGATGTAATCTTATTTGTCTGGTACAATTGGACCCAATAATTTTGATATGGAACATAAATATGTACGTAAGATAAGAAATTGGTAAAATTTTCAACAACTATTACAATTTGAACGAGCAAACATACAATGAATTAAATATTAAAAATTTTAAAAAGTAAACCCCTCATATTTAAATTTTGAATCCCCTCCACTTTTGAGTATAGCATTTTGCATACCCCATTGGACCTGAATTTTTTAAGTGACAATGAATTGTTCCAAGTAGAGAAAATAACAAAAATGACCCTTTATGTTTGAGGGTAGGTACAAAATCGTCTCTTAAATATACTTTTGAGCAGTTTTGGTCCTTCGAGTTTTTTAAAACTGAGCACTTTTAATCTATGTCAAATATAAAACAAACTCTGGTTGTTAGATTTAACGAGGACTGTGAAAAAGAAAATGATTTAATATGAATTCACATTTAAAGGTGTAATTTTTGCTATTTTAGGTCTATTTTTGAGGTAGATACAATTTTTGTTCTTTTTTTATTATTTATCTATTTCTAGTGTCTGATAAAGTTTTTGGTATTGCGATTTCTAGGATTTGAGAAGGCTTTCCTGTTGTTTCTAGTTAAATTGTTCTCATTAAATCTAACCATTAGAATTTATTACAGATGTGACGGATATAAAAATAACTCACTCTTGACAAACTTAGAGGCAAAATTACTCAAGAGTATATTTAACAGACTATTTTGAATTGGCCGAGATAAGGCACCATTTAGAGCCCGTTTAGATTGACTTAAAAAATGTGACTTTTCAGCATAAATAGTTTTTAAGCCAAAAAGCAATAAGTTGGTGTTGCCTAACTTTTTGCATTTGACTTGTTTTAAGCAGTTTTTAACTTATTTTAAACACTTTTTAACTTTGCCAAACAATGAAAAAAAACTAAAATGAGTTTAAATGTCTATCCAAACACCCTCGTAATCTGCTATGTATATATCATTATATCTAAAACCTTTTGGGTGTATGCATCCGCAAATGATTATCTAAGACAACATAAACTTTATCCTAAATCCACTTTCGGAAAGGTGAATTAAAGTATTATTTGCTTAGTTTTTTTATTCTTAGATTTCTATTACTGTATGTTATTTCTTTCACTTTGATTATCTTATCTTGTTGTTGGTATTATTTATTACTACTTCTTTTTTTTTCTTCCTTGAGTCGATGGTCTATCGGAAATAATTTCTCTACCCTCACAAGATAGGGGTAAGGTCTGCATACACACTAACCTCCCCAAACTCTATTTGTGGTATTATACTAGATTTGTTGTCGTTGAATTAATGTATTTGAATTTTTATTGCCCCGGGGATGCAAAGATTTAAAACCTTCTTATTTTATGTAAAAAAAAGGTTTCATGTGATCTTATATATAGTATAGTGGAATAAATAAAAAATATTGTCCAAAAACACTTGTGAAAGTTTGTGTTAATTACTTTCTTTATGGATTTTATATTTTTCATTAGATATTAATACCTCTATTCTTTTTGTGAGATAGTGTCTTGAACTTATTTTTTGGTTAGTATTGAATAGTGAAAGGTACAACATATCACGTTAATAGAAGCAGATGATAGATAATAGAAATGATGAGGAATACATGTAAGAAAAAGTTGCAGTACTGGATTACGACTTGATTTTATTATTATTAATTACTTTTTTCAGTACAAAAAGAGATTAAGACAATGACCCACCTAAATAGGCAAAAATGAAATTTCCTTTACATGGATATACTCTTTAGTCTATACAAAAAATTTAAGTTTTCATTCATATTCGCTCCACAAATAAATCTAAATAAAAAAAAAAAAGGAAAAGTCCAAAATATATACAATTTCGATCACAATGAAATAAAAAAAATCCCGTACAATTTGAAATTGCTCAATTTTGATCATCGTTGCACTCTGGTCCTTTAATACTTTTAATTTATCGTTGGCAAATTGTCTCGTATTTGTCCTTACCATTAACAGAGCTTCAACGTAAAATGAGTGGACTCCATGTATCCAAGTGCTTCGAGGAAAGAAAGATTCAAATTTACTCATCAACTTTTGATTATTGTTTATACTTACTCTCAAGTTGTAGCTCCAGTAGAGGCCAAGGAAAAAATTAGTTTTTTTTCCCTAACAGCGAAACAATATTTTTTCAAATTTTTAACGGAAAATAAAGGTGCTCAATTTTAGATAGTTCATAGCAAATTTGAAGAAAAATAGAAAGCAAACTTTAAAAGATACTAGTAGTAACATGCATTTGAAGTTGTTGTTTCGTTTTTTTTTTTTTAAAGTTTTTTTTTGGGGGGGGGGGGGGGGGGGTCATTATCTGGCGTAGGTATCAAATTCAAAAGATGTATTTAATTCTTATATTTAATTGGAACATGTTTTGCTCAATAACCCACCTTATCTCAGTTGGTAGGGCGGAGGACTGTAGTTTGGTTAAACAGTTAATCCTTAGGTCGCTGGTTCGAATCCGGCAGGTCGGAAATTGTTTCCCAATAATTTTAATATTCCTTTATTAAAAACATTGTTTCTTTTCAAAATCAGATTGTAGAATTTTTTGTTTAACAAAGCAATATACCAAATACCACTAGAGAAGAGTAGGAAAAGGGATCCTTAAAACTGGCATTTTAATTTCATTGCTAATATCTACTCCTATCCTCAACAGTGCTTTTTAATGCTATTTTAACTGAAAGCCTTCTAACAAAAATATTCGTATATTTTCACTCATCCACGAGTTTTTTTCCAAATAAAAAATTATCTTATCAAGTTATTGGATCATAATCCCATCTAGGACTAATGTCAAAGAAATTATATTCTGAATGCAAGCAGTGTCGAACTTGGCTATATGTTGTAAATCAAATAGTAGTGCAGAAATGTCAGAGAACATAATGTTGTATTGGACATATGTCAATGCTGGAGTTGAGACCGTCGTTGTTCATCCCTCTGTTTCAAAAAGATTGATACTATTTTTTTATTAGTCTGTTCAAAAAAGATTGGTACATTTTAATATTTCCTTAATAAGCATTATTAATCACACATATGTTATGACAGGTTTGAAACCACAAGTTTCAAAATTTTTACAGTCACACAAATGTTATGGCTTATTTAAGACAACATATCTTAAAAGTCTTCCATTCTTTATTAAACTTTGTGTCAAGTTAAACTAAGATAATTTTTACTACTCTGTACAAGTTAATACTTATTTTCATAAGTCACATTCACTGATATTTGCTTATTTTGTTTCTATTATATTGACTGTAGTTCTCAACGAAAAAAGCAGTGTTTTGTAAAAAGCTAAAGAAGTGATATGTCAGAAGACCTCCGTAGATAAAGACTGGTTAACAAAAACAAAAATACGCCGTTGCCGGGGATCGAACCCGGGTCACCCGCGTGACAGGCGGGAATACTCACCACTATACTACAACGACTTGTTTGTTTATTGAGTCCCCATATATAATTTGCACACCCTAAATTTTGTTAGTACTTCCCTTTCTATCTCAATTTGCTGGTAAAGATGACCAGCAGAAGCCTCAACAGAGGAAGAATTCCGCACGAGATAACAAGGGACGTTAAGGAGGACGTGGTTGTATGACAAATTTTCTCTTTTTGTTTGTTTAGAGAAAAAAACATATTTTTCTATAGTTGGTAATAATTTATTTTAATTTTTAATTTGCATTTAATGCAAATATTTATGGTCTGATTTAGATTACAAGTTTCAGACTATACTCAGATAAAGCTCATTACATGGCATTCTCCTTGTTGGTTAAACATGATCTTTGCCCAAAACGAAGTGAGATATTGTTATTCCCGTCAATATTGCTGTATTTGTAAATAATAATTCTGCAAAATATAAGTTAACGTAATGAAACAGTAATAAATTCGAGCCCACTGAATTCACAGTGTTTCCTTAAGGAATTTAATCCCCTCTTAGTACCCAAGGTAATGGATTATTTCCTCCCAGGATAGAACGAATAACACACTGGTGTAGCGGTACTTCAAACCCCAGTGTTTCAGCGAACACAAAGTTCGGTAGCAAATCACACTTACAGTTACTTTGTTTGAAGTTAAAAAAACAATGCAGAACGAAGGAGTATAAACTCAGAAAATCGTATGGAAATGCTGAGAGGAAGGAGTGCAAATGTATAGCCAATTTGTTGAGCGAATTATGTGTTGTGTGTTGAGTGTCTTTCTTCAACATCTGCTGCACATATATATAGCAGCAAAATGTTGAAGAAGACCAAACGTCCACCCTCCATGGTGGAGCAAGCATTACATGTTTGTGGAGCAAGCACATTCATGGTGGGAAGACCATTATCCGGCTGCCAAATGATCAATACACGGATTGGAAAATATCCGTTACAAATACGGATAATCCTACGTTAATATTTACTATTAACAAATAACCAAATCCGAAGCCGAAGCCGTAGCCGAAGCCGTAGCCGAAGCCGTAGCCGACGACGGCGCGAGGCTTGCTTTCTTCTTAACTCTTTAAGAGCTACAAGAAGAGCAATTATATATATACCCACCAAAAATGTCTTCCTCTTCCAATATGGGACAATGTCTCATTGTTAAGAGGGGGAAACTTAAAATTTTACTCAAAATTTCATTTTCCCTCCATTTCCCATTCACCCTCATTTTAAGAATATTCATCTTAAAATAATTAAGAATATAAAATTAGCCAACCTAGAAATCTTCCTTCCTGCCCAGAGGAATGCCACTTTCTTATTTTCTTGGTGCTACTTTTTTGTTTTTGTTTTTCCTTTCTTCCTAATGAAAAGAAACAATATTAGAGTAAATATTGTGTTACCAAAGGACCAGACTACGTATCACCTTTGGCGATTTAGAATATTTCTGGCTATATGGGTGAAGACATAATTAATTTTGTACAGAGGCAGCTCCACAACACTTAGAGACCTAAAGCCAAAGTTTAATTGAAGGCCCTTCAATAATAATTTTAATAGAGATTTTTATGTAGAAATTATTTTTTAACTTTTTGAGATGCAAAATTATTAATTAATTTTTTATAATAGATTTCTTCTAATAGATTAGTGACTTGTTCATCGAAAAACACTCCCCTATAGTTTCTAATTTTGGTTATTCTATTGATTGCGAAAATTTATCAAGATCTCCTTTTTGAGATTGTATATTTCAATTCTTTTTTCTAGTTGTCATATTTAAATTCTAATAAATATTTAAAAAATATACCAATGAAGTAAAAGTAACAAATATAAAATAAAAAAATACTAAAAAGTTAGAATAAAAGAATCCGATTCAAGAAGTTTGAAGACTTAATTCCAAATTTCGTAATGATACTTCAAATATTTCCTGCAAGCTTTAAACGTGAGAAAGAACAGAAAACGAGACACAATGTATTATAAGAAAGGTAAATTTTAACTATGTTTTTATAGAAGCAATCGGAAGATTTGGACAACGAATAGTTGATCTTAGAAAAAATAAGAAAGAATATAAGACAAAGTATGTAAATTGATAGAAAAGGTAAAATGAAAGATTGTAGCTATTGCATAAACCAAAAAAGAGAGCCTAAAGTTTTAACATGTTTCCTAATTAAAAAAAAAAGTAAAAAGTGGAATAATAATTTTCCTTATCAAATCCATTTCCCATTTGTATGTAAGTGATTTATAGAGCTATTCGTATTTCCCTATTTTTTAAGTCAAACGGTCACTCATTCATATAGCTAAAATGTTGGCTTTTCTTTTGTATGAAAATTTTAATTTTCTTCTGAATAATACTCTATATTTTTCAAATAAATAAATAAAATATAAGCCCATTATTTTAGAAAATACCCCCCTCCTCAAATTTGGGGGTCTAAAGCAACAACTTTACTTTAGTTGCTTTATGGTTAAGCCGGCACTGCTTTTGTATCTAAAACCCTTTTGGATGTATACATGAGCGCATGATCTTCTTCTACATAAACTTTATCCTAAATGCAATTTCAGAAAATTAATTTTTTTTAATTTCTAATGCTCGGGGGAGGGATATAAAGGATTTTGAACCTTTCTTTTTAATGGAAAAAAAAAGATTAATTCACTTCATTTTAGATTAAAATTTAATTTTCATATGATCTTATAGTATCTGTATGACCCAAAATTTAGATCTAGGTTTATACAATCAAATTTATAATGAAATAAGGTTAATCTTAGCCAATATTAATGACCAAAGGATAGATCAAACGTATTTATTGAAGATACCCCACATATACTGTTGAATAGCGATAAATGATAGCAATAATGGTGTAATGAATGATTCAAGAATATGGAAGATAACAATAAATAACAATAAATGACATTTAAATAAATAAATGCATAGAAGTCACCCACAAAAGGTGAGATTCTCCAATAATTCTTCTGATAATGACGGATAATGATAAGCCTCTTGGTATTCGGATCCTTCTTGGATCTGGGAAGAAAAGATAGATAAAGATGTAAAAAGGTAAACTTTGTATGTATATGATACAAAGAGAGAATCTTCAAAGAATGCCAATGTATTGCCCTTTACTATGAATGTCCAATCCCTTCTATAACTACACATCTTTCTATCTATAAGGGTACATGGGCCACAAAACCCTAGATAGTACAACTAGGAAGAATATTCACTGAAATATTCTCTAGGGAATAGTAACCCTAGAACTAACCGTTACTGCTTTCAGAAAAGGGGTGCTCGTCCTCGTCCTCGTCCTCGCCTTCTATCGCATCACTTCGACCTCGTCGAAGACGTGTTGTCTTCTCGTGACGTCGACCCTTTGAGGTCAGGTCATTGTATCCTTTTGACGACGCGTGGCAATCTTCGAAGGCTTCCTTATGTTGACTTGATCAACATGCAACGTGATATTTTTCACCCATACAGTATCGTGTGTAAATTATTCTTTGTCCGAGAAAACTTTTAGAAGATTATATTACTTTCTTTATGGATTTTAAATGTAATATCCCTTGTACGTTAATAAACAGGCCAGATGATATAGAATAGGAATGATGAGGCAAAAAAAAACAAAACTTTAATCTAGAAAAGTGTGAGTTTCCATTCATATTCACTTTCACTCCAAAAATAAATAGGAAAACAATGCAACATTTAAAAATTGAAAGTAGTACATGCGTATCAATTTCTTTTGGTTCTCTTTATCTTGCCTAATAATAAATTATTGGGAAAAAGAATCATGTATCTCTTTTGTGTAGGAAATATGGCCTCCTTTGTGTGTGAATTCAGTGGAACACATAACTAAAGGCCGACCTTAGCTCAGTTGGTAGTCCTTAGGTCACTGGTTCGAATCCGGTAGGTCGGAAATTTTCTTTTAATGTTTGATTTTTTCTTTAATTTTTCTTTTCACAGTATTCATTGTAAAAAATTTGGTTTAACATAGCAATGTACCAAATGCTGCCGTTACTGAAAATATAAATTTACCACTTATGGTAGAATAATTTTAAGTACGTAACTTTTAAGTTAATGATATGTGTATTGCTGGAAGTGATCGGACGCCAAATACGTTTGTAAATGATAAATTTTGGTGTGTAAAAATTCATCCTTGAAAATGGAGTGTGTTAAAGGCACCAAGGAGCAATGGTGTATGCAATAACTTTTGTAAGCCGTGTCAATAGTTGAAGAAGTTAACAAATAAATTTATCATTATATATCAAATATTTTTATTTTTTTTATACATATTTACGAAAAATTTTAACGAAGCGGTGTCATGTGACACCGATTGAGATAAGGTGCCTATGTTCATTTTGTAATATCCCCATCTGGTGCAAACCATAAGGTGCACCATATTTCTGAAAACTGTTCAAATTGCAGCTGCATTTGCTTTACTTGATTCAGCCAACTTTCCTATAATTCAAGTGCAACATACTAAAATAATAAATATCTTTCTGTGGAGGATATGAGAAGAGGAATAAGGTACTTAGAAAGGCACTGATAAATGAAGGGTGACAAAAAACACATACACAAACAGTAAAATTTCTATCTTATGCAAATTTGCATTTTCTTTGGTAAGAAATCATCCTACTTATATCATGATAACCGTTCCAAAAGAAGATGTTTTGTTATACCTCACAATAGAATTAAATTTCGCATTTTTACTTCGTGTAAAAGAACGCATTACATAATGCTTCAATTTACACAAACTTGACTGGATATTATATCACATGGAGCAATCATCAGTGGTGCTCTCATTTGGATATTATAAATCAAGCAGAATGTCATCAGACTTAGACCAGCTTTCCACCAAAGGCAAAGCACAGAACAAAGAGCAGCTTCTTTGATGAATTTTCCAAATTCATATTTCAAACTGTTGTACAAATTACATCAAAAATTTTAGTACACTCACCAGTTGCCTCTTGGCTGCAACATTCACTTTTTCTTCTACCTCCAAAAACTAGAGGCAGATTCAAGATTTAAATTATATGGATTCACTTAGTATAAAACCTATTGTATTTTTAAAATTATGGGTTCATATCTACTATTTGTTTTCAATTTTGATGAACTTTTACACAAATTTATGCTCTATGTCGAAAGTACCGGGTTCATATGAACCCGGTGCCAAAACGTTGCATCCGCCTCTGTCGAAACCCTCATCCCCACCACCCAAAAAAAAACTGAAAAGTCAATCTTGATGAACTACCCAACTACTACCAGGAGCTGCTTTCATGCCCCTCTTGATCATCTCTCTTCTGAGTCCTTCCGCTTCCTCAAATCGCCCACTGGTAGCATAAATTCTTGCCAATATCACAAAATTAGCAGGATTCTCAGGCTCTACTTCAAACAAAGCCCTTCCAGCTATTTCTGCCAGCTCGACTTCTCCATAAGTTCGACAAGAAGCAAGAAGTGCTCCCCAAGCTTTAGCAGTCACCTTCACTGGCATTCGCCTAATAACGTCATACGCCTGATGCAATCTTCCCGCCCTACTCAATACATCTACCAAACAAGCATAGTGATCACTGCTTGCTTCAGCACCATATCGATCTCTCATACGAGCAAAGTACATTTGTGCTTCATCAGCTAATCCAGCATGACTACAAGCTTTCAATACTCCAAGGAAAGTGATCCCATCGGGCCTTACATTGGCCATTTCCATTTCCTTAAAAACTTCAAGTGCTATTCTTGCTTGCCCCTGAAGCGCGTAAGCTGAGATCAAACTGCTCCAAGCAACCACATCCCTGTTCCTCATACTGACAAACACATGATGGGCTTTGTCAAGACACCCGCAACGCCCATAAGCCTCTATCAATCCGCTCTTCAATTGGGGGTCCGGATCAATGTCATTCCTTATTGAATACCCATGAATCTGTTTGATCAAGTTCACATCCGCTATGCCAATACATGCACGTAACAGTGCAAGAACCGTAATCAAATTCGGCCTCAAACCCATTCTTTCCATTTTTCTATAACACAAAATGGCCTTAGAAAACCCGTCATCTGTTTCCGCCAACGCTGCAATAATCACGTTAAACGTGGAAGAATTAGGCGCCACGTCCATTACTCGAAACAGTTCTAACGCACTGTCAACATCATTAGAATGTGCGTAAAGCGAAATCATCGAGTTCCAAACGACTACATTTCTCTCAGGATATTCATCGAACAGTTGGCGTGCGGACGCAAGTGAGATACACTTACCATACATGTCAACTAAAGCGCAAGCAACAAAAGGGTTGGAGGTAAAAGATGCTTTGTATGTGTGAGCGTGAATGGTGGTGCCGAGCTGAGAGAAGTTAAGGGCGGCGCATGACTTAAGAGCAAGAGGAAATACGAAAGGGTCGAGCGAAAGGGAAAGTGAAGAGTGAATTTGGTGGAAAAGAGAAAGAGCTTGTTCATGTCGGCCTTGATTAACGTGGGATGTTAAGAGCTTTGTGTGAGAGAGCAAACGTAGGAAGTTTGAAGAATAAGTGCTCATTGTTTTGTAGCTTTTGCCGCCCAACTTTGATTATACCGTTGGATAGTTCTTTTTTTAAAAGGTTGAGCTTATTTTAACTATCCGCCCAAACAAAAACAAAAAAATATTCAAATCATCTCATTATATCGAGCGGCGGAAATAATTTTTTTGCAAATGATGCGCAACAGAATTTTGTAAGTGGTTTTGTAAGTGGCAGAGTGATTTTGATGCCATGATCTATTGAGATTCAATTATTTATCGCTCTGATAGTTGGAGTAAGTGAATTCGGTGGCGGGTCTACATGGAGTGTTATGGGTGCTTAAGCACTCATTGCCTTTAATTAAACTAAGTAGATTTACATAGGCAACTATCAAAAAATTTAGATAAGCATCATGGGCGGATGCGGTATACAGTTACTGGGTTCAACTGAATCCAGTACTTTCGACACGAAACATAAATTTATATGTAAAAAATATTAAAATTACAATAAATAGTAAGGATGGACTCATACTTTTAAAATATAATGAGTTCAATGCTAAAACTTTAAATGTTGAACCCATATAATTAAAATTTTAGATCCGCCTATAACAAGCATTGAGTGAGCACCCATAGCTAAACTCTTATTCCTTCTTTTGGAATTTTTTCGACGAGCACTTATAACTTTAAAATATTGGATCCGCCGAGTGAAATCAATAGGTAAAAACCTCTTGATGTTTGAGACAGTTGGAGGAGGATATGGGAGGCCAAGATGAAAAGATAAATATAGAGGAGAGGCCAACTAATGTTTGGCCATGGCATTGCTTGTTTTCAAAAGTAAGACATACAGGAATATAAAAGAAGAGTACAATCATAATTGCAACATATTTAAGTACAATCGAATTACAAATAAGTACAAAATTCTATCAAGGAGCTTTAGAGATATAATGGAGGTTAATGAATCGTTTTAGTGATAAAGTAATAGATTTTAGAGGTAATACTTGTCGAGCACTAGTAGTAGTTTCAAAAACTATGGGAGCTAAATGGTAAATCAAGCTTGGTAAATTCCTATTTTGGCATCAAATGGAAAGGTTCAATTAATAAAAGATACGGGGCAAGAACAGATTCAACATTCAGTAATTTTTTCTTGTAATCGGTAATGAGAATCATAGGGTTATGATCATGATTATATGTTACAATTTATCACTTGGATAACATCAATTTACATACAACACTACACTATTTCGATAAAGATAAGGATTCTGATCTTCACTAGTACTAGCAAAGCATCTCATTATTGTAGCTACAATTTGAAGTGTTTCATCTCTGACCAATCCCCCAGAACACTTAAAACGGCAACTCTATTTTGTGGTAAAAATATAATGTTAACCAGGCTTCCTACAGAAAGCTAAGCCCGTGAGAGAACATAGCAGCAAAAGCATTCATTCGAGTTTTGGGCAAAGACAAGCCAACCTCTAAATCTCCTTTTGAGTCTTTGGACTTGCTGAGGGACATCGATACGCCATCACCATTGTCAATAGAAACGAACTCTAACTTTTCTGGTTTTCCCCAACCAAAATCAACAGCATAAAAGTTAAGTTTTGTTGATCCAGCAATAGTAAGCGACCGTTTAATGTCTACGGAGCAAAATTCCTTGAACCACTCCCCAGTGAGAATATAATTTTCATCCTTCATCCTTTTCTGAATGGTTTCTCCAATTAATTCCACAGCAATTGTAAAACCTTCTTTTCCTGCTAAGTCAACATGACTTGCTCTTGCAACGAGCGTCACTAAGCAATTCCCGAAATAAGATTGAGGAAGTGGTGGATTGAGACGCGATCTGCAATCTGCTACACATCCGAAGAACTCTGTTACATTTTCTTCTATCTCTTCTCTGATCGTGTCCTCTGATTTTATCAAGCAAGTCCATACATAAGCACATGTTACTGTGAAAGATGTTACATGAGTTAGGTTTGGTCGTCTTGACAACATTAAATTCTTGAGCTTCGTGATGTCATCATGTGTTATAATAAATGTACCTCGAACTTTATCAGGAGGAGTCACAATGTCACACATCTCCAACTTAAATTTCTGCATCTCATCCCATATAGACATCGCTTGTCCATGAGGGTCTTTGATTACGGACCTATCATAAAACGGAATAAACTCATTAGCTAAGAATTGTTCATCTCCACTAAATTTATTGAGCGACGCCCATGCCCTTATGAACCCTAATATAGTAGCTCCATCACCAGCAACGTGATGGTTAGTGAAACCAACGGATATACCATTATTCGGAAAAAGTGTCACTTGAATAACTAAGACCGGGGCTAATTGGACTCCTGGTGCATCCTTAGGTTCTGCCAACTGAGGAACAAAGTGATACAAATCCTTAGAATTTCGGGGATTGTTACCAATGAGATGATTGAAATCCATATCCATCTTAGAAAAAGTAATACAGAATCCCCTGTTACATAAAGCAACTCAGGATAACCGCTCGAATTTAGTGGACAAGCAACGTTGCCAGCTAAGGGTATATAGTGTTTGAGAGCGAGGGAGAGTGAATCTTTAAGAGTAGGAATAATAGTTTGGACGAAATCGGATCTGGAGATGGGGAGCTTGTAGAATAAAATCCGCCGCATACGGTGGAAAGCTAACCACATATGATCAAAATATGTGAGAGGGAGTGTGAGCTCAGCTGCACTGCCGGGAGGTGGCGCAACTTGACATTGCTCAATCACAGACGCCATTGTTGTAACTTTTGGTTAAGATACACAGAAAGTAGGTTTGGCTTATCAATATATAGAAATATTGCATGTGACAAAAATTATTGCTTCTGATATCGTACATGAATTATTAGGCCAATACTGCATATTGAAAGCTAATAGGTGGTTGTAGAAAAATCCAATTGCACATCAATGATTTTTCATCTTTACAATAAATTTCACGCTGAATTAGACCATAATAAGAATAGACCATATCTTTTCTTTAACTATTCAGTATTCGAAATTTATCAGCTCAAGTAATCTGAATTCGCGTTGAATTAGACTATAGTAAGAATAAAAACTCCCTACAAAAAAATTTTAATATTCTCAGGGTTCAAATCCGAAACCTCTCATTAAGTGTATATGAATCCCGATCATTCCAGCAAACTCTTTTGTGGTGCCAAACTTTTTTACCTACTAATTCGGTGTGGACAGAAAATTCAGCGTGTGGGGAGTTGAGAATACATACAACTTCATCATTGATTAAATTTAGTTGTTTGGTCAATCATATAGGAAATCAATATTATGGGAAATTTATCATTGCCTTGAAATGGCGATATATATCACCTTGGTTAGTGAATGGATGAATTCAAACGAAAATAATCAGTTGATAGATCTCTTCAGAAAATTTGGCACACAACCGTATGTGAATATATAAACGTCAAAAGCAAGACAATAAATTGCACAAGACTGTGAAATCCATTTCCAGAAAAAAAATTGTTCTTCCTGATTGCACTTTCTCTCATTATTTGATTAGAAAATAGTAGGGTATATAAATGCTAAATAAATAGGAATGTTGTTAAAACCTTGGACGATATTATATTTAAATAATAATAAAGGCTGTCAGTGCTTGAAAATGACATTATTAATGATTAAGTGTTGCATCCCTTCAACATAAGAAAAACGTTATTGTAATGGTAAAAGGGGTTCAAAATCACGAGTTCAAATCCTAGATATTATATTTTAGTATTTCATTGCTCTGGGAAGTTTCTGCTGCATGCTTCAGCCTTAATAGACAGGTATAGATGAGAGGAAATTTTAAGTGATAGTATAAAGATGAATTTTCATAATTCTCTATAGTTTAGAGTATAGTAACTATAGTTTGCCTAATTACTATTCGTAACTACTATTTAATTATCACCAACTTGTATCATTTGTATTCAAATGCGCAATAGAATACATCCTGCGTCAAACGCGCAATCGAATACATCTTGTGTCAACTGTATTCGTTCGCACAACGAATACAACATGTATTGATTGAATTCGTTGAACGAATATAACCAAGGCAAAATACAAAAATACTGAAAAATAAAATATTTTTTATTGAGAGTCGAACGCAAGACCTCCGCTAACTAAGCAAGTGCTCTAACCAACTAAGCTACGATAGCTTCTTGCTCTCTTGTTTCAGTTCAAAACAATTAATCTCTTGTTTCATGGATTTGCTATAAAATTCAAATATAGCTACGAATGATAAATTTGCTTAAGGTATAGTTACGAATGATAAATACAATGTATATGTTTGATGTGTCGCGTAAATTGAGGCTTCCGAGTTTCTCTCAAATTCTGAAGATTATTTGAAGTGAAGATGTTAGATGAATAACAGCTCGCTGCTATAATTCATCTAATATATGTCAGCTTAATTCTTTTCATTCTCAGACTGTTGATACTAATTCCCTTTACCTTTCATACAACACCAGGTGATTTATTAACTCTTTGCATGAAAAGAACAACTAAATCAAACTCCATTTCCTCCACAACGAGCAGAAACGACAGAGAGGATTCATCCAACTCCAATTAAGGACCCGTTTAGCTGGTGTGGTGTTTCAAGAGAGCAAAATGTATCAAGAAGATATGGAGCAAAATAGAAAATACTTTGAAGACAAGGTCACAGTAGAGCATACTTAAGATACTAAGGACTTTTGGCCCTTTGGTCCAAACTTGAAAAATGTATATGAGGAAAAGAAGATAGATGTTATTAACTTTTTGCAGCACTGATTTTGTACAGGGCTATCTTCTGGATTGAGCTAAATTATACGCCAACTTCGGTATCAGGGAGAAGTATGGCTATTCCGCCTATCAAAATATACAACAACAACAATCCGGTAAAATCTCACAAATGGGATATGGGGAAGGACGAAGGTAGTGTCTACTCAGACCTTACCCCTACCTCGGAGGAGTAGAGAGGTTGTTTCCGATAAACTCTCGGGCTCAAGAAGATGAAAATAGACAATAGATCACTAACCCACCTATCAAATATACTTTAGGTGTCACACCCCTTTAATACACCCCAAAAAGACGTGTTATGGATTATTGTAGGTTAAAGAGTTTTTCCAATTAAAGTGACAAACTTGAGTAAGGACTATTTTATTTACAGAGTCGCCACTTGGAATTGAGTTTTTGGGTGTTCCAAGTCACCTTTTATTTGAATCCCTAGTCAAAGGAATGTTTGACTCTATTATTATTGGTCTGCGAAAACAAAGTCCGGGTAAAAAATTCTGTTGACCGGGGAGAAGGTGTAAGGCATTCCCCGAGTCCCGTGGTTCTAGTACTCGCTTTATTGACTACAACTTAGCTTGAATTAATTTTGGATAAACTGTGATTTATTGATTTCCATGTTTTATCTATCCGCTTTCAATTATTAAAATATGAAATTATCTTTGAAACGAATCACGTGTATGGATCCGTTTTGTTCATTGTGCCAAAACCATGTCACACATACGTGTACACAATTAATAACACTTTATTATTATCAAGATTGTTTGGTCAAGGTCGCGCGAACGCTTACCCTGATTTAGTTTGGGAATCATAATCATGTCACGCGAACATGTACATAATCACGATAATAAATTTAAAACGCGCTTAAATCGCTCTAACGATGTTCCAGTAGTTCATCCTATACTAATTTGAGATTATTGTAAGGCCATGGATTATGAAAGTTGTAGCGGATAAAGTGTACAAGGATGAAATAATTTATTAAGGGTCAAATCTCTGCATGCCTCTACGCTCAAACTTCCAACAAATCAGGCATAAGCGTAGATAGGCTCAAAATAAGGCCCCAAGTCTTAAACTACTGCAACATGTTCTAACTCTAATCCATAAGAAAATATGAAATTAACTCATTCATGGATAAAATGCATACATAACCATGAAAGACAAAATCAGAATCCATTCTATTTAACTTACAAAATTAATAACCAACTGACTCACACTTTTATGCCTACACCCTGTTACAAAGATAGCCTTATCTAAACAATATAATGACAGCCATTTTCAGTAACAAACAATTCCCAAAAAGTTATGCATCTCGATTCTGCCTTTGTTGATTCCTATGGAGGCCAACTCTTAAACATGAACTCTTCCCGGTATCAATACATGATTACTACGCTAATAAACAACTACCGAGCCACTGATCTTTCAACCCAACTGATTATGCAAGTTTCATTTCAGCATGTGACAGTACTAAAAAAAGGAATTAAGCTAATACAATAAAGTGGCTCACGTTCAGGAAATCAAACTCAATCAGAAATCTTATTCTAGTTGAGTTTACCGGCAGCGAAAGCTAAGTCAAAACAGATAGGTTCTAATAGCAATAGCAAATGAGGTCTAAACCGACCATAGCTTCGATTAAGAACAGCAAATGAGCCGGAGAATAAAAACAATTACATATCATAGCAAATCTGAACACAGTTTAAAGGAATACATACCTAATTACGAAGGAATTGAATTTAGAAGAAAGGGTAGCCAAATAAAGGCTTAATTCCGCAAATTAGAGTTCAGCTACAGATTTAGCAGTCAACAGCAAATTCCAACAGCAATCAACAATGTTTTTGAGAGATGACCACTCTTAGAATCCTAGAAATTATCAAGAAAACCCAACAGCTCTTTGAAATCCCTTTTTCTTTCACTTTTTCCTCTATTTTTTCAAACCGTAGAACTACAGATCTAAACTTGATATTTTTGGGGTATTTGGAGTATTTTCAGTTGCTCCTTCGTGTGAGATCTGTGTGTGAATTGAGAGTGAAAATTCAGCATGAATCTGTATGAGAGTAGAGATCCGTGTGAATGGGGTCAGAATGAGCTTATATCCTCCAGAAAAAAAAAAATGGGCAGCGGCTAGGGTCTTAAAAATGGGAGAAAGGTCTTCCCCTTCTAGAAAGCAGAGGGCTGCTAGGGTTTTTGTAAAGGAGGAGGGATCCGTCCTTTTTTTTTCTTTGTCTGAAAAGTGTGTGTTTTAATAGCTAAAAATGAGGTATGAGGTTTATGAGTGGGGGACAAGCATGGGGGACAAGGAAAAGTGGAGAGGGGACAAAGTGTGGGGGGACAAGCATGGGGGACAAGTATGGGAAGATGGGAGCGGGAAATATTCAAGCACGGTAAAAAATTAGGTGCTCACATTAGGCAAATTGTCATTCAAGTGCTATCGATGAGACAGAAAGCCTCATCGCCTGCAACTATGGGTCAAAGGGGGTGCCGAACATGGTAAATATTAAAGGGCTAACCACATATAGCTCAAAATATAACAGTGAAAAGCAAAATCAACACATAGAGAACTAGAAGGCATTGCAAATGGGACAAGACTTGGTCTGTATAGGTGTTTACTTCAGGGAAGATATGAAATTAGAAATGCTAATCGGAAAACGACAAGGTCTCTGCAACTAAGTTGACTACAGAAAAAACAAGGTCCGTCAGAGGCGGAGCTAGGACCTTTAGTTTATGGGTTCTGGACCATAATCTTTTTTACTTACTGGGATCTAAATAGACTATTTATACAATATTCAATAAATTTTTCAACACAAATTCAGGGTTTGAGCCAAAGCTATTGAGTTGTGCCGAACCCGTAGCTATAAACCATTGAGTTGTGCCGAACCCGTAGCTATAAAGCTGGCTCTGCCCCTGAGGTCCGTCGCTTGATTGAAATCACAATAATTAAACGAGAAATACATCAAAACAACAACAAGAGTGCACTAACAACTAATATAAGGCAACAAATGGGAAAGCAAAAGTTCATCATTCAATATGTCATAATTATCAGATAGCTCTAAACTAGTTGAACCAAATTTGATAAAACATCTTACACTTCCACTATGCCATGAAACAGAATTAGCAGAGCGACATCCCATGTCGATTGAACTTGGTAAAATACTTTACCTTCTAATCATGTTCTTCTTTCTTGCACCAAGAAGTTCTATAGTCCAGCTAGTCTTCAATCCATAAACTTCCAATTCCTTCCAAGAACTCATCCGAAACTACACTATCCCCTTGAAGCAAAACAAGCGATTCCATGTAATTTTGAACATAAAACGAGCGGGAACTCCCACGAATACCAAGATCCTTCTTGTGTCCACTATTTGGATCATAAGAAACCAGCTCATAGCTCCTAGTTGAAAACAAAACTTCACCATTATTCCTATATCCAACTACTCTCTCCATATCATCCAAATTTATACTATAAAATCTACTCCAAGATTCCAAAACTCCGTACTGCTTCATCGCCCATACTTCACATGAACCACCATCTATCTCCCTCTCATACTTAACAACAGCAAGGGAGCCCTCAAACACCATGATCGATAAATTCGTTGCAATTTGACCAGCTAAAGCATCCGGCAGCATAATATCCCCAAACACCTCATCAGCTATACTAAAAAACATAATTAAACTCCGAACACCACCATTCTCGCCCACATCATATGCAATCCAATGGACAGCTCCATTCACAAATGCCTGAGACCACATAAACTCCACCATACAATGCTTAATCTCAGCTCCTATCACTCTCCTCCAAACCCCAGTATTGAGTGAATAAATTTCAACCTCAGGAGGAACATTATACCTAGAAAATACATCATCATTCTTATGATACACAAGTCTGACCAACTTGTAATCATCATCATCATTATTAGACAAATGATCAGCACCAAATCCAAGTACAAACATGTCGGGTGACTTAGACCTAATTAAAGGCAAGGGTAAAGTTGTAAACTTTTGAATAGAAGGGTTCCATAGAATTACAACTACATTCCCTACGTCAGCAAAAAAATCATCACACAAACACATGATTCCATTGCAGCTGCCAACTATTCTGAAATACCCAAGTTGGCAATTGAATGGCAAATTCAGTTGTGATGAGAAATCCAAGCAAAAGGGTCGATTTTTACAGTCTTGAAATAGTGAATAATATTCTTTATTGTGAGTATTATCGTAACGCCTAAGAAGAAGGGTGGAGGTTTTTGGGGTTTGGTTGAGGTGTGTGGAGATGAAAGCAGGGCTGCTGATAAGGGAATTCCATGATTTGGAGACAGCTCTGAAACGGAGCAGGGATTTTACAGGAAGTTTTAGCAGGATTTCGATCAAAAGATCAGGAGGAAAGTAGGAGTTAGAATCAGTCATTGATCAGTTTGAAAGAGGGAGAAACAAGAACCCTAGTTGTTGAAAGAGAATTTTGGTAAAAGTGGGATATTTTATAATACAACCTATTTGATTGGACACGAAATTTAAGAAAATAAAGTAAACTTTTAAATTTATGGTGTAAAATAAGAAACATATATTTTATGTGGCTATAAATCATTGCATAAAGTTAAATTATTTCCAAATAAGTAAATAGGTCATTCTTTTTGACACACACTAAAAAAGAAATAGGTTCACATAAATTAAAACGGAGGGAGTATAAAAAAGGTTAAATTACACTAAACACCTTGGGAGGCGTTTGGATAGCGTGAGACAAGAATTCTAATTTCGGTATAAAATATGAGATTCTATTTATTCATTGTTTACGTATTACTCTATTCGTCCTAATTTATGTGGCATCGTTTGACCAATCATGAAGCATAAGAAAGAAAGAATTTTTTTTGAAATTTATGGTCTAAAACAAGTTAAATAGTTTTTAAATATTAAAAGATGTCATACTTTTCGGGACAGGTGAAAAAGGAAGAAGTAACACATAAATTGAGATAAAGGAATAACTAATTTGGATATAAATCTTTACCTCTATCTAACTTACTCAGACTCCGCTTGTAAAATTTTACTGGATTTATTATTATTTTTACCAAAATATTAATATTATTCTAAATTCAATGTAGAATAAGTAATGATAAGTAATATCATCATTCGTAATCCCCGGATAAAGATATAAAATGACAATTTTAGCCCTCAAATGCCCTTTTCATTACCATATCAAATGTTGAAATTGAAAATAAAATTTTGTCCATGTTTGTTCAGCTTCAAACCAAATACTGCATCTTTTATTTTTAATTCGTTTGAATCAAACAAAACAATTCTGTTAAATAATCTAGGAATTATGAATTCCAACATTACAAACGACCCCTTTTAAAATAACTCAGTTACAAATACCCCGGAAAGAAAGTTACAAATATACTCCTTTAGGAATGTCAAAATAGCATAAGCTAGTTAGTTTTTGGATTTTGATAATTAAAAAATAACTAGCATTTGTAAAATCATTAAAAAACCCCACTATTTTATAATATTTGAACAAAATTTACCTTTAGTAAATACGAAAAAAATCTAGCATAATATGCTAGAGTATGAAACTCTTGCATATAAAACTTCGGCGCATTATACTGGAGCTCAAACTTTAAAAATACTTTGAATGCGAATTACACCATATTATGTTGAAATTTACATACAAGTTATTTTGAACTCCAACATATTATTCTGAAGTGTAAGAAGTTGGAACTCCAACATATTATGTTGATATTTTTTTGAATCTTAATTTAGGATATTTTTGTCCAGATTTACTTACCAAATATAAAAAAATAATAATTAAATTTTGATTAATTTTAAAGCAAGGGCTATTTTGTAGTTATACATTAGGCGAATTTTAAATTTCTTCCTGTATGAATTGATTGCGGGTCGGACTCTTCGGGTTATCGAATTTTGCAAAACCCCAAACCCCCACTCTTCTTCTGAGTAACCAATTTTCTAGCAATGGCTGAAGTCTAAAACTCCAAAACCTTAACTTCTCCGACCTCCAAAAACAATGTCGATTACACTCTCAGCTCTCTCATCTTCAATCCCATCTCTCAATAAATTCCATAAAATCTCCTCCTCACATTTTCCTTTAAATGCTTGCCCTCGTAATCAGAATATAATTTTTCCCTTATCTATAACCAGAATTAAACCTTTCAAACTAGAATTGACCCAAAAAAGATATTCCGGGCTTTTTGGTAGTAATTGTGGATTTTCGTTAATTAAGAAAAATGGGTTTATTGTGAAAGCTGAGAATGGAAAAAGTGTTGAGAAAGCTGAAAATGAGGCTAGGGGAGAGAGCACAATGCCGGATAGATTCAGGTATTTGACCAAAGAAGCTCCTGATAATCCTGTTAGATGGCCTTGGTTCATAGGTATGTACAATCAAACCACTTTATAGCAACCTCCTTTGTTCCGATATTTTTTCACTGCTATAGTGAACTGCTGTTATAGAGAACATATACTATAATATAACATGACAAATTGGTTCCAAAGCAAACTTGGTTGTTATAGTGAACTATTATAGAGGATTACTGTTATAGAGATGTCCATTATATACAATCAAACCTCTTTATGCAACCTCGTTTGTTCCGATATTTTTTGGCTGCTTTAGTGAACTGTTGTTATTGATAACATATACTATAACATAACATGACAAGTTGGTTCCAAAGCAAACTTGGTTGTTATAGTGAACTATTATAGAGGATGACAGTTATAGAGATGTCTATTATATACAATCAAACCTCTTTATGCAACCCCGTTTGTTCCGATATTTTTTGGCTGCTTTAGTGAACTGCTGTTACTGATAACATATACTATAACATAACATGAAAAATTGGTTCCAAAGCAAACTTGGTTGTTATAGTGAACTGTTGTTATAGAGGATGTATGTTATAGAGAGGTCTATTATATACAATCAAACCTCTTTATGCAACATCGTTTGTTCCGATATTTTTTGGCTGTTATAGTGAACTGCTGTTATAGATAACATATACTATAACATAACATGACAAATTGGTTCCAAAGCAAACTTGGTTGTTATAGTGAACTGTTATAGAGGATGACTGTTAAAGAGAGGTCTATTATATACTCCCTTTGTCTCAATTTATGTGATACTCTTTCCTTTTTAGTTTGACTTAAAAAATGATATATTTCTATATTTAGAAATAGTTTAACTTTAAACTTCTCATGATCAATTGGGACACAAGTATCTATGGCTTGTTATAAAAGCGTTTGGTTCTTTCTTAAAAACTATGCCCAGTCAAACATCATACATAAAATTGGGATGGAGAGACTAGTACTCTTTTTTTTGGAATAAAATTTGCCCAAATAAAGCAGAATGGATATACATGATTCATGTATTCGACCGCGAGTAAGCATAGTTGATTGATTGATATGCCTGTTAACTTGTATGTTGGTGGTCTGATTGTACTCTAGCTTTGGTATTGCTGTATGAGAATTCAATTTCCCTTACAAAAAGAAAGAAATCAGCTTTGATTTTTCTGTTTTTCTTAGTATTTTTTGGAATGAAATTGGCCCCAAATAAAGCTGAACGGATAAAAATGATTCATATAGTCAACCCCAAGTATGCCTAGTTGATTGATTGATATGCCTGTGAAAACTAGTACTATGTTTGTAGTCTGATTGTACTCTAACTTCCGCATTGCTGTATGAGAATTGGAGTGCCCTTACAAAAAGAAAAGAAGTCAGCTTTTGTTTCTCTGTTTCACTTAGTTTGAATGTTTGATGTTTCAACTTATATTATTTCCTAGTTGTGATAGTAGGAGAATTCATAGAGGGAATATTGAGATGAGAGTACTGCGGAATGGACGAAGTCTGAGCGAACACTGCTCTTATTTGAATGAAGCAAAAATATCGCAATCTTTATAATATTAAATGCTGTTATGTCCTAGTAGCAGTCCTATGGCTTATGATAATAGCATAATAATGGTAACTTGAACTACTTATCCTCTTGTTTGGTTGTGGTTAACTCCCATAGAAAATGGAAATTATAGACATTTCAAGTCCTCTTAGCCTGAAGGATTTTTCTATTAGCCTCTCTTCTGTTTCTGTTTAGTAAATAAGATTTTATTAGAAAAGCGCCAGGAGGAGGAAATGAACTTTACATAATTACAAAATACATCAGTCAAAAGTGGTCGCAACAGTCAACCCTAAACAAAGTCAATCGCATGATACAATCTCATTGCCGTGCTCTGCTTTGTCATTATTATTTTCCTTGAGGATCTTTTTTCACTATTTACACTCCATTATAGGTTCCTCGGTTACCTTAATATTTTGTACTACTTTCTTTTGTTCTAGTCTTCTAAGGTTCTCCTCTTTTACTATACTACAGGACTGTCTGCTTTGTGCAACAGTCTTGTTAATTGTTATCATTGTTTCTTTGATAATCCCTGTGAATTGACGATGTAAGGTGCTACCAGTATGATAAACTTCTATGTGTATTTGCTGACTGTTGAAATTTACCTTAATACACATTATGCAAATCTTCAACCCCCACCCCAAAAAAAAAAAAGGAAAAAGATAAGAAAAGACCCACACAACAAATGTATTCATTCAGGCAATCTATGTCCATAGATAGATTATGACTTATGCAGTACCGGCATTCTTAAGGTTGAGATCTAGAAATTGCAATCTTAAGCCATGGGATAGGTCAATAATATACCTAAAATATCATCTGAGTATACATAATGATTGACTGGTATAGCTTGATAGAATCACCATTTCCCACCCACCCCTTTTTTTCTCATTATATGTTTAAACACACATACATTACATAAAATTAGTCAATTCTCTATTCTTGGTCATTAGTTTAGCTGAGTGCCCCAGTCTAGGACGGTGATTTGTGTAGTTGATAGTATAGCTGCTGCTTGGAAAAAAAAGGAGTATAACTGCTGCTGAGTTGTTGAGTGATGTTAGTGGTAGTGCAACTACTTTATCGAGCCTTCCTTAGGGGGTAACAAGGTCACTGTTCTCTTACTCAAATGAATTCCTAGAAATTTTGAAGAATTCTGTTGGTTTACTGTTATATCTTTATCTGGACTACATGGTAGGTAAATAAGAAGGATTAGTTTGTCTCTTCTATGTTTGTCTTTTTGCGTTGTAAGCTTGACTTTTTCATATTAGTTAAAAGCAGCCCAAGATACTGTGTAGTTTTGGCGGGCAACTTGCCAGGACATGTATCTGTTGTAAAAGTATCATATAGTTGTTGATCATTTGTGTTCCTTACAGTTCTCATTAAGTAATGGATCGCCTCCTCGTTCTGCACTTTTCTTGTGTGGCCTGCCCTCTATTTATGAAGAAGTGTTCAATAGATATAGATAGAGTACTTAACTAACTCTGTAAATTGTTGTCGATATGCAGCATTGGCCTTTCTGCTATATGCCTGGAGAACTGTCTTGTGGGAACTGTCTAATTGGAAAAAAGCTGTGGGTGCTATCTTCCGATTTCTTGGTTACATCCCGAAACTTGCATTGTCCTTTATATACTACTTCATAGGGGATCAGATCACAGCTGTAATTAGATTTATTGAATCAACAATTTACTCCATTCGAGCTTTCTACTCTGGTGTAGTTGCATATGCACCACTTCAAGAGCTGACAACAATCATAATTTTGGCATCTTGTGTACTTGCCATTGCTGAAGCGGCTGTTCCAGATTCTGTGAACAGCCAACCGTACCTTCTTACAGCAGCTGGAATAATGGGATTCGCTGCTGTGAGAGGTTATATCTCTGAGCTGTTCTTTTGGTTTCTACTTGTGGGCTTGTTTGTCTTTGCTCGATTTATTAGAAAAAGAGACTATGTGTCTTCCGCATTGCCTGCTGCAGCTGTATTAGCTGCTGTCGGAGAGCCTTGGATTAGAATGGTAGTAATGGTTTCTTATGCTGCTTTGGCCGTTATTCAACATTCTAAGATGCCTTTAAATAAAAGTGAAGGTGAAACTACTGGTGCAGTTAAGAAGGTCCCGATTCCTCTGATTTGTGCTGCATTGGCCATTGGCGTTCGACTTGCTGCAAAATGGGCTGGTTATCGGCATTTGACTTGGATGATTGTTTGATATGCAACAAGTCTACCCCTTGTCCGCGCTGATAGAGCATTCTTAGTTTGAGCATTCTTAGTTGTTAGTTTCTACAGTGGCAACATGTTTTCTCATTTGGCAAAATTGCTGCTTCTTTCTCTTTTTTGCCTGTCCAGTTCTTTTTGTACAACTTATCTTTTACAGAGCTTATTTTTCTTTCAAATTATGTTCTAAAATCCACTGTAGTTGCAGTTTTTATTGGTTCTTTAATCTGTTTCCTTCTATATATGCAACTACAATGTAGAAGAGGCAAGACACTCAATGATATTGGCCATTTCAGATACGTGTGTGATTTTGCAAGAGTGGCGTGGTAAAAAACATAAAATTGTGAATTTGATTGAAACTTGTTAGATGACTAAATTTTTGTTACCCTGCAACTAACCTATTTTACAGCAACGTAAATTGTGATTAAAAAAATCAATACATCTAATTGAAGTCATTCGGTAAACAATGTAAATTGTCTTTCAAATTTTAATTTAATCGTGTTCAGAATATAACTTTTAGTTGGGAAAGGTGTCAAAGTCGTTTAACTTTGTGAAATAGCAGATTTCCCCATCATTAATAGTTGCGTCAGTTAGATCTTGTCGTTACCAAAATCGGCTTTCCAAATCGTGGTCCTCTATTACAAAGGAAAAAAATCAAATTTGTCATTGAACTATGCGAAATGGTGCAGATTTGCCCCTAAATTTTGAAGAAGATCACTATTTCGAGATGACACCACTATTTTCTTCAGCACTTATTTCTATCCCCCAAGCTTAAAGAAACCACCCTCAGACTTTAAATAAGTTCAAATGGAACTCAAACTACAATTGTACGACCAAATCTGATCCTCAATTGTAACGTAACTTCATCAACACAATCCCATCACTAATCTTTCTTAAATCACCAATAGCGATGTCAGAGCTCCACATCAACCCCCTAGTGCTAAAATAAACTCAAGAACAAAGAAATCAACTCCTAAATCATTTGCAACAGAAATGTGGTCTTTTCGTGGAGGTAACATAGTAATTAAGAAAGTGATAAAGATGAAGTGTGACTTTGTTTATTTGAATGAATGATTTTATATGAAAATTATTGTGTGTTCTTTTTTGGAGTGTCGTGGGAGTTATAAGCAGGTGTGGAGTAACAATGATCTTCACGTAGTGTTTTTAAAAATGGAAAATATTAATTGTTATAACGGTGATCGATTGAGGGATGAAATATGGTGGTCTAAAGAAATAGTGGTCAATTTTGAACAATTTTGCAAAGTTTAAGGGCAATGTAGATCATTTCTCTTAGTTCAACGAAAAAATTGACCTTTTCCTTTTAAATGACGGTTCACATATTGAAAAATTAGTGAATAAGCACGAATATAAACTACTTTTATTATGTCAAGAATAGATTTAATAGGATTGCACAAACTTAGGGCAAAGTGCAACAATAGCCACTTTTAAATCCACTATTTACAATATATTCATAATTTACAATGTATTTAAAAATTAATCAATTCACCCAAACTTCAGGACTAAGTATCCTGAATTTGGAAATTAAGAACTTAGTGTCCTGAATTTTTGAGCTGCTAATTTAAAATTCAGGACTAAGTGTCCTGAATTTCTGAACTTAGGACATAAGATTCGAACTTCTTGACACAATTTTCGAACTTTAGGGCACGATGTCCTGAAGTTTGAACTTTAAGAGTTAAACTCTAGGATGTCGTGTCCTGAAATTTGAGCGAAATCGGCTAATCTTTTAATACATTATAAATTGTGGATATATTTTAAATAGCATGCGTAAAAATAGCTACCTGGTGTCATTTCCCCACAAACTTAAAACTATGGTTGGAAAACATAGCTAGCACAATCTAAAATTTCAATATTTAGAGTAGACAATAAAATTGCTTAATGGGCAAAATACAAAACTAATTGGTCGGCAGAAACTAATTATATTTCTTATATAAAAATGTATTAAAAAATTATATATTTTGTACATATATTCCCATAAAGAGATTTTTACATTCCTATATACAATTTGAAACTTTATTACCCTCCCTACTCAAGTTTCAATTTAATTATATCATATATACAAATTTACCAATTATATACACTTTAGGAATTAAATGAGTATCTCTTTATATTAGAAATCAATTATTTCTCATCTTTATTCTCTCTCCCTCCTGCTCTCTCTCTCTCTCTCTCTCTCTCTCTCTCTCTCTCTCTCTCTCTCTCTCTCTCTCTCTCTCTCTCTCTCTCTCTCGCTATACGTCTCTCTCTATCTCTCAATCCCTAATTCCAGTAATGTAGAGCAAAGGAAAAGAGAGCAGCAATTCCATCATTGACAGCCATTAAAAAGCTTTGAAGCTTTGAATTTGAAATTGGGTTTTCAAATACCATTATTTGTTTGGATTGGGTGTTATTGTAAATAATTGAGAATATTATTTGGAGTTTATATCTCAATTTTGAGGGTGTTTTGGTGAAGATTATACTTGATTTTGGCTGAATTTCAGATTGAAACTCGAAGAAGAAGAAGACATGACATACATTATACTTACGAAATTCTAGTAAAGTTGTAAAAAAATTATATTATGTTGTTTATATATATATATATTATATGAAAGTTAAACAATATTGTATAAAAATTATATTTCAGTTGTATGATATTGTAGTTATATATAACTGGGGTAGAAATAATGTATGAAAGTTGTAGATAAGTTGTATAATATATAATTAGTTGTATGGAATTTATTTTTACTATGTATAAATCACATACAAAATATCCAAAAGACATTGTATAAAGTTTGTATAAAAATTGTAGTTAAGTGGTATGATATTGTAGTTGTAGATAAATTGTAGATAAGTTGTATAGTATATAATTATTATGTATGAAATTTATTTTTTGTATAAATCAGATACAAAATATACAAAAGACATATTTTGTATAGAATTTGTATTTAAATTTGTTGGGTGTGAGATGAAATGTTTATTGTTATTTTCATATCTCTTCTCTATATCATTAAGCAGTTCTCATGTCAAAGTCTGGTTGATTTTGGGTATGTATATTTTGCCATGAAGTAGTAAGCGTCGTGATTTCTATATTTTGCCATGAAGTAGTAGAAGATGAGATATGGGAAAAAAGAGAGGGTGACGATACTCGAGATCTGAGGGATTAGATTCTCTAAATCCCTAAATATAAGTTCAATCTGGAGAGATGCTTCAGAATTAACACTATGATTTCTGCAGAAAACCGGCAGCACTTTTGGGGGGAGCTTGACTGAACCACTGGTTATATACATCTCAGTAAGCTCGACCAGGTTCAACCAACTTTGTCGAACTTTTTCCTGAATGTTAAGGATGATTTGTACTTGCTGCAAATCGATGCTAAAAAGCTTGGGAATGGGTTGGTTTACGAAGCTATCGATGACTCATGTTCAGAAGAGTTTACTAAGCTTGTTTGCTGTAAGAGGGGAGAGAGGATAGAAAAAAGAAAAATGGTGTAACTAAATCCCTTGACTGAAGGTACAACTAATGGGATGAGAGTCTTTTAAGGTGAGTTGTATACATTTTGTAACTAAAATGTGTTTAGGTCTGGTAAATACCAAAACATGAACATTTTTTGTAATAAGATTTTAAATAGTATATAGGAATGAAAAAATTCCTATAATAAACTTATATATAAAAAATATATATTTTGTTATGAAAATATTATATTGTGGATGTCCATTCATTACTCCGCTATAGATAATCTTTCCGAAAAAGATTATCTATTTAGTACTCTGTTGAAATTTATCTACAAGCAGTTGATGCAGGCAGGTTGCAAGCAACTCAATGAAATGATTTGCAGCAGCTTCTTAGTAAGCAGGCATGTTGCAAGCAGCTCAAGCAGACACCTTACAAGCAGCCGATACAAGCAGGTTGCAAGCAACTCAATGAAATGATTTGCAGCAGTTTCTTATTAAACAGGCAGGTTGCAAGCAGCTCATGCAGACAGCTTACAAAGAGCTAAAGAAAAGCCTTGCAGCTGCTTCCTGTAAAGCCTCGCAGCTGCTTCCTTTCTTCTATAAATAGAGTAGTTTTTAGTTCATTATAAACATAACTTTGAAAGTTGACTAAAATATCAATCTCCCTCTATACTTGTCTTCAGTTTATTTCTTTTATAGTCTTTATTTTATAACACGTTATCAGCACAAGACTCTGCCATTTTGAGCACTTACATCGAATTTAATTTCTATTTTAATGTTCATCTCCGATGTAAGGCGACACTCTTATGTCCGTGGTCAGATCTTGTTCATTTCGAGCATCATGAGGCAGATTATATCCTTGAGGTGGTGAGTTTTTCTTCTTGGCGGTAGTGATGTAGATGTCACTTACATATGGAGTGGCCAAATTTGCGTAATTTAATTTGAGCATTTTGCTTATATTTTAATATCTTTATCATCGCTTGTTTGGTTATATGTTACGTATACAATACCTATTTTGGTATTTGTTTTCATCCTTCTTATCTTACTAAAGGATTACAAAGTGAATAACATTGTTAGATCCACTTAAACTCCAGTAGAGTTTGCAAGAAATATACAACCACCAGAAGTGGTTATATTTCGTATATCTCACTGTAACTAAATTTTGTTAACCACCAGAAGTGGTATATGCCTATGACCACCAGAAGTAATAATTTAGGCTTTCTATGGTTACAATTAAAGATAAGCTAGAGAAATATTCTCTATATTGCATGCACGCCTCGATTTGCTCCTGAAGTAGTAAATATTTTAAAAGAGGTTGAAGCATCAAATTTGATGTGATTAATGCGCGTTCAGATAATTATGTTCGATTTCCTGAAGGATGAGAATTTTTGATAAATATTAATCTATTCCCTGAAGTGAATGTGATAATATTAATAAAGTCGTAAATATGAACGCGCTCTTGTTGTAAATATATTACAATTCACCTCCAGAAAAGTTAATATAATTGAGAGAATATATACTCAATATTTCGTATTTAAAATTTGTTCCTGAAGAAGTAACATAATTGAAATTTCCTCCTGAAGTAGGAAAATATTTTGAATCAGTATCTTTATGTGCTAAAACAAAATAATGAGCTATTCAAAGTTATTTTTGAAGCACATTTTCATTCCCTGGAGTGAATGAAGAAAAATCACAACTCACCTCCTGGAGAGGTAGAATAATAGAGGATATAAATATTATTTTTGTAGCATAAAGATCATTGCCACACGTACTTGTTGTACGTAAAATATCTTGGATAATTTTATTAAATATCATTCTAAGGCAAAAGCATTCTTGTAGAATGCTTTCTACTACAACCACATTAATATATTATGGTTAGTTATTGAGTTTTTCGGAGGAAATAACAACTCGTGTATATTTCCTTAAAAGATGCAATGACTGCCGTATTGATACAAAATATTCAGATGTTAATGATATTTCTCCTTGAAGGAGATATTTGTCACAAAGTTAGTGGTAGAAATATTAAAATTCTTAATTTTCGTCATTTATAAATTTAGAATTAGCTTTATATTGTTCATTTGATTATGATTTTCTCTCATGACACCAGAAGTGTCTGAGCAATATTTGGTAGTACAACAAAAGCTCCTGAAGACCTAACTGTTTGTCTAGAAGACACATGACACAAGTAGTGTCTGAATAATATTTGATTGTGGACAATAAATAAAAGGCTTTCGAAGAGCTTATTTGTCATTGTTGTGATCAAAACATATGTTATGATAAACCGAAGTTTACTAATACACATGACTATCATACTGAGACTACAAATGATTGAAAGATTGAAAATTTTCATGTTTTCACAATCATATGAGGTAAATATGTATGTGAGAAGATACCTGCCTTATTCTTCAAATTTGTACTACATCATGTATCACAATATACCAGAAGTTTACTAATACAAAAGCAGTCACAGTAAATCTGAAATTTACTGATACAAACGTAGCCACAGTAAATCAGAAGTTTACTGATGCAAAAGTTTATGCCATAGTAAACCAGAAGTTTACTTAGAGATAGCACATGCCATGATAAACTTGAAGTTTTCATTTGCCATTTTTAAATGAGCTATTTGAGAATTCAGATAAGCATATACTGAAGAACTAGAAGATTCTTCAAGAATTCTCTTGTGTTGCTTGTTCTCATAATAACTTGATTATACCAGCTAAAGTTGGGACTAAAATCCTCGAATTCTGAAATATATAAAAGGTGAATATAGGCCCATTCACCTAACTTGTGAACCACTTATAGATGCATATATAAGATGGTTACATGTATGTTTATTGTCAACCTGCAGTTTGGCATTTGCAATTGTCTTTCTCAATTAAGAGCATAATTTTCAGATTATGAAATCAAGATAGTTCATCTTGATGATGCTGATTTATATCCAAACTAGTTTAGCATTGAATACCTCCTATTAATGGCTAAACTATTGCTTATGAGAACAAAGTCTCATGTGTTGGTCTAAGATTTTCTAAATTGCATACAACAGCACTTGTATGCATCAGACCAACAAAATATGATAAGTCCTCCCCTCACAATTGGTTTAGGATCAAAAACCAATTTTTTTACTATCTAATAACTTTTGATGTGCGGTATATGATTAATTTCTCTACCACAATGTACAAAGATATGTTTCCCAAAGAATATTGGGGATATGAGTTAGTTTTTCTAACATTTGGAGGATGGAATTATGTCATCAACATAAATAGCAAGTATAACAAATTTTGATGCCATTTTCTTTATAAAAATACATGTACAAATAACACCATTTATGTAACCTTCTTTCAACAAATATTCACTAAGGCGATTCTACCGCATGTGCCCAGATTGCGTTAAACCGTACAAAGATCTTTGTAATCTGATTGAATACATTTTTCGAGATTTTGAATTTGCTTCAGACATTTTAAATCATTCAGGGATCTTCATATGGAATTAATCAAATGAGTCATATAGGTAATGACTTACATTTAAATGGCATGACATCTTCAGGTGTCTGGACTACAAGTCCGATCCTCATAATCTTTTACAATATTGTGCACTATATTGTATCAAATATATCGTCGATGATCATTTCGTATCAGTTCGCAAGCGACATAACTTGTTGAGATCTCATCACTTTCTTTATTTTCAGGTACCTGAACTTCTTCTGGAGTTTCATGAAATGTTATGTTGTGGGCTCTTCCTGAGCTTATTTCCTCATTATTATGATCATTTGCTCCTATTCTTTTCAAAGATTGTTACCTTTGGAACCGATTGGTCTACCACGCTTCATACGTACAGTAAACTCTATCCTTCAGGGACTTTAATTTTAATAGGAGCATTTACAGCTGAAATATGATATTTATTTTTGGATCAGCAAATGCTTCTGGCATTTGACTTGAATTATCTTCCAAGCGAGGATCATATTAATGATAATTCGATTCATATAGCATATTTCAATTGAATATCTTAAGAAAGAATTTGAGATGAAAGATCATGGAAAGACAACACTTTGTCTTGGTCTGCAAATTTAACATTTAGTAGACGAGATCTTTATCCATCAATCTGCCTATACATAAAGGGTCTTAAAACGCTTTTACATGGACAAAGCGCACCCATTGAGTACACCAATGATTGTTCGATCACTTGAAGTGAATAAGGACCCGTTCCAACCTCCAGAAGAGGATGAGGAACTCCTTGGTCCTGAAACACCCTATCTCAGTGCAATTGGTGCACTTATGTATCTTGCTAATGCTACAAGGTTTGACATAACATTTTTTGTTAATTTACTAGTAAGATATAGTTCTTCTCCTACACAGAGACATTGGAATGTGATTAAGCATATATTACGATATTTAAAGGGAACTCTTGATATGGGTTTGTTTTATGCTAACAAAGGTAGTGCAGATCTTGTTGGTTATGCAGATGCAGGTTATTTATCTGACCCCCATAAAGCTCGATCTCAAATCGGGTACGTGTTTACATGTGGAGGTACTGTCATATCATGGCGCTTCACAAAGCAATCTATTGTTGCTACTTCTTCAAATCACGATGAGATAATAGCTATTCATGAAGCAAGTAGGGAATGCATATGGTTGAGATTAGCGATTCATTTCATTCGAGAAAAAATATGGTTTGGAATGTGATAAAAGATCCACAATTTTATACGAAGACAATGCTGTATGCATAGCCCAATAGGAGGATTTATAAAAGGAGATAGAACGAAGCACATTTCAACAAAATTATTCTACACACATGATCTTCAGAAAAATAGTGACATTGATGTGCAACAAATCCGTTCAAGTGACAATCCGGCATATTTGTTCACCAAGTCTTTGCCAACTTCAACTTTTGACAAGACGGTATACAAGATTGGAATACAGAGACTCAAATATTTGAAACAAGGTTTTCATCAGGGGGAGTGAAATACGCATTGAACTTTTTTTTTCTTACTAATATTTTTTCTCATGGGATTTTTCTTGTAAGGTTTTTAATGAGGCAACTAGAAATTCGTATTACTAAATATGTGTACTCTTTTTCTTTCACTAGATTTTTTTTCACTGGGTTTTTCCTAGTAAGGTTTTAACGAGGCACATTATCTTTTAATGAACATCCAAGGGGGAGTGTTATGAAAATATTATATTGTGGATGTCCATTCATTACTCAGCTATAGATAATCTTCCTGAAAAAGATTATCCATTTAGTACTCTATTGAAATTTATCTACAAGCAGCTAATGCAGGCAGGTTGCAAGCAACTCAATGAAATAATTTGCAGCAGCTTCTTAGTAAGCAGGCATGTTACAAACAGCTCATGCAGACAGCTTACAAGCAGCTGATGCAGGCAGGTTGCAAGCAACTCAATAAAATGATTTGCAGCAGTTTCTTATTAAACATGCAGGTTGCAAGCAGCTCATGCATACAACTTACAAACAACTTAAGAAAAGTCTTGCAGCTGCTTCCTGAAAAGCCTCGCAGCTGCTTCCTTTCTTCTATAAATAGAGAAGTTTTCAGTTCATTATGAACATAATTTTGAAAATTGAATAAAATATCAATCTCCTTCTATACTTGACTTCAATTTATTTCTTTTATATATGAATTCATATTCTTACATTTTAATTGTGGAAAGAAGAGCCCATTAGCTTCACAGATCCACAACGGCGCAATTAGGGTTTCACTGACCCCCTCCTCTCTTCTATATAACTAAGCCACAGCTCTGCTTCTTATATAGCCTCCTCCTTATTATAATACCCTACCTCTTCTCCTCTTCCCTCCAATGGCGTCTGAAATAATGGTCGGAATCAGAGTAAATGAACATGTTCAAAATAACGATATGAACCTTCAAATCATTGATCTGAGGTCATTTACCTTTACTTGTGTACTTATTTTTCTCTTTTCGTTTCATTTCAGCTAAGCAAAATTGTAAGTCTGCAGTCTGCACGTAGCCTCCCGGGCTCGTCTGAGCAATTTTTACATGAAGTTAGCAGCCCCAAAGCTCGTGCTATATCTACCGCCGCTAGTGTTGCAGTTTAGCCCTTTTGTACCTTCTTTACCCTTGGCTTTATCTGTGTCAAAATCAACGGCTACATTAAATCCTCTTTACAATATTTCTGTGTTAATTTGTTTTTAATTTAACAAAAAAATGCCTCATATCACCTTTAGCTTATTTTCTTCTGATTCAGTGAAAAAACAAAGCTAGTCAACGAGGCTGAAATTAAAATAGCAGTGTCAACGTGGGGTTTATTGCATTTTTCTTACTGTTTTACTCCTAAGTCCACTGCTATATTGTATACTTTTTATTGGAAGTTTTTGTTTTTCTAATTTGGGATTTTTTAATATGTTGGCTATGATTTAAAAATTTATCCGCGCTTCTGAGAGTAATCTATGAAGCAAACGATAAAATAATGGTTGAATTTCTTAATATGAGCCTATATTTTCTTATTTTTCACTTTATTTTACAATAAAGTGAATTTTTGACAAAAGAAAAATTATTCAGCTTATTTGAATTTTGGCAGTGATGATATATAAATACAGCTTTAATGCCAGTTCTGCTTCTGAAATTCCGTGATTGATAGAGCTGTTTAATTATCTGAGCCTCAATTTCATTAAGAAAATTACGTTTTACACTTAGTCTTAGCTTTTATGGTTGGAAAAAATGTTTTAAAGTGTGTTATTAAGAAATGATTGATTTTGGTTATTAAGAGGCCAGTGATGTATGGTAATTGTCCGTACCATATGAGGAGTTTAACAGCTCCTTTGATTTTAAATTTACCTTAATTTCTGAGGTCTCTTTAATCTTCTTTCAGTTTTCCTTATAAAAAAGTACTTTTAGTAAGTGACTCAATTTATATAATTGCATCATATCTAGTAAAAGTTTTTGTTTTTATTGCTCGATGCGCGAAGCGTCTTGTGTTTATGGAGGGTCTGAGCAACAATGCAAGCATAAGTGGCTGTTTCTACCGTTCGAGCCCATGACAATTAGGTCGTATGGAGATAACTTTACGTTGTTTCAAGCGCTTAATTGCTAATGATGATATAATCATTTTAATATGAGGTGTAGTTGATCCAAGTCCCTGCTTTTGCAGGGGGGAACCTCTTGGTGAAGCTGCATTACAAATGATCATATTGGATTCTTCTGAAGCTATAATTTTATTTGAGTTTTACAGAATGGGATTTTTTTCTTGATTTCTTAGTATGCTGTAAAAATGAGTTTCACTATACCCTTGCTCTTTAAATGTGGATGTAGGGTCTGAAAAACTCATAAAGTTAAAGTGCTGTCATCAGCTTCTTCACTTGTACTAACATGTTTGAAGTCAAATAAAAGCACTACATTTTTTGCCTTTGTTCATATAAATTCTTTTATATTATTCACATGTTTGGAGTCAAATAAAAGCACTACAATTTAGAGTCTAATTCACCAGTTGATGATTAAGATACACTGCTCATTGAATAAAATTCCACCATTTAATATCCACTCCGCCGCGTGAAAATTTTTAGTCCTAAAATGATTGTTATCCAAACCATGTTCAACAGTGGCAATAGACATGCCTGAGAGTTGAAATTTAAACCTCACGTGTTATTCACGAGAGTTGAGTAAAAAATTATCACAATAGCGATAACTATCATAGGATTAACTGCCCATGCTAATGATATATAATTTGTTCTATTGTTATATCGGGATTGATATCCTTATCCTAGTAACTGTTTGACCACTAGAGATTAAAGAACTAACCCTGAAACTCATCGCTTTGTTTTGGTTACAAATTATTACTTCTTCGGACCCAGTTATTGTGTCATTTTTTGCTTATCAAGAGTTAAATTGACTAGCTTTTAAAGTCAAATTAAATTAAATCAATTCAATATTTTAAAATTAAAATTTAGGATATAAATGTTAAGAAATGTATTTCATATAGGAGGAGGTTATGGAGTTGTGAGAGTTACCATCATAAAAATTAAAGTAGTAAGAGGTTAATGGAAAAGAGTAGTGGAGTTAAAGGCATCCACTACATAATATAATATTTTATAACATTCCTCTTTGAATGTCTTAGAAAAAATAATTTATTGAAGTAAAAAGAGTATACGTCTTGTAATACGCATTATTTGTTGTCTTATTAAAAATTTTACCAAAAAAACTTAGTGGAATAAAACCTCAGCTAAGAGAAAAAGAGTGTAATGCGTATTTGCCTTCCCATGATGAAAACATCACTTATATTTCTCGGAGACGACGAATTCCAAACTCGTATAAACAAATTCTCTAATATTGAGATTGGCAATGCCTTCTACAACATTATATTAGCAACATACAATCATTTTTACATTGGTTCCATCATCACTCAATAAAAATATAACTTATCAAGATTCATTTTTTTCAGGTACCTGAGCCTCTTCTACGAGGTCTTATAAAATATTATTTCGTGATAACACATAATCTCTAAGACTAGGTAAACCGATTTCAATTATATTTTTGAAGTTATTTTTTTAATAAGTAATCAAAATTAACATCGGGACAAATATAAATATATAACCTCCCAAGATTGGTAGTACCGAGTCACGAACTCTAACTGAATACATGGAATGATTAAATGAACCGAATATACAATACTGTTTGATTACAAATTAACAGTATAATGAAATGAAAAGATTCTAAGGGATTCGATGATCAAGCAGCTCTACCTTGAATTTTTACGATCCCGCTTTAAGTCTGCTTAAGCCCAATATCTCCTATACCTGACTCTGTACAAAAATATGCAGAAGTGTAGTATGAGTACACCATTATCGGTATCCAGTAAGTATCAAGACTAATCATAGTAAAGTACTGACGAGGTACAGTGAAGGCACTCATTAGCCTAATAACCTGTGTAATATAACATACAAAAATAATAGGAAACAAATAATAATGATGGTAATAATAATCAACAAGTAATATAAACAGCAGGGTGACAAGAACATAAATATTGTGCAACAAATAATGAATGCAAGTACAACCAATTAATCAAGTCATTCCAATATAAATCTTTCGCATATATGTTTTTCAAATACTTTCAAATAAATCTCTTTAAATCTCTTTCCTTCAAATAAATATCTTTCAAATAAAGTTCTTTTAAATAAATCTCTTTCGAATAAAAGTTACCCTGTGACACAACATTTCAAAATCATAAAATACGAGTCTCAGCCCACTTTTATATTTTCACGGCACCTCGTGCCAATTTCTCTATCACACCGCACAGACTACTCACGTGCCAAATGTCATCATTATTTAACCACAATACCTCGTGCCCACATTTCATATCACACCTGCACGAATAATTCACGTACCAATAAATCAATGTATATAAGATCCGTAGGATCAATTTATTTTCAATAAAGTAAGTTTATAATTTTTAAACCAAGTGAGAAATTATCAAAGAAATGAGTTTATTTTTGAACTTGTTTGAGTGAAGAAAATGACATTTCAATTAAAATGAAGCATCCGATGGCTACTAATTTGGATGTAAAATTTATTAAATTAAAACATAATAGCAATTTCTTTTATTTGAAACAACTCAATTCTCGAAAACCAGTAAAAACCATAAACACAAATTTGCAGAGTCTTGTACAAAAAACCAAAGCCAACACAATACAACAAGGAATACAAAACACATAATAAAATCAAATAATACATCACGGAAGAACACAAGAATTTACATATCACGAAAAAATAAAATAACCAAAGGCACTTGCATCTATAGAAAAATATCAATAAAAGGGCACTCCCGAGGTACCGCCTCGTAGTCCCAAAAGAAAATATGCAAGACCGGGGATCTCCCGGAATACCGTTCCGTAGTCCCAAAGTAAATATGAAGGGCATGAGGATCTCCCGGAATACCGTTCCGTAGTCCCAAAGTAAATATACAGGGCAAGGGGATCTTCAAGAATACCGTTCCGTAGTCCCAAAGTAAATATGCATGGTAGGGAGATCTCCTGAAATACCGTTCCGTAATCCCAAAGTAAATATGATTTCAACAACTGCACATCAAGTGCTCATATATCACAAATGACTCATCAAGTGCTCAAATATTTTAACTTGCCACATAAATCAACAATCCATAATTTTCCACAAGAAGGAGCCCATGACTCGACCATAATGTGTACAAAATCTTAACAAAAATATCCGGGAGTGAACAACTCAACAAAATAATATTTCACATAAATTCAAGGTAGCAATCACACCAAATTATCATATAAAAATAATTTCAACAAACAAGGATCTAGGCATGACAAATAGAGGATTTAATAAGTACCAATAATTTTCAACTTAATACACAAGGGCGTCTAAGAATTTTAACCAATGTAATGTGCACATATAAACCAAGTACGTACTCGTCACCTCACGTACATGGTTTTCAATTACACAATTTACACATAAGACTCAATGCCTAAGGGGTAATTTCCCTCACTCAAGGTTAGGCCAGATACTTACCTTTTTGAAGTTATGCTAATATTCCATAATTGCCTTCTTGCTTGAATTGACCTCCAAACGCCTCGAATCTAGCCACAAATAATTCGATTCAGTCAATAAAATTTATTGGAATTAATTCCATAAGAAAATACTAATTTTCCAACAAAAATCCTAAATTAGCTAAAAAACCGTCCGTGAGGCCCACGTCTCGGAACCCGACAAAAGTTATAAATTTCGAAAGCCCATTCAACCACGAGTCTAACCATACCAATTTTATCAAAATCCGACCTCAACTCAACCTCCAAATCTTTAAATTTTATTTTCAAATCCCTAAGTTCAAACCCCTAATTTACACCTCAAAAATATGTAATCTAGTCGGATTATTCGATGATAATTTAATATTACGGAGTAGAAATGATCACAAGGGACTTACCTCAAGTTTTTCCGTAAAAACGTTGCTCAAACATCGCCCAACCCGAGCTTGAAATGCCTAAACATGGCAAAAGCTCGGAACACCTCTGTTTTTGTACTGCCCAAGGGGTTTTCGCACCCGCGGTGATTTCTTTGCACCTGCGGTCTTCGCACCCGTGGAAAAACTCTCGCGCCTGCGATGTCCGCACCCGCGATGATTTATTCGCACCTGCGGTCTTCACACCTGCGACAAAACTCTCACGCCTGCGATGTCCGCACCCGCGGTGATTTCTTTGCACCTGCGGTCTTCGCATCCGCGACCAAATTTTTCGTACCCACGGTGCCTGGCCAGCCCATGCATTTTCGCTTCTGCGACTAATGTCTCGCATCCGTGAGCTCGTACCTGCGACCCTTTTTCGCGCAGATGCGATCATACCAGATGCCCAGCTGCTTCAGCTCCTCTTCCAAATCCAAATTCGATCCGTTAAGCATCCGAACTCACCCGAGGCCCCCCGGATCCCCAACCAAATACACCAACAAGTCCTAAAACATCATACGAACTTAGTCGAGCCTTCAAATCATATCAAACAACGCTAAAAATACGAATCATACCCCAATTCAAGCCTAATGAACTTTGAAACTTCTAATTTCTACAAACAACGCCGAAACCTATCAAATCAAGTCCGATTGGCCTCAAATTTTACACACAAGTAATAAATGAAATAACGAAGGTAATAAAATTTTCAGAATCGAATTTCAACCCCAATATCAAAAAGTCAACCCCCGGTTAATCTTTCCGAAAATTCGACTTTCGCCATTTGAAGCTTATTTCCACTACAGACCTCCAAATAATTTTTCGGACACGCTCCTAAGTCCAAAATCACCATACGGAGCTATTGACATCATCAAAATTCTATTATGGAGTCATTTACTCAAAAGTCAGCTCTCTGGTCAACTCTCTAGTCAACTCTTTCCATTTAACCTTCTAAATAAGAATTGTTCTTTTAATTTAATTCCGAATCTTCAGTAAATCAAACTCGACCACACCCGCGGGTCATAGTACATATTGCAAGCTGCTCTAGACCTTAAATCACTGAACGAGGCGTAAATTTTAAAATGACAAGTCGGGTCGTTACAATGCTCTAATATTTTGAGCAACCAACCTTGCAAAATCCAAACTGCAAGTTAATAACAAATGCACATGTGATCACATGGCAGGTGACTGTGCCTATATATATATATATATATATATATATATATATATATATATATATATATCACATTTTATTCGTCCACAAATCAAGGGATTCAATCCCAACTTTAACTGGTATATCATGAGAATAAGCCAATGTATATCATATGAGAATTCTTGAAGAATCTTCTATTTCTTCAATATATGCCAATGTGAATTCTCAATTAATTTTCGCATCATAATTGAACCGGGTTGGCAAACCGGTCATGCGAACTAATATTTGTTTCAGTAAACCTCTAGTTTACTTGTGGCATGTGATTGCGTCATCATGCTTATACTTGTATAGTACAGTTAGAAGAAAAGTCAGGTAATCTTTTATATTACCCGGTATGATTATAGTAATATGAAGATATTCATCTTCCTTTCATTTATAGTCTCAATATATATGCCAATCATTTTGGCTTATACATTTGAAACTCAAAAAGTTTCTTTTGAGACTTACTACAATATCAACAATATCAAGAACAATTTTATTTATCCGGATAGTAATAAATTAATTCTTCCGGAACTTTTAATTTTGTACTACAAGATCTTTTGTCACACCATCCATATGGTGAATGTCACCTTTATAGAGAAAATCATATCATAATAATTGTCATGGTCAAAATCATCATAAGCAAAATTATTTCTAGATTTAATTTTGCCTTTAGTATCTTTTTATAAGGCATGTCAAAATATTTTTGGCGTATCATATGTACGCGACCAATGACATGTTCATGTAACCACACAATAGTGCTCATTATCTTTATTTCCCTCAAACCTCCCGTAGAGGTGAGTGTAGTATTTATTCAATCATGCATAAGCACACTTTTATGCATAATTTATATCACATATTTATTTTCACATTTACTTTCAAGAATGAGTCTGCATTTATAATGCTTATCACAAATCGTATTCTTTCAAAAAATAGACTATAATCGTCTGAACGTGCCTTATATTTACAAACCATATTGATACACATTTTCTTCACCTTTGAAGGATTATTTTGAAAACCTTTATTATTCTCCTTTTAACAATTACCATAATGATGACTATTATTATTTTGGTTTTTAGCAAGTTTACGTTCATTGGTCCCTTTCAATAGCCGGCCAAATGACTACATGATCATCGGTCTACTCTACCTCAATTCACTATTTCGAACCACTTGTCTTCATTTAGACTTATTATGCACCGCTATCACATTCGCTTCAAGAATGGAGCAAATCAAGTGGGATAAGATTCATGATTTTTCACAAAAATAAATTATTTTTCCTTAATCATCATTATATCACCAATGTTTTACCCCTATAAAAATATGTTAGGCCATAATGAGTTGGGACTTAAAACCCACCGTTTTATCCTTAACCTTTGGCATAATAGGCCATACCACATCACCCTTGAGCCTTTAATCATAGGGAGCCTTAGATAACACCCAACGAAAGTCACAACAAATATGAACAACAACGTAAGTTACTTGAGTTTAAATCTATAACACTATCATATTTTTCTTTTTATGAAAATCAGATTTCTAATTCTAATGCCCCGGTCATTGTATATTTTTCATCAATTGCCAAAAAGTGACTGCCCACAAACATGTATAATACATAGGCAAATCAAAAAATTGGATATGGTTCTTCTTGATTCAACCAGCTCATTTTTCTGCACAATTAATATTATATTTTGTGTAACATGAACAATACCAAATCTTAAATCCCAAATATTAAAATGAGAATTTATAGGAAGAATGAAAAAAACACTCCCTGGACAATTGAAGAAAATTGAATCACATATGAAATACTCGAGCTTCCATTGGCAACGTAACTGATTCTAGGTAGTCAATATTTTTGTAGTTCAATAATGTATTTGGTTATCTTCGTACTTTAAGATGATAATTGAAATAAAAAAATTTAGAGTTTCGTGCTAATAACGTGTTAAGAAACTTAGCTCAAAGTAACAATATAAAACAAGAAAAACAAGAGATATAGATATGAAATTTTTTTATTTCTTCCATGTATTCAAGTGAATACAATGTGATGTCCAAACCCTCTATTTATATGATGATATTTAGGTAATACAAAGGGATGTCATGATCATGGTATTAACTATTGAGATTCACGGAGGAGGTTACAGAGGTGTGTGAGTTACAACTATAATGGTAAGAAGTAGTGAGAGGTTAATGAAGAAGAGTAATGAGAGTAACTTCTTTAGGAGTTATAGACATCCACTACATAATATAATAAATAAATTATACAAAAAGTAGAATTAAAATTTACATAATCTGTATTTCAAAAAGTGAAAAATTCACCTAAATTAGGATAAAAAGAATTTTTTCCCTCTAATTTACATAGTAGGGTAAAAAATAATCACGATAGAGATTTTCTTAGAAACTTCATTTTTTCCTCTAATTTCTAAGCACTAATTACACCAAAACAGAAAAATCGAGATAATAAAATCACCAATATTTTGAGAAAAAGAGGTTATTGTAACGAAAATAAACAGCGATTGGGGAAAGTGAAAGTGGGAAAGACCCAAATCATGATTGTTTTTGAGTTTGGGTACGTGAAAAAATATAGTATTACATTTCTGTTGGTTTGAGATGATTCATTTTTGAATATTTCACCAGTTGGACCAAAAGTGCTAAATTTTTGTAAATTAAAAGGGATCATATACGCTACGGTGGGATAGATAAGGATATCCCATACTACTTCTATCATTTTGGTATAGAATTTATCCCACCACTAGCTAATATCCATAACGAACCATCAAATAAATAATATTTTATATTCTATCCCGAAATTAATATCCTTATCTCGTTAACCAAATGACTAAGGATTAAAATAAACTAACCCTCAAACTCAACGGGTTGCTTGGGTTAAAAACTATTACTTCATCCGTCACAATCAGTGGCGAAGCTAGGAATTTTTTTAAGGGTATTCAAATTTCAAAGAAGTGAAAAAGAATTCCCGACAAATGGTGTTCAATATGTGTTATATACCTCTAAAACGTAATATTTTACCTATATACACAGTGTAATTTTTCGACGAAGGATGGTCGACCACCCTTGTGACTATGTGGCTTCACCACTAGTCACAATTTATATGGCACTTTTCACCTATCGAGAACCAATTTGACTAACTTTTAAAATTTATTTGGATTAGATCAACTCAATATTTTAAAATTTAAACTTAAATATTTAAAAATTATACGAACAGTAGGGATTAAAATTTACATAGTTTGAATATCGAAAAACAAAAAGAATCACATAAATTAAGATAGAGAGAGAATTACAAGTACTCATTCGTTCATTTTTAATTGTCCTTTTTTGACTTTTCACTCCCTTTAAGAAAAAATAAATAAATATAAATTTTATAATTTTATCCGTAGCGGGAAAACTAAAAAACCTGATTTTTTATCCTTGAACTAGAATAGTAGAGATGAAGGTGCTTGAAATTGGTAGGATATAAGATGAGAGTTGAGCTGGGGCCTTCTGTCCAGCAGTCCAGCTCAACAGACTATTTTTTTTTAATTTTTTTATTTTTTTAATCTCTTGAGCTATACATAGTTTATACTTTGGTAATAAAATTATTTAATTGCCAAAAAACAAAATGATAGCATTTCAAAAAGTATTAAAAAATAATTTGGGAAATATGTAGTTAATGATAAGGGTAAAACAAGAATTTTTTTTTATCTTTCTCTTGATTTGTTAAAATAGACAAGTAAAAGTGAAAACATATATTTAACCCTCATTTGTTTGCACTTAATAGAGGTCTGAATCTTAATCATTCAGATCTCATACATTAAGTGCATTTGTTTTTAAAGTCCGAATCTTAATCATTGAGATCTTAATCATTAATTTTTTTTTCTTACTTCACAACCATTTAATGGGTCTTAATAGGACTGTATGATTAAGATCTATAACAAAGACTTAATTTCATTAAGATGCTATCATCCACGTTCATTACTAATTGCCACCACCACCTACCATTATCAACTATTACCATGCCACCCACCACCACCACCACCTCCTCCTCCTCAATCATAGCCGCCACCATTATCGACAACCACCACCCAGAATCCCCATTACCCCCACCACCAATATTCTTAACCACAAGCACAAATTCATCAACCTCAACTACCACAACTAACCGCCCCATCGCAATGAACAACCATAGCCGGCACTGCCCACCATTATAAACTACCACCACTACTACCAACTATTATTAATTATTATAACCTACCACCGCCATTCTCAACCATAATTGCTATCACTACCAATTACCACTAGCTACTACTCAGAACCATCACCATCAACCAAAACCACCACCAACTACCGCCTCTAATCGGCATTCACAAGCACCACCGTTAGCCATCACCACCACTAACTATCATATTTTAAAATATATATATTTTAGTGATAGAATATTAGATTAATTAGTATTTTATTTAAATTTTATGTTTATTAATTTTCAAATAAAGATAAGCTAAGCGTGCCAAACCATCTAAGCAAAGTTCTATTTGTCAAATAAGAGAGTCAAGACAAGTTATACGTTCAGAAGTTAATTATTTAGTATTTAGATCTTAATACATATTTTAATATTCAGATATGTATTCAAATTCAAATGTCTTAATCTTAATGCACATCTTGATATTCAGATATTTATTCAGGTTCAGACGTCTTAATCTTAAAAAAAACAAATGAGGTTAGTATACTGGACAAGTAAAAGTAAATGAATATAATATATTTTTTGTATACTGGACAAGTAAAAGTAAACAGGAGATAGTATACAACAGGACATCCACGTAGAATAGTACTACTAGATTTGAATTATTAACTTATTTAACTATGTGAACTTAATTAAAAGATTAAGCCAACTTCATATCTTAGTCAACTAGTTGTGTTATCAATTAATGATAGATGGTTTTGCACTTATGCTCCTTTCACGTCTTAACAACCTTCTGTTCTTGATTTTTTATTATTATTTTGGAATGTGTACTATTTTACATCTCCTACATAGGGTAATTTGTATTTTTGATGTTTTACTGATGTGTGGCTATAATTTATAGTTTAGCACATTATTCGCCTTGTATTTTTATACGCTTTAATGATAAAGTACACCTTATTTGCGTGTAATAGGGTCCATTTTATGTGTAGATAAATTGGAGATGAAAGTAGAAGAAAAAGGAGACCTACAAGTCGAAAGCGTGCGTGGGAGCAGTGAATGAGATTTGTATTTTTGATGTTTTACTGATGTGTGGTTATAATTTATAGTTTAGCACATTATTCGCGTTGTATTTTTATACGCTTTAATGATAAAGTACACCTTATTTGCGTGTAATAGGGTCCATTTTATGTGTAGGTGAATTGAAGATGAAAGTAGAAGAAAAAGGAGACCTACAAGTCGAAAGCGTGCGTGAGAGCAGTGAATGAGAGAACCAGGCGACGCTAGGCCTGGGGCCAGGTCCAATTCGAGTTTTGAAAACTTAATTCATTTTCGGGTTTGACTAGGACTTAGCCTACACGTTTAGGTCTTTTCCTACACATATAAATAGACCTAAAAACGCCACTTGGAAGGACTTTTGCAACCGGAGGTAAGGATAGCTCATAGAACAACCGTCGGGAGTTAGAGTCAACAATTTCTACATCACTTTATCTTTATCTTGTACTTTAATTATGCAACATACTTTGGATATTGTTACTTTGATCATGAGTAGATAAATTCATAGTCTAAGGTTTTGATGGTACCTATTGAAGGATAATTTTCTTGTTACGTTAATATAAATTTGCCGTAGTATTTTCTCTATTTGTTCAACTATATTATTCTTGTGGTTGATTGAAGGGCCCTCAATTAGCTGTGCCTATTTAGTATGTATTACTCGGGAGAGAGTGCATATTTAGGTAGTTGTTAAACAACATCACTCCTAAATATATATGAGGGATCAATACGGAGGTTTAAAGGTGGGATTAGGGATAACGAAACCTTGGTGCGATCTGAGTGAGTTGTACTTAATGCCAGCTAGCATAATTCGGGAGAATATATCTAGTAAATTGTGGTAATTACTCGGAAGAGAGTTAAGACAGTTAGAGTGCTCATGGTCGATAGAGAAGACTTAAGCAAATTTGTAGAAAACGTAGCGGAAAAGATTCCGACAATAGGGGAAATCACAACCTTAGATCATTCCAATTCTTGTTTACAACCCGTTCGTAGTTAGTTATTAATTATTACATTTCCATTACATAATATTTAGTTAATAAAAATATAAATTATTACTTAAATATTTCTGAAGATTGATTGTGTGAATTTGTGCGAGTCTAGTAGCTGTGTTTGATAGGTTAATTCCCTGTGGGATTCGACTCTGGACTTATTAGCCGGAATATATTTGCAACGACCGCTAAGTCCTTTTTATAAGGCATAGTTGGGCGTGATTAAATTTTGGCGCCGTTGCCGGAGAATTAACAGTGTTATTAATTGCAGCTAAAAGAAGTGCTAGAATTCTTAGTTTAGTCAATTTTCTTCATTCTAAACCAAATACATTGAAATTTTAACGTTTGTAGTCTTGGGTGTTACAGGTGCATGCCTAGGAACTCCTCAAGAACTGGTGAATTGCTCGAAGCGTTATCAGATCCTGAGAAAGCTTTCAAGGCACTAAATCGTGCAAACAAGAAAAGCAAACATCAACGAAACTCGACAGAACAAATTAAACCAGACATGGATGCCGGAATAGAAAATTCAATCAACAACAGAAACAATGAGAATGAACCAAACAATCGGGGTGTGGTGCCTTTTGTACCAGAAACAACATTATACGATTGGACACAACCACCGCCGACAATCTGGCAACCGTAATTGCAGTTCCTCAAATACAAGCAGAATCATTCCAAATCACAAACAACATGCTACATTTGTTGTAGAACAAGGGACTGTTCTCAGGGTCACACATTGAAGATCCTCAGTAGCACTTGAAGAATTTCCTATCGATATGTTTAACGCAAAGGCAACCTAATGTGACACTGGACGCAATAAAGCTTTTGTTGTTCTCATTCTCGGTGACAGGAGAAGCTCAGACTTGGCTTAATTCACTCCCCATAAATCCCATCACTACTTGGGAGGAATTAGTCAAGTAATTTTTGAACGAATTCTACCCACCAAATAAAACTACCCACCAGATTGATGATATATTGAGCTACAGGCAGAGACCAACAGAATCACTACAAGAAACGTGGGAGAGGTTCAAGGGCATGCTGGTTAAGTGTCCACATCATGGTATTCCAGATCAGATGTTGGGGCAGAGATTCTACATGGGACTGGCTGACAGCTTAAAGGCCAATGTTGATGCTTCAGCAGGTGGAGCATTTATGAGTAAAACATTCGCAGAATGCAAGACCCTACTTGATAAGATGGCCCAAAACTCAGGATGGATGACAAAAGCCTCTACGATTACTCCGGTAGTTCACTTAGTGGCTTTGGACCCAAACAACTCCACAGCTGAGAATGTGGCCACTCTAATGACACAAATGAGTACCCTCACCAAAAAGATTGATGAATCAGGCTAGAAGCAGCAGGTTCACATAGTTGACACAACTAATGGGGGCTTATGTACACCATGCATTAACCAACCATATGTTTGCTCTTGGAGTGCGGAAGGTGACAACCAACAATATCAGGAAGATATGAATTATGTAGCCAACTATAGGGGACAGAGGCAAGTTGGTCAGAATTGGGGTCAACATAATCAACAATATAGACCAGTGCAATAGCAGTACAATAACAATAACAATCCTGGAGCTATGCGACCACTGGGTCAAGTTGCGCCTTACCAAAGGCAACAAGGCTACATCCAGCAAAATCAACAGCTGACTTATCAACAACCTCAACAACAACAGATTATGAGACCAGATGATAGGTTTACTAAACTTGAGGGAATGCTGGACAGCAACAACAGAATGCTGCAACAATTGATTGGGTCCACGGGAAAAATGCAACAGAGGGTAGACTCGCATGAATCAACGATAAAAGGTATTGAGATTCAATTAGGACAGATTTCTATGGCCCTAAACAATCATCCCCAAGGGACGTTACCTGCAGATACACAAGTCAATCCAAAAGAACAGGGCCCGAAACAGCTTATGGCTGTGAGTCTACGAAATGGTAGAGACCTAGATCTAGAGCAAGAGATGGCTCGCGAAAGCTGGCCTACTGAAACACTTGTGCCAGTACCCATAGAGATAGATGACTCAACAGGGTTAACAGAGGTGATGATACAACATGCACCAGCTGAAACAAGCAAAGAAAAAGAGGTCACGAAGGAAACTGAGTCAGAGCAAGAGAAGGCAGTAGAAACAATGCCAGATTAGGTTCAAAATCAAATCACAGGAAAGAAGTGGCCTCCAGCATCCTTCCCCTCAGAGATTGGCCAAATATCAAAAAGATGAGCAATATAAGAAATTCTTGGAGATGTTGAAGCAAATTCAGGTGAACATTCCGTTGATTGGCGCATTAAAGGAAATGCCTGGTTATGCAAAAATGATGAAGGACTTGACGTCTCGTAAGTTTGACTTTCAAGACTTGGCCACAGTTACACTGACTCAGACATGTAGTGCTGTTGTGACAAGACCCATAGCTGAGAAGTTATCTGATCCAGGGAGTTTCACAATCCCATGCACAATAGGCAACTATGCGTTTGCTAAGGCACTTTGTGCTATCTACAAAAGGTTAGGCATTGGAAGAGCTAGACCCACGTCTATGTTATTACAGCTGGCCAACCGGACAGTGAAGAGGCCCTCTGGTATCCTTGATGATGTATTAGTACATATGGGAAAGTTTGTTTTTCCAGTAGATTTTGTCATTCTAGACTGCCAGGTTGACGAGGAGATTTCGATAATTTTGGGAAGGCCATTCTTGGCCACTGGGAGAGCCCTAATTGATTTTGAAACTGGGGAGCTAAAGATGAGACTGAACGATGAAGAGATAACTTTAATGTGCAGAAATCTGTGCGGTGACCCAATGAGTTTGCTAACTGTTCTCTGATAGAAGCTGTGGATGTGATCTTGGAGGAGGAAGATGAGACTCTGAACGCAAAAGACCCTCTAGCAGCATGCCTCATGAACTTAGAAGAAATGGATGGTGAAAACTTGGCAAAATGGGTTTTGGCCCTTGAAGGGCGAGGGTACTGGAAAAGAGAGCTCGAATTCGAGCCCTTACACTTAGAAGAAAGAAAAATACCTCCAGCTAAGCCATCAATTAAAGAGCCACCACAGTTGGAGCTAAAATCGTTACCGTCTCACCTCAGGTATGCTTTCTTGGGACCTAAATCCACTTTACCTGTTATTATCTCATCCAGTTTGTCAGATGTGTAGGAAGAACAACTTTTGCAGGTGTTAATGGAATGCAAGACTGCAATTGGCTCGACCATTGCAGATATTAAGGGGATCAGCCCGATATTTTGTACGCATAAGATTCTACTGGAAGATGGGCACAAACCTTCCAGATAACATCAAAGAAGGCTGAACCCTAACATAAAAGAAGTGGTGAGGAAAGAAGTGATCAAATGGTTAGATGCGGGAATCATCTTCCCAATCTCTGAAGAGGAGACTGGTGACTACACCAATCATCGTTGCACCTAACTGGGAGCAACCGTTTGAGCTCATGTGTAATGTGAGTGATTATGCTATAGGAGCAGTCCTAGGGCAGCGGAAGGACAAATCGGTGCACCCAATTTACTATGCAAGCAGAACGCTAAGCAGTGCACAACTCAATTATACCATGACTGAGAAAGAGATATTGGCTGTGGTGTTTGCATTAGAAAAATTCAGGTCTTATTTGATTGGTTCAAAAGTGATTGTTTATACTGACCATGCAACACTCAGGTACCTGATAGCAAAGAAGGAGTCAAAGCCACGCTTGATCCGTTGGGTTCTTTTGCTACAAGAATTTGATTTGGAGATCCGCGATAGAAAAGGGGCAGAGAACCAAGTGGCAGACCACCTTTCAAGGTTGGAGGGAGCTGAAAAGAAAGTCGAGGTAGAAGATATAATAGAGACATTCCTAGATGAACAATTGCTAGCAGTGACATTGGAGGAGGCGCCATGGTATGCAGACTTTGCAAACTACCTGGCAAGTGGTATTGTCCCCTATGATCTTTCCTCTGTTCAAAAGAAAAAGTTCTTTCATGATTGTCATATGTATTATTGGGATGAGCCTTACCTGTTCAGGATTTGTGTTGATAACATGATATAGAGATGTATCCCCGAGATAGACCAATCTTGTATTTTGCAGGCTTGTCATGCATCACCATATGGTGGCCACTTCAGGGGAGTAAGGACCGTTGCGAAGGTGCTGAAATCGGGCTTCTACTGGATGACAATGTTCAAAGATGCACACTTATGGGTGAAAGGTTGTGACGAATGCCAACGAACTGGGAATATTTCCCGCCGACATGAGATGCCTATGAACCCAATTCAAGAGGTAGAAGTGTTTGACGTGTGGGGAATCGATTTCATGGGGCCCTTCGTCAGCTCATATGGCAACAAATGCATACTCGTAGCTGTGGACTACGTGTCGAAATGGGTGGAGGCTACAGCGCTCCCGACAAATGATGCTAAGGGGGTAATTGGCTTTTTGAGAAATAATATATTCACATGATTTGGCACTCCAAGGGCGATAATCAGTGACAGAGGCACTCACTTCTGTAATCGAGCTTTCACAAAGCTATTAGAAAAGTATGGTGTACGTCACAAAGTTGCCTCCCCATATTATCCACAAACGAGTGGGCAAGTAGAAGTGCTGAACAGAGAGATAAAGAGTGTTTTGACAAAGACTGTGAATGCTACAAGAACGGATTGGGCAAGAAAGTTAGATGATGCACTCTGGGCCTATCGTACCGCTTTCAAAACTCCGATTGGTATGTCGCCGTATAAATTGGTATTTGGGAAGGTATCTCACCTACCAGTGGGGTTGGATTATAGAGTTTTATGGGCACTGCGGCAGTTGAATCTCGATATAGAAGCTGCGGACACAAGTAGAGTCATAGAGCTGCACGAGCTTGATGAATTTTGTTACCACGCTTTTGAGAGCACAAGATTATACAAGGAGAGAATGAAAATAATGCACGATAAAAATATTCTTGAGTGGAGTTTTAAACCCGGAGATAAGGTATTGCTATACAACTCAAGGTTGAGGTTATTTCCGGGTAAGTTAAAGTCACGATGGTTGGGACCATTTAGTGTGGTAGAGATTCACCCAACCGGAGCCATAGAGATTGCTGCATCAAATGACTCTCGCAAGTTTAGAGTCAATGGGCACATGTTAAAACATTATTTGGGCATGAAAGATGCGAAAGTAGTGTCAGTGACTCCTTTGCTCGAGCCACCAAGGTTAAGCGAGCCTTAAGTGCAATTATCTGCGTCACGCTGCGACATTAAATCAGGCGCTCGTTGGGAGGCAACCCAATTCGTAGTTGATTTTTAGTGTAGTGAGAATTTTTCTTTTTGTTTTTAGGTACTAACAAGTTTGCAGGTGAGTTTGGGCAAGTCGAGCAGGGTTTCAGCGTCACCTGACGTACACCAGGCGCTGGGGCAGGCGACGCCAGGATAAAGCCAAGCAAAGCTGGCATTAGGGCTCTAGACGCTTGGCTAACGCCAGGTCCACCAGGCCTTAGGCTGACGACGCCTGGGTTAAGCCATGTAAGGCTGGCAACTCCTGGGTAACGCCAGGTACTGGGCCAGGCGACGCCAAGAACAAAGATGCCTCCCAGAAAAGACACAGGCAAAGGAAAGGCTACTTCAACTGCCCCAGCTAAAGCAAAGGCGACCTCCGCACCTCTTCCAAAAAAGAGAAAAAGGGGGAGAAACTACCTCCAATCTAAGTAGAGTATAAGCTGTGGCAGCTATAGCAGCCATGCGTCAAGAACCACAAGGCCAACGGGAGTTTGGCATCAACATCATACCACCGCATACTAAGAATTGGTATAGGCGCTGTAGGCCTAAACATGTACACCCGGAAGCAGATATCCACGAACATGATGAAGAGTGGAGAGCGTTAGAGGATGAAGATGCTGCTTGATAAGGGAGTTTCTTTACACCCTACTCATTTTTCGTGTTTTGTCATTTTTTACATGCACTGAGGACAATGCATGATCTAAGTGTGGGGTGGGGACTTGTACATGCTAATTTTAGTTATTTAGTATTTGTTTGCTTTGTTTTAGTATGTGTTTTAGTATTAGTTTAGTAATTTATTTGGCTATGTGTTTTAGTTATTTAGTGTTAGTTAGAAAAATAGAAAAAAAATAGACCCAGAAAAATTGGAGTCTTCCCGACGATGGATCTTCTAGACAGTTTTCTTGAGGGAAGTAAGTCTAAAGAAAATACCAAAAATATTTTTTTTTGTAGGTAGTGTAGTAATTCTCCCTTGGTTTTTCTTTGGGCCGCGGTTCTTTTCCAAGGGTTTTTAGTTGAACCGGGTATAGTTAGGTTTAATTTTTAGGAGTAAGAATCATGGAGCTATGCCTTAGAGTGTAGCAATATCTCTTAGGTTTTTTATGCCTTGAGAATAGTTAGTACTATGGTTGTGACGCTTAGGCTCGGTTTTTGACTCTAGTATAAGTACCTGAAATCATAGATTCTTAATTTTGCTTAATTAGTTTGACTTGAGTGTCGCGATAAAACCAATCCTGAGTGAATTGTGTGCCATGTCTGTGTGAGGTTTTGTATGTATTATTTGCATTGCATTTGATGTCTACAACTTACCCCGTGTGAGTGCGAAGCGAAATAGTAGTATTGTTTAGTCTAGGAAGTGATATAAGCGTTTCTTTGTTAAGCCAAATATATAAAGTTTACCCACCTAAATATTATGTATCGTAGTTAACCTCGTTGAGCCTATAATCCTATTTCTTTGGTAACCACATTACAAGTCGTACCCCTTTATTTTAATCGTTCATATATTTGAACCTTGTTACTTCTCATGAGCACTTGAATTGTGAAGAATTATGAAAAAGTCAAAGTGTGGGGTGGTGGGGTAGCTTTTGAGTGGAACAATTGAAATAAGGAGAAAGGTGCATTAAGAGTTGTCAATTGAAGCCACTTGAAAAAAAAAAGAAAAAAAAATGAATGACAATAGTATATTGTATGAAAAATAAGTATTGATGATGGTGGCTAGTGATATACGTGTGCTTACAGAAATATGGGGTAATATAAATTGATGTAAAGGTGAAATGTTGGGTTTGACATAAGTATGGGTTGTGTATTAAAGTATATGTATTAAAATATTTAAGGGAGGTGTAGTCACTCATATCCAAATGTATCATACCCGACCCGCAACCTACATTATAACCAATGAAAGTCCTACTTGATCTTAGATTGAATGAACTCGATTAGTAGAGTATTACACTACGGGCAAGCCTATGGTGCATCATTTGTGGCATATGAATGTTATTCCTGAGAGTGAGTAAATTTTGTCTATCTGGAGTTCCTATGTTCTTAAAATTTATTGTGTGTGGAACTAAGCTCTTTGATTGGGCGAGGGCACTTGATTCATAAAGGAAAGGTAATGTTGTTGACTTCCATGTAGAGTAAGTAAGTAAATTATGAATAAGGCATGGTATTTGTGAGTCGAATCTTGAGGCAAGGATGTCACACCTTTGTGCTTAAACTATTTTAAAGATTCTTGGTATAATGAGTTAAGGGAATTGCTTAATAGGTTGTGTCTATGAGTGTAGTTTGATTGCTCGAGGACGAGCAATATTTAAGTGTGGGGTATTGATGTGTGGCTATAATTCATGGTTTAGCACATTATTCGCCTTGCATTTTTACACGCTTTATGATAAAGTACACCTTATTTGCATGTAATAGGGTCCATTTTATGTGTAGGTGAATTGGAGATGAAAGTAGAAGAAAAATGAGACATACAAGTCGAAAGCGTGCACGAGAGCAGTGAATGAGAGAACCTGACGACGCCAGGCTTGAAGCTGGCATTAGGCTGGCGTTGCAAAGCAAAGGCTAGGCTTGAAGCTGGCGTTAGGCTGGCGACGCAAGACAAAGGCCAAGTAGAACCAGGCATTAGGCTGGCGACGCCAGGACTGGGGCCAGGTCCAATCCGAGTTTTGAAGACATAATTCGTTTCCGGGTTTGACTAGGACTCGGCCTACACGTTTAGGTCTTTTCCTACACATATAAATAGACCTAAAAACTCCACTTGGAAGGACTTTTGCAACCGGAGGCAAGGATAGCTCATAGAACAACCGTCGGGAGTTAGAGACAATAATTTTTACATCACTTTATCTTTATCTTGTACTTTAATTATGCAACATACTTTGGATATTGTTACTTTGATCATGAGTAGCTAAATTCATACTCTAAGGTTTTGATGGAACCTATTGAAGGATGATTTTCTTGTTACGTTAATATAAATTTGCCGTAGTATTTTCTCTATTTGTTCAACTATATTATTCTTGTGGTTGATTGAAGGGCCCTCAATTAGCTGTGCCTATTTAGTATGTATTACTCGGAAAAGAGTGCATATTTAGGTAGTTGTTGAACAACATCACTCTTAAACGTATATGCGCGATCAATACGGAGGTTTAAAGGTGGGATTAGGGATAACGAAATCTTGGTGCGATCTGAGTGAGCTGTACTTAATGGCAGCTAGCGTAATTCGGGAGAATATATCTCGTAAATTATGATAATTACTCGGAAGAGAGTTACGACAGTTAGAGTGCTCATGGTCGATAGAGAAGACTTAGGCAAATTTATAGAAAACGTAGCGAAAAAGATTCCGACAATAGAGGAAATCACAACCTTAGATCATTTCAATTCTTGTTTACAACCCGTTCGTAGTTAGTTATTAATTATTATATTTTTATTACGTAATATTTAGTTAATAAAAATATAAATTGTTACTTAAATATTTCTGAAGATTGATTGCGTGAATTTGTGCGAGTCTAGTAGCTGTGTTTGATAGGTTAATTCCCTGTGGGATTCGACTCCGGACTTATTAGCCGGAATATATTCGCAACGACCGCTAATTTTTTTTTATAAGGCATAGTTGGGCGTGATCATTTACTCAAAGAAAATTCCCAAAAATAGGGTAAAAGAAGATGTTAGGAAAGAACATAAGAAACTTTCTTATAACAAACTTTTCACAAAAATCGTCCTAACACCTAGAATTCAAAAAAAAAGATTTAAAAAAAAAAATATAAATAAAAGAAATTTCATAAATTCAAAGCATTAATTTAAAAGAAAAATTAACTATTGTTTTAAGTTGAAAAATGTATAAATTTAAAAAAAGGTCTACATCAAGTAGATATAAATTATGTCTGCACAATATTCGGATTAATTGTTTCCTTTTTACAAAGTCATACTTGACGTGAGAAAGAAAACTAGGAAAGCGAGAGAAACATTACAATTATACAAATTTGATAATTTTTCAATATAATTACCAATACCATAGTAAAAGTCTAATTATATAAGAAATAGGCGAGAAATTACAAAATGTATAGTAAATTCACAGCTATCTTTATTACAAAAATTATAATGACAAAATGAATAGTGATGGGAATTTCATAGTGGGACAAAAATGAAAAAAAAAAACAAATAAATGAATCCATTTATTACTTAGGTCATTTTTTAAGATAAAAAATCTAAAATAATTTAGGATTAAAGTCCATCAAGTTCAAACTAACTATGATCTTCTACTGTTCAAGTTAAAAGTAATGAACTCAGATGGACCTATATAGTAATAGGTTCTAATTACATGGACTTTGTCAGATACATAAGTATGCTACTCAACTATTCACTTCGTTTCAATTTATATGAACTTATTCTTTTTAATTTGTTCTAAAAATAATAATTACCTTTTGAACTTAAAAATAATTTAACTTTATATTACTATTTTATTCTTAATAATAATTTTTATAGCCACACAATTATCGTATCATATTTAATAACAAAGTTTTCATTTTTTTTAACTCTAAGGGATCGTTTGGTTGGGAAGTAAGTTATCCCATGATTAATTATTCCGAGATTAGTTATCCCACCCTCCCATAGGTATTAAAAAATACTACAATCCCGAAATAACTAATCTCGAGATTAGTTATACTATAATTTTATCCCAATCAAACGTGGGATACACTCATCTCAAATTTAATCCCGAAATTAATTATCCCTTATCCTCGTACCAAGCAAGCACTAAGATGTGTCACATGTAAACTAGGATAAACGAAGAAGACTTCATATAAAAAGAAGAAGACTTGAATAAACCAATTTTCAAATCCTAAGGTTTGGACCAAAAAGAGTTGACATGCTATTTGTAAACAAGAGTAAAAGAGAGACTTGTAACCGTTTCAGACAACTCAGTTAAAGCCTATATTCTGATATTCACTTTACACTAACAATACTGAGAAGGTGTCAATCTTGAAACAAATTTGATCAGAGGTGCAAAAAAGAAGAAGCTGAATTAAAGAAAATGAGTGGTTTTACATATCTAACCAGAGCTCTTAGCAGCCATTCTTCTTACTCTAGACTTCTGCTTCTCTCTCCTGTCAGGTTATGTATTCTGCTTGATCATCACTTCATTTTCATCCCAAATTTGTGAATTTCAAATTTGCTTGGTGATTTTTCACTTAATTCTTTGTTTATTTGACACTCAATGTTGTTGTTTTGTTAAACCTTTAGTAAGGTGTGAATTGTGTCAACGTGTGATGATATTGCTTTTGCTAGATTCTTTATATTTGATTTTCATTTTTCTTTTTTCTGTTTCATTTGCTTCGGTTATCTTTTTTTTCTAGTTGTGGTTATTGCTTCTCTTTCCATGAATTCTCCTTGTTGTATTTCCTTATCTAAACTGTTATGATTATGCTTTTCTTGAACCGAGGGTTTATCGGAAACAACATCTCTACCTTCGTAAGGTAAGATTAAAGTCTGCGTATACACTATTCTCCCCATACCCCACTTGTGGGAATATACTGAATATGTTTTTTTTTTAGTTTCCCACCCGATGTCCGGTACCAACATTGGAGCCCGACTATATTCGGATTCGCACTGCGTATAGTCCCATTCGGGGAAAACGCTCCCTACCAAAGATTTTTTCATACCCACGGCTCAAACTCAAAACGTGTTGTTTGTGTTTTTCTTCTTCTCTTCTTTTTGGGTTCTTGATTTTGTAGTGAAGGAGAACTTGTGAATTTCTATTGACAATTGAACATATTTGTCCTCTTTTTCTACCTTGCATTGAAGTTTGTCATGGAAGGCAAGCGGCCAGATTGAGGTTTGGGACCAGAGGTATGACCTGATTCCTCCGCCCCTGCATCTGAGCGTAATGATGAGTATACTCTTAGGCCCAACAAAGGTAATGAAAGGAAAATGACACTTATTTTCACGTTAAGTATCCAAAGAAATAGACAAATAACAGAGTATGATGAGTATTTTTTGACAATATTTCCTTTAAAAATGAGATCTTTTGAAATCTTAATGTAAATTTGAGTGATTATTTAGTATAGCTGTACATCGGTAGACATTATTTTTGTTAAGCTGTGTTTGTGTATTAGTCCATATACGTTTTATCCCGTTTGACCAATAAAGAAAGTTGAACAAATGATTACATTACAGGCAATCATGTTTTTGTATGACCACAATAGTTGAATGCGTGCAGTTGATCATTTGTTGCTAAGATTTCAAATGTTGGTCTAAACACTGTTGAGTTGTATATAATAGTGTAAACTTTTGGAGATCATTCTTTTTAATTTTTATGGAATATAGCTCAAATAAATTTGATGAATGGAAACTATGTCCAATGGATTCAAAAGTGGGAGCAGAGTTTCTAACGATTCATGCTTGACAAATAGCGATATCTTTTAAGAAGTTTGACTTTGAATACTTCGGTCTCTTGATTAAGATGTTCTTTTGGGTTTCATACATCTTGTAGTTTTAGATATGTTGTAAGATGGCATTATTTTGGCTAATAGAGTACATTTCACATAACCATAAACATATTTACAAAGTGTAGATTTTGTTAACAATATTCTCTCGGACCCAAAAATATTGCATTGTGTGATGAATATTATTTAAGTTGTATCTTTTCTTTTACCACTAAGAGGCAAGACTTTTTTGCCTATAAAAGGAAAGGATATTAGTAAATTTTAAATACCCCAACAAGACTTGAGACTTCATTTTTTGTTTCTTCCTTTCCTCCTTTATTAAGAGTGTTTTGTATGAGAGTTAAGTGTTGGGAAGCACTTGTGTGAACCCTTTCTTTGGAGTGATTTTGTGAGGTTATTCTCTTAGGGTATTTGGGATTAATTAGAGTATTTACTCTAATTTTGTACTCTCTTTTGTACTTTTATTGGTATAGTGAAATTGCTCATCTCCGCTTGTGGACGTAGGTTACACTGACCAAACGACGTTAAAATGATGTCTTCTTTATCTACTTTAATTGCCGTTATTATCAACTTGCATTTCTTTTGTTATTGTCATTATAACATTGCTTGGCTAAATTCCGGACTATCCGATTTTCCGATCCTAACAAATTGATATCAGAGCCGGATCTAACCGGGTTTGTTTCAGTAGCCAATATGATTTTAACAAAGACTTATGTTGAGAAATTTGATCGAAGTGCAAACTTCGAAATGTGACAATTAAAGATGGAAGCTATCCTAGTTCATGATGGCTTAGACTTGGCGTTGCAAGAAAAGGAGAAAAAGTCGGATAAAATAACGGACGAGAAGTTTGCCGTCATAGACAAAAGGGGAAAATCAAATATCATTTTAAATCTCTCAAATGAGGTTTTACGTGAAGTTTCTGTAGAAACCACAGCCAAAGACATGTGAAAAAAATTGAAAACTTTATATATGAAGAGGACGGTGGAAAATAGACTTTACCTGAAGCAGAAACTTTATACAATTTGTATGAGTGAAAGTACCTCTATGCTCTCTCATCTTGACACCTTTGATTCCATTCTTATGGATTTGAGTAATATAGATGCTGAAATTAAAGATGAGGATCAAGCCGTGTTACTGCTTTGTTCTCTACCCCCATCTTTTAAGCATATAAGAGATACTATACTTTATGCAAATGATAATATCTCTTATAAGGATATTAAATCTATCTTAAAATCAAAAGAACAGATAAATAGTGATATTACTTGGGAAGCTAGTGGAACTCAAGCGGAAGTTGGCTTGTTTGTTATGGGCAAATCCGACTCCATATCCAGATACAATAATTTAGAGTGTCGCTATTGTCATAAGAAAGGTCACATTATCTCCGAATGCTATAAGCTGAAAAATAAAGAAAAGCATAAGGAAAGGAAAAATGAGCACAAAAATACTGACATTGCCGAAGCAAGTGTAGCTGTTGATGAGACTGAGGGAACTGTTTTTTTAGCAACTAATAATAGTTTCAATTCTAACAATGAGTGAATTTTAGATTTGGGCTGTTCTTATCATATGTGTCCCAATCGGAATTTATTTACCACATACGAATCTATTGGAGGTGGAGTTATCTTGATGGGCAACAATGCTGCCTGCAAAGTTTTTGGAAAATGTACAGTCCGAATCAAAATGCACGATGGTGTGGTGAGAATTCTCACCGATGTTAGACATGTTCCTGACTTAAAGAAAAATCTCATCTCGTTGGGCACTCTAGAATCTCTTGGGTGCAAGTACGCAGGTGAAGGTGGAGTTCTGAAAGTTTCTCATGGTGCTCTTGTGATCATGAAAGCACACAGATCTGGTTCGTTATATACTTTATTGGGATCCATTGTTATAGGCCCTACTACAGTTTCGGTATCAGACAACTTGTCTGATTTTGATGGCATTAAATTTTGACATATGCCCATTCGGGCTTTTGCGAAGAGGATGGAGCAAATTTACTATATTAGTCAAAATTAGGCTAAGGTGGAGATTTGTAATATGACCATTATTTTGGCTAATAGAGTCCACCTCACATAAGCATAAGCATATTTGCAAAGTGTAGACTTTATTGACAATATTTTTTGGGACCTAAAAATATTGCATTGTGTGGTGGATATTATTTACACAAGTTGTATCTTTTCTTTTACAACTAAGAGGCCAAGACTCTTTTGCCTATAAAAGAAAAAGACATTAGTTTATTTTAAATACACCAACAAGACTTGAGTCTTCATTTCTTGTTTCTTCCTTTCCTTCTTTATTAAGAGCGTTTTGTATGATAGTTAAGTATTGAGAAGCATTTGTGTGAACCCTTTCTTTGGAGTGATCTTGTGATGCTATTCTCTTAGGGTATTTGGGATTAATTAGAGTGTTTACTCTAATTTTGTACTCTCTTTTGTACTCTTATTGGTACAGTAAAATTGTCGCTTGTGGACGTAGGTCAAACTGATCGAACCACGTTAAATTGATGTCTTCTTTATCTACTTTAATTGGCGATATTATCAACTTGCATTATCTTTGTTATTGTCATTATAACTTTGCTTGGCTAAATTCCGCACTAACCGATTTTCCGATCCTAACATATATTCCTCTTAATTTGTATGAAGTGAGTTATGTTTATAGAATTCACAGTGGGGGCAAATGCTTATTAACAGTTCCGACCTACTAAATTATACATAATCAGAGTCCGAATTCAGTGAAAGCATTGATGTTTAGTGAATCAAATGTCGTGTTTTTTTCTCCCATATTTGATAGAGGATTTTGCTACTTATACTTTTCTGCTGGTTGTTACAGTACGAGAGGTCTGTTGGTATATGCAGAATCGAACGTAGAGAGCAGAAAACAAGTTGTCGAAGAGAATCAATCAGTATCAGAGAAGAAGAGAGTAGTGGTGCTTGGAACAGGATGGGCTGGTACCAGCTTCCTAAAAGATGTTGACATTTCTTCATATGATGTTCAAGTGGTTTTGCCGCGTAATTATATTGCATTTACACCACTGTTACCTAGTGTCACATGTGGAACAGTTTGAGGCACGAAGTATCGTTGAGCCAGTTCGGAACATAATAAAGAAGGTAAGACAAGGTTTTAGAGAAATCACTTGGAGCCAATCTCGATATCCAGTTCTTGTTTTCATTGTAATTTTATGTTGTACTCACAAGATTTGGTATGACTGCATAGCATTCTGCACAGCTTATTAAAATGATCCTTTCGCCCCTTCAACGCTTCCAAATTCGCTTGGTTTATCGTTCTTGTTTTCGGTTGTTCTGACCTGACGTGGAAATTTAACATTTAGTATATGAGGTGAGCCTTGGCGTAGCTGGTAAAGTTGTTGCCATGTGATCAGGAGGTTACTGGTTCAAGCTGTGAAAACAGACTCTAGCAAAAATACAGGTTAAGGCTGCATACAATAGAACCTTGTGGTCCGGCCCTTCCCCGGACCTCGCGCATAGCGGAAGCTTAGTGCACACCCTTTTATATGCTAAGTTTCTTCAAGATAAAACAGTTAGATTTTTCTATAGCAGCATCGCTGTATAAAAGTCACTATAAAAGTCAGATTTCTCTATAACATCTATTCACTATAAAAGTCAAGTTATTTATGGAACCAATTTTTATGGAGGGGTCCAACTGGAGTGGAATTTGCTGCTGAGCTACACGACTTTGTTCATGAAGACTTAGTAAGAATATATCCATCAGTTAAGGATTTAGTGAAGATCACACTTATTCAGTCTGGAGATCATATCCTGAACACGTATGATGCAACGATTCCTAGATTTACGTTTCCATTGCTGTTAATGCATGCTATAACCTGTTTGGTGTCAATATGATGTTGAAAGATTTGAGACTAAGAAAGATAGAGGAAATGGTGTGGATGGTTAAGTGATGAAGGACAAAGGACATACCAAAGCTTGATTCTAGTTGGGACCTCCTATTGGGTGAGAAACTTATAAGTCGCGATACAACAGCTCGATCTTGAAGACCAAGTGAAGATAAAATGGTTCTTTTAAGACCATATCTTTAACACATATATGTGTATTAGTTAGCATATGAACATAGTTATCCGGTATCTGTGTTGGTACGACGTAGCAGGTACCCAGTGAAATAGTCGAGATGCACACCACCATAATCATGAAAAAAAACACAAAACATCCTACAAGACGTCAATGGTTATTGAACAAGGGAGTATGGGAAGGTAGGGAGCGGGACAGCACGAAGAGCAAGAGTATAAATATAGTGGAAGGGGGCTTTACAGATCATATAGTAGTGGAAACTAAAAGCTTTACCTAATTTAACAACAACCCAGTATTATCCCACAAGTGGGGTCTGGAAAGATAGTGTGTACGCAGACCTTACACTTAACTTGTTAAGATAGAAAGACTCTTTTCGAAAGACCCTCGGCTTAAGAAACATTAAACATGAAGTCGATGATTAAAAGTACTTTAAATGCTAAGCTTAAAAGAAACATTTGTTCTGCACTAAATGCTGTACTTAAAAGTCGATGCTTTTACCTGCCATATTCTGAGATAAAAAGTTTCTGACTGGCAAGAAATGAAAGTTTTAATTAATTATATCCATGTAACTTCCATTTCCCTCTTGCAGGGGAACCGACATGTTCTAGCAACTGATGAATGGTTACGAGTAAAGGGCAGTAACAATATTTACGGACTTGGTGATTGTGCCACTGTAGATCAACGTAAAATAATGGTAAAGAAGCCTTAGTTCAAACAACTGTTCTGAGACATTTTATCAATTCTTGATCTATAGTAGTATAATCAATTGGTATACTCTTTCTAGTAAATACAGTACTAAATCTCTATTTACTTTGATGTTTTAACTTCAATACCACACAAGAGGGGGTGATTTGTGTAGTGTCCAATTTTTCGCGTGCACAGATTATGAAAGGACTTGGTTCTTCTATGTGTTCCTTATACTACTGTCGCGGAATAATAAATGCAGAAATTAAAGAACACAAATATTTTACGTGAAAAACACCTGACTCAAAAGGTGAAAAAACCATGACCTACTTCCCAGTAGGATTTTTCCAAACTCTCCACTAAATCACTGAGCCAAAAACTGCATTTACAAAACACTTTTGTAAACCTAGGATTAACTCTAATCCCGTTGTGGCAACCAACTTCTAACTGCTGCGACAACTTCAAGTTAACTCTAACTTGAATACTTTGAGTACCTATTATAATTGCCTCTAGATAAAGCTGAAAGGTACAATATGAAAACACCTACTACAATTAAACTAGAATAAAAAATAGACACTTGGAGCTGGTTCTTCTATCTGATTCATGTAGCTTCAGGTTCGCACACTTGAATCACACACGAACTGCTTGCAAAATGCCTTGCTATTTTGCTCTCAATTCACGTTTAACTTCTGCTTTTATACGTCACATGTAGAATGAGAACATCTTGCGATTTATAGAGTTAGTAGAGTAGAAAATAACTAGAGTTTTAATGCTACTTTTCCTTGGTGGAAGAGTTCTAGTTAATCTCAACTCCTAACTCCTTCCTTATCTTGGATAATATTCTTGTTGAGTAAGGAGTCCTTCTCCTTATTAATTATGCAATCTTTTCGATCAGGAGATATCTATTATTATGCTAGATTTCGTTTATCTCCTGCATGTGCATCTCACGTGCTTTGAATCTGCCCATGTCTATGCCTACCAGTGATGGACCTGGTTCATCCCTGAGTTCCTTTGTCAATTTTCAAAACTATTCTTTACTTAGGCCAACAAATTCCCCCTTTTTGATGATGACAAACTCTGTGCTTCCATAAGCTTAGGCACTGTTTCAACTTAGCTCAACATCAATACAATGTTGGAAATATTTTTCCTTTTTATCACTTATCATCAAGGACCAGATTCATTAGGTTATGAAAATTACTGTTCAAAGTGTAAAGCACAACCTTTTTTCCCCTTTTGGCATCATCGAAAAGTTGCATAAAAATGTGAGATAACCAGATTTTAAAACTTACTCATGGCCACTGGGGCTACTTCAAATGCAATCATGGTTTAATCATCATAGATCAAGCTAAGAATTTTAACCATCAAAGAAATATAAACAAACAGTTAGAGCAAAAATAATGAATTTCATTGATGATTGATATCATTCTTCCACAAAGCATAAAAAGAAATAAACATACTGAAAACATGAGCAAAAACAACAAACAAATCCCGAACTGGGTCACTGGTTGGTCTACACTAGGCTAGGATGCTTAAGGCTGGGAAGAACTGGGTACTTGTTTTTTTTTTTTGTGGGTTTGGAGGAGTTTCAGCATATCCTGAAGAATGCCATCATTCTTCTCCTTTACTCTTGCCAGCTCAGTTCTGAGAGCATCTCTCTCAGTCTCCACCCCAGCTAACCTTTTCTTCAGCCTCTCAATCTCAGCATCCTTAGCCCTACTTTCTTGCACCAAGACTCGCACCTTGCTATTCACTGGTACCTTCTTAGATGAACCAGGTTCTTTAGGAGTGACATGGACTTCATAGTCACAAGCAACGTATTTGCCCCAAAATGATCCTTGCTTGTACCAACATCCCTTTCTTCTTTGGATTATAACTTTCAATCACTCTCTTCAGTAGGTCTGTGAGAGTTTCCTGTTCAGATGAAACAGGTTCATCTATATTTTTTCCAAGTTGAACCAGCCCTTCAGCGGCTTCTTCGCCAGACCCACTTCCCCCTTTACACTCTCCTCTACTCCAGCATATTTTTCTCCCCAAATAACCATTTCACCCGTGTCTTTGGTTAAACTCACAGGAGCGGGTGAAGAATCAAACACTCTTTTACCCTTTCCCCTCACAGCACTTCGAACACCCTTGCTCTCTTTTTCTTTTTCCTTTTCATTTTTACCACCAATTCCTCCAGACTCTGTAACTTGAACACTTGCTTTAGACCCTACTAGTACAAACCTATTCTCCAAATTTATTCTCTCCCTGTAACAACCTTGCTGGCAAGCATCTTTACTCTTTTCTTAGAGGTTGGGGTGGTGGAAGGGATGATAGTGGGTGTGAAATTCTAATCAAACTGAATTTTCGTTTTGAAAAGACTTTGGAGTGTATCCCTAGAATCTAGGTACTTCAATTCGGTTGGGACTCTTTTGAACAGAACTGGTTCACTTGTAACGGATAAGTCCAAAAGGAGTTTGGAATTAAGTAGGACTCTGCTCATGATCCAAATATTATTATTTCAAATTATGCAAAGTGTAGAAAACATACCGTATTATCTTGATGAACCGGGTTTTTCACTAATAATTCTCTTGTGTAAGTCTAAATTTGCCAAAATAGAGAAAATATCATTAGAGATTAATGAGTCATTTTAACCCGTGGCACAAGAGTATACTATTGAAAGTATGAGTCTGAGAAAAACATAATCTAATTATATACACATTTTCAGATTTTCTAACCAAAACCAATAATTTTTTTTTCTCAATTTTTTTTTCAATTTTTTTTCGTTGTGAATTCTGAACTAATCCTTTTAGGTGATCTTAATCATCCCTAATTCTAACCTGTTACTTTCAAAGTGATCTCTACTTAGGGCTTTTGTGAAGATGTCAACTATTTGCTTGTTAGTAGCACAAAATTCCACAGTGATCAACCCTTTTTCATAGTTATCCCTCAAAAAGTGATGCCTAACATCTATGTGCTTAGTTCTCTTATGATGAACCGGGTTCTTGGTCATACTAATTGCACTAGTGTTATCACAAAAAATAGGGATACAACAAACATCAATTCCAAAGTCCATTAATTGTTGTTTGATCCATAACAATTGAGCACAACATGAGGCAGCAACAACATACTCAGCTTCAACAGTAGATAAGGCCACTGAATTTTGCTTTTTGGTGGCCCAAGACACAAGACATGAGCCAAAAAAGTGTACCATACCTGATGTACTCTTTCTATCCACAAGAAATCCTGCATAATCAGCATCAACATATCCCACAAGATTGAAATTACTACCTTTTGGATACCAAAGACAAAGATCAGTGGTGCCTTTTAGATATCTCAAAATTCTCTTGACAACAGTCAAGTGAGACTCCTTCGGGTTTGCCTGAAATCTTGCACAAAGGCCTACACTAAAAACAATGTCAGATCTACTAGCAGTGAGATACAACAATGAGCCAATCATTCCCCTATACAACTTTTGATCAACAGATGAACCAGGTTCATCTATATCTAACTTTGTAGCTGTTGCAATAGGAGTGTCAATTTCTTTGGAGTCTTCCATTTTAAATATTTTAAGCAACTCTTTTACATACTTCTGCTGATGGATCATAGTTCCATTTGAATTTTGTTTAATTTGTAAGCCTAAAAAGAAATTAAGCTCACCCATCATGCTCATTTCAAATTCACTCCCTATTAGTTTAGCAAACTCTTTACTTAACTTATCAGTAGTTGCTCCAAAGATTATATCATCAACATATATCTGAACTACCAAGAGATCTTTACCTTTTTCTTTCAAGAACAAAGTATTGTCAATTTTACCTCTCTTGTAGTCATGATCAAGAAAAAACTTTGATAATCTTTCATACCATGCTCTTAACGCCTGCTTGAGCCCATAAAGTGCTTTTTTGAGTTTTTACACATGATCAGGACTCTTATTGCTTTCAAACCTCGGAGGTTTCTTGACAAACACTTCTTCCTTTAGATAGCCATTGAAGAAGGCACTCTTGATATCCATCTGGTAGAGGGTGAATTCCATATAAGCAGCAAAGTCTATGAGGAGCCTTATAGCTTCCAGCCTTATCACTGGGGCAAAAGTCTCATCATAGTCTATGCCTTCCTCCTGACTATATCCTTGAACCACCAATCTTGCTTTGTTTCTTGTAATGGTTCCATCTTCATCAAATTTGTTTCTGAAGACCCACTTAGTGCCAATTACTGATCTATCTAAGGGTCTTGGTACCAGATGCCAAACTTGACTCCTTTCAAATTGGTTGAGTTCATCTTGCATTGCAATTACCCAGTCTGCATCCTGCAAAGCTTCAACAATATTTTTAGGTTCGATAAGAGATAAGAAAGCATCAAAAGCACAAAGATTCTTTAAAGAAGATCTGGTTTTGATTCCAGGAGGTTGGATCAGTGATGATATTCTCAATAGGATGAGAACTTTGATATCTATAATGTTTCACAACCAACTGGTTACCCCTTGATGTTCCCTCAATGTTTTGTTGCTGTGGAACAAGTTCATGGACAGGTTCCATTAATGTTTGGGGATCATTTCCTCTTTTTTCTATTCCCCCTGTTATGTTGCTTTGGGTGGAAGAACCTGTTCCATCACCTGTTCCTTCTTCCAGTGTAGCTTCTTTCTGGGCAGTGGTTTCATTTAAGTTTCTTACCAGCCCAATTGCTTCATCATCATATTCCTGTCTCTCAGGAAGAATGCTAGTTTCATCAAAAACTACATGAATACTTTCTTCAACACACATAGTTCTTTTGTTATAAACTTTATAAGCTTTGCTATGTGAAGAATATCCTAAGAATACTCCCTCATCACTTCTGAGATCAAACTTGCCTAGGGAGTCTTTACCATTATTGTGCACAAAGCACTTGCATACGAATGCCCTAAGATGGGATATATTTGGTTTTCTGCCTTTAAGTAACTCATAGGGAGTCTTCTCTACAAGAGGTCTAGTCATGAACCTATTTATGATGTAGCATGCAGTATTTACAACTTCTACCTAGAAGCTATGGGGCAGTTTACTAGAAAGTAGCATAGTCCTAGCCATATCTTCAAGTGTCTTATTCTTTCTTTCAACTACTCCATTTTGTTGTGGAGTCCTAGGAGCAGATAAATTATGATCTAAGCCATGCTCATCACAAAATTAAGCAAATTTAGCATTTTCAAATTCAGTGCCATAATCAGACCTAATTGATGCAAGTTGATTACCTAGTTGTTTCTGAGTTTTTCTAACAAAAGAAGTGAACATGTCAAATGCTTCATCTTTAGATGTTAAAAATAATGTCCAAGTAAACCTAGAGTAATAATCAACAAGCACCATTACATATCTTTTACCACCTCTGCTTAATGTTCTCATTGGACCACAAAGATCCATATGGACCAGTTCCATCGTCCTGGTGGTGCTTACCACTTTCTTGCATTTAAAAGAGGATCTTACCTGCTTCCCCCTTGCACAAGCCTCACAAACTTTGTTTTCCTTGAACTTGATGTTAGGCAACCCTATCACCAGGTCCTTGGAGACTAATTTGTTGAGTTGACTCAGACTTGCATGTCCAAGTCTCTTATGCCAAAGGAGGGGATCATTGTCCAACACACTTAAGCAAGTGAGTTCATTTTCTGACAGTATGGACAGATCTACAATATATATATTGTTCACTCTTTTTTCCTGCAAAACAATCTTGTTAGTGGTAAGATTAATCACAAAGTATTTAGTCGAGGTGAATGCTACCAAGTTACCTCTATCACACAATTGTGATACACTAATTAGACTGTATTTTAGGCCGTCTATCAAATAGACATTCTCAATCGAGTAAGAGTCAGTCTTACCTACCTTACCAAACCCAATGATTTCACCTTTCTTCTCATTTCCAAATGAGACATTACCTCCCTTGAGGTCCTCAAGTGAAAGGAACTGGTTCTTGCTTCCTGTCATGTGCTTTGAGCAGCCACTATCCATGTACCATATTTGGCTGCTCTCCTTCACTTGGACCTGCAAAAGGAAATCAAAATTTAGTCATAGGAACCTAAACTATTTTGGGTCCTTTTCTATAGGCAAAAGGATGAATCAAATTCTTTTTAGCCCAACCTGGCAGCCTATTTTTCCCTTGAACAATTTTTTTATTCTTTTGACTAGCCTTTTCTTTTGCAGTGCATTCACTTTTATAGTGACCAGTCTTACCACAGTGTGTGCAAATTATGTTCTCAGGAAGTGTGAGATACTTGCTTTTGGGATCCCATTTAGTTGGCAGATTCCCAAAGCCAATTCCTCTTCTATTGCTACTATGATGTTCCTGTAGCCATGACAGTGCATCAGAGGACCTGTTCTATTTACAAGTTTTGTCTAGTTCATGCTTGACCTTGCCTAGATCCTTTGTCAAAATTCTTACATGCTCATCCTTCTTATACAACTCATCTTTTAATTTACCTACATTTTCTTCTAGAGTGAGTTGTGTGCAATCAGCTGTCTTCTTACTTGTTCCTAATTTCAGTTTTAGGTTTTCAGATCTATGTTCTAGGACATTTGATTCAAATGCATGAACCTGGTTCTTTAATGCAGTATTTTCACTTATAGTCTTACTAACCCTAAGTTCCAGGTTCTTACACTTTGCTTTCAAAATCACACATTCCTTAGACAATTGTTTCTTTTCATTGTTTATATCCTCAGATTCATCAATGAAATCTAGAAGTAACTCAGATAGCCTTTCTTTAGACAAAAACTTAATCTTGTCTTTTAGATGGATTAGACTTACTTCAGATTCCTCATCGGATTCTCCAATTGCCATAAGTGCTTGTTCATCTTCCTCTTCATCATCTGAGTCCTCATATGAGCTATCTCCCCAAGCAACAACCATAGCCTTTGTTGATCCTTTGTTTTTCTTGGGATGAACCTGTTCCTTCTTTCTATTTCTTTGTTCAGCTCTTTTCTTCTTCCATTCAATTTCCCATTGAGGGCAATTTTTGATGTGGTGATCAGTCTTCCCACACTTGTAGCAGCCCTCATTGATCTGTTTTTCAGAAACCCTTGGTTTGCTGTAGCCTACACTTCTTGAAGAGCCCTTTCCTCTCATTAGGTACTTCTTGAAGTCCTTTGTGATCATAGCCATTTCATCATCTTCTAGATCAGAAACTTCAGTGATTCTGAGTGCCAGGCTCCTTTCCTTCTTGGGTACATCCATCTTCATGATTTGCCTTCTAAGTTCATAAGCAATGAGATTTCCAATTAGCTCATCCAACCTAAGAGTGGCAATGTTCTTTGATTCCCTAATAGTAGTGATTTTGCTCTCCCATGAGACTGGCAAAACCCTTGTCAAAATCTTCTCAACTTTGTCTTCTTCAAGAATAACCCTTCCAAGAGACTTAAGTTCATTTGTTAGTGTGATGAACCTTGTATACATCTCTTGGATGGTTTTCCCTTCTTTCATGGTGAAATTCTCATATTGAGAATATAGTAGTGTTCCTCTAGACCTCTTCACTTGAGGTGTTTCTTCATGGGCCACTTGCAAAGTGTCCCAGATTTCCTTGGTAGTGGTACAACTTTGTATTCTACTGTACTCATCTGGACCGAGTTCACAAACAAGCCATTTTTTGGCTTTAGCATTCTTCTCACATTTTCTCAAGTCGTCAGCAATGCAGTCAACTCTTGTTTTTGGAACCTCTTCTCCTTCGGCATTTATCTTCATGGTAGCCAGTGTACCATCTGTGACAATGTCCCATAGTTCATAGTCTTCTCCTATGATGTGATCTCTCATCTTGTTTTTTCACCAAGAGTAATATTGTCCATTGAAGAGTGGTGGCCTAGCAGTAGATTGCCCTTCCCAGTTTTCAGGTGGTGCACTCATCTTGATCTTCACCTAAGATGTTAGCCTCTTCAAGGATAACCTGCTCTGATACCAATTGATGTTTTAACTTCAATACCACACAAGAGGGGAGGGGGGAGGGGTGATTTGTGTGCTGTCTAATTTTTCGTGTGTACAGATTATGGAAGGACCTGGTTCTTGTATGTGTTCCTTATACTACTGTTGCGAAATAATAAATGCAGAAATTAAAGAACACAAGTATTTTACGTGGAAAACACCTGACTAAAAAAGTGAAAAAACCACGACCTACTTTCTAGTAGGATTTTTCCAAACTCTCCACTAAATCACTGAGCCAAAAACTGCATTTACAAAACAGTTTTGTAAACCTAGGATTAACTCTAATCCCGTTATGGCAACCAACCTCTAACTGCTGCGGCAACTTCAAGTTAACTCTAACTTGAATACTCTGAGTACCTATTACAATTGCCTCTAGATAAAGCTGAAAGGTGCAATATAAAAATACCTACTACAATTGAACTAGAATAAAAGATAGACACTTGGAGCTGGTTCTTCTATCTGGTTCATGTAACTTTAGGTTCACACACTTGAATCACACACGAACTGCTTGCAAAATGCCTTGCTATTTTGCTCTCAATTCACGTTTAACTTCTGCTTTTGTGCGTCACATGTAGAATGAGAACATCTTGCGATTTATAGAGTTAGTAGAGTAGAAAATAACTAGAGTTCTAATGCTACTCTTCCTTGGTGGAAGAGTTCTAGTTAATCTAACTCCTAACTCCTTCCTTATCTTGGATAATGTTCTCGTTAAGTAAGGAGTCCTTCTCCTTATTAATTATGCAATCTTTTCGATTAGGAGATATCTATTATTATGCTAGATTTCGTTTATCTCCTGCATGTGCATCTCACGTGCTTTGAATCTGTCCGTGTCTATGCCTACCAGTGATGGACCTGGTTCATCCATGAGTTCCTTTGTCAATCTTCAAAACTATTATTTACTTGGCCAACATAGTTTAGTCCCCAATAATTGTTTTCATGGAACTATGTGATTTAGGAAGACATTTCTGCGATTTTTAGAGCAGCGGATAAGGATAATAATGGAAGTTTATCCATTATTCCAAGATGTTTTGGAAGACATAATTATTCATTATCCTCAAGTGGACTTGTATTGGAAGAGCAAACATTTATTAGACGCAACAGACTTACTCAGGGATTCAAAGGGAAATAAAAGAGAGGAGGTAGATATTGAAGGGTTTAAGTTAGCCCTTTCTAATGTCTATTCACAGATGAAGAGTCTACCTGCCACTGCTCAGGTACTTCATCCCCTTCTCTCATTTCACTTTATGTTTTGCTGTTAGTTTCATTTCTTGTCTTTTCACATGCTAGGTTGCTGCTCAACAAGGTACATATCTTGCTAGTTGCTTTAATCGCTGGGAGCAATGCAAAAGTATCCGCCGTTTCAAAAGTTCTGGGCGTCATGAATTTCTATCCTTCCGGTATAGCTTAACCTTCTCGGACCTTTCCTTTTCATATTGTCCTAGCCTTTTACAAGTTAGCATACTGGATCTAAAAGGGAAACCTACGGGTTCATGTGAATCCAATAGCTTTTACCATACCCAATATATGTATTACAAAATCCATCAAACGTAACATCGATAAATATGTGATTGTGAACTCAGTATATTAACTTGAGACTATTATCGGAACCCATAAATTTAAAATCCTGTATCCGCCTCAGTCTTGGTATGACAATATGTTACATTTCAGGTATTGTCATTTAGGGTCATTTGCCCCTTTAGGCGGGGAGCAAGCAGCAGCAGAACTTCCTGGAGACTGGGTTTCTATGGGTCATAGCACACAGTGGCTGTGGTATTCTATTGCTGATTGGGCAAGAAGATACATTCTCGGGAGAGATTCAAGCCGAATTTGATGAGTTCAATCCCATTTAGAAGGCGGTGCTTGTTTTGCACTCTTTTGCTGGTATGCATCGTAGCTTTTTAATGTTTATGACACTATATATCCGCGGTTACAGCAGTTCAAGCCGGACATCAATTTATGTTGTTTACGAATCTACATATCACTTGCGTCTGAATCACCTTCCGTCATTTCCTGGAGAAATACACTGAATGTTGCAGATTTGATTGTATAAACTTGTTGTTCTAGTTTACAATTGATTGAGATTTGAGGCTCCAATATTGTTTTAAAGCAGAGGCATATCATGCTATTGTGATCATCCTTTCTGATAAGAAACGAGATTACTTATTCCCGAGGAAGTTAAGACTCGACTTTACTACTATCCTTGTGTTTACACCAAAGTAATGAACATGTTGACGTCTTGTACATGTATTTTTATCACTTGACCATGGTTAAATTAATGTATATTTTCACCTCAAAATATTACTTAAGCATGATTAACTGATTTAGTTTAGTGTAAACACCAGTATATCGTAATAAACTTTTGAATATACCAATAGTCTGCAATCCCGCAGAATCGTGGGCTTGTTTTGGTGCAGTAGTTGCCAGCAGAGAATGTCTGCATTATCGTCCGAGGTAAGCAAAATTCTCATTTACTAGAACTATTTCTACTTTCCACCGACCACCACGTAATCACAGCTGAAGAGAAGGAAATGGAACAGCAGAACCAAGTTGAAAAGCATTGCTGTCCTGTTCCAAGTCTCACATTGCAAAACTTGCAGCCATAACAGTTAAAATCCGGTGTCCGGAACCTACTGAGTTGACTAATTTGGATTCGCGCCATGGGAAGTCCTTTATGGATAGCTCAGCTACTGCTTCACGATGCTCCCCAACAACGTGCCTCTGTCACCATCTGTAAAGGCAGATCTAGGATTTAAACTCTACGGGTTCAACCTTTAAGGTTATTAGTATTAAACCCATTGCAGTTCAATAACTATGAGTTCATATTGACTATTTGTTCCAATTTTAATGAATTTTGACATATAAAAAATTCATGCTTCACGCCGAAAGTAATGGGTGTAAAGAAACGTGGTAACAATGTGCTTCATCCGCCTCTGACTATCTAGCCCATCTCTGTTGGGATATATACTATTAACCATGAGTTTGGTTTGTATATAGTATTTATTATGGAACAATTATTTATTCAATTTTAATAAAGTTTTAAATAGATCATATATTAGTCCGTGTCCTTTGCTTATATAGTAAATGATTTAGTATATGGAGTTTAGCTTATACATGGAAGATTAAATCATCGGTTCTTGTAAGTATAAAGTTTGAGTTCACAATCTAATTATGGAATTTGACAGATCATCAGGAAAGATTGTAGCACAAGATTAAACATAATTTATCTTGGTTATGAAAATTGTTTAAGTCCAACTTCTTGTGCTAGTACATTTTGTATGTATTGAATGGAACAAGTAGAGATAAGTATTTTACATTGACTTAATAAAATAAATTCTCTAGCCATTAAATGTATTTATGCTCTTAATCTTGATATAATTATGATTATTAGCTGTATATATTATTATTGTTTTGATTTATTAAAAGGCGAGATCCTTTCGTGGATCAATTTGCACTGGTAAATTGAATAATAATAATGTACATTGGCGAAATAATAGTTAGTTGATGAAATTCATGTCTCGATTTAGAGATTGATGATACACCTTTATGAAATAAGTTAAGCGAAAGTCCAAAGGAAATAATCAATAAATTAAATTGTCAGTAATTTAATTTAATTGATTAGTATCCGAATCTTAACATGGGGAGTTATGGATGAATTTCAAAATTGAAGAAGGTGTGCAATTTACGAATTTTTAGTGGAATAATTCGTAATTAATTATGGTGGATATTAATTTCAAAAATTAAAAATTAATTTCATAATTGGAAGCCTTGTTAATTAAATTATGTGGTCCCTGCTGTACCTAAATAATAGGAAATAAAAGAATCCTTTTTCTGGTGAAAAAGAAAACATATTTTGGAGAAGGATTTTAACCCTTAAAACTTGTGCTATAAATACATAAGATTTTTCACCTAGAAAAAGGGAAGAATATGATAGCCGAATTTTAGCCCCTTTTCCTAGAAATTTTTCCCACACGAAATTGTTATTTTCGGTTATTATTTAGGTAACACAGTAGAAGACCGTTAAACATTCGGAGATCGTGATTGTACGGGTGGTGGAGATTCCATTGAGACGCTGTGGAACTGAAGGCTTATGTAACTGAAAAGTCATATTCACGCTTCAAGAGGTAACCCTGAAAACTCCGTATATGCTTAGTTGTCTAGATTACATGTGAATTTAATACTAGGATTGTAATGACCCGATTGGTCATTTTAAGATCTAGCAGGTCATTCGGCGATTTGAGACCTTGAGTAGCTTCACTTCATATTTTATGACTTGTACGTGCGATCGAAATTGAATTTTGGGAGGTTCGGAGTTGATTCGGATGGAAAATTCTCAATTCGGAAACTTTTAGTTGGAAGAGTTGACCAAAGTTTGACTTTTGAGTAAACGATCTTGGAATCGGGATTTTAAGGTTCCAATAGGTTCGTATGATGATTTCGGACTTGGGAGTATGTTCGGGTTGAGTATCGGGTGGTCCGGGAGCATTTCGGCGCTTATTGTGGAAAGTTGGCAATTCGAAGGTTTTAGAATTTTCTAAGTTTTGGTTTGAAGTGGACTTTGGTGTTATCGATGTCCGTTTGGGGTTCTGAGCCTTGGAATAGGTTTGTATCGTGATTTATGTCTTGTACGTGAAGTTTGGCGTCATTCCGGAATGTTTAAGTGTAATTCGGACGCGTTCGTCGAAGTTTAAATGTTTGAAAGTTAAAAGGAGAATTTGATCGCCGATTCATGGTTTTGGTGTTGTTTGGTGTGATTTGAGACCTTGAGCAGGTTCGTATTATATTTTGGGACTGGTTTGTGTAATGGACGGGGTCCCGGGGGCCTCGGGTGTGTTTCATATGTGTTTGGGTTGTATGGCGCTCTTATTTGATGTTTTGACGTCGTTTTCTTGGGTATAGAGGATACTATATTAAGCAAACGACCTTTGATTTGTGATTTGATTGAACCATTAGATCCGTATCGTAATTGCGGAGTCGTAGCAATAAGAATCATCAAATTCGGATGTCGTATGAGAGAGTTATGTCCATTTCCGTGTTGGGGAAGATTGCTGGTGTTGCTGGTGCTCAGGTATCGCAATTGCGAACATTTATTCGCGATTGTGAAGATGTAGATTTTTGCCTTGGTTTGAAATTGTGAAGCCTATAGATTTTTGCCTTGGTTCGCAATTGCGAACAAATGTTCGCAATTGCGAAGTCTGTAGATTTTCGCCTTGGTTCGCAATTGCGAACACTTGTCCGCAATTGCGAGGGTCCGCAAATGCGAACCCTGTGTCGCAAATGCGACATCTGCACCTGGTAAAAGGGCTGGGAGACGGGATTTTGGAGACATTCTCTCATTTTTGGAATCCTAGGCTCGGTAGGAGGCGATTTTGAAGAGGGATTTTCATCTACAATCTTTTGATAAGTAATTTTGTTCAATTTCCAACTATTTTACATGGATTATATACAGATTTTAACATGGAATTGGTGAAAATTGTGAAATTTTTGAAGAAAAACCTAGAAATCGTATTTTTAGATTTTGATCACAAAATTGGACATGGAATTTGGAATAAATTATATATTTAATTTTGTGATGTTATGGGTAAAGTTTATCTTCGAAAATTTTCGAAATCCAGGCACGTGGGCCCGATGGTTGACTTTATTGACTTTTCGAGCAGAGTTGTGAATTGTTATAAATTGATTAATTATAAGTATCTGAGTATATTTTGATTGATTTGCACATTGTTTGACTAGTTTCGGATCGTTTGGCTTTGAGTCGAGGTGTTAGAGAGGCATTGGAGCCGGTTATGGAGCTTCGGAGCGAGGTAAGTCTCCTGTCTAATCCTGTGAGGGGGGAATTTACCCCGTAGGTATTATATTCTTATGTGCTACATGTTGTGAGAGCTACGCCACGTATGAGGTGATGAGTATCCGTGCGTATGCTAGGATTCCTGATTTGTCCGAGTAGACTTAGGTTTACGCCATGCTTTAATTATACTATTTGAGTTATCCTTGCCTGTTTAATTCCTCTATTTTGCGTTATGACTTGAGACTAGGCTTGTGTAGTATGATAGACTCGCTATTGTAATAGATTTGATGAGCTACTTGATTAGCCACGGAATAATTGTGCTTCCCTCATGAATTTCTCTCGATTGTGCATTTTCATCAAAAACTTTCTTTTAATTTCATAACTCACACGTATATTTGTGAGTGGGGTCAAGGACCCGTTAAAGCTTCTTATTCTTATGAGATCAGGCCGTTTGCCTCCGCAGGATTATGTACCATACTCTTATGGGATCAGACCGTTCGACTCGACAGTATCATATTCTTATGGGATCGGGCCGTTCGCCTCGGCAGCATCATATTCTAATGGGATCGGGCCGTTCGCCTCGACATTTCTATAAATACTCTTATGGGATTGGACCGTTCGCCTTGACAGCTTCATGAAACACTCTTATGGGATCGGGCCGTTCGCCTCGGCAGCATCGTGCGTAATATTTGACAAGAAGCCATCGTATCCGTGAGTTTTCTTGATTTGAGTTGTGACGACCTATATGGTGGGAGCCATTTTACATATATACTCTGGTTGAAGAGGTGACCGATAATTGAGAGCTTGAGTTTACTGTTCAGAGGAGGATTGTATCACGTACCTATTTTTTTTATATTGTTTATTTATCCTGCCTCATATTTGTTTACTTCCTACTGTATTTGATTTATTGGACCACTAGTAAGTATCGATGTTGACCCCTCGTCACTACTTCTCCGGGGTTAGGATAGATACTTACTGGGTACACGTTGATTTACGTACTCATGCTACACTTGCTGCACTTATTGTGCAGGTATATATATATGTCTGGTGGTCTTTGGGGCACAAAGGAGCGGCTATTGCGGGGACTTCATGGTGAGTTGCATTCCATGTTATGACCCGCAACATACAGAGTCTCCATCTTAATTACTTATATTATCCTGTCTATTTTGTACTCTAGGCAGATGTTATATTGTTATTGTACCTTCTAGTAGATGCTCATGCACTTGTGATACCGAGTTTTGGGGGTTCCTAGTGGATGTTCATTATTGTAGTTCATGTTATTATTATCATTTCACCTTGTAATTTATATTTTATACGGGATCTGGTAAAGAAAATCACAGGTTTCTACGAGTACCAGATTTCACCCTATTTATTTAATGGGATTTATAATTTTAAAAATAACGAAATGAGTAATTAAGTTGATAATTCACAATTGGCTTGCCTGACAGCGACGTTGGGCGCCATCACAGCCTATAGTGGATTTTGGGTCGTGACAGGGATTGCTTCCGCTACTTATAATAATCCATAAATTGGTATGAGAGCCACTCATATCTAATTAGATAACTAGTTTTTTCATGAAACATGAATATCGTGTTTATGTGCGTTTTTTTAATTACATGTATATGTTATTTTTTGAAAAACCTGCACTGCATTTTGTGAATTAATTGTGCCAATTTTTTTGATTATTTTTAGATATCAGTTTATTATTGATATTTGATTGGGATAATCTGAATTTTTTTATAAACCCTAGAAAAGCGTAAAACCCGATTTTGACTGAATTGTCGGTGTTTTCGGAGGTCAACGAACTTGATGGACTCCGATTGAGCCGAAATTTGGTGGGTCTATCGGAAACGACCCGGTGAGAAAAACTCAGTGAATCGTGTTGTTTTTTGGCGTTTTGAGGTCGTTTGGATAGTGTTTTGGACGTTTTTCTATTTTCTAAAAATTATTTCTTAAATATTTTAATTCGTTTTTAATCCATTGGTGGTGGAGGAGACTTCCCATGGTCTTCATGATTAAATACTAGTGATATAATGGATTGTTGACTATTAGTAAATAGACGTGTAGTTATATTGAATTCCACATTAGAGTTGTAGGATTTTATTGACTAGATCTTACAAATTATACTTGATATTGTGTGATGATATAATCATTTTATAAGAAAGTGAAATCCTCTATTTGATATCCTAGATGACTAATGATTGGTGCATGTGGCATGTTTGCGCGTAAAAAAAAAAAATTCAATTTTGATTTATGTTTTCATGCCCTACGTGATTACTAGTCTTGAATTTTCGATGAAAGACTTTGTTCTCTGGTTAGAGGTTGTAATTAAGTGAAATATGACGGTATTTTGTGTGAGTTTTATATTATTGGTATGACTTTTAAAGCTGTGGTTCGTATTCTTCCATAAAATAATTTTATGAGCTACATGTAGCTTCACTCGAAAATTGAGAATTTTGTGAGTAATAAATAGTTATGTCACGACCCAATTTTTCCTCCGTTGGGTATCGTGATGGCACCTAGTCTTAGGGACTAGGTAAGCCTAACATCTACTGAATAACAACAATAATAAATAACATCCAACAACTTCAAATAGAAATCTCTATAAAATTTACAATTTCCAAAACCGGTAGTACAAGTCATAAGCTCTACAGAGTTTGCTAAAATTTTCTAAATACAACTGTTTGAAATAAAGTAAACAGTGTGAATACAAATAAGAAGGTGACTTCGAAGCCTGCGAACGCAGCAACAGGTTTACCTTGAGTCTCCACAGCAACAGTCCGCACAGCTAGCTAATGATCAACTGACTTCAAAATATCTGAATCTACACAAAAATATGCAGAAGTATATTATGAGTACACCACAGCGGTACCCAGCAAGTATCAAGACTAGCCTCAGTGGAGTAGTGACGAGGAACAGTCAAGACAACTACTGGACTAAATAACCTGAACAAGTATAAGTATAGGAACAACAAAGTATGATATGTACATAAAGACTACGCGAAATAGCCAACAATACGGTAATTGCAATAAGAAAGAAAAACAATAATTATCAGCGGAATACCATAATAATGACACAGAAGAATGAACAAAAACACAACCTAAATCCAAAAATCATAGATAAAGAAGGGACAAGTAATAACTCCACAACAACGACCGCGTTCACATAAGATTTTAGTCAATAAACTCCACTGGGTACCGAACCTCGGGCTAATCACAATTCACGGGTCTCAATAACTGAAACCTAACACTTGGCATCATGTGCCCTCATTACACTTCATAACCGTACTGACGACTCACGTGCCAAATAGAGCCATTCTCACATAGAAGGCAAGTAATAAGAGTGTACATCTATACTCAACAATATCAAGAAAACCTCTTAACCGATAAGAATGCTTAACTACGTGTATGCTTATTCAAGTGTCCTAACATAGTTCATACTAGCTAGTAAGCATAAGAAAAGGAACGTACATCACGTAGAATCTTTTCTCACAACTTTTACAAGATAAAACTCACATAGGTAAGTGTACTACTACACATATATGAACAACAATAATGCCCCCAGGACATCACAAATCAATCCCTCACATAGCCCACCTTGTCTCGCCACGTGTGCAATAGTAAAGTAAAATAAAGGTAGGCAACAATAAGATAACCATAACCTCAATTAAGGGTGAACATTTACAAAAGGGATAACTACAACTTCAAATAAAGGTAAGTAGTTAGGGAAAAGATAACCTGGCAAGGGAAGAGATAACAGTTCCAATCAAGGCACATATGAATCAAGTAAACAATAAGAGTAAATCATGAAGCAATTGATCCTAATTAAGCAGGTAGAGGTGAAACTAGTAATTAAGGAACGTATTCATAACAAGAACAACTGCATATTCAATGAATACAAGGACCTAGGAACCCTAAAAGGCCAATTTCCACAATTAAGTCCGAGCACGTACTCGTCACCTCACGTACACGGACTACAATTAGCATAGAAGACTCAAATCCTAAGGGGTAGTTCCCCCACACAAGGTTAGGCAAGATACTTACCTCAAAGAAGACAAACCAATACTCTAAAATGAACTTCTCTGGTGAAATGACCTCCGGACGGCTCAAATCTAGCCAAAATCAATTACATACATAAATACAACTATAAGAAACTAATCTAATTAATGAAATCAAAGCTAAAACAAGAAATTAGAAAATCGCCCCAAAAAGCCTCCCCAGGCCCACGTCTCGGAATCGGGTAAAAGTCACAAAATACGAACACCCATTCCCTCATGAGTTCCTTCGTAATCCAAATCCGATATCAAAATCCCAATCAAAACTCAAAAACTTAGTTTAAGAACTTCTCCCATTTTTTCTAAATTTCTCAACCAAATTCCTTAATTAAATGATGAAATCAACTATAGATTAGTAGAATATAACCATAAACGAGTTACGAATCATTACCCCAAAGTTCTCTCTGAAAAATCCTTGAATTTTTGCCTAAATCCGAGCACTCAAAGACCCAAAATAAAAATGAGATCAAACCCTCGAAATTGACATTTTTCTGCCCAGCGATTCCGCATCTACTGACCTCCAGTCGCACCTGCGAAATTCTCCATCGCAGGTGAGAAGATGGCTTAAGGTCCTAAGATCTGCTTTTGCAAACTAGGGCACGCACCTGCGAGCCCGCTTCTGCGGATGACCTTCCGCATCTGCGACTCTGCCCATGCCGCCCTTTTCGCTCATGTAGTTAATCCTCTGTATCTGCGGATGCACAGATGCGGCTCCCCTTTCGCACCTACGCTCACAGACCAAGCTTGACCAAACCGCACCTACGCGCCTCCTTCCGCACGTGCGATCCCGCACCTGCGGTCTCCCCTCCGCAGGTGCGAAAACACCAGAAACCAGAAAATATTCAGCAATTAGCCTAAGTACAAATTCAATCCGTTAAGCATCCGAAACACACCCGAGGCCCCCGGGACCTCAACCAAACATACCAACCAGTCCTAAAACACAATACGAACTTAGTCGAGCCCTCTAATAACATCAAACAATGCTAAAATCATGAATCACCCTCCAATTCAACCCTAATGAACTTTGAAACTTTAAACTTCTATAACCGATGTCGAAACCTATCAAATCAACCCGTAATGCCGTCAAATTTTGCAGGCAAGTTCCAAATAACATAACGGAGCTGTTCCAACTCTCGGAATCGTATTCCGACCCCGATATTGCCAAAGTCAACTCTTGGTCAAACCTCTCAATCTTCAAAACTTCACCTTTTCCAACTTTCGCCGAAAATGCTCCAAATTACCCTACGGACCTCCAAATCCAAATCCGGACACACTCCTAAGTCCAAAATCACCATACGAAGCTGTTGGAATCATCCAAAACCCATTCCGGAGCCATTTGCAATAAGTCAAATTTCGGTCAACTCTTACCGCTTAAGCTTCCAAAACTTAAATTCTTCTTCCGATTTAACTCCGAATCACCCGATAACTGAATTCAACCACACACGCAAGTCAATACACATAATATGAAGCTGCGCAAGATCGAATGCCGCCAAACGAGACTTAAATTCCTCAAAATGATTGGCCGGGTCATTACATCCTCCCCTTCTTAAATAAACGTTCGTCCTCGATCGTGCCAAGAATCACCTCGAAGTCTTCAAATCACTGAATGTACACCTCTAACGTATACCCGCGGGTGACCCCACATCACCCCATTCCACATAAGCCTGACGACACCATCTCAACTGTAATTTATCCCTTCTACCAACACCAATAAGCCTTAGAGTCAAAATTCTCACCTTTTGTTTGTCTCCAAAAGACCCGATTCTAAATCCACACCGATATCGGTCTCAACTAGCTGCAACCACTTATGCCTACACCCATAGAGTACAACAACACAAACATGACACATCACACATAGGCCCATGATAACAGTTCTGATCACAATAGCTGCCCGTAATCAAATCCAGCACCGATAATTAGCCTTATATCTGTTAGAACCCTGTTTCAAACTTCCACAACGCTGGCAATGATGCAAGAAACAGGAAGACCTCATAACTATACACACGGATCAACATGTCACATCTAACGCCACCGGGCACACACCCCGTAAACTAAACTCAAATAAGCACAAGACGAAAATGAATAAATATGAAAGAGGCACACATAAGAGAAATATAAAACAAGCCCGACATGCACAACTCTCTATCAGAACCATGCTACAAATCAATTTAAAAGGAAAAATTAAAGTATATGAACAATTCACAAGGATTTCATCCTGATATAACTTCCACCGCGACACGCAACTCGATTCAAACATATCAAATCACATGAAACCACGAGGGTCTTACCCTCAACTCTGAATCACAAGTCGAATATACATCATACCAATTGAAACCTTCCACTAACTTAATTCTGCCAATAAAATCACAATACTTACTGAGCTCTCACCCCAGTAGAGCATTCAAATTACAAATCGTAACCAAATTACTCAGGAATCACATCAAAACCTACCATAATGGACAACAAGGATTCATTTTTAGCCTCGTAACTCTCAATAATGAATAAAAACAAACGATAGACACGGGCTACCACTCATAGAATCTCCCAACAGGGGCAGACACATAAACAAAATACTAAGTCAGGAATTCACCCATAGGTTGGACAACAATAGGGGAACTCGCCTCGATAAGCAGAACCGAATCAAAATATGAATGGTGCCCCTCTATAACAAATCAAAAGCATACTTGTATGACATTATCTGGCGCAGCGGTCTCCCGCTTACTATATGAACACATCAATGGGCTGGGCCTCCCCATCTTGGGTGCCCTGTACTCACCTGAATACCCCACTGTGACACATCTATCTGGAGTCTGGGACAATCTCTCACCATGTGGATGGTATCTCCATACTCAAAGCAACCTTTCTGGTGATGTGGCTGTGGAAACTGTGCAGTACGGGTACCGTGAGACCCATGAGTACCTGAAACATCGTGCAAAACTGGAAGTGCAAACTGAACTGGCTGACCCACAAAACCTCTACCATGTCGTACCCTGCCTCCAAAATAAGGACAAGTAGATCTCTCTAGCCTACGAGGCCTCCTCACTTCCCTGTCCTCTCTCTCCTGACCTCGCCTGACCCCTCTCTCATGGCTACTCCTGTCCTCTCTCTCCTGATCCCACATACCCTTCACTCGGCAAGCGATCCATACCACCTGCTGAAATGAAATATCAGACTCTAACTCCCGAGCCGTGCTGAACTGAACATCATGCTTGAGCCCCTCAATGAATCTACGGACACGCTCTCTAACTGTAGCGACCAAAGCAGGTGGATGTCTGGCCAAATAATTGAACCTAACGGCATACTCTGATACTGACATAGTGCCCTGGTGCAACTGCTCAAACTTCGCACGCCATGCATCCCGAAGGGATTGAGGTACAAACTTTCTCAGGAACATCTTTAAAAACTGAACCCATGTAAGTGAAGCTGACTCGGTCGGGCTACTAAACTCATACGCCCGCCACCACAGATAAGTCACTCCCCTGAGTTGGAACATAGTAAAACCAACCCCGCTCGTCTCTACAATATCCATAGTACGGAGAATGCTGTGACACTCCTCCAAAAAAACCCTGGGCATCCTCTGTCGCCAATCCACTGAAGGTAGGAGGGTGGTACTTTTTTTACCTCTCAAGTCTAAGTTATTCTTCCTCAGATGCTGCTGCCCTAACCACGGGCTGAACTGGAACCACAGGCTGTGTTGCCATGACACCTGGAACCTGACCAATATGAACCCACTGCTATGGAGTATGGGCGGCGGGAGTCTGGGTTCCTCCCCTAGTCTGTGAATTAGCTGGTGCAACCGGAATCAACCCCGCCTGAGCCAATGCACCAAACATGCTCAGGAACTATGCTAAGGTCTCCCGAAGTCCGGGGGTAACAGCAGGCGCCTCCGGTACCTGTCCCCCAACCGGAGCTACTGACGGCTCCTCAACTGCTGCTCGGGTAGATGCTCTAGCTGCGGTGCGTGCTCCTCTTCGGCCTCTGCCTCTGCCCCTAGTGACACCTGCTCCAGGGGCAGCGTCATCATTAACTGCAACTCGTGTCTTCACCATCTGTGAGAGAATGGAATTATAAAATCTTCAAACTTAGAGATCAATAAACTCGTACGATAGGAATGAAGGAAGTGAAATTGTCCTAATAGTTCCGTAGCCTCTCGAAGATAAGTACAGACATCTTCGTACCGATCCACAAGACTTTACTAAACTCGCTTATGACTCATAGCACCTATAAACCTAGAGCTCTGATACCAACTTGTCACGACCCAATTTCTCCTCTATTGGGTATCATGATGGCACCTAGTCTTAGGGACTAGGTAAGCCTAACATTTACTGAATAACAACAATAATAAATAATATCCAACAACTTGAAATAGAAATCTCTATAAAATTTACAATTCCCAAAACCGGTAGTACAAGTCATAAGCTCTACAGAGCTTGCTACAATTTTCTAAATACAACTAATTGAAATAAAGTAAACATTGTGAATACAAATAAGAAGGTGCCTCCGAAGCCTGCGAACGCAGCAACAGGTTTACCTTGAGTCTCCACAGCAACAGTCCGCATAGCTAGCTAATGATCAACTGACTTCGAAATACCTGAATCTACACAAAAATATGCAGAAGTGTAGTATGAGTACACCACAGCGGTACCCAGCAAGTATCAAGACTAGCCTCAGTGGAGTAGTGACGAGGAACAGTCAAGACAACTACTGGACTAAATAACCTGAACAAGTATAAGTATAGGAACAACAGAGTATGATATCTACATAAAGACTACGCGAAATGGCCAACAATACAGTAATTGCAATAAGAAAGGAAAATAACAATTATCAGCGGAATACCATAATAATGACACAGAAGAATGAATGAAAACATAACCTAAATCCAAAAATCACAGATAAAGAAGGGACAAGTAATAACTCCACAACAACGACCGCGTTCACATTAGATTTTAGTCAATAAACTCCACGGGGTACCGAACCTCGGGCTAATCACAATTCATGGGTCTCAATATCTGAACCCTAACACTTGGCATCCTGTGCCCGCATTACACTTCATAACCGTACCGATGACTCACGTGCCAAATAGAGCCATTCTCACATAGAAGGCAAGTAACAAGGGTGTACATCTATACTCAACAATATCAAGAAAATCTCTTAACCGATAAGAGTGCTTAACTACATGTATGCTTGTGCAAGTGTCCTAACATAGTTCATACCAGCTAGTAAGCATAAGAAAAGGAACGGACAACACGTAGAATCGTTTCGCACAACTTTCACAAGATAAAACTCACACAGGTAAGTGTACCACTACACAGATATCAACAACAAGAATGCCCTCAGGCCATCACAAATCATCACAAATCAATCCTTGACATTGCCCACCTTGTCTCGCCACGTGTTCAATAGTAAAGTGAATGCCCGCCTTGTCCCGCCACACGTGCATAATTATGTTTCCACCTTGTCTCGCCACATGCGCAACCCACATATAGATATATCCCGTCTTGTCACGTCGCATGTGCAAATATCAATAGTAACAACAACACGGAAGAAACCTCGTGCAACTCCATAACAACAATCGCACGGTAGAAACCTCGTGCATCACCACGACAAGTATAACATCAACAATGACAATAAAATAAGGTACGACCAATAAATCAACTCTAGAACCTTCGATCAAAAGAAACGGTAAAACTAGTTCGCAAGGAATAGCCATAATAAAGAATACTATGCGTAACAAGAAGAGCTCAATAGGGAAGAAAATATGTGTAACAATGATCCCACAATATACGGTTCAACAGCAAGAAACTAATACAAGTCAAATAATTCCAAATAAGGGCAAGTCAACTAAGGCATAGGATATCTAAGCTTCTTTTAAGTTTGGACAATTACGAAAGAGATGTAACAATCCAAATAAAGGTAGGCAGCGGAAAGATATCCATAACCTCAATTAAGGGTGAACATTTACAAAAAGGGATAACTACAACTTCAATTAAAGATAAGCAGTTAGGGAAAAGATAACATGGCAAGAGAAGAGATAACCGTTCCAATCAAGGTACATATGAATCAAGTAAACAATAAGAGTAAATCATGAAGCAATTGATCCTAATTAAGCAGGTAGAGGTGAAACTAGTAATTAAGGAACGTATTCATAATAAGAACAATTGCATATTCAATGAATACAAGGACCTAGGAACCTTAAAAGGCCAATTTCCACAATTAAGTCCGAGCACGTACTCATCACCTTGCGTACACGGACTACAATTAGCATAGAAGACTCAAATCCTAAGGGGTAGTTCTCCCACACAAGGTTAGGCAAGATACTTACCTCAAAGAAGACAAACTGATACTCTAAAATAAACTTCTCGGGTGAAATGACCTCCCTACGGCTCAAATCTAGCCAAAATCAATTACATACCATAAATACAACTATAAGAAACTAATCTAATTAATGAAATCAAAGCAAAAGCAAGAAATTAAAAAATCGCCCCAAAAAGCCTCCCCGGGCCCACGTCTCGGAATCGGGTAAAAGTCACAAAATACGAATACCCATTCCCTCACGAGTTCCTTCGTACCAAAATTATCCAAATCCGATATCAAAAAACTCAATCAAAACTCATAAACTTAGTTGAAGAACCTCTCCCATGTTTTTCAAATTTCTCAACCAAACTCCTTATTTAAATCATGAAATCAACTATAGATTAGTGGAATATAACCATAAACGAGTTGAGAATCGTTTCCTCAAAGTTCTCTCTGAAAAATCCTTGAATATTTGCCTCAATCCGAGCTCTCAAAGACCCAAAATAAAAATGAGATCAAACCCTCGAAATTGACCTTTTTCTGCCCAGCGATTCCGTATCTGTGGACTACTAGTCGCACCCGCGATGCCGCACCTGCAGAATTCTCCATCGCAGGTGTGAAGATGGCTTAAGGTCCAAAGATCAGCTTCTGCGGACCAGGGCACGCACCTGCGATCCCGTTTATGCGGATGACCTTACGCATCTGCGACTATGCCCAGGCCACCCTTTTCGCTCGTGCGGTCAATCCTCCGCATCTGCGGATGTGCAGATGCGGATCCCATTTCGCACCTGCGCTCACATACCAAGCTTGACTAAACTGCACCTGCGCTCCTCCTACGCACGTGCTATCCCGCACCTACGGTCTTCCCTCCGCAAGTGCGAAAACACCTGAAACCAGAAAATCTTCAGCAATTAGCCTAAGTCCAAATTCAATCCGTTAAGCATCCGAAACACACCCAAGCCCCCCAGGACCCCAACCAAACATACCAACCAGTCCTAAAATACCATACAAACTTAGTCGAGCCCTCGAATCTAATCAAACAATGCTAAAATCACGAATCACCCTCCAATTCATCTCTAATGAACTTTGATACTTTAAACTTCTACAATCGATGTCGAAATCTATCAAATCAACCAGGAATTACGTCAAATTTTGCAGGCAAGTTCCAAATAACATAACGGAGCTGTTCCAACTCTTGGAATCGCATTCCGATCCCGATATCACCAAAGTCAACTCTTGGTCAAACCTCTCAACCTTCAAAACTTCACATTTTCCAACTTTCGCCGAAAATGCTCCAAATTACCCTACGGACCTCCAAATCCAAATACGGACGCATCCAAAATCACCATACAAAGCTGTTGCAATTATCCAAAACCCATTCCGGAGCCGTTTACACAAAAGTCAAATTTCGGTCAACTCTTACCGCTTAAGCATCCAAAACTTAAATCCTTCTTCCGATTTGACTCCGAATGACCGGTAACTGAATTCAACCATGCACGCAAGTCAATACACATAATACGAATTTTCTCAAGATAGAATACCACCGAACAAGACTTAAATTCCTCAAAATGACTGGCCGGGTCGTTACAGGTTACCGCTGAAATGATTTATTTATTTGAACTCATGAAAAATTCTTAATAAATTTGTACATGTAAAATTATATTGATTAATGGATTGAGCATTACGATTAATAAGTAGGATCCACAAAAATGGTCTATTTATTTGAGTCATTAAAATATGTTTAATGTACCATGTGAAAATTATCCTTTATAAATCTACACTAGTATTGAAGATTTTGGGTACTAGTGACACCAACTCCATCCATGAGAAGAGATATTGGGGTTTTTGCCGAACGGGAGAAAATATAATATCTTGGGTTCTTGTGTGTTTGCAAAAGAAGGTATTATGTATCCTAGAAATAGGAAGAACATAACATATGCCTTGAACTCATAGTATAATTATAAGAAAAATGAAAATCAATATCATATTTATTTTAATTCATAAAACTGCTTTAAACGGTTATTCTCTGAGTTTGGTTACAAGCTGGTGGTCATGAATTTGACGAACTCCAATTGACCTGAAACTTGGTAGGTTTATCGAAAATGGTCTGGTGAGAAAAACTCACTGCTATGCATTGAATCATGTTGTTTTTAGGCATTTTGAGGTCGTTTAGCTGGGTTTTCAAGCTGTTTATTAAATTGAATTTATTATAAATATAAAAAATGATTATTTATATATCGGCTATATTTATGATAAATCTGAAAGATGATGACACATGATGATTTAACTTGATATGATATATAGCAAAAATGCAAATCACATGGATTTAATCCTAAACACGTCAAAAATAATTTATTCGAATTTGGTCTAGTTTTTTTGCGATCGTGAATTTCATGATCTTCGAATGACCTGAAATTTAGTAGGTTCATCGAAAATGATCAGTTAAGAAGAATTCACTGTCATGTAGTGAATCACATCGTATTTTGACTATTCGGGATCATTTAGATGAGTTTTTTGGTGGTTTGGCGAATTAAAGTGTGATTTACATACGAAAAGTCATTCTTTATGTCATTTTATTTATGTATAATCTAGAACATGATAATACGTGTTTATTTGACATGATTAGTATATGATAAGAATGTAGGTCATATTTCAAATTCTTTAAAAAAAAGCTTAAAATGGTAATTTCCTAAATTTGGTCGCAGTTTTGGAGATTGTGATTTTAACGGTCTCCGATTAATCTGAAATTTGGTAGGTCTATCAGAAATAGCCCAATGATCAATACTCACTGCTATGCAGTGAAAAACATTAATGTTAGCATTTTAAAACTGTTTAGATGGGGCTTTGAACATTTTGTTTTGAATTATGGAACTTAATCCTTAGAGAAAATTTCGTTGTTGTGATCAAGTGGTGATAAGAATTAACCCCTATGGTTTCTACTATCTTTTTATAGTAAGATATTAAATTCACACATTGACTTTAGGTCTTCCTTCATATAGGATAAATTTATTATGAACTCACTGGGTATAGTTACTAGTTATTGATAACCTGTATTGACTCTCTATCTGAGTTTAAATGTTGAATAAATTTTGTAATTAAAATGCAATTATGATTAAATGGTGATAGAAATATATTTCTATGATCTTCTACTATTAATTTTAAGTGAGTAATAAATTTACGCGTTGACTTTAGGTCTTCCTCCATATCGGATAAATTTATTATAAGTTCACTGAGTGAAATACTAGTAATTGATATCATGTACTTACTCTCCATCTGAGTATACATGTTAGATAAATGTAACTAGAGCTATTAATTATGCTGTTCACTTGACTTAAATTAACAGTATAGTCTCCATCTGAGTTGAGTATGTTTAAGTTTATTGGAGTGAATATTCCGGCATTACATATGTATGTTGCATGAGTAGTTCTTTCCCATTGAAATTTGCTATTCAAGACATGAATACATATATGTGTAGTGTGTTTGAAATTTTCGTATTAAATAGTTATATAAAATTGACTGAAAATAATAGTATGCTCTCTATTTGAGATGGTTCTGTTTCTTTTTGGATTGTATAATTCTTGTATTATATAATATACTTTACATGAATGATTCTTTTCCCATCAAAATTGTAACGACCCGACCGGTCGTTTTGTGTTTTGGCGCATCGTTCGACAGTTTGAGGCCATGAGTAGCTTTACTTTAGGTATTATGACTTGTACGCGTGGTCGGAATTTAATTTCGGAAGCTTTAAGTTGGAGGAATTGACTAAAGTGTGATTTTTGAGTAAACTACCTCAGAATTAGGATTTGAAGGTTCCAACAGGTGCGTATGATGATTTTGGACTTGGTGTATGTCCGGATCGGGTATTGGATGACCCGGGAGCGTTTCAGCACCTATTGTGGAAGTTGGCATTTTGGAAGAATTTTATAAAAATTGGGTTGAGGCGTATTTTAATGTTATCGATATACATTTGGGATTTCGAGTCTGGGAATAGCTCCGTATTGTGATTCTGGTATTGAGAGCGCGTCCGGAAGTGGATTTGGAGGCCCGTAATTCATTTTGGGGGTCTTTTTGGAAAAAATTAGAAATTTGAAGGTTTTTGGAAAGTTCGACCGGGAGTGGATTTTTGATATCAGGGTCGGATTCCGATTTCGGAAGTTGGAGTAGGTTTGTAATGTCGAATATGACTTGTGTGCGAAATTTGAGGTCAATCGGACGTGATTTGAAAGGTTTTGGCATCGAATGAAGAAGTTTGAAGTTCTAAAGTTCATCAAGCTTGCATTGGGGTACGATTCATGATTTCGATGTTGTTTGGCATGATTTGAAGGCTCAACTAAGTCCGTATTGTGTTTTAGGACTTGTTGGTATAATTGTTTGGGATCCCGAGGGCCTCGGGTGGATTGCGGAAGGTTAACAGATCGATTTTTAGACTTAAGAATTTCTGAATCTTAATGCTTCTAGTGTAATCGTACCTGCATAACTTTGGCCGCAGGTGTGAAATCGTAGGTGAGGCGAATTGCTCACAAAAGCGAGAATGGACTGGAGCTGAGGGAGCCGCCTAAGTGGACTGGAGCAGCACACCTGTGGGTGCGCAGGAGCGAGGCAGCTACCACATGTGCGTAAAAATGCACAGAAGCGCGAGAGCAGGTCGCACCTGCTATGCCCGCAGAAGCAAAAAGACTTCCGCAGGTGCGAGTTCTTGGCTGGGTAGTGAGGACCACAGGAGCGGAATTTGGACCGCGCCTGCAGAGCCGCAGAAGCGGTCAGGTCACCGCAGGTGCGATGAACGCTGGGCAGTGTGTTCTCTTTAAATCGGGGGTTTGGCTAATTTTTCACTTCATTTCGTTCATGGGAGCCGATTTTGGAGCACTTTTGGAGTGCCATCTTCATCAACTATAATGGGTTAAGTGATTTCTTCACATTTTAGTTAAATACATGGTTTTTACATGGATTCAAGCATGAAAATTGATAGAAAATGTGGGATTTTGAAAGAAACCAAGAAATTTATATTTTTGGATTTTGGACCATGAATTAGGGCATGGAATTGAGAACAAATCATATATTTGAGTTCATGATGTTATGGGTAGTGGTTATCTTCGAATATTTTCAGAATCCGGGCACGTGGGCTCGGGGTGAATTTTAGGAATTCTTCAATTTGGGTTGGAAGATCACTTTAATAGCTAAGATGTGAACTCTTGAGCATGTATTGACTATTTTATATAACATTTGACTTGCTCCGATCGTTTGGCGCCGAGTGGAGGATTTAAAGCACAATTTTGGATCGAAAAATAAGCTTTGAGATGAGGTAAGTCTTATGTCTAAGTCTGTGAGGGGGAAAATACCCCTAGGTGTTGTATGTTGATGTGTGCTACTTGTTGTGGGGGATACGTACGCGCGAGGTGACAAGAGCCCGTACATAGCTACATTCATGTTATTGTCCGGGTAGGCTTAGCTTCACATCATGGTGTAGCTGCACTATTTGAGCATTTACTCGCCTATTAAATTCCTCTGTTTTACATTTCTAATTGAGACTAGACTTGCTATTGTAGAGAATTCACAAGTTCATGATTAGTCACCGAATAACTTGACTCCTCTTACGGCATGTTTCCGTGATATATATACTTCATTGAAAGGTTTTCATTTAAGAAATTATAACTCACACGATTATTCGTGAGTGGGGTCAAGGACCCGTCAAAGCTACTTATTCTAATGGGAATCGGCCGTTCGCCTCGACAGGATTATGTATTTCACTCTTATGGGATCGGGCCGATTGCATCGACAAGATTTATGTACCACACTCTTATGGGAGCGGGTCGTTCGCCTCGATAGTTTAATAGATGCATCTATGGTTCATGCTGTTCGACTCTCGGCAGTGCACAATTTTAATATTTATGTTGGATCGAGCCGTACGCCTTGGCATTTCCTATATCATATCCTCATGGAATCGTGCATAATATTTGGCAAGAAGCCAGTGTATCTGTGAGTTTTCCCGATTTGAGTTATGACAATCTATCTGATGAGATCCACTATATCTATATATATGCTCCGGTTAAGGAGGGAATTTCTAATGGAGAGCTTGAATTCCCCTAAAGAGGGGGATTTGTACCATGTGATTTATACTTGTTTATCTTATTTATTTTAATCTGCCTCATATTTACTTACCTCTTTACTGTACCTGATATTATTGGACCACTAGTGAGTGTCGATGTCGACCCCTCGTCACTACTCCTCCGAGGTTAGGCTAGATACTTACTGGGTACACGTTGATTACGTACTCATATTTTACTTGTTGCACATTTTTGTGCAGGTACATATATGACTAGTGGCATTATGAGAGTAGAGGCGTGTATGCATGCGGGGACTTACGTGAGATGCATTCCATATTACGACCCGCGGCCGGCAGAGTCTCATTCATAGTATTTATATTTCTCCTGTCCAAATTTATATTCTGGACAGATGCTGTATTTTATTTTACATTCCTAGTTGATGCTCATGCACTTGTGACACCGGGTTTTGGGGTGATTATGGATTTTTCTGTATTGAAATTGTTAAGAATATTATTATTTACATAGTGAATTCCATCTTTTACTATTTAATTGAAGGAAAATATGACTTCAAAAATATTAAAATGAGAACCAAATTAAGTATTTATTTTTGGCTTACCTGGCGGTGTCCGACGCCATCACGACCTTTAAGGGATTTTGGGTCGTGACAACATGGTATCAGAGCACTAGGTTCACTTAGGTCTCACGAGTCATGAGCGAGTCTAGTAGAGTCTTGCAGATCAGTATAGAGATGTCCGTGCTTATCTTATAAAGGCTACATGGCTGTTAGGAGCACTTCCTTTCTTGATTCCTCATCGTGCGATTTGATTTCTTTGAGGCTAAGGCCTTTATTTTCTTCCTACTCATTCTTATATAGTGTTGAGCATTCGTGTCAATTGGGCACCAAGGAGTTGCAGTGGTACTAAAGACGTGGGGCAGGATGTTTCTACCTGCATATTTGATTGGGCTATTGTCGTCGCCTTGCGGAAGGCCGTTCTGTCATTTCAGCTCAATATCAGTATTGCCTATGGTTTGAGATTTGGCACTGATTGTCATGATGATTCGTGCATTACTATCGCATAGTGATGATGCAATGGTAGGATACTTGTCTAGGAGTCGAGGTAGTGAATGACTTGCAAGGAGGATTTCCCAGTACATGATGTAGAGGTTCAACATTTAATCCCAGCAAAGGAAAGGTAATCGTACTATGATTGTTCAGGTTTGGGGTTGATGGAGTAATGAGGCTTGATATTTTCGAGCGTGGTAGAGTTCTCAATTATGATGTGGTGTCATCACCTTTGTTAAACGTGTTAAGGTTCACAGATGTTATGGTGTTCTTCAATTCGCTTTTGGGGCAGGGTATTGTGGAATAGTGCCAGGGAAGCGGCTGTCAGAGATCACGGTGTGCAGTGGTTCAGGATTGAATCGGTGTTCCTAGTATTGATAGTTCAAGAAGGATGATCTTCAGAGAGGCTTTAAAGTTGGTAGCGATCTAGTGGTTCAAGTGCTACAGAGATGGATTTTGATTTAAGGCAACAACTGGCCAGCGGAGGATGAGGAAGGACATGTGGAAGGTGTTTTATGGTGGTTAAATTTCTATAAAGCCAAGTCTAAGAAACAGAAGTCGAGTAGTTGCTTAAAGGAGAGGGTTTGACCAAAGTGGGAGAGTGGCAAAGTATCATATGGGTTCTGTGGTAGGATAGCTATACGCCTTGGGGAAAGTTTAGAGTGATTTGGGATTTATGGTGGACAGTGACTGGGTCTACGAACTAATTTGGAATATCGTCTGCTATACTGAGGAAGGTTGGATACGACAGAAAGGAGTTGCTTGATATGAAGAGGGATGCAACATGACTTCGGATTTGAAATGTATTATCACACCTTTAGTTGATGTCAATGGGGAGTGAACAGACTTGTACCGCTGGTGAATGAGCACGAGCTCAAAATGGTTTACTGATTTCGTGGTGTTGACGGAGCTTCTACGAAGAATTCTATTGGTTATCCAGTAAAAGGTCGAATATGTGAATGTGGCTAGTAATTCAGAATGTTCACAAAATGTTTAACAGGAGGATTTCAAGAAATTTGGCAGGTCGATTATGCAAGCTCATGTCTATGAGGAAGGAGGAATATTGGTGTGTTCCGGGGTTATGTAATTGTAGCTTCAAGCTAAGTGGGAGAGCCCCACCATTTATGATTGGATTGCATGGTTGTCTACTTTGAGGTTTCTGGTTATCGACATATTGGTGGGTTATTACGACTAAGGAAAGAAAACATCAGTGCTAATTTGAGCTAAGGATTGGAGGAATGTGTGTTATACTTGGGACCTATCGGTCCATGTTCAGTTTTGAGAAGACTCAGAGTTTCTGCTTCTGGTGGAAGTAATGTACAAGGGAAAAGAATTCAGTTGGGTGCTTCTTTGATAGGATGTTCACGTGCTGGCAGAGCGCTAGAGTTTGGCTTATACTCGGGACCAAGACAGAGTGGGTGACTCTCAATAATTGTCCTGGTGGGTTCAAGAATTTGAGTATAGTTCCTAAGGGCTTGGAATGTACTATGTTATCATTGGGTATGCGGTGCAGTATTGGAGGAAGGGAATAAGTAGCTCTGGATTTGCGGAAGGTCTTGCAGCACGGGTGTACCAGTTAGCTATGCTATTGAGCGCTTAAGGAGAATATGAGACAGTTCATGGGTATTGAGACGATGTGGTCTCGTGGATTGGGTCACCCGGGATGAGTGTTGTTGGGTTTCGTTATGTTAATGAATGGAACTATTATTGTTTCTAAGGCAAGTTGAGAATAAATTGGAAGTTGAGGATCAAAGTTGCAGTTGATGTTGACAAGAATGTCAATAGCTTGGATGATAAAGGAAGAATTCAGATGTTTAGATTAAGCTGGTATTGTCTTTAGCGTCATCTGAGATCGGTGTCATATGGAAGAGGCTTGGTGTATTGACTTGCAGATTTTTGACTCACTCTACAGAATTAGAATGGCTGGTAGTATGGATGTGCGGACCTTGCTACCTGGGCGGAATGGTCGTGGGAGCATTCCCCACGGGGAGATTTGTATAAGTGTGACATGTCAGTCACTTGATTATTAAAGATTGAGACCGAATATGGAGGTCATGGTAATATACAAGTGCGAGAGTTTATGCCTGAGAGGCATTCTATTCCTTGGGCTGTGGACCATGTGAGTTCGTTTCGGGTTTGACGGCTGTTCTTATGTGTCGTGAATAGGTCATTATGGGTCCTTGAAGGGTTATTAGCCCAATACGGTACGATCAGAATTAGCTTGAGCTCCGTGGATGGATCTAAATGTGAATGTAGGCTCTATATCAAGCCGGATGTGCTCATTTCAACATAGCGTTGTTTTCAGAGGAGTCTTCAGGCCTTGGATGATATTTCTGTTGTTGGCCCTTTCATGTAGTCTCTATTTTGCCATGTGGGATATGAGGCGATTTGATTATTCGCACTCGTATTGAGATACCATATAGTTTGTGGTGTTATGTGAGCAGGATGGCTCTCGAGATGCAAATCATGTATCGCACCTTAGTTGTGCTTGAGTTTTATAGCGCGTGACGCTACCCGTCTCCCTAGGATTTGTATTATGCACTTGGCGAACTTATGGTTGATATTTGAGGATTTTGTGAGTATAAGCATTACAGCTCGATGTGCATTTTCTTTAGATTATTATGTGTGGATCGGGTGGCACACCGCCACGGGTATATGGTTGGATCGGGTGGCACGCCGCCACGGGTATATGGTTGGATCGGGTGGTACGCCGCCACGGATATGTTGTTTGGATCAGGTGGCATGCCGCCACGGGTATCATGGTTGGATCGGGTTGCACGCCGCAACGGTATCATGTGTGGATTGGGTTGCACGCCACAATAGTGTGATATTGAGTACAATTTCCCATATCTATTATTGGGTGTTTTGCTTCTCGTTTCCTGAGGAAGGTTCATAACATCTTTTTGGTTGTTTAAATTAGTTATGTGGGTTGAGTAGATCTTTCCAGAGTTCGTTTCCTTATGTATCACATTCGAGTTTGTAGCTTGTTGGCACATTGTGGCATCCTATGAGACTTTTGGCAGTATCTGAGGTGGCTTATTGCCTGAGCATCTTGGACTGGGTGGGACGAGATTATTGGACCTGGGATCAATGCGATCAGATTTATATGAAGCATATTAAAGAGTAAATATTGTTATTCAGTCCAGAATGAGGTAATGGTTCTTGTCGGGAGGAGAGACTCCATAAATTGTGATTCGGCAGGTGGTTATGAGTTCTACACATCTTCTCTATCGTGGCAGTATTGCCAGAGTTAAAGCATGGCTTAATTGGTCGTGAGGTACACTACGGGCTTCGGTCAGTGGAAATTTTAGCTGTTACGCTTTGGAAAGATTGCCTTGGGCAAATGAGTTACACGGTGCATGGTAAGAATTTAGTAAGGGTATACAATCGTGTTTGGTGCAGTGTGTAGTGATTGATATAGTGTTCTTATGATGGAAATAGGCCTAGTGGAGAATTCCGGATGTTGAAATTTGGCACTAAGGCTTACTTGACTAAATAAAAGAGAGAATCTTCAGATTCACTCGAGCTAATGTGACAAACTGGGTTGTGGTGGCACGGATAGGTGCACGAGTTGTTGAACAGTGATTTCGGACAACTCCAGAGCAGTTCTTAGCACGTTCAAGGATGAACGTATGTTTAAGTGTGAGAGAATGTAACGACCCGACCTGTCGTTTTGAGCTTTAGCATGTCGTTCGGCATTTTGAGTAGCTTCACTTAAGGTATTAACTTGTACGCGTGGTCGGAATTAAATTTCGGGAAGTTCAGAGTTGATTTGGAAAGAAAATTCTAATTTCGGAAGCCTTAAGTTGGAGGAATCGACTAAAGTGTGATTTTTGAGTAAACAACCTCGGAATCAGGATTTGAAGGTTCTAACAAGTTTGTATTATGATTTTGGACTTGGGCGTATGTCTGGATCGGGTTTTAGATGACCAAAGAGTGTTTCGGCGCCAATTGTGGAAGTTGGCATTTTGGAAGAATTTCATAAAAATTGGGCTGAGGCATATTTTAATGTTATTGATGTCCGTTTGGGATTCCAAGTATGAGAATAGCTCTGTATGGTGATTCTGGTATTGGGAGCGCGTCCGGAAGTGGATTTGGAGGTCCGTAGGTCATTTCGGGATCTTTTGGCAAAAATTAGAAATTTGAAGGTTTGTGAAAAGTTCAACCGGGAGTGGACTTTTTGATATCAGGGTCGGATTACGATTCCGAAAGTTAGAGTAGGTCCGTAATGTCGAATGTGACTTGTGTGCGAAATTTGAGGTCAATCGGACATGATTTGAAAGGTTTTGGCATCGAATGTAGAAGTTTGAAGTTCTAAAGTTCATCAAGCTTGAATTGGGGTGTGATTCATGATTTCGATATTGTTTGGCGTGATTTGAAGGCTTGACTAAGTTCGTATTGTATTTTAGGACTTGTTGGTATAATTGGTTGGGGTCCCGAGGGCTTCGGGTGGATTCCGAGAGATTAACAGATCAATTTTTAGACTTAAGAATTTCTGAAGCTTAATGCTTCTGGTGTAATCGCACCTGCGTAACTTTGGCCGCAGGTGCGAGATCGCGGGTGCGGCAAATTTCTCGCAGAAGCGAGAATGGACTGGAGCTGGGGAAGCCGCAAAAGCGGATTGGAGCAGCACACCTGCGAGTGCTCAGGAGCGAGGCGGCTGTCGCAAGTGCATAAAAATGCGCAGATGCGCGAGAGCAGGTCGCACCTGCGATGCCCGTAGAAGCGAAAAGATTTCCGCAGGTGCGGGTTCTTGGCTGGGCAGTAAGGACCGCATGAGCGGAATTCGGACCGCACCTACAGAGCCGCAGAAGCGGTCAGGTCACCGCAGGTACGATGAACGCTGGGCAGTATGTTCTCTTTAAATTAGGGGTTTGGCTCATTGTTCACTTTATTTCATCCATGGGAGCCTATTTTGGTGCACTTTTGGGGTGCCATCTTCATCAACTATAATGGGGTAAGTGATTTCTTCACATTTTGAGTTATATACATGATCTTTACATGGATTCAAGCATAAAAATTAATAAAAATTGTGGGATTTTGAAAGAAACCTAGAAATTTATATTTTTGGATTTCGACCACGAATTAGGGCATGGAATTGAGAACAATCATATATTTGAGTTCATAATGTTATGGGTAGTGGTTATCTTCAAAAATTTTCGTAATCCGGGCATGTGGGCCCGGGGGTGAATTTTTGGAATTCTTCAATATGGGTTGGAAAATCACTTTAATAGCTAATATGGGAACTTGAGCATGTATTGACTATTTTAAATAACATTTGACTATCTTCGATCGTTTGGAGCCGAGTTGAGGATTTAAAGCACAATTTTGGACCGGAAAGTAAGCTTTAAGATGAGGTAAGTCTATTGTCTAACTTTGTGAGGGGGAAAATACCCCTGGGTGTTGTATGTTGATGTGTGCTACATATTGTGGGGGATATGTACGCACGAGGTGGCGAGAGCCCATACGTAGCTACATTCATGTTATTGTCCGGGTAGGCTTAGGTTCACATCATGATGTAGCTGCACTATTGAGCATTTTCTCGCCTATTAAATTCCTCTGTTTTACATTTCTACTTGAGACTAGACTTGCTATTGTAGATACTTCACGAGTTCATGATTAGTCACCGAATAACTTGACTCCTCTTACGGCATGTTTCCGTGATATATATACTTCATTGAAAGGTTTTCGTTATAGAAATTATAACTCACACGTATATTCGTGAGTGGGGTCAAGGACCCGTCAAAGCTTCTTATTCTAATGGGATTGGGCCGTTCGCCTCGACAAGATTATGTATTTCACTCTTATGGGATCGGGCTGATTGCATCGACAAGATTTATGTACCACACTCTCATGGGAGCGGGTCGTTCCCCTCGACAGTTTAATAGATGCATCTATGGTTCATCCCGTTCGACCCTCGGTAGTGCAAAGTTTAAATATTTATGTTGGATCGGGCCGTACACATTGGCATTTCCTATATCATATCCTCATGGCATCGTGCGTAATATTTGGCAAGAAGCCAGTGTATCTGTGAGTTTTCTCGATTTGCGTTATGACAATCTATCTGATAAGATCCACTATATCTATATATATGCTCCGGTTAAGCAGGGATTTTCTAATGGAGAGCTTGAGTTCCTCGTAAAGAGGGGGATTTGTACCACGTGATTTATACTTGTTTATCTCATTTTTTTTACTCTGCCTCATATTTACTTACCTCTTTACTGTACCTGATGTTATTGGACCACTATTGAGTGTTGAAGTCGATCCTTCGTCACTACTCCTCCGGGGTTAGGCTAGATACTTACTGGGTAAACGTTGATTATGCACTCATACTACACTTGCTGCACATTTTTGTGCAGGTACATATGTGACTAGTTGCCTTGTGAGAGCAGAGGCGTGCATGCATGCGGGGAGTTACGTGGTTTTTTTCTCTATATTACGACCTGCAGCCAGAAGAGTCTGCTTCAGAGTATTTATATTTCTCCTGTCCAAATTTGTATTCCGGACAGATGCTGTATTTTATTTTACATTCCTAGTTGATGCTCATGCACTTGTGACATCGGGGTTTGGGGTGATTATGGGTTGTTATGTATTCAAATTGTTAAGAATATTATTATGTACAATGTGAATTCCAACTTTTACCATTTAATTGAAGGAAAATATGACTTCAAAATATTAAAATGAGAACCAAATTAAGTATTTATTTTTGGCTTGCCTGACAGCGGTGTCCGGCGCCATCACGACCTTTAAGGGATTTTTGATTCGTGACAGAAATTTATTATTCGAGATGCATGTATGTATATATATATTGAATGCAGCCCGAATTTTATTGTTCAATGTTTTGACTTATTATGATCTATTTAATATTTTATATCTCAACTTGTAACGACCCGACCGGTCATTTTAAGCATTTGCACATCGCTCGGTAGTTTACAGGCGTAATTAGCTCCGTATGAGGTAATTTGACTTGTGTGAATCGTCGGTTTTGGTTTTCAGGTTATTCGGGACTGATTTGGAAGAACGATTCTCAACGAGGGAGCTTTAAATTTGGAAGAGTTAACCAAGTTTGAATTTTAGCATTTGACCTCGGATTGGAATTTTGATGGTTCCGTTAGCTCCGTTGGATGATTTTGGACTTAGGAGCACGTCCGGATTGTGATTTGGAGGTCCGTGATTGAATTTGGCTCGAAATGGCAAAAGTTTAAATTTTGAAAAGTTTGACCGGGAGTGAACTATTTGATATCGGATTCGGATTGTGATTCCGGGAATTGGAATAGCTTCTTTATGTTATTTGGGACTTTTGTGCAAAATTTGAAGTCATTCCAGATTGATTTGCTATGTTTCGGCACGAGTTATTGAATTTGAAAGTTCAAAGTTCATAGATTTCGATTTGAGTTTGGATTCGTCATTTTGATGTTGTTATGCGTGATTTGAGGCCTCGAGTAGGTTTGTGTTATGTTATTGGACTTGTTGGTATATTCTAAAGGGGTCCCGAGTGGCTCGGATGAGTTGTGGACGAGGTTCAGATCATTTTACTTCATGTTGCTATTGCTGGTTCTAGTGTGACCACACATGTGGCTAGTTTGCATAGGTGAGATGGTCGCAGAAGCGACGAAGGGGTCGCAGAAGTGACGAAGAGGTCGCAGAAGCGAAAATAGTGGTGGGTTAGGAAGACCGCAGAATCGGAGATTTGGGCGCATATGCGGATGCGCAGGTGCGAAGTGATAGAGCGCAAAAGCGAGGCATTTCGCAGGTACAGATGGTGGCTCGTACCTGCGATGTCGCAGAAGCAGATATGTTGTCTGCAGGTGCAAGGGTCGAGTCCTCAGCTGATTCCACAGAATGCGGTGGTTATGTCGCAGAAGCAACGCCGCAGAAGCAGCTAATGTGCCGCAGGTGCGAAAATGCTGGCAGAAGCTATAAATCGAGGTTTTGGTTCTTTCTTCACATTTTGAGATGTAAGACTCGGATTGAGACGATTGTTGGAGCAATTTTCATCACAAGGATTGGGGTAAGTGTTCTCTACTCAGTTTTGGTTATACTTCATGAATCTACCTTCGTTTTTGGTAATTGGATTGTGAATTTTAAAGAGGAAATTGAGGGGTTTGGCCTAAAGTTTCATAATATGAATTTTTGAGTTTTGAACATCGAATTGGGGTCAGATTTGAGTGAAACTAGTATGGTTGGACTCGTAATTGAATGGGTTGTTAAGTTTCGTAAATTTTGTCTAGTTCCGAGGTACGGGCTAGGGTTGGACGTTTTGGCTGATTTTGGGCTTTTGATTAAAGATTCAACCTTTTTCATTTGGAATTGTTTCCTTGGGCTTTATTTGATGTATTTGAATTGCTTTTGGATAGTTTTGCGCCGTTCGGAGGTCGGAACGCGCGGAATGGCATTTTGGAGCATCGCTTGGTTAGCTAGGTGTTGGAATTGGCTTGTTCGAGGTAAGTAACTCTTCTAATCTTGGAGTTGACGCACATACTAGGTGACGGGCATGTGGGTGTGCACCATGTGAATTGAGACTCCGTTATTTCCATGACACTGAATAGTGGCCCTATTTTGTTGATATCCGTTTTTTACCATGTGATAAAGTAATTGAGCTGTCAATCATGCTAGATATCATGTTTAGGATTTATGCCGATACTGTTGAGACCCATAGTTTTCATTTCTTACTGTTATCTCACTGATTTCATTGATATTTTGTACTCGATCATATCCATGCATTCATACTATATCTCAGTCTCAGTTGTTATTTATTGATACATCATATCATTGTTGTCGGGCTAGATTCATGACATTGTGAGTCCATGAGTGAGACTGGAGAGATTGATGACTGAGTGAGGCCGAGGGCCTGAGTGAGAGTGATATTTTGGGATTGGGCTATACACCGTAGCATATTATATTGATTATATTTTATATGGATCGGATTGCACGCCGCTACGAGCCTTAGGGATATATATATATGTATCGGGTTGCACACCGCAACGAGTCTTATGGCTATTTATATATTATGGGATCGGGCTGCACGCCGCAACGATATAGCGCTTGGGCTGAAAGGAGCCCCTCCGGAGTATACACACCCCCAGTGAGCGCAGTCAACTATATATATGTGGATCGAGTTGTACTCCGCAACGCACTTTATGGTCATATATGGATCGGGCTGCACACCGTAACAGGTATTGTATAGCGCTGAGTGATTGAGTGTGCTGAGCATTGAGCATAGTAAGAGAGAATGCGAGACAATGAGATTGAGTACTATGACAGTGAGTACATGAACTCATCATTGAGATACATTGCATTTGACATGCGTACTTGAGATACATGCATAGAGATGCATTTCCTTTCGCTACCCGATTTTGGGGACATTTATGATTTTACCTGTATCTTGATATGTTGGCATAGAGAAGTACTTTCCTCATGCTATCTAAAAATGACACATCTTACTATTTGTTGAAAGGAGTTTTGGGAAAAACCATAGAAAAACCACAGTTTTCAAACTTACTCGTATTTTGGCTTTTTTTAGGGTAAAGGATTTGGGTTTTCACTGAGATACTTGAAAAGAAATGCCTATTTTTCTGGAACTATGAACGAACTGAGCCTTTTATTTCGGAGATACCCTTTTGTTATTGTACTATGCTGTTATGAACTGTGGTGGAATATTGGTGTTGTACCCGACCTTTTTTTGTTAGCTCGTCACTACTTTCAACCTAAGGTTAGGTTTATTACTTATTGAGTACATGGGGTTGGTTGTACTCATAATACACTTCTGCACCTTGCGTGCAGATAATGACTGATGATGTTGCTGTGTTCGATGGGAGATGGATTTGAAGATGTACATGCGTCTCGGTTGTAGCTGCCTCTTGTTTGTGGTAGCTTTAGATATGTAAAGCTCTGTTTATGTACTATTCAAAAAGGCTATGTATTTATTTCATTTCCTCTTTGTAAACTCTATTCTTAGAAGCTCATAATTTGTCCTACCAGTTCTTGGGGAATGTATCAGATTCAGATATTTCTTTACTTAATTGCTTTATTAATTATTATTAGAATTGGTTAGTGGTTAACTGGCTTACCTAGCAGGTTAGGTTAGGTGCCATCACGACTAGTTGGATTTTGGATCATGACAAGGTGGTATCAGAGCTCTAGGTTCATAGGTTCTACAAGTCATGAGCAAGTGTCTAGTAGAGTCTTGCGGATCGGTATGATGATGTATACCTATCTTCTAGAGGCTACAAGACATTTAGGACTTCCCATCTTTGTTTCCTTATCGTGCGGCATCGATTCAGCTTGAAGCGTAACTCTTTGAATTCCTTCCACGCATTCGTATGTGCATGTGATTACTCGGTATCGGTTGTGCGCCGATGACTTGTGATTCCATGGTTGAGGTGCGAGATATGATTTTGGCGTGCTGATGATGGGCCATTCTGGAGGACTTGAGGCTGGGTTTTGACTGTAGCTTGAGTACGGAGATTTCGATTTTGTGAGCACGTGCTTTTGGGGCTCATATGTCCGATAATGATTTAATGTCCCTGTGAGTGGAATTTGTGGCTTAATGAGCGGTAGAATGTCTTTGTGATGAGAATGATATGACTGCGAGATGTGTTTGTGTTAAGGCGATTTGAATACGACGAGAAGTGTTTCCTTTAGATGTAGCAAGGACTATGGGGTGCCTGATTTTTGTCTTGATTGGCGTATGGTCTAGAGTTATAGGTGTATTAAGGGATCTCTCATGTTGTTTAGTTGGGGAGTGAAGTAGATTCTCATGTCTTGTTGATGAGTTCAGAATCAAGAAGATTAAGTGATTGCGTAGTAGTCGTGACTGTGGAAGGGTATAGAGAGATGTCAGTTTGAGGAAGAGCAGGTGGGTTATCTCCTGTGAGGTGTCATGAGGTTGTGTGGTCCTTATGATGTTTTGTAGAGAGTTCTCTTTTAGCAGTGAATGATTTATGTTGCAATTTGAGTTTGGATCGCTTGTGGAAGTTGGCTTGACTATTACAAGGGTGAATGCGGGATTTTCGGATAATGTGAAGTATTAGATGGTTTGCGTTACAGGAGATCAGGAAGGATTTGGTTGAATCTCACTGCGGTATTATGGCATTGTGAGTTGTGTGTTTTGATCTATGGCTTTAAGCCAAGTGGGGGAATCTGCTATCGACGAGTTGATTGCACGAGTATGTGTTGTATTGGTTTCGGTTCGAGGTATACTCGTGAATCAGCTATGACTGCAGGGGTTGAGATTGAGGATGACTCGAGTAAGGGGATTTCTAGATACGGGTTGTATTACACTCTATGGGTATATGGGAATTATGGAATGATTGAGTGGTTATTCATGAAAGATATAGTGTTCATAGAGTAGGAATTTGCTTGGTCGTGTTAAGGTGGGGTTACTCCTTTGGGTGTCGTCGTGCTAATGGGGCACAGGTCATTCGGTCCGTTTGGTCGGTTTAATTGAGATGTGAGTAGAGTGGATGACTCTCAAGAATGGTTCTAATGGATTCAAGGTTTATATGTGGCGATTTGGAATTTTCAAGATTTGTATATGGTTAGAAACTGGGAGTTTCATTGGGTGGTGTCGAGACTTGTGGCATTTTATATCATTGTGGATTGTACATTTCAGTATCAAGAAGGTGAAGGAAACAGTTTTAGGTTCACATAAGGTCTCTTTAGAGTGGGTGTCTCGGTTGTGGTTCCTTGGGGGTGCTTAAGAGGGAAGTCAGCGGCTTATGGGCCTTAGGGCGTTGTGGTTTTATACTAGGGTCTCTTGTGTGGTGAATTTTGGTGGATCGTGGTGTTCCAGTAAGGAGAAGTATCAATTTGAAGGCAATTTGGAAGGACTTGGATAGATAGGACAGCATGGTAGTAGGTTGGATCAGCACAGTAATGGATATAATCGGTTCTTTGGGTACTTATGATGTGGCTAGTCTCTACAGGTGTTTCATGGCAATGCTCTTGGGTTTTGGCGACCTGCGTGGCTGGGTTAAGTTAGAGAGATTCAGTTCTGATAGCTTGGTTATGTGCAAATGGACTTCGAAGGGTTCTCAATGGTTTCTACCACGGTTCGAGGAGTATATTTCCTACTGGCGTGAGGAGCATGTGGTGCACAGTGATTTTCTCCTGGATGGAATCAAATGGAAGGTCCTTGGCTATTTGAGTATGTAGTTGCTTGTGACTCGGAGTGGATTAAAAAGTTCTCGTATTTTTCATATGATGGCATGGTATATGCGGTGTGTTACGTAGGATTGAGATTTGCTTGAGGGAGGTCACAATTCAGTTTTGAAGGGAAGGACATAAATTCGTAAGCAACATGTACGGTTTCAAATGACTAGGTAAATTATATTACTAATAGGTATGGCCTGATGAGAGTATACATTTTAGAAGGGGCAATGTGTTTTGATTTATGGATACTTCACTGGTATTGCGGCACTCTCCTGGTTGATCGACTGTGGATATTCAAATTTTGCTAGATGGCACGGAAGAATTTTAGAAGTATTCCTCGTGGGATGATCATGTATGAGAGATGTGTTAGACATTCGGGCGGTGGAGATGGAATCAAAAATGGTGATTCGTGTGTTCTATGGATTTGGAGACTGGGAGTTCTCAGGAGCAGACTATTTCATGGTTGTGGACTGTGAATTCGTGGCCGAAGCTAGCCAGATGATAGTATGTGTTATGATTCAGTCAATTGTAGGCTTTTAGAGGTTTATTTATCTATTTGTGGGTGCCCGAAGTTGATTTGGGGGTACATTGGTAGGCCCAATTAGGGTGTGTATTCTACACCGAGTCGGATTGGTTGGCTCCGTACTGCTATTGTTGAGGGATGTGCCATTCAGTTGTTGTTGAGCTTATTCGTGTTCCGATATGTTTGGTGAGTTACTCTTCTATGCTATGAGAGGTTGTGATTCGTTGGTTGTATGCACCCGTGGTACAGTTCTATTGGGGCCTTATAGCGGAATTTGTGCAAGATGGGTATTTGGGTGATGCATGAGTGGTTGCGCATTGGTTATGTTCTTTCGGGTTTGTGTGGCATTGAGCCATTTGCTTCTTCATGGTTATGGTAATGCACTTTGAGTACTTAATGTCGGATAGCGCGTGGTTATTAATTTTTAGCATGGTGGCTGAGGTATTTCATATGGATTAGTGTTTGGATGGGGTCGCGCATTGCGGTAGAGTTATGTTGAGATGAGATCCTTGGTGTTAGATTCGTGTGTTATGGTTCTACGGTGTGTGATGGGTTCTTAGCATTGCGTTGGGGATGGTACCCGTTGAGCTTGCAGGACGGTTCTCTTGTTTGAGACATTTTTGTGATTGAGAACATCTGGAATGCTGCTTACTAGTACACAGATTGCACGGGTTGTGGCTTTAGGTAGTATGGGTGTTGCGTGTGAGTAGAGTAGTTGGTATTCGATAAGATGAAGTCGTCGGATCTAGGATGGGTGCTATCAGATTTGATTGTGGTATATTTGGAAGGATAATATTGAAAGTCAGTTTAGAAATTTGCTATGGTTCTTGTCGAAGGAGAGGGAGCTCCACGACTGGTGGATCTGATGAATGGTTACGAGTTTCTGCATGTTTCTTTCATCATCGGTAGTGTACGAAGGTTTTATTACTGACATTGGGTAGTTTTGAGCAGCTACTGTGATTAGAAATCATTGCTTCGAGCATTTGAGCTATGTGGTTTTTTAGTTTTGAGTATTTGAGTTATGGTTACGGCTTTTGGTACAGCTTGTTCAGATTTATGCAACGTGTAGGTTGCGAGATTAAAATCTTATAAGGAATTTCGGATGCTAGAAAATTGGATTCTAAGGCGTATAGACTAGGTTGAATTAAGAAATTTTAGTTATGTTGTGTTATTGGACCTATATGGGATAGGGTGACGTGGGATCACCCTCGGGTACGTGCATGGTAAAGTTATACGGCGGTTTGATGGTTTTGGGAACAACTCTTCCACGTTCGAGGACGAACATATATTTAAGTGGGGGGGGGGGGAGAGGATGTAACGACCTGACCGGTCATTTTAAGTATTTGCATATCGCTCGGTAGTTTACAGGCGTGGGTAGCTTCGTATGAGGTATTTTGACTTGTGTGAATCGTCGGTTTTGATTTTCAGGTTATTCGGGACTGATTTGGAAGAATGATTCTCAACTAGGAAGCTTTAAATTTGGAAGAGTTAACCAAGTTTGACTTTTACCATTTGACCTTGGATTGGAATTTTGATGGTTCCGTTAGCTCCGTTGGGTGATTTTGGACTTAGGAGCATGTCGGGATTGCGATTTGGAGGTCCGCGGTTGAATTCAGCTCGAAATGGCGAAAGTTAAAATTTTGAAAAGTTTGACCGGGAGTGGACTTTTTGATATCGGATTGTGATTCTGGGAATTGGAATAGCTTCGTTATGTTATTTGAGACTTGTGCGCATAATTTGAAGTCATTCCGGATTGATTTGCTATGTTTCAGCACGAGTTATTGAATTTGAAAGTTCAAAGTTCATAGATTTCGATTTGAGGTGCGATTCGTCATTTTGATGTTGTTATGCGTGATTTGAGGCCTCGAGTAGGTCCGTGCTATTTTATTGGACTTGTTGGTATATTCGGACGAGGTCCCGAGTGGCTCGGATGAGCTTTGGACGAGGTTCGGATCATTTTACTTTATGTTGCTATTGCTGGTTCTGGTGTGATCACACTTGCGGCTGGTTTGCGTAGGTGCGATGGTCGTAGAAGCGACAGAGGGGTCGCAGGAGCAGAAATAGTGCTGGGTGAGGAAAACCGCAAAAGCGGAGATTTGGGCGCATATGCGGATGCGCAGGTGTGAGGTGATGGAGCGCAGTTCGCAAGATGTCGCAGAAGCAGATATGTTGTCCGCAGGTGCGAGGGTCGAGTACTCAGCTGATTTCGTAGAAGCAGAGGTTATGTCGCAGAAGCGGCTAATGTGCCGCAGGTGCAATAATGCTGGCAGAAGCTATAAATCGAGGTTTTGGTTCTTTCTTCATATTTTGAGATGTGGGACTCGGATTGAGGCGATTGTTGGAGCAATTTTCATTACAAGGAGTGGGAAAAGTTTTCTTTACTTGGTTTTGGTTATACTTCATGAATCTACTTTCGTTTTTGGTAATTGGATTGTGAATTTTAAAGAGGAAATTGAGGGTTTTGACCTAAAGTTTTATAATATCAATTTTTGAGTTTTGAACATCGAATTGGGGTCGGATGTGAGTGAAACTAGTATGGTTGGACTCGTAATTGAATGGGTTGTTGAATTTCATAAATTTTGTCGGGTTACGAGGTGCGGGCCTGGGTTGAACGTTTTGGCCGATTTTGGGCTTTTGATTAAAGATTCGACCTTTTTCATTTGGAATTGTTTCCTTGGGTTTTATTTGATGTATTTGAGTTGCTTTTGGATAGTTTTGAGCCGTTCGGAGGTCGGAACGCGCAGGATGGCATTTTGGAGCATTGCTTGATTTGCTCGGTGTTGGAATTGGCTTGTTCGAGGTAAGTAACTTTTCTAATCTTGGAGATGAGGGTATAAAACCCCAAAATACATGTTATGTGATTAGTGTTGAGGTGACGCACATGCTAGGTGACGGGCGTGTGGGCGTGCACCATGTGAATTGAGACTCCATTGTTTCCACGGCACTGAATAGTGGCCCTATTTTGTTGATATTCGTGTTTTTTCATCATGTGATAAAGTAATCGAGCTGTCAATCATGCTAGATATAATGTTTAGGCTTTATGCCGATACTATTGGGACCCATAGTGGTCGTTTCTTACTGTTATCTCACTGATTTCATTGATATTTCGTACTCGGTCATATCCATGCATTCATTCCATATCTCAATCTCAGTTGTTATTTATTGATACATCATATCATTGTTGTCGGGCTAGATTCATGACATTGTGAGTCCATGATTGAGACTGGAGAGATTGATGATTGAGTGAGGCCGAGGGCCTGAGTGATAGTGACATTTTGGGATCAGGCTGCATGCCGCAACATATTTTATTAATTATATTTTATATGGATCGGGTTGCACGCTGCAATGATCCTGAGTGCTGTATGTATATGGATCGGGTTGCACGCCGCAATGAGCCTTAGGGCTATATATATATATATATATATGGATCGAATTGCATGCCGCAACGAGCCTTATGGCTATTTATATATTATGGGATCGGGCTGCACGCCGCAGCAATATAGCGCTTGGGCTGAAAGGAGCCCCTCCGAAGTCTGCACTCCCCCAGTGAGCGCAGTCGACTATATATATGTGGATCGGGTTGTACGCCGCAACGGGCCTTATGGTCATATATGGATCGGGCTGCATGCCGCAACATATATTGTACAACGCTGAGTGATTGAGTGTGTTGAGCATTGAGCATAGTGAGAGAGAATGCAAGACAGTGAGATTGAGTACTCTGAGAGTGTGAGTACATGAGTTCATCGTTGACATGAATTGCATTTGACATGCGTACTTGAGATACATGCATAGAGATGCATTTCCTTGTGCTACCCGATTTTGGGGACATTTATGATTTTACCTGTATCTTGACATGTAGGCATAGAGAAGTACTTTCCTCATGCTATCTGAAAATGACACATCTTACTATTTGTTGAAAGGAGTTTTGGGAAAAACCACAGTTTTCAAACTTACTCGTACTTTGGCTTTTTTTTAGGGCAAAAGATTTGGGTTTTCACTGAGATACTTGAAAAGAAATGCCTATTTTTCTGAAACTATGAACGAACTGAGCCTTTTATTTCGGAGATACCCTTTTGTTATTGTACTATGCTATTATGAACTGTGGTGGAATATTGGTGTTGTACCCGACCTTTTTTTGTTAGCTCGTCACTACTTTCAACCTAAGGTTAGGTTTGTTACTTATTGAGTACATAAGGTCGGTTGTACTCATACTACACTTCTACACCTTACGTGCAGTTGACTATTGATGTTGCTGTGTTCGATGGGAGCTGGATTTGAAGATGTACCTGCGTCCCGGTTGTAGTTGCCTCTTGTTCGTGGTAGCTTTAGATCTGTAAAGCTCTGTTTATGTACTATTCAAAAAGACTATGTATTTATTTCATTTCTGCTTTGTAAACTCTATTTTTAGAAGTTCATGATTTGTACTACCAGTTCTTGGGGAATGTATCAGATTCAGATAATTTCTTTACTTAATTGCTTTATTAATTATTATTGGAATTGGTTAGTGGTTAACTGGCTTACCTAGCGGGTTGAGTTAGGTACCATCACGACTAGTTGTATTTTGGGTCGTGACACAACTCCACTATGACTTCATGCAATTTGTCGTATTACTTGTTAAAAATTCCTTTGAAAGTGATAAGACATTAATTTAAAGGATGCAATATATGTACCTTTTGTTAGAAGGAATTTAATTCCGGTTTCTAGGCAAAATAAAAGATGGATATTTGGTTTATTTTTTCAAATAGCTTTTGTGTTATTGAGCTTGATAAACACTTTATCTCTTGTGGTATATAAATGCATGACCTTGTTATTGTTAATTAATGTCTCCCCTGAACAGAACAATATTAGTCTACCTCATAAGAAAATATATTCTTTAAAATTGAGTAAAACTTATCTGTGCACTTCTGTCTAAGTCATATTAATCTGGATAGGATTTCAAGTTGGTCAAGGATGGACCTTAAAGTTCATTGAAAGTAGAGGCACTACCAACTTGTGGATCCTGTCTAGAAGAAAATTGACTAAAAGATGTTTCCCTTCAAAAGGAAATAAAGCTGGTGATAAGTTAGAATGAGTCCCTTCTGATTTGTATCAGAAGGTTCAGTATGGTTCAATGAACATACTGGTAAGAGATAGTTTTGAGTATTTTTGTGATGTTCATAAATGATTACTCAAAATATTCATATATTTATTTGATGCACCATAAGTCTTAATGATTTCAGTAATTCAAGGATACTAAGACTTAAAACGGAGAAGCACCAATGAAATATATTAAGTCACTATGATTTAGTCGTATGGCGATCACCTCTCCTGTAACGACCCGACCAGTTGTTTTGAGCTCTAAATCGTTCAGCGATTTAAGGCCTTGAGTAGCTTCATTTCAGGTATTATGACTTGTACGTGTGGTCGGAATTGAATTTCGAGAAGTTCAGACTTGATTTGGAAAGAAAATTCTAAATTCGGAAGCTTTAAGTTGGAAATTGACTAAGGTTTGACTTTTGAGTGAACGACCTTGGAATTGGGAGTCGAAGGTTCTAATAGGTTTGTATGATGATTTCAGACTTGAGCGTATGCTCGGGTTGAGTATCGGGTGGTCCGGGAGTATTTCAGTGCTTATTATGGAAAGCCGGCATTTTGAAAGTTTAAGAATTTCTTAAGTTTAACTTGAAGTGAATTTTAATGTTATCGATGTTCGTTTAGAATTTCGAGCCTTGGAATAGGTTCGTATTGTAATTTATGACTTGTGCGCAAAGTTTAGCGTCATTCCTGAATGTTTTGATATGAATCGGACGCATTAGTCAAAGTTTGAAAGTTTAAAAGTTTCGATTTTTTGGCAAGATTTGAGGCCACGACTAAGTCCGTGCCTTGTTTTGGGATGTGTTGGTATGTTTGGATGGGGTCTCGGGGGCCTCGGGGTTGAAACAAATTGAAAATGGGTTGAAATTTGGATTTGAAGAAGTGTTGGTGTTGCTGAAGACTGGTGCCATCGCACCTGCGGAAGGAGTGGCCGTAGGTGCGGTCACGCAGGTGCGAAGATTCAATCGTAGGTGCGATATTCATGGGGGAATTCTGGGAGCACTGGTGCGAGGAAATGTCCACACTTGCGAAGCCGCAGATGCGGATATGAGATCACAGAAGCGGAATTGGCCAAGAAGGCCTGGGGCCGCAGGAGCGGACTTTGGCACGCAGGTGCGTGAGCGCAAAAGCGCTTGTTGTCCGCAGAAGCAGAAGCGCAGAAACGCTATTTGGGCCGCAAAAGTGGAGGCTGTTGGGTTGAGCTGGAGCCGCACCTGCGATGGATTTTCCATAGGTGCGGATCCGCAAAATGAGGGTTTGGCTCAATCCCAATTTATTTCGTCCATGGGAGCCGATTTTGGAGCACTTTTGGAGTGACATCTTCATCAACTATTATGGGGTAAGTGATTTCTTCACATTGCGAGTTAAATACATGGTTTATATATGGATTTAAGCATGAAAATTTGTAGAAATTGGGATTTTTGTAGAAAATCTAGAAAATTGATATTTTTGGATTTTGACCACAAAATTGAATATGGAATTTGGAATAAATTATATATTTGAGTTCGTGGTGTTATGGGTAAGGTTTATCATCAAAAATTTTCGAAATCCGGGCACGTGGGCCTGTTGACTTTATCGACTTTTCGAGTGGAGTTGGAAATTAATTAAATTGATTAATTATGGGTATTATAATATATTTTGATTGGTTTGCACATTGTTTGAATAGTTTTGGATCGATGGCCATTGTTTTGAGGTGTTAGAGATGCCTTGGGACCGGTTATGAAACTTCGGAGTGAGGTAAGTCTCGTGTCTAACCTTGTGAGGGGGAAACTACCCCTAGGTGATATTTATTGTTATGTGCAACTAGTTGTGGGTACTATGTACGCACGAGGTGGCGAGAGTCCGTACGTAGCTAAAGCATGTTTATGTCCGGGTTGACTTAGGACTTTATCATGTATAATTAAATTATTTGAACTCGTTCTGCTAGCTTAATTAATTGAAGTTATAACTGAATTTGATTTAGAAAATAAATATATGTATACTAGGTCGAGCCTTAGTACTTTGAGTTGTGGGCGAGTTATTTGAGAAACGGTAAAGACTATATTCATTTTGGTACTCATGTACTGTATTGTAAACATGTGTCTCGTAATTTGCTAACTTTCTTCCTTTTCTTATGGAGCAGGCCGAACGCTTCAGCAGTATATAGATGCATCTATGGTTCACGCCGCACAACCCTCGGCAGTGTACATATTATTCCGGATCGGGCCGAGTGACCTCGGCATAATCATGCATTATATCGCTAGTAGTCTGAATATTCACGAGCTAATCTTTCCACTGATGCCCGACATTTTATATGGTATTCCTTATTTATTTGATAACGACACTTGACATTTTTCTGAGCTGTTAAGGTAGAATACAAGATTTAGAAATTTATGCTTTGAAAGAAAAAATTGGAAGATTATGTAACTTACAGATTACCCCATCATTGTCGTATGTCTCATATCTTCTTACGTTTTATTATATTACTTTATTGGACCTTTAGTAAGTGTCGATATGACCTCTCATCACTACTTCTCCGGGGTTAGGCTAGATACTTACTGGGTACGCGTTGAGTTACGTACTCATGCTGCACTTCTGTACTAAATGTGCAAGATCTGACAGGTTCATTTGATGATCACCTTGGCGCGTAGGCGCACCTGTTGAGGAGACTTTATGTGAGTTGCATTCCAGGTTACGCATAGCAGTCCACCGAGTTTCTATTGTACTATTTATTTTATTCTGTCTTATTACATTCGAGACAAATGCTGTATTATTATTGTACTCCTTAGAAAATGCTCATGCACTGGTGATACCGAGTTTTGGGGGTTCCTACGGGTTGTTCGTTATTGTAGTTGTGTAAATTATATTTCATGCAATTTAATTAAGGAAAATTATGATTTAAAAATACGAAAATGGGTAATTAAGTTGATCAATCACCGTTGGCTTGCCTGACGGCGATGTTAGGCGCCATCATGACCTTTAGTGGATTTTGGGTCGTGACATCTCTAGAGAGTTCTTTTGGTACTTATCAGAATTCAGGATTACATACAACGAAAACTCCATAACAGAATGGTGTAGTAGAAAAAATTAAATAAGACTCTTTTGGACATGGATAGATTAATACAGTGTTATTCAGATTTGCCTTGTTCGTTTTAGGAATATTTCCTAGAAACTGCAAATTACATTCTGAATATAGTTCCTTCTAAGTTAGTACCCGTGACATCTATAGAACTCTGGACTAAATGTAAGCTCAATCTGTGACATGTTCAGATATAGGATTGTCCATCACATATGCTGAAAGGGAAAGCGGATATATAAGTTGGAACTAAGAATGGATAGGTGCATGTTTATTAAATATCCAAGAAAATGAATAGAGGTTTATTTTATTGTCCTAAAGAAAATAAGGCAATTGTTAAAACAAATGCAGTTTTCTAGATAAGGACTATTTAATAAACTATGTTCCTAGAAGTAAACTAGTTTTACAGGAACTAGGCAAATAAATAACTAGATGTTCAAGAACATCAAAACCCACATGTTGGAATTAACGTTCCATTGCATTTAAGTTGTGGGAGAATGTTAATAGGAAGAATATGCCTTTATCGAGTGGGAGTGATGTTTGAACAGTGAACACTATAGTAAGAAGTCACTAATATTTCAATACCAAAAGGTAATAAAGGTAATATTAGTAGTACTTCGTCGTAGTGGGAGAATACTAAGGAACATCACAGTTCGGTGTACACTCTTGGGATAGTTTCGGTAACAAGATCCCTAAAGAGTTTCATACCAAACTAGATAGTTACGGCAAAATACTATTGGACAAAGATTGCATTAGAAAACAACATGGCACGATTCTTTAACAAAATCTTATTTTGTGGAGACTTTTAATAGTCATGTAAAAACAATACCTGAGAAAGTTGTAGATGCATGGTTATGAGTCTATATTGGGGCATATACAATTAACCATGCATTTAGATATAGTATATTCTATCACGGTTAAAAGTCAAAGTAGGAGATTGTTGGATATATACTATTAATCATGAGTTTGGTTTGGATATAGTATTTATTATGGAACAATTATTTATTCAATTTTAATAAAGTTATAAATAGATCATATATTAGTCAGTATTCTTTGCTTATATAGTAGATGATTTAGTCTATAGAGTTTAGCTTATACATGGAAGATTAAATCATCGGTTCTTATAAGTATAAAGTTTGAGTTCACAATCTAATGTTGGAATAGGACAAACCATCAGGAATGATTGTAGCACAAGATTAAATATAATTTATCTTGATTATGGGAATGATTTAATTCCAACTTCTTGTGCTAGTACATTTTGTATGTATTGAACGGACCAAGTAGAGATAAGTATTTTATAGTGACTTAATAAAATAAATTCTCTAGCCATTAAATGTATTTATACTCTTAATCTTGATATAATTATTATTAACCTTGTATATTATTATTGTTTTAATTTATTAAAATGTGAGATCCTTTCGTGTGTCAATATGCCTGATAAATTGAATAATAATAATAATGTACATTGGCGAAATAATAGTTAGTTGATGGAATCCATGTTTCGGTTTAGAGATTGATGATATACCTTTATGAAATAAGTTAAGCGAAAGTTTAAAGGAAATAATCAATAAATTAAATTATCAGTAATTTAATTTAATTTAATTGATTAGTATCTAAATCTTAACATGGGGAGTTTAAGATTTAGTGGATGAATTCTAAAATTGAATAAGGAGTGCAATTACGAATTTTTAGTAGAATAATTCGTAATTAATTATGGTGGATATTAAAAGTTAATTACATAATTGGAAGCCTTGTTAATTAAATTATGTGGTCCTTGCTGTGCCTAAATAATAACAAATAAAGGAATCTTTTTTTCTGGTGGAAAAGAAAACTCAACAGGTTTTGAAAAAGAGTTTTAACCCTTAAAACTTGTGCTATAACTACAAAAGGTTTTCCACCTAGAAAAAAGAGAGAATATGATGGCCGAATTTCAGCCCCTTTTTCTAGAAATTTCTCCCACACGAAATTGCTATTTTCGGTTATTATTTGAATAACACAGTAGAAAATCGTGGAACATTTGGAGATCGTGATTGTGCGGGTGATGGAGATTCCATTGAGACGTTGTGGAACTGAAGGCTTACGTGACTGAAAAGTCGTATTCACGCTTCAAGAGGTAATACGAAAAACTCCGTATATGCTAGTTGTCTAGATTACATGTGAATTTGATACTGGAATTGTTTCCGCTGCTTATAATAATCCATCAATCTCAATGCCACAATAGTCACCTTTCCCCACCATCTTCATCGCCTCATTCTAGAGGCAGCGACAAAATATTCAAAATACAAAGAAGTAAACTTGTGAAGAATTATTTATTTTGTACAGAAATATTTTCCCTGGTAATGAAAAATTTAATTACCAAAAAAAAACTGAAGCTGGCAAAACAAAATTCTAACTAGTGAAAGCACAACTCAAATATATTATTACGACTTTAATGCTATAGCTATTAATTTGTTAAACCATATATTATCCAAAATTACTTTGTCAAATCATATTAATTAAGATATACGATTCAGTATAATTCTTTTTATTTTTATTTTTTGTGAACACTAATATAACCGAACCTTACAATTCCAAGTCAGTGAGTCACCAAATTACACGAGCTAAATGTTCAAAGTTGAAGGTGAAGGGACATAGGGGACCATCAACCCTAGTTTCGTGTAAATCCATGCATCGAGGTCCACATATAGAAACAAAATACAAGCATTTGTGGTGAAACTAGCCAACTAAACCATGTCCACATATTTGTTTCATACATTTAGCCACTAATAAGTCAAGAGCAACAACTCAATACTAGAACAAAGCAAAAGCTGAAAATATAAACAGGTTTTGATCAGACTAGCTAGTTCAAGGATTTAACTAATAAAGAGAGTATTACTACCGTCGGAATGAGGAATTCTCCGGCACTTTCCACGGCGGAATCCGACAACAGAGACAGAGTGAGATGGTTTTCTAGCATGTTACGCACGGGGAAGAAGGCATACATGAATAGTCAGAAGCTGAGGGAGGTTGAGAAGGCTGAGAAAGTCATGCATCTTATCTGTTGGGGGACCCAAATAGTCCCTTCTCATAATTATAGTGCTTATTCGAGCATTGAGAATAGAAAATCTTTTATATATTTCAATGATATTTGATTTATTTGGATCAATAACTTAATATATCGAATGACTAAATAAACAAAAGATTGTGTTTACTTTTTACTTTTTCCTTTTTGGGGTTTGTTTTGCCCTTTTTCCTGTTTCATCTTCTTATTTGTCATCTCTTTTATTTTTTTAGCTTTAATTTAGTATGGTCTCAAGGGGAGCGTTGGATGAACGATAAAATTGTCTCCATGTGATCTATAGGTCAATGGTGGAGCCACCTTATGCTAAGAAGTGTCAATATAATTGACACTCTTTTGTCGAAAAATTTCTTATGTGTGTTTACTTTTTTATATTTTGACATCTCTTAGTAAAATTTCTGACTCCGCCATTGCTATTGGTGTCACGACCCAATTTTTTCTTTGTGTAACGTCGTAACGGCACCTAGTCTCTACAACTAGGTAAGCCTAAGATTTTGTGAAAATATAAAATAAAAATATAAATTTAACCAACTATTCAAAAATACACAACAAATCCCAAAACCCGGAACATCGTGAATCACAAACTACAGAAGGAAAAATCTAGTGTCTTTATACATCAGAGTCTAACAAGGAAAAATACAGAAGATAATGGATATGGGAAAGAGTAGAAGGGGATTCCGAGGTCTGCGGACGCGGCAGATATACCTTAAAGTCTCCAAAACTGTCCCGGCTCACTGATAGTGCGGCTGATAAGGTGCACCTGGATCTGCACACGAAAAAAACATGTGCAAAGCGTAGCATGAGTACACCACAATCGGTACCCAGTAAGTGCCAAGCCTAACCTCGGTCGAGTAGTGACGAGGTCGGGTCAGGGACCAACTGGTAAATATATAATAAATTAATATAGAGTGTAATACCACAATAAAATAATGGCTGAAATTTAACAACAATTAAATCATAGAAGGTAACAACTCAGTACACAGAAACACAACAGGGGATCTCCCGGAATACCGTTCCGTAATTCCAAAATAAATATGCAAGATATGGGGATCTCCCGGAATACCGTTCCGTAGTCCCAAAGTAAATATGCAGTACATGGGGATCTCCCGGAATACCGTTCCGTAGTCCCAAAGTAAATATGCAGCGCGAATTGTAGAAATACAACAACATCACGAAATTCTTACAATTTAGACTAAGTACCAGTCAGGGAAGAAGCAAAAAATTCACTAAGCATGCTGCACATAATTCACACAAACCATTAAGACACGTAGACATGTTGTATTATACTAAACATGATAGCTACACATATTGGAATAACTCAAATAAGAATGAAAATAGATTAGTACTTATTAAAATGGTATAACTCAAAATAACAGGAAAACATGTTGCTGCTCGGTAAGAAAATAAGGTTTTACCACAACTAGCCCGTGTACGTACTCGTCACCTCACGTACACGGCGCTTACACATCACAATAGTTCCAAATCTTAAGGGGATTTCTCCCACACAAAGTTAGGCAAGCCACTTACATCGAACCAAGCTCAATTAATCTGTCACAATGCCTTTCTCACGAATATCCGGCTCTGAATGATCCAAATCTAGCCAAAAGTAATTACATATCATAAATACAACAACAATAGACTCATCTAATTAATGAAATCAACACTTTAACAAAATCCCGAAATTAACTCAAACATTGCCCGTGGGGCCCACGTCTCGGAATCGGGTAAAAGTTACAAAATAGAAATGCCCATTCCACCACGAGTCTAACCATACCAAAATTACTAAACTCCGAAACCAAATGGTCCTCCAAATCCACAAATCAAACTTCCAAATCCCTAGCCTCCAACTTACAATTTTCCACCTTAAATACATACTAACTAGGTAGAAAAATACATGGCAAAGCAACATTATTGATAAAAAATAAGCACTAGGGACTTACCTCAAGAAATGCCTCGAAAATGCTCTCAAATATCGCCCTAAACCGAGTTTGCAAAGTAAAAAATGACAAAAATCATGAAGCCTTTCGGTTTTAACCACTATCCAGGTATTTCCGCACCTGCAGAACCTGGGCTCGCACCTGCGGGTGCGCTTGTGTGGAAATTGTGCGCATTTGCGCAATTCACTTTCCCCCTCTGCCTTTGCACCTACGATGAAAGGGCCGCATCTGCGCGTGCGTGCCTACGGAATTCCCTTCCGCTTTTGCGGACCTTACGCACCTACGAAGACCCTTAACGCTCGCAGATGCGGAAAACACCTCGCACCTACGACCTCTGGCACTCCTCCATTTTCCCGCTTTTGCGCCAATTTGCTCGCACATGCGGGCAACCTTGCGCAAGTGCAATTACAGCAGAACCAACAAAAGCACCAGATTTTCCTAAGTCCAATTTCATTCCGTTAAGCATCCGAAACACACCCGAGGCCCCCGGGACCTCAACCAAACCTACCAATCAATCCTATAACACCATACGAACTTAGTCGATCTCTCAAAACACATCAAACAACGCTAAAATCATAAATCTCCCTCCAATTCAAACTTAAAGAACTTGAAACTTCAAAATTCTATAACCGATGCTGAAACCTATCAAATCACGTCCGATTAATCTCAAATTTTGCGCACAACTCATAATCAACATTACGGACCTACTCCAACTTCCGAAATCGGAAAACGACCCCGATATAAAAAATTCCACTACCGGCCCAAAACTCAAAAAAATTGACGTTCGCCATTTCAAGCCTAAATGAGCTACGAACCTCTAAAACACAATCCAGACACGCCCCTAAACCCAAAATCACCTAACGGAGCTAACAAAACTGCCGGAATTCCATTCCGGAGTCGTCTTCATAGAGTTCCGACTACGGTACAAATCCTAAGGCTTAATCTCACATTTAGAGACTAAGTGTCCCAAAACACTCCGAAACTCAAAACCAATCATCCCGGCAAGTCACAATAGCAGAAATAGATAAGGGGAAAGCAGTTAATAGGGGTTCTGGGCTCTAACTCTCAAAATGACCGGCCGGGTCGTTACATCCTCCCCCTCTTAAAATAATTATTTTTCCTCGAACGAGTATAGAGACATACCTGAAGTGGTGAAAAGATGAGGATAATGGCTGCGCATATCCTGCTCGGTCTCCCAAGTCGCCTCCTCGACCGACTGTCCCCTCCAATGAATCTTCACGGAAGCAATGTTCTTTGATCTTAGCTTTTTGACTTGCCTGTCTAAAATAGCCACTGACTCCTCAACATAAGATCGATCCTTGTCCAATTGAACTGAGCTAAAATCCAACACATGGAACGGATCGCCGTGATACTTTTAGAGCATAGAAACATGGAATACCGGATGAACTCCTGCTAGACTGGGAGGCAAGGCAAGTTCATAAGCAACCTCTCCAACTTGACACAATACGTCAAATGGACCAATGAACCTTGGGCTCATCTTGCCCTTCTTTCCAAACCTCATAACTCCCTTCATAGGCGAAACCCGGAGCAAGATTCGCTATCCAACCATAAATGCCACATCGCAAACCTTCCGGTCCGCATAACTCTTATGTATTGACTAGGCTGTGCGAAATCTATCCTAAATCACCTTCACTTTTTCTAAGGCATCCTGAACCAAGTCCGCCCAATAATCTGGCCTCACCGGGTTCGAACCAACCCACTGGGGACCGACTGAGCCTCATACGGTACCATCTGAATGCTGGACTAATAACTGTTATTGTAAGAAAACTCCGCAAGTGGCAAGACCTGGTCCCAAACATCCCCAAAATCTATCACACACGCACGAAGCATATATTCTAATATCTGAATAGTTCGCTTAGACTGCCCGTCCTTCTGAGGGTGAAATGCTGTGCTCAACTCAACCTTAGTACCCAACTCATGCTGTACAACTCTCCTGAACCGTGATGTAAACTACGTACCCCGGTCAAAGATAATAGATACTGGTACTCCATGAAGCTTGACGATCTCACGGATGTAGATTTGAGCTAGCTAGTCAGAAGAATAGGTAGTCATCACAGGAATGAAATGAGCCGACTTGGTCAACCTATCCACAATCACCCAAACATCATCAAACTTCCACTGAGTCCATGGGAGACTAACAAAAAAGTCTATAGTGATCCGCTCCTATTTTCACTCAGGAATCTCTATCTTCTAAAGCAACCCACCCGGTCGCTAATGCTCATACTTCACCTGCTAGTAATTTAGACATTTAGCCACATACTCTAATATGTCTTTCTTCATCCATCTCCACCAATTATGCCGCCTCAGGTCCTGCTACATCTTCACGGCACCCGGATGAATGGATTACCGTGAGCTGTGAGTCTCTTGAAGAATTAACTCACGCAAACTATCTACATTGGAAACACATAGCCTGCCCTGCATCCTCAGTGCACCATCATCTCCAATAGTAACCTCCTTGGCATCACCGTGATAGACCGTGTCCTTAAGGAAAGGCAAATGGGGGTCATCATACTAACGCTCCCTGATACGATCATAAAGAGAAGACCGAGAGACCACATAAGCCAATACTCGACTCGGCTCAGAAATATCCAATCTCACAAACTGGCTGGCTAAGGCCTGAACATCCAACGCCAATGGCCTCTCTACTGCTGTTAGATATGCTAAACTCCCCAAACTCTCTGTCCGGCGACTCAAAGCATCGGCCACCACATTGGCCTTCCCAGAGTGGTACAAAATAATGATATCATAATCCTTAAGCAGCTCCAACCACCTTCGCTGACATAAGTTAAGATCTTTCTGCTTAAACAGATGCTGCAAACTCCGATGATCGGTGTAAATCTCACAAGGAACACCATGCAAATAATGCCTCCATATCTTCAAGGCATGAACAATAGCTGCTAACTCAAGGTCGTGGACATGATAGTTATTTTAGTGCACCTTCAGCTGTCTGGACGTGTAGGCAATCGCCCTACCATCCTGAATCAACACCACGCAGAGACCAATCCGCGATGCATCACAATATACAGTATAAGACCCCGAACCTGTAGGTAATACCAATACTGGGGTTGTAGTCAAAGCTGTCTTGAGCTTTTGAAAGCTCTCCTCACATTCCTCTGTCCACCTGAACGGAGCACCCTTCTGGGTCAATCTGGTCATAGGTGTTGTAATAGATGAGAATCCCTCTACACAGCGACGGTAATACCCCGCCAAACCAAGAAAACTCCGGATCTCTATAGCTGAGGACGGCTTGGGCAAACTCTGCACTGCTTCAATCTTCTTCGGATCTACCTTGATCCCATCACAAGACACTATGTGGCCCAAGAATTCCACTGAATCAAGCCAGAATTCACACTTAGAAAATTTTGCATACAACATCTTCTCCCTCAAAGTCTGAAGCACGGTCCTCAAGTGATGCTCATGATCTTCCTAATACCGGGAATATACCAGGATATCATCAATAAATTCAATGACGAAGGAATCAAGATAAGGCCGGAACACACTGTGCATCAAATGCATAAAGGCTGCTGGGGCATTGGTCAGCCCAAATGACATGGCAAGAAACTCATAGTGACCATATCTGGTCCTGAAAGCAGTCTTTGGGATATCCGGCTCCCGAATCTTCAACTGATGATAACCTGAACGTAAGTCAATCTTGGAAAACACTCTAGCACCCTATAACTGATCAAATAAGTAATCAATACGAGGCAATGGGTACATGTTCTTCATTGTGACTTTGTTCAACTGGCGGTAATCAATACACATCCGCATAGAACCATCCTTCTTCTTCACAAATAAGACAAGAGCACTCCAAGGTGACACAATGGGCCGAATGAAGCCTTTATCAAGCAATTCTTATAACTACTCTTTCAACTCCTTCAATTCAGGAGGAGCCATACGATATGGAGGAATAGAGATGGGCTAAGTGCCCGGCAAAAAATCAATGCCAAAATCAATATCTCTGTCGGGGGGGCATGACCGGAAGATCAGCTGGAAACACATCTGGAAAGTCCCTCACTACTGGAACTGACTCAACTGTAGGGGTATCAATACTGACATCTCTCACATAAGCTAGATACGCGTCACACCCCTTCTAAACCATTCGATGAGATTTAAGAAAAGAAATAACTCTGCTGGGAGTATACTCTAAGGTACCTCTCCACTCTAATAGCGGTAAACCTGTCATAGTCAGCGTCATAGTTTTAGCGTGACAATCAAGAATAGCATAATGGGGCGATAACTAGTCCATGCCCAAAATAATATCAAAGTCCACCATGCTGAGAAATAATAAATCGGCTCTAGTCTCAAAACCACTAAGAGCAATCAAACACGACCAATACACGTGGTCCACAACAAAAGAATCTCCCACAGGAGTAGATACATAAATAGGGGAACTCAAAGAATCCTGAGATACGCCCAAATACGGGGCAAAATAAGAGGACACATAAGAATATGTAGAGCCTAGGTCAAATAATACCGACGCATCTCTTTGACAAACTAGAACAATACATGTAATGATAGAATCAGAAGCAACTGCCTCTGTACGAGAAGGAAGTGCATAATATCTGGCCTGGCCTCCCCCTCTAGGGCAACCTCTACCTCCCCGACCTCCGCCTTGAGCTGGTTGAGCAGGTGGGGTGGCAGCTGGTGCTGTAATCATAGCCTGAGGACCCGGTGGAGCACGCTGTGGATGAAAAGTCTGTAGAGGTGCACCCCTCCTAATCCTGGGGCAATCCCTCACCATGTGACGAGTGTCGCCACACTCAAAACAAGCTCTGGGAGGGTGTGGCTGCTGTGACTGGCTCGGGCCAAGTCTGCTAGACTGGCAGCTAAGAACACCTCGTGCAGGAGGCACACTAGATACTGGCGGTGCATAATAAGGCTCCTGGGGTCTAGAAGGAGCTGGAACACCGCTGGAGGCTAGAAGAGCTGAATGAACTGGGCGGCTCATATAACCCCTACCATGGCGTGTTGCTGGGGCACGAGTTCCCGAATAATAACCATCCTCTCGAGACCTCTTGGCCTCCATCTCTTCTCTATCCCGGCAAGCATGCCCTCAAATCTCCTGGCAATACCCACAACCTGCTGATAAGAAATATCCATCTCCAATTCACTGGCCATACTACTCCGGATGCTGGGATGGAGACCCTCAATAAACCGTCGAACCCTCTCTCGAACTGTGGTAATTAAGGCCGGTGCATGTCGGGCCAAATCACTGAAGCGAACTACATACTCTGACACAGTCATAGCACCCTAGCGCAGCAGCTCAAACTCCGCGCGCCATGAGTCCTTGAGGCTCTGAGGGATATACTCTCTCAAAAAACATGTTCGAGAATTGAGTCCATGTAAGTGAAGCTGTCTCAGTCGGACTACTCAACTCATAAGCATGCCACCACTGATAGGCTGCTCCTCTAAGCTGGAATGTAGTAAAAGAAACCCCACTCATCTCCGCTACGCCCATAATATGGAGAATACGATGACACTCCTCCAGAAAACCCTGAGCATCAACTGTAGCCGATCCGCTGAAGGTTTGTACCTCTCAAGTCTGAGCTGCTCTGCCTCAAAACCTGTTGCCCTAACCTCGAGCTGAGTTGGAGCTATCGGCTGCATTAGTACAATCTCTTGAACTTGGTCGACATGAACCCGCTACTCTGGAGTACCGGCGACGGGAGTCTATGCTCCTTTCCCAGCCTTAGATGTGGCAAGAGTAAGTGGAATCAATCCAGCCTGAGCTAAGGTGTTGAACATGCTCAGAAACTGGGCTAGAGTCTCTTGGAGGGCTGGTGCAGCAACATGTATCTCAGGTGTCTGCCCTCCAGCTTGAGCTACTGGGGGCTCCTCTGTAGTAGCTCGTGTGGGTGCTCTGGCTATACCAAGTGGACGTCCTCAGCCTCTACCCCGGCCCCGGACTCTCGCGTCTCTAGCAGGGGCGCGGGTACCTGTTCATCAGATCCACTTGTATGTGTCCTCACCATCTGTGAGAGAATAGAATACAGAAATTTAGAATCTCAGAAGTCAACAATTTTCGCACGACAAGGAATCAAAGTAGTGAAATTTTCCTAACAGTTCCATAGCCTCCTGAAGATAAGTACAGACATCTCCGTACCGATCTGCGAGACTTTAATAAACCGGCTTGTGACTCATGACACCTACGAACCAAGAGCTCTGATACCAACTTGTCACGACCCAATTTCCCCTGTGTGTGACGTCGTGACGATACCTAGTCTCTACAACTAGGTAAGCCTAATATTTTGCGGAAATATGAAATAAAAATATAAATTTAACCAACTATTCAAAAATACAGTACAAATCCCAAAACCTGGAACATCGTGAATCATAAACTACAGAAGGAAAAATCTAGTGTCTCTATACATCAGAGTCTAACAAGGAAAAATACAGAAGATAATGGACATGAGAAAGAGTAGAAGGGGACTCCGAGGTCTGCGGATGTGACAGATATACCTTGAAGTCTCCAAAACTGTCCCGGCTCACTAATAGTGCGGCTGAAAAGGTGCACCTAGATCTGCACACGAAATATATGTGTAGAGAGTAGCATGAGTACACCACAATCGGTACCCAGTAAGTGCCAAGCCTAACCTCGGTCGAATAGTGACGAGGTCGGGTCGGGGCCCTACTGGTAAATATATAATAAATTAATAAAGAGTGTAACACCGCAATAAAATAAAGACTGAAATTTAACAACAATAAAATCATAAAAGGTAACAACTCAGTACATAGAAAAATAACACGGGATCTCCCGAGATACCGTCTCGTAGTCGTAGTCCCAAATGTAAATGAGGAGGGGGATCTCCCGGAATACCGTTACGTAGTCCCAAAGTTAATGTGTAGGGGGATCTCCCGGAATACCGTTCTGTAGTCCCAAAGTAAATATGCAAGACAGGGGGATCTCCCGGAATACCGTTCTGTAGTCCCAAAGTAAATATGCAGTACATGGGGATCTCCCGGAATACCGTTCCGTAGTCCCAAAGTAAATATGCAGCGCGAATGGTAGAAATACAACGACATCACAAAATTCTTACAATTTAGACTAAGTACCAGTCAGGGAAGAAGCATGAAATTCACTAAGCATGCTGCACATAATTCACATAAACCATTAAGACACGTAGACATGTTGTATTATACTAAACATGATAACCAAAAATATTGGAATAACTCAAATAAGAATGAAAATAGATTAGTACTTATTAAAATGGTATAACTCAAAATAACAGGAAAACATGTTGCTGCTCGGTAAGAAAATAAGGTTTTACCACAACTAGCCCGTGTACGTACTCGTCACCTCACGTACACGGCGCTTACACATCACAATAGTTCCAAATCTTAAGGGGATTTCTCCCACACAAAGTTAGGCAAGCCACTTACATCGAACCAAGCTCAATTAATCTGTCACAATGCCTTTCTCACGAATATCCGGCTCTGAATGATCCAAATCTAGCCAAAAGTAATTACATATCATAAATACAACAACAATAGACTCATCTAATTAATGAAATCAACACTTTAACAAAATCCCGAAATTAACTCAAACATTGCCCGTGGGGCCCACGTCTCGGAATCGGGTAAAAGTTACAAAATAGGAACACCCATTCTACCACGAGTCTAACCATACCAAAATTACTAAATTTCGATACCAAATGGTCCTCCAAATCCACAAATCAAACTTCCAAATCCCTAGCCTCCAACTTCCAATTTTTCACCTTAAATACACACTAACTAGGTGGGAAAATACATGGTAAAGCAATATTATTGATAAAAAATAAGCACTAGGGACTTACCTCATGAAATTCCTCAAAAATGCTCTCAAATATCGCCCTAAACCGAGTTTGCAAAGTCAAAAATGACAAAAATCACGAAGCCCTTTGGTTTTAACCACTGCCCAGGTATTTCCGCACCTACGGAACCTGGGCTCGGACATGTGGGTGCACTTGTGCGGTGTGCTCATCTACGCAATTCACTTGCCCCCCCGGCCTTCGCACCTGCGATGAAAGGGCCGCATATGCGCGTGCGCGCCTGGGGAATTCCCTTCCGCTTCTGCGGACCTTGCGCACTTGCGAAGACCCCTAACGCATCTGTGGGCATCGCAGATGCGGAAAACACCCCGCACCTACGAACCCTAGAACTCCTCTATTTTCTTGCTTCTACGCCAGTTTGCTCGCACCTGCAGGCAGCCTTGCGCAAGTGCGATTACAGCAAAAGCCCCAGATTTTCCTAAGTCAAATTTCATTCCGTTAAGCATCCAAAACACACCCAAAGCCCCCGGGACCTCAACCAAACCTACCAATCAATCCTATAACACCATATGAACTTAGTCGAGCTCTCAAATCACATTACACAACGCTAAAATCACGAATCACCCTGCAATTCAAACTTAATGAACTTGAAACTTCAAAATTCTATAACCGATGCCGAAACCTATCAAATCACGTCCGATTGACCTCAAATTTTGCGCACAAGTCATAATCAATATTACAGACCTAGTCCAACTTCTGGAATCGGAAAACGACCCTGATATAAAAATTTTCACTACCGGCCCAAAATTAAAAATTTCGACTTTCGCCATTTCCAGCCTAAATGAGCTACGGACCTCCAAAACATAATCGGGAAATGCCCCTAAATCCAAAATCACCTAACAGAGCTAACGGAACCGACGAAATTTCATTCCGGAGTCGTCTTCACATAGTTTCAACTACGGTCCAAATCCTAAGGCTTAAGCTCTCATTTAGGAACTAAGTGTCCCAAAACACTTCGAAACTCAAAACCAATCATCCCGGCAAGTCACAATAGCAGAAATAGATATAGGGAAAGCAGTTAATAGGGGTCTAGGACTCTAACTCTAAAAATGACCAGCCGGGTCGTTACAATTGGTCACGGGTTCAAGCCGTAAAATTAACCAATGATTCTTGCATCAAGTTAGGTTGCCTACACCATATTCCTGTGTTGCATCTCTTCCCTAAACCTGCATGAATATAGTATGCTTTGTGTACCAGGCTGTCCTTTTAGTTCTGTATGGTCGAATGGGAATGTCGAAATTATTATGTAATTTGCTCTCTAGGAGAGTTTGTAACACGGAGAAGGATCAAATATATCCCTATACTATCTAAAATAGTTTAAATATACCTTCCGTTATACTATTCGTTCAATTAACTCTCCACCATTACAATATTGGCACTGATTTGCCCCTAATTTAGATGGAGTGCCACATGGTAGCTCAGGAACAAAACGACCCACCCCCAATTTTAAATACCCGACTTTAATTAAAAATCCACACATTATCTTGCCTATTACCCGACTCAATTCCCTTCTTAAAGATAAACATTTGTTTCACCCTCATTAAAACCAAAAATAGAAAAACAAAGAAAGAAACTCCATCGCCGACAATGCTTCCACCCGACGACGGCTTCTCCACCTCCAGTTTCTCCAATTCAAGAAACAATATTTCACTACCAAAAATATTATATCTCTGCCAATGCTTCAACCTACACTAATTTCATCAATTTCAAAAAAACAATACTCCAAATATTTTTTCTCATCATGAAATAACAGAGAAGAAATTTGGAGATTAAAGTATCGAAGTTTGAATTGTTTGTATTTACCTGCAACTTGAGATGGCATATTTCAACCACTACAGTATACTCCCTACGTCATTCGAAATTTGAGAAAAAAGTGCCCATGATCGAAAGAGGTGCCATTGGAATGGTAAAGGTTGATAAATTTGTCATTCTTTACTACTTCACTTTGGAATGGTTTTGTAAAATCTCTAATAGTAAAAGTGCATAAATTTGTTGTTCTTCAATTATTGTCAATCGGGCCGTCGATAGCCATCTTCTTCATTCTTATTTTTTGCTTTCGATCGGGTTAGGAAAGGGACTTTGAAAGATGAGGAAGATGGACCAGAACTTGGACAATATTTAAAGAGAACAGGTGGTAGTGGCGCCGGAAGAGAAGGGGCTGCAACAATGGGTGATGTGGTACAAATTCTTGGACTGGGTAATAGGTAAGATAATGGGCGAATTTTTAATTAGAATCAATTATTTAAAGTTGGGGGTGTGTCCTTTGTTCTTGAGCTGTCACGTGATACTCTGTCTAAATTAGGGGTAAATCAGCGCTAATAGTATAACGGTAATGAGTTAATTGAACGAATAGTATAACAGATAGTATATTTAAACTATTTTAGATAGTACAAAGATATATTTGACCATTTTACATTTTAATGGCATAATACATAGTTTACCCCCGGAACTATGGACAAAATCCCTATAACACACCTTCTGAAAAAACAAAAATTGCCTTACATACTCAAGCTTTTTTGAGTGTGTCTAATACACACTACTTATACACTCGTGATTTACACATATAAAAGGTGAGTGAAGAGTTAAAATTTTGTATCTAAAGCGTCATTTGGAAACCATTTGTGCTGATTTTTCATTTTTCATTTTTTAATCCTGTCGGGTTTTCTCTCTCTCTCTCTCTCTCTCTCTCTCTCTAACAACCTTGATATGCAGTCGTTTTTGTGAAGTCTTATTTATATATGACAATGACAAAGACCTTGTCTATGATCTCGTGAACGGGAAGAGACACCACTAATTTTAAAACAATTGCACAGACAAATCTGATTTTTATAATTAAATGGGTGGAATGTTGAATGTGGCAAAAGAAAAAGAGGAATAGTGAATTTACAGCTTGTTTGGGTGGTTGTCATAATGAACCAATAAGTTATTTTGACTTTCAAAACCCTGTTCCCCTAAATAAAACTCCCCGTATGTGCTTTTATTAATTTATGACTTGCGGGAATGGTTGGTTTAGAATTTGGAAGTGATCAGGTTGAAATCGGAATAATTGGTTCCTTAGTTTGGCTTTAAAAGGCCAAGTTTGACTTCGGCAACATTTTGAGAAAATGACTCCGGAATCGGGATTTGACGGTTCCAATAGCTCTGTATGGTGATTTTGGACTTAAGAACATGTTCGAAATTTTATTTGGAAGTCCGTAGTTAAATTAGGCTTGAAATGGCTAAAACATGAATTTAAGTTTGGAAGTTTGACAGGGTAGTTGACTTTTTGATATCGGGGTCGGAATCCAGCTCCGAAATTTTTTATAACTCCGTTATGTCATTTATGACTTGTGTGCAAAATTTGAGGTCAATCGGACTTGATTTGATAGGTTTCGGCACCGAATGTAGAAGTTAGAAATTCTTAAGTTTCATTAGGCTTGAATTGGGGTATGAATTGTGATTTTAGTATTTTTGGATGTGATTTGAAGACTCGACTAAGTTCGTATGATGTGTTAGGATTTGTTGATACATTTGGTTGAGGTCTGGAGGGGTTCGGGCGCATTTCAGATGGTATTCAGATTATTTTCCTTCATTTTGGCACTGCTGGTAGCTGCTGTTTACTAGTGTTTCAAACCTTCTTCGCGATCGCGTAGGCTTTTTATTGACCTCGCAATTATGGTTGACCTCACTACCTCAACCGAGTTTGGTCATTATCCCATTTTCGTTTTGGATTTTTGGAGCTAGGTATTGGGCGATTCTGGAGGGGGTTTTCACAACCTTGATTGGGGTAAATGTTGTATATCCGAAAGTGATTATATTTCATGATTCTATAGTTATTTTCATCAATTATTAGTCAATCAAATGGAAGAAATTGAAATTTTTACAAAATCTTTCAAAAACAAAAATTTAAGATTTGGAGGTTGATTCGTTATTAGAATTTGATAAAATTGGTATGGTTGAACTCGTATCGGAATGGGTGTTTGGATTTCGTAAAACATCTGTTGGCTTCCGAGAGGCGGGCCCCTCGTTCACTTTTGGTTGACTTTTTAATGTGAATTTTTAAGTCGACGTTTTATTTTTCGAAACTATTTCCGATGAATTTTAATGAAGTTATATAATTAATTTGGATAGATTTGAGCTGTTCGGAGGTCAATTCAAGCAAGAAGGCTATTGTCAAATATCGACCTAACTTCAAAAAAGTAAGTATCTTTCCTAACCTTGAGTGGGAGAATTACCCCTTAGGCATTGAGTCGTATGTGCCATTTGTGAAATGATAAAGGCCGTGTACACAAGGTGACGAGTACGTATTTGGCTTATATGTGCAAATTATACTGGTTAAAATTCTTAGACACCCTTAAATATTAAATTGGAAATTTGTTGACACTTACTAAATCCTCTATTTGCCATGCCTCAATCTTTGTTTGTTGAATTTGGTTTTATATTATAAATTGGTGTGATTGCCACCTTGATTTTTATGTGAATCCAGTATTTTTGTTGAGTTGATATTTCCTGGAGATAATTTTATTATGGATTAATTTATTAAATAATTTTAAAATAAGGAATTAATATATTTATCAAAAATTTGAATTAATGAAGGTGTTGTCCAATGCTGAGTTACTTTTCCATCATTGTTGATGTTTTTGAGATTTTATATACGTTGTGTGGAGCCATGGGCTATTTGCTGTGAAATTAAATGATTTCGTTGTATCTTTACAAATGGTTGTCGTCTATGGGTAATTTGTGATATGAATTAGGTGTATATTTACTTTTGGGACTACGAGGTGGTACCTCAGAAGATCCCTCTGCCACATATTTACTTTTGGGACTATGAGGCGGTACCTCAGGAGATTCCGCTGTTGCATATTTACTTCTAGGACTACGAGGCGGTACCTCGGGATATCCCACTATCGCATATTTACTTTTGGGACTACGAGGCGGTACCTTGGGAGATCCCCCTATTGCACATTTACTTTTGGGACTATGAGGCGGTACCTAGGGAGATCCCCCTATTGCATATTTACTTTTGGGACTACGAGGCGGTACTTCAGGAGAATCCCCCTGTTACGTATTTAATTTTGGGACTAGGAGGCGGTATCTCGTGAGTGCCCCTATTGTGTAGAGCCAGGTATTGGAGCTATCAGACTCGGGTAGAGTTAGTGTGTTGATCGCATGAATTCAAGGTAGAGATGTTTGGTCATCGCAGTCCCTTGGAGTCTTCCCATTTTTATTGTACAGTTAATTATTATTCGAAGAGTATTATATATTCGATCATTGAGATCATTTCATGTATTCAGATAGAATTCGCGACTCAGTATTACCAGTCTTGGGAGGTTGTTATATTTATTTCCGCTTTTGGTTTAGACACTTGTATTAAATTATATGTTTAAAAAAATGCTCAAAATGTAATTGTAATCGGCTTACGTAGTCTTAGAGACTAAGTGCCATCACGACGCCTATGGTGGAATTTTGGGTCGTGACAAGTTTGTATCAGAGCTCTACGTTCATAGGTTCTACTAGTCACGAACGAGTTTATTAAAGTCTTGCGGATCGGTACAGAGACGTCTGTATTTATCTTCGAGAGGCTATAGAACTGTTAGGAAATTTCCACTTCTTTCATTTCTGTCGTGCGAAATTTGTTGATTTTGGATTTTGAGCCTTTGTATCTCTATTCTCTCACAGATGGTGAGGACACGTGCTACCGGGTCAGCTGAGCAGACATCCGCAGATACTGCTAGGGCCGCGAGAGGCCGAGGCCCAAATAGAGGCAGAGGTAGAGGCCGAAATAGAGGCCGAGGTAGAGGCCGAAATAGAGGCCGAGGAAGGGAACGTGCCACAGCTAGAGCACCTGTCAGAATAACAGTTTAGGAGCCGTTAGTGGCTCCAGTTGGGGGACAGGCACCAGACACACTTGTTGTTACCCCCGGATTTCAGAAGACTTTAGCACAGTTCCTGAACATGTTTTATATATTAACTCAGGCAGGATTGATCTCTGTTTCACCAAATATTTCACAGATTCGGGGAGGGGTTCAGACTCCTACTGCACGTACTCCAGAGCAGCACGTTCACATTGGTCAGGCTAGAGGCATCAGAAGAAGAACAAAAGATTTGACAGATTTAAGGGGTATAGTCATCCTACCTTAAGTGGAACAGCTGCCGAGGATACATAGGGATTTCTTGAAAAGTGTCATCGTATTCTCCGCACCATGGGTATTGTGGAAGTGAGTGGAGTTGCCTTTACTACATTTCAGCTATCAAGAGCAGCATATCGATGGTGGAAAGTATATGAAGAGGGTAGACAAGCCGATGCAGTACCACCAACTTGGACTCAATTTGCATAGATGTTTTTGAAAGAGTTTGTTCCCCAGACTCTTCGGGATGTGTGGCGCACAGAGTTTGAACGGTTGCGTCAGGGTACTATGACGGTGTCAGAATATGCTATCAGGTTCAGTGAGTTAACCCGTCATGTACCTATCGTGGTTCCTACAGTTAGAGAGTGAGTCCGCAGATTCGTGGAGGGGATCGATTATGATCTTAAAATACGCATTGCTCGAGAATTGCAGGCTGACATTTCCATTTCAGCAAGTACTAGAGATTGCCAGAATGTTAGAATGTGTGAAGTGAGGAAATGAGTCTAAGGAGGTCAAAAGGTCTCGTAACTCTGGAGGATTTAGTGGATTCTACTATGCAGCTATGACTCATCATGACGGAGTCTCGGGCAGTCGGGCAGCCCAATCCGCAAATTAGAGTACTCGTAGTGCTCCAGTTAATACTTTTAGTGCACCACCAGCACGATGTTCTTATAGTGGTTATTCCAGTTATCCGACACAGACTTAGTACGGGAAACCGCGACCTCAGAGGGGTTGTTATGAGTGTGGTGATACCAGGCACATCATGAGAGATTGTCCCAGACTTGGGAGAGGTGGATTTCATCAGAACACTCAGTCTACAGGCTCTATTCCAATTACTACCTCACATGCACAACCAGTTAGGGGTAGAGGACAGACGGGTAGAGGATGCCCTAGAGGGGGAGGCCCAGCCCGTTGATATAGTTACTATGGTATGGTCGAGGCCGCAACACCAGATGGTGTCATTATAGGTACAGTCCCGATTTGTTATAAAGGAATATTTCCCTTAGTTTGATTCGGTTCTAAGTGTCGAGGAAAGTCCTCATATTATGCTCCACTTATGGGTGAGCTTTGTAATTCTATAACCTACTTATGTGTTTACCCTTGTTGGGAAATTTTATTGTGATATTCGTGTCTATCATTTTGTTTTGTACACTATTGAGGGCTATGAGTCCAAAAATAACTTCCTATTACTCACTACAGTGGGTTTGATGTAAATTCGGGATAGTTTGATTAAAATTTGTGAATTTGATTGCCCTACTGGTAGGGGGGTTCATTATGTGTTGTGAATTTGTTTGACGGAATTTATTAAAAGAAGACAAAGAAATGGAAAAATTTCAGTTGGCACGATGTGCATAATACTTGTGATTAAGAGCTGAGGATGGGATCCTCGCATTTTCATGTGATTTTGATATGTTTGAACCGGGCCATGTTTAAACCAGGCCATGTGTTTAAAGTTCTCCCTTTGTGAAATTTAATTTGTACTATAGTACTAATAAGGAGTCATGCCTATTAGGCTTATTTGATACTCCCTCTGTTTCAATTTATGTGAACCCATTTGATTGGGAACGGAGTTTTAAAAAAAAAAAACTTTTGAACTTGTGGTGTAATATGAGACACATATATTTTGTGTGGCTATAAATCAATGCATAAAGGTAAATTGTTTCCAAATAAAAAAAGGGGTCATTCTTTTTGGCACGGACTAAAAAGGAAATAGGTTCACATAAATTGAAATAGATGGAGTAATTCTTTTATGTGTTTTTGTGCATATTTAGCTATATTCGTGCTGTAATTATTGAATTTTAGCCTACGAGATGAGTGCCCAGGTGACGTTAAATGTGACTCGTAAATTTGGGTTAGTAATTATGAGGTCTTCACGCCTCGCGATTTGCTGTCAGTATCGTGAAAATTTGAAACGAGGGTTGGATTAATGTGAGGTTAATTGAGGATGATGGAATTAATTATGAACAACTATTATGACCAGAGATGTGGTTATGTGCATACGTATGATGTGTGCATAGGCACGAGTTGCTACAGTCGGTTGATACTAATACAATGTGTTGATATAAAAATCAGGTCTTTTGAAAATGTTTGGAGTGTAAGAAATTGGTTTTAAACTTTATAAGTATGGATGAAAGAAATAATCGTCAACTGAGATGGAGTTGTCGGACTTATGTCAATTGAGGTGATGTAGGATCACCCGTGAAAATATGTATAGTAAACACACTCGGTAAATTAAAGTCTTCAGAATAATTCTTGGCACGTTCGAGGACGAATGTATGTTTAAGAGGGGGAAAATGTAACGACTTGACTTGTCGTTTTGAGAATTAACGTTCTTCTTAATGACTTAAGGTCCCGAGTAGCTTTGTGATGTGTATTATGACTTGTGTGTGTGATCGAGTTTGGTTTTCGGATGATTCAGAATTAAATTGGAAGAACAATCCTTATGAGAAAATGACTCCAGAATCGAATTTCGATGATGTCAATAACTTCGTATGATAATTTCGGACTTAGGCGTATGTTTGGATTTGGATTTGGAAGTCCGTAGGACAATTTGACACATTTTGGCGAAAGCTGGAAAATGAAAGATTTTTAGAAAGTTTGACCGGGAGTTGCCTTTATTGATATCGGGGTCGGAATTCGATTCCAAAAAATGGAACATGTCCATTATTTCATTTATGACTCGTGTATAAAATTTGGGGTCATTCCGGATTGATTTAGTATATTTCGGCACAAGTTATAGAATTTAGAAATTTCATAACTCATAATTCGATTTGTGGCGTGATTCGTAGTTTCGACGTTATTTGATGTGATTTGAGGCCTCGACTAAGTTCATATCATATTTTGAGACTTATTGGTATGATTTGACGGGGTCCCAATGGGCTTGGATGTATTTTTGGATCATTGGTCGAGAGACTAGTAAAGTTAAGAAATTTGAGAGTTTGACCATGATTAATATCGGGTGAAGACGACCTCTTTTCAGTGTTTTGAGTGAGCGAGCAGGTCCGTAACGTGTTTTATGACTGAAATTCATATATGGTTTGTGTTCGGGAGGTTTCGTATGAGTTTCGGGCGGTTTCAGATCATTTCAGAGAAGTTTGGGTTTGCTGGTTTCTGGTGTGGCACTGTTCATTTGCAATTGCTAACATTGTTCATGTACAATTGCAAACACTGTTTATTTGCAAATAGTATTTGTCCGCAAATGCGAACCTGGGGAGAAGACTTAAGGATTGAATTTGGTCATTTTTTCATTTTTGTTTTGGATTTTTGGAGCTCGGTTTTGGGCGATTTTGGAGGGAGTTTTCAAAAGATTGATTGGGGTAAGTGTCCTATATTCGAAAATGATTATATTTCATGATTCTATGGTTAGTTTCATCAATTATTAGTCAATCAAATGGTAGAAATTGGGATTTTTACCAAATCTTTCAAAAATAAAAATTTAAGATTTAGAGGTCGATTCGTTATCGGAATTTGATAAAATTGGTATGGTTGATCTCGTATCGAAATGGGTGTTCGAATTTCGTAAATATTCTATCATGTTCATAGAGGCGGACGCTGCGTTGACTTTTGATTGACTTTTTAATATGAATTTTTAAGTCGACATTTTATTATATGGAATTATTTTCGATGAATTTTAATGAAGTTATACAATTAATTTGGATAGATTTGAGCTGCCCGGAGGTCAATTCAAGTAAGAAGACTATTTTTGAATATCGGCATAACTTTAAAAACGTAAGTATCTTGTCTAACCTTGAGTGGGGGAATTACCCCTTAGGCATTGAATCGTATGTGCCATTTGTGAAATGATAAAAGCCCTGTACGCGAGAAGACGAGTATGTATTTGTCTTATATTTTCAAATTATACTAGGTAAAATTCTTAGACACCATTAAATATTAAAATGGAAATTTGTTGGCACTTACTAATCATCTATTTGCCATGCCTCAATCCTTGTTTGTTGAATTTATTTTTATATGATAAATTGGTGTGATGCCACCTTGATTTTTATGTGAATCCCGTATTTTTGTTGAGTTGATATTTCCTAGAGATTATTTCATTATGGATTATTCATTTGCAATTAATTTATTAAATAAGTTTAAAATGAGGTATCAATATATTTATCAAAAATTTGGATTAAAGAAGGTGTTGTCCATGCAGAGTTACTTTTCCATCATTGTTATTGTTTATGAGATTTTATATACGTTGTGTGGAGCCTTGGGCTATTTGCTGTAAAATTAATTGATTTCGTTGTGTCTTTGGAGAAGGTTGTGGCCTATGGGTAATTTGTGATATGAATTGGATGTGTATTTACTTTTGGGACTACGAGGTGGTACCTCGGGAGATCCCCCTGTCGCATATTTACTTTTGGGACTACGAGGCGGTATCTCGGGAGATCCCCCTATTGCATATTTAATTTTGGGACTACAAGGTGGTACCTCAGGAGATCCCCCCTGTTGCATATTGACTTTTAGGACTACGAGGCGGTACCTCGGGAGATACCCTGTTGCATATTTACTTTTGGGACTACAAGGCGGTACCTCGGGAGATCCCCATGTTGCATATTTACTTTTGGGACTACGAGGCGGTACCTCAGGAGATCCCTCTGTTGCATATTTACTTTTGGGACTACGAGGCAGTATCTCGAGAGATCCTCCTATTGTGTATTTTATCTTTTGCACTAGGAGGAGGTACCTCGGGAGCGCCCTTGTTATTTACCTATATTTGTTGTGTTGTTATATTTCTGTAATTTCTCATTATTCATTCTCTCAGTCTTTTCAATTATATTATTATGTCTTCTGCCTTGTAAATTGTCCGTGCAGTTGTGATATGAAATGTGGGCATGAGTGTCACGACCGGGAGTTACCACCATCAGGACCGTGATGGCGCCTAACATTTCACTTGCTAGGAAAGCCAACGTTAGAGAATCATTAAACCAATCTCTATTCCATTCAGTGATTAACAGCAAATTAGCTAAGATAAAATATAGTGAGTGCGGAATAATATCAAAATTGTATTAACTACTACCACCCGGATCAGGAGTCACAATTCACGAGCATTCTAGAATTCACTACAAGTAATAGTCTGAAAGAAATACAACTGTTTGGATGAAAGAAACAGTAAAAGAGAAAAAGGATAGGCGGGACTTCAAGGTCTGTGAACACCGACAGATCTACCTTGATTCTCCGGATAACGGTCCAACAGCAAAAACTCTCGATCAACCCGAGTCGGTACAAAAATCTGCACAGAAAGTGCAGAGTGCAGTATCCGTACAACCGACCCCATGTACAGGTAAGTGTCGAGCCTAACCTCGATGAAGTAGTGACGAAGCTAAGACAAGGCACCTATAGATCAACCTGTACAATTTAACAATGTATATACAAGTAACAGCAATGAAAAGCTAGATAGGTAATATCGGGAGGGGGAAACATGCTGAGGGAAATACGAGATAAAGAACTACGACAGAATGATAACTAGAACAACCAATATACTATGAATCAACAGGAACAACGAATACAGTAAAGGAAAAATGCACGGCATCACCCTTCGTGCTTTTACTCTCAATCTCACCATAAAATCAATAGAAACGGCACGGCATCACCCTTCGTGCATTAACTCCCATATCATGGCAAGGCATCACCCTTCGTGCATTAACACTCAGAATATGGCACGGCATCACCCTTCGTGCTTTTACACTCACAATATGGCTCGACATCACCCTTCCTGCTTTTACACTCACAATATGGTACAACATCACCCTTTGTGCATTAACACTCTCCCTTACCATAATGCAATGAATAAATAACAATAGGGAGATAGAATAACAAGTACAAGCCTTACTTCAACATTTGATTCCATAATATCAATCTCAACTTCGAAATAAATACTCAATTATCACTAGAAGATCCGTAAACATGATAAGAACGATTAACTTAACAACATCAGACTAAACCCGTAGAAATTAGGCATGGGAAAGAGACAATATAAGAAAAATGGGAGAAACAGGGAAATGGGTAAATTGGCGGCGCATAAGTACTCGTCACCTCACATATATGCCGCTCACATGAAATTCACATAGCAAATAATCTGAGGTTCCTAATTCCCTCAAGTCAGGGTTAACCACGACACTTACCTCGTTCTGAAGTCCGCTCAATACTCAATCACAACTTTTCCTCTAGAATTCACCTCCAAACCACTCGAATCTATTAAAAATAACTCAATAATATCAAATATTTCTAAAGGAAACAATTACATTGCATAAATTTAAATTTCCCAAATTTTCCTCCAAAACGTCAAAAATCGACCCTGGGCTCGCTTGGTCAAAACCTGAGGTTCAGATCAAAATCCATTTATCCGTTCACCCCCGAGCCCGGATATATAATTGGTTTTGGAATCTGACCTTAATTTGAGGTCTAAATCCCCAAATTTCCAAAATCTCTAGTTTCTACCCAAAACCCCTAATTCTACCATGAAAATTCTAGATTTTAGGTTGATAATTCATGAAATGTAATGGGTAATTGAAAGAAAATGGTTTAGAATTACTTACCAACACTTTGGGAAAGAAAATGTAGCTTGAAAATCGCCTGTAGCCCGTTTGGGTTTTGAAAAGTTGAAGAACACATACACAAGTCTAAAAATATCATACGAACTTGCTCGCACGATCAAATCGCCAAAATAACACCTAGTACTACGAATTTAGCACAAAATCCAATGAAATTTTAAAGAAAGCTTTACAACTCCTATTTTTACAACCGGACATCCGAATCAGGTCAAACCGACTCCGTTTCTCACCAAATTTTATAGATAAGTCATAAATATTATATTGGACATATACCGGGCTCCGGAACCAAAATACATACCCGGTATCAACAAGGCGAAACATCAACCAATTCTTAAAAATCATTAAACTTTCAGACTTTTAATTTTCATGAAAAATTCATAACTCGAGCTAGGGACCTCCGAATTCGATTCCGGGCATACTCCCAGGTCCCATATTTTGATACGGACACATCGGGACCGTCAAAATACGGATTCGGTCCCGTTTACCAAAAATGTTGACTGAAGTCAACTCAAATGAAGTTTTTCGGCAAAAATTCTTAATTTTATTAGTTTTTAACATATAAGCCTTCTAAGCCAATACCCAAACTGTGCACGCAAATCGAGGGGGTTAAAAATGAGATATTTAAGGATTAAGAGCGTAGAATCGAGTTCTAAAATATAAGATAACCTTTTGGGTCATCACATTCTCCACCTCTAAAACAACCGTTCGTCCTCGAACGAACATAGAAAAGTACCTGAGCTGGTGAAAAGGTGGGGATATCTACTTCGCATATCGGAGTCGGACTCCCAAGTAGCTGCCTAACCAGGCTGATCTCTCCACTGCACTCGAACTGAAGGGTAACTTTTTGATCTCAACTGGTGAACGTGCCGGGCTAGAACAGCCGCTAGCTCCTCCTCGTAAGTCAAATCCTTGTCCAACTTGACAGAGCTAAAATCTAACACATGGGACGGATCGCGGTGATACTTTCGAAGCACGTACATATGGAACACCGGATGAACTGATGATAACCACGGTGGAAACACAAGCCTGTAACCCACCTCACCCACTCTCTCCAAAATCTCAAAATGTCCGATATACCTAGGGCTCAACTTGCCCTTCTTTCCGAACCTCATTACACCCTTCATAGGTGATACCCGAAGCAACACTTACTCCCCGACCATGAATGCAACAGCACAAACTCTGCGGTCGACATAACTCTTCTGCCTGGACTGAGCTGTGCGAAGTCGATCCTGAATAATCTTGACCTTATCCAAGGCAACCTGTACTAAGTCTATGCCCAACAACCGAGCCTTCCCCGGCTCAAACCATCTGACCGGTGATCAACACCATCTACCATATAGTGCCTCATAGGGAGCCATTAGAATGCTTGACTGGTAGCTGTTATTGTAGGCGAATTCTGCAAGGGGCAAGAACTGATCCCACGATCCTCTGAAGTCTATAACACATGCACGGAGCGTATCCTCCAAGATCTGAATAGTGCGCTCAGGTTGTCCGTTTGTCTGAGGATGAAATGCTGTGATCAACTCAACTCGTGTGCCCAGCTCATACTATACTGTTCTCCAGAAATGCGAGGTGAACTGCGTGCCTCAGTCAGATATGATAGATACGGGCACACCATGAAGACAGGCAATCTCGCGGATGTAAATCTCTACCAACCGTTCTAAGAAATAGGTAACTGCCACATGAATGAAATGCGCTGACTTAGTCAGCCTGTCCACAATGACCCAAACGGCATCGAACTTCCTCTAAGTCCGTGGGAGTCCAACAACGAAATCCATAGTGATATGCTCCCACTTCCACTCAGGAATCTCTATCTTTTGAAGCAAACCACCAAGTCTCTAATGCTCGTACTTTACTTGCTGACAATTTAGACACCGAAGTACATAAGCAACTATATCCTTCTTCATTTGCCTCCACCAATTATGCTGCCGCAAGTCCTGATACATCTTGGCGGCGCCCAGATGAACAAAATACCGGGAATTGTGGGCCTCCTCAAGAATCAACTCATGCAGTCCATCCACATTAGGGACACAAATATGACCCTGCATCCTCAAAACTCCATCATCTCTAACAGTAAACTGCTTGGCACCACCGTGCTGCACTGTGTATCTTAGGACAAGCAAATGAGGATCATCATACTGCCAATCTCTGATGCGCTCAAACAAAGAAGATCGAGAAACTGTACAAGCTAGAACATGGCTGGGCTCAGAAACATCCAACCTCACGAACTGATTGGCCAAGGCCTGAACATCCAATGTAAGCTGTCTCTCACCAATTGGAATATATGCAAGGCTACCCATACTAGCTGACTTTCTATTCAAGGCGTCGGCCACCACATTAGCCTTCCCGGGATGATACAAGATAGTGATATCATAATCTTTCAATAGCTCTAACCACCTCCTCTGCCTCAAATTGAGCTCCTTCTGCTTGAACAAATACTGTAAGATCCGATGATCCGTGAATACCTCACATGGCACGTCGTAAAGATATTGCCTCCAAATCTTCAGCGCACGAACAATGGCTACCAGCTCTAGATCATGAACATGGTAATCTTCTCGTTAACCTTCAACTACCGCAAATCATATAAAATAACCTTTCTACCCTGTATCAATACCGTACGTGGACCAATACGGGATGCATCACAATATACTGTATAAGATCCTAAACCTGAGGGTAACACCATTACCAGTGCCGTAGTCAAAGCTGTCTTGACCTCCTGGAAGCTCACCTCACACTTGTCTGACCACCTGAACGGGGCACCCTTCTGGGTCAACGGGGCTGCTATGAGTGAAAACCCTTCCACGAAACGATGGTAGTAGCCCGCCAAACCCAAGAAACTACGGATCTCTGTAGGTGATGTGGGTCTAGGCCAGTTCTGGAATGTCTCAATCTTCTTAGGATCTACCTGAATACCCTCTGCTGATACAATGTGACCCAAGAAAGCAACTGAACTCAACCCACACATTTTGAGAACTTAGCATATAACTGGCTGTCTTTCAGAGTCTGAAGAATGATCTGAAGGTGCTGCTCATGCTCCTCTCGGCTGTGAGAGTAGATCAAGATATCATCAATAAACACAATCACAAAGGAATCCAAGTAGGGCTTGAACACCTGGTTCATCAAATCCATGAATGATGTTGGGGCATTTGTCAGCCCAAATGACATCACTAGAAACTCATAATGCCCATACCGAGTCCGAAAAGCTATCTTAGGGACATCAGATGCCCTAATCCCTAACTGATGGTAGCCATATCTCAAATAAATCTTCAAAAACACCTGGGCACCGTGAAGCTGATCAAATAAATCATCAATCCTCGGCAATGGGTACTTGTTCTTGACGGTGACTTTGTTCAACTGCCGATTATCTATACACATCCTCATCGATCCATCTTTCTTCTTCACAAACAACACAGGTGCATCCCAGGGCGAGACACTAGGTCAAATGAAGCCCTTATCAAGCAAATCTTGTAATTGTTCCTTCAATTCTTTCAACTCTAGCGGGGCCATGCAGTATAGCGGAATGGAAATGGGCTAAGTGCCCGAAGCCAAATCAATGCAGAAATCAATATCCCTGTCGGGTGGCATCACCGGCAGATCTGCAGGAAATACCTCTGGAAACTCACAGACAACCGACACTGACTCCATGGAAGGAACCTCCGCACTAGAATCACGGACATAAGCCAAGTAAGCTAGACACCCCTTCTCGACCATATGTCGAGCCTTCACAAAAGAGATAACCATATTGGTAGAATGGCCAAGAGTCCCTCTCCACTCTAATCGAGGCAACCCCTGCAAGGCTAAGGCCACCATCTTGGCTTGACAATATAATATAGCATGATAAGGTGACAGCCAATCCATACCAGTATGACATCAAAATCAACCATATCGAGAAGTAGAAGGTCCACACGAGTCTCAAGACTCCCAATGGTGACCACACACGAACGATAAGTACGATCTACAACAATAGCATCTCCCACTGGTGCAGACGCATACATAAGAGCACTCAAAGAATCACAAGGCACAACCAAATATAAAGCAAAATAGGATGACACATAAGAGTAAGTAGATCCTGGATCAAATAGAACTGAAGCATCTCTACTGCAAACTGAAATAGTACATGTGATAACAACGTCAGATGACTCAGCCTCGGGCCTGGCTGGAAAATCATAACAACGGGGTTGGTCCCCACCACCCTGAACTATGTCCCTGGGATGGCCTCTAACTGGCTGGTCTCTACCTCTAATGGCCTGATCTCCACTTCCAACAGTCTGGTATCTACCTCTGGCTGCCTGACCCTTGCCTCTGACTGGCTGAGCAGGTGGTCCAGCAACTGGTGCCGAAACCATGGCACAAAAACTCTGATACTGTGAGCTGCCCGTTGCCCGAGGGAAAAATCTAGCAATGTGCCTCAGATCACCACAAGTATAACATGACCTCGGCATCTATGACTGCTAACCGTGAAAATGATCCTGTCGACCTGAGTAATCACCCTGATAACTCTGGAGTTGAGGTGCACTAATAAGAGCTGGTGGTGCACTGTAGGCTAGCTGGTCGGAATAAGGCATATGAGGACCACGACCACCTGAGGCACTGTGGGATACCTGGAGTGCTGAATTAAACGTCCTGGAGGATGGCCTCTGCCTTAAGTACCCCGACCTCCAAGTGAGGCTCCACTGAGTCCACCGTAGTGACAAGGTCTCTTACCAGACCGCTGACCTCCCTTAGCAAGAACCATCTCAACTCGTCTGGCGACATTAGCAGCCGACTGAAAATAAATCTCCCTCCCAGTCTCCTTAGCCATTTGCAATCTGATAGACTGAGAAAGTCTGTCAATAAACCTCCTCACCCTCTCTCTCTCTCGGTTTGAAGCAGCAAAATAGCATGACGGGCCAAATCCACAAAACGAGTCTCATACTGAGTAATAGTCATACTGCCCTGCTGGAGACGCTTGAACTGACGGCGACGCTCCTCTCTCAATATGATAGGCAGAAACTTCTCTAGGAAGAGCTAAGAGAACTGGTCCCAAGTAATAGCAGGCGACCCAGCTGGTCTGGTAAACAAATAATCTCTCCACCATTGTTTGGCTGAACTATTCATCTGAAATGCAGCAAAATCGACCCCATTGGTCTCCACTATACCCATGTTCCGTAGAGCCTCGTGACATTTGTCGAGATACTCCTGGGGATCCTATGAAGGAGCACCACTGAAGTGAACTGGGAAGAGCTTGGTAAACCCTGTCCAACCTCTATAAAGCCTCAGAAGACATAGCTAACCCATCACCAGTTTGTGGCGCAACAACCGACTGAACTACTCTGACTGATGAGCTGTTGGAGCCTGATACTGGGGAGCTATTTGCTCCGAAGCGGGAGTAATGGGAGTCTGGGCCCCTCTTCCAGCCTGAGAGACGGCTGGTGCCATGGGAAATGCGCCAGTCTAGGCCACAGTCTCCATAACGCCCACCAAATGGACCAAAGCGTCCTAAAGTACTGGGGTGGCAATGAACCCCTACGGAACCTAAGCTAGTCCGGCAGGAACAGTCTGGGCTGGAACCTCCTTGCCCAAATCTACCTGAGGCTTCACTACTAGTACTACTGCATGAGCTTTGGGATGAGCCCTGCCCCTGCCTCGGCCTCTGGCACGGCCTCGACCTCTGCGCCTCGTAGGAGCTGCCACTGGGGGCTCTGGCTGCTGCTTAGCTGAGGAAGCGGTACGTGTTCTCGCCATCTGCGAAAGAATAAAAGTAGAAGAGTTCAATCAGTATTGAGAAAAAAAATCACATGATAGAGAAGAATTGAAGTGAAATTTGTTCCTAAACTTCATAGCCTCTAGAAGATAAGCACAGACGTCTCCGTACCGATCCTCCATACTCTACTAAGCTTGCTCGTGAATCGTGAGACCTAGGCAACCTAATGCTCTAATACCAACTTGTTACGACCCGTAATTTCCACCGTCAGGACCGAGATGGCGCCTAACATTTCACTTGCTAGATAAGCCAACGTTAGAGAATCATTAAACTAATCCTTACTCCATTCAGTTATAAACAGCAAATTAGCTAAGATGAAATATAGTGAGTGTGAAATAATATCAAAATTTTATTAACTACTACCACCCGGATCTGGAGTCACAATTCACGAGCATTCTAGAATTCACTACAAATAATAGTCTGAAAGAAATACAACTGTTTGGATGAAAGAAACAGTAAAACAGAAAAAAGATAGGCGGGGACTTCAAGGCCTGTGAACGCCAACAGATCTACCTTGAGTCTCCGGATAATGGTTTAAAAGCAAAAACTCTCGATCAACCTGAGCCGGTATCAAAATCTGCACAGAAAGTACGGAGTGCAGTATCCGTACAACCGACCCCATGTACAGGTAAGTGTCGAGCCTAACCTCGATGAAGTAGTGACGAAGCTAAGACAAGGCACCTATAGATCAACCTGTACAATTTAACAATGTATATACAAGTAACAGCAATGAAAAGCTAGATAGGTAATATCGGGAGGGGGAAACATGCTGAGGGAAATACGAGATAAAGAACTATGACAGAATGATAACTAGAACAACCAATATACTATGAATCAACAGGAATAACGAATACAGTAAAGGAAAAATGCACGGCATCACCCTTCATGCTTTTACTCTCAATCTCACCATAAAATCAATAGAAACAGCACGGAATCACCCTTCGTACATTAACTCTCATATCATGGCACGGCATCACCCTTCGTGCATTAACACTCACAATATGGCATGACATCACCCTTCGTGCTTTTACACTCACAATATAGAACGGCATCACCATTCGTTCTTTTACACTCACAATATGGCACGGCATCACCCTTCGTGCTTTTACACTCACAGTATGGCACAACATCACCCTTTCTGCATTAACACTCTCCTTTACCATAATGCAATGAATAAATAACAACAGGGAGATAGAATAACAAGTACAAGCCTTACTTCAACATTTGATTCCACAATATCAATCTCAACTTCGAAATAAATACTCAATTATCACCAAAAGATCTGTAAACATGATAAGAACGATTAATTTAACAACATCAGACTAAACCCGTAGCAATTAGGCATGGGAAAGAGACAATATAAGAAAAACGGGAGAAATATGGAAACATGTAAATTGGCGGTGCATAAGTACTCGTCACCTCACATATACGTCGCTCACATGAATTTCACACAACAAATAATCTGTGGTTCCTAATTCCCTCAAGTCAGGGTTAACCACGATAATTACCTTGTTCCGAAGGTCACTCAACACTCAATCACAGTTTTTTCTCTAGAATTCACCTCCAAACCACTCGTATCTATTAAAAATGACTCAATAATATCGAATATTGCTAAAGGAATTAATTACATTGCATAAATTTAGATTTTTCTCCAAAAAGTCAAAAATCAACCCTGGGTCCGCTTGATCAAAACCCGAGGTTCGGACAAAAATCCATTTACCCATTCACCCTCGAGCCCGGATATATAATTGCTTTTGGAATCTAACCTCAATTTGAGGTCTAAATCTCCAAATTTCCAAAATCTCTAGTTTCTACCCAAAACCCCTAATTCTACCATGAAAACTCTAGATTTTAGGTTGATAATTCATGAAATGTAATGGGTAATTGAAAGAAAATGGTTTAGAATCACTTACCAACACTTTGGGGAAGAAAATGTAGCTTGAAAATCGCCTCTAGCCCATTTGGTTTTTGAAAAATTGAAGAAATGGCTTAAGTCCAATTTTGGGATTGTTTTATGCTGGTCATGTTCGCAAAGGGTAAAGCCCCCATTACTTCGCGTTCGCGACCAAGCCTTCACATTCGCGATTATATTGGACTCTGTTTCTTACCAAATTTTACATATAAATCATAAATATTATTTTGGACCTATATCGGGCTGCGGAACCAGAATATGGACCCGGTATCAACAAGGCGAAACATCAATCAATTCTTAAAAATCATTAAACTTTGAGACTTTTAATTTTCATCAAAAATTCATAACTCGAGCTAGGGACCTCTGAATTCTATTCCGGGCATACGCCTAGGTCTCATATTTCGATACAGACCCACCGGGACCGTCAAAATACGGATCCAGGTCCGTTTACCAAAAATGTTGACTCAAGTCAACTCAAATGAAGTTTTTGGCAAAAAATCTAATTTTTATCAGTTTTTATATATAAGCCTTTCAGGCCAATACCCAAACAGCGTACGTAAATCGAGAGAGTAAAAATGAGATTTGTAAGGCTTAAGAGTGCAGAATCGAGTTCTAAAATATAAGATGAACTTTTGGATCATCACAACGAGGTGCCGTAAGTAAATGATGATAATATTGGCACATGAGTTGTTCGTGCGGTTTTGATAGAAATATGGGCACGAGGTGCCGTGAAAATATGAAAGCGAGTTGAGACCCTTATTTTTATGATTATGAAATGAGGTGTCATAAGGCAACTTTTGTTTGAAATAATTATATCCAAAAATATATTATTTGAAATAATTATAGATGAAAGGTATTTATTTAAAAGAATTATATTCGAAAGATATTTATTTGAAGGGAGTATATTCGAAATATATATTTATTTGAAAGGATTATATTCTAAAATATTTTATTTAAAAAACTTATATTTGAAAGATTTATACTTGGAGTACTTACATTTGAAAGACGTATATTTAATGGACTTGATTAATTGGTTGTATTTATGTTCCTTATTCATTTGATCAGTATTTATGGTGTTCATGTTGCCTTGTTGTTTATATCATTGGTTGATTCTTGTTGCCATATGTCTTCCATTATTATCATATACTGCTATACTGCACAAGTTATTTGACTAGTGAGTGTCTTGACTGTACCTCGTCACTACTCCACCGAGGTTAGTCTTGATACTTATTGGGTACCGACTGTCGTGTACTCATACTATATTTTTGTATATTTTTGTGTAGAGCCAGGTATTGGAGATACCAGACTTGGGCAAAGTTAGTGTGTTGATCGCAAGGATTCAGGGTAGAGATGCTTGATCGTCGCAGTCCCTTAGAGTCTTCCCATTTTTATTGTAGTGTTAATTATTATTCGAACAATATTGTATATTCGATCCTTGAGATCATTTCATGTATTCAGATAGAGTTCGTGACTCAGTATTACCAGTCTTGGGAGGTTGTTATATTTGTTTCCGCTTTTGGTTTCGACACTTGTATTAAATTATATGTTTCAAAAAACAAAGGCTCGAAATGTAATTGTAATCGGCTTACCTAGTCTTAGAGACTAAGTGTCATCACGACGCCTGTGATGGGATTTTGGGTCGTGACAGGTTCGCCCTTTTCTTTTTATCCAAGTCTCCGTTCAATTCTTTGTCTCTTTCCATCATTTTAATTTTTTTTTTATTGCTAATATTAGTTAACCTTTTTCTTCAGGTTTTTGCTCTTGTTTTCAAGCTATGTAATTGATGATAAATTAGTAGAAAGAGGTTTTCTCAAATTATTTTTATGTGTAATTCTTGATAAATTTTATTTAAAATAATTACGGGTATTTTAGTGAATTTATCAGTTACAGTACTGTACGATACAGTCAAACCAAACAACAAAACTGTTATTTAACAATAGCAAACGATACAATCTATTCAAATATTGTATCCATAAAATGATACAATACAATATAGTACAATACAATACATTATAAAATGATGAGTAACAATGATCCAAACATAGTGTTAAATTGTTGGGGTGTTGAATGTGGCAAATAGCGGGGAATTTATACAGTTGGGGTGGTGAGTCTTAAATGTAGTAGGATGAGGTAGTGGTTTTTGTTTTTCTTGCATATGTGTTTCAGTTTGGAGGGTTGGCAGCCATGGTGGTATATCTCGGGGAAGATGAAGAAGATGGAAGATTATTTTGGCATTTAGGATATAATTATAATTACAAGTATTTTCTACTTTTTACAAAAGGTTAATCACACATGTCGCATTATTATTAGCGTGTGTCAACATTTGCTAAGAAAAAAGTGGTCAAACACTAAAGAGGTGTGTATTAAATACATTCGTAAAAGGTTGAGTGTGTAAGATAATTTTCGTTATCAGAAGGTGTGTCATAGAGATTTGCTTCATGGTTCCGACGATAAACTATGTATTCTGCCTATATTAAATGAAGAAGTTAAAAAAGTGTGCGTGTGATTAGGGATGTACACTATTTGGTGGGAAATGTTTTGTCTAAATTTTCCTAATTGAACCAATGTGTGCTCTTCTCAGAAATATAAATTGGAAATCAATCCAAAATACTAGTAGTAAATTTTTAACTTCACAATTGGACGATTTCGACTTGATATGAGTTATTAGTTCTATGGTTTTACAACTAATTAGATAAAAAACCTTCACCTAAAAAAACATAAACATAAAATTTTGACTGAACACCACCTCATTTTAAACCTAAGAAATAATGAATTCAGTTGTGAAATTAAGAAGAAAAGATGAGGCAAGTAAGAAGGACACAAATTGTTTGAGTCGATAAGCACAAGAGGGCCTTTTAGTTAAGTATATATCCATATGACCATATATAACACGTTTAAGAAGAATTTTGGCCGTCTCAAAGAGAAAACGTATTCGGCAACTACAAGGAAGCAATCCACGGAAATCCCTATAACGAATTAACTCATATACACTGACAGATTAAAGAAATTCATTTCCAATTTAGTTTAGACCCCAACAGCTCAAATACATTACAGTAACACAGAAAGTTTTGTAAGCGGTGTCACCATTTTAAACATGAAAAATAATTAAATTAGTGTAATAATATCATATTTAAAAAAAAACCAAAAAAAATTAACACAGCTTATAAAGGAAGAAGCAACATCACTAAATACTAAAAATATTGTAATATTCTGGTTCAGTGCTTTGATAATCTCGAAGAGGTCAACGATTCAAACCTGTCACGGCCAAAAACCTAACCCGTCGTGATGGCGCCTATCGTGGTACTAGGCAAGTCGACCTTTTCAATACATTTTCAAAATTTCACATAAATGAATTAAAACATTTAAAATAACCGAAGTTTTTCATAAAAAGGTTGTAAAACCCAAATAAAACATAAGTACGGAAAAAGAAATAGCCCGACATAGGGGTGTCACTAGGTCACGAGCATCTAACAACCAATCTAGAAAACAGAGTTTAATACAGTTTGTACCAAATGCCAATACAAGTGAGAAAAAGATAATAAGAAAGGAGAAATAAGGACTGCAGACGCCGGCAGCTACCTCGTAAGTCTCCGATAATCAGCTCGCGCACGAACTCGGCGACCGCCAGAACCAAAAATACCGGGATCTGCACATGAAGTGTAAGGTGTAGTATGAGTACAACCAACTCAGCAAGTAAGAGAATTAAATAAGAAACTGAGAAGTAGTGACGAGCTATAAAAATACAGATCATTTCAAATATGGAAGGCAGTCAATTGCTCAAAGACAAGGAAAATAAGTAATAACAATGGCTATTCAACTTTACAGTCTCTCAGGGCGGACCAAATCACAATCCCTTACGGTGCACGACCGCACGCCCATCACCTTGCATGTGTGTTACCTCCAAATATTCACATTATACAAATTCTCGGGATTTCATACCCTCAAAACCAGATTTAAGACGGTTACTTACCTCAAACCGAGAAAATCTCTACTCTGAAATGCTTTTGCCTCTCAAATCGGCCTCCAAACGTCCTGAATCTCTCCACAAGAAAAACAATACAATAAATATAGGCTAAAGGGATCAATCCCACAAGAAAAGTACTAAATTATAGCCACAAATCCGAAATTGGCCTGAACCCGGCCCTAGTCTCGAAATCCAAAAAAAGTCACAAAACCCGAAATCCCATTCACTCACGAGTCCTACCATACCAAATTTACTCAAATCCAGTAACAAAATCCCATTCAAATCCTCAAAATCTCAACTCAAGACTTCTTCCTCTTTTTCCCTAATTTCTCACCCTAAATTACAAATTAGATGATAAAATTAAAGATGAAATCATGGGGTTTAACCAAAACCAAGTAAGAATCACTTACCCCAATCAACTCCACGAAAATCCCTTCAAGAATTTCCCAATTTCGTGTTCTCTAGCTCAAAATATGCAAAAATGAGTTCAAACCCTCGTGTTTGAAATTAATACTACCTACCCAGATATCTTTCATCACGATCGCGAAACATTCCTCGCGATCGCGAAGCACAACTATGCTACCCCACATTTTTACTCTACGCGAATGCGGAATTATCCACGTGATCGCGGATCACTGCCTCTCATACCTACGCGATCGCATCCTGCCTCACACGATCGCATAGAGCATTGGCCACACCTCCCCTCCTGCTCAAATCCTTCTACGCGAACGTGATATTAGCTACGCGTTCGCAAAGCACATCTTCGCACATATACGCGATCGCGTCCCTAACTCTGTGATCTCATAGAACAAACTCATCATCCACAAATAAGCTTACGCGATAACGAATGAATCCCTGCGATTGCGTACAAGGAAACCAGAACCTGCTAAAACGAGAATTTCAGCAATTAAGCCAAGTCCAAAAATGATCTGTTATGCATCTGAAACTCACCCGAGTTCCCCAGGACCTTAACCAAATATACCAATCAATCCTAAAATATCATACGAACTTAGTCGACACTTCGAATCATTCAAAATAACATCAAAACATCAATTACAACTGGATTCAAGCCTGGAGAACTTTTAAGCTTTCAAATTCCACAAACGACGCCGAAACCTACCAAACCACATCTGATTGACCTCAAATTTTGCACACAAGTCATATTCAATATTATGGACCCATTCCAACTTCCGAAATAGGAATCCGACCCCGATATCAAAAAGTCAACTCCCCGGTCATACTTCCCAAAATTCAACTTTCGCCATTTCAAGCCTAAATTAACTACAGACCCCAAATTCACAGTCCGGACACGCTCCTAAGTCCAAAATCACTCAACGAAGCTAACAGAACCGACGAAACTCCATTCCGGAGTCGTCTTCACACCCTTCCGACAACGGTTAAAATCTTGAGACTTAAGCTTCTGTTTTAGGGACTAAGTATCCCAAAACACTCCGAAACCAAAAGCAAGACCTCCCAGCAAGTCACTTAAGCAAAAATATATACGGGACAGTAAATAGGGGATCGGGGCAAATACACTCAAAAAGACCGGCCGTGTCGTTACATCCTCCCCCTCTTAAAACAATCACTCGTCCTCAAACGAGCATAGAAATATACCTGACGTAGTGAAAAGATGAGGATAATGGATGCGCATATCGTGCTCGGTATCCCAAGTTGCCTCCTCGATAGGCTGACCTCTCCACTGCCCCTTCACAGAAGCTATATCCTTTGACCTCAACTTCCAAACTTGTCGCTCCAAAATGGCCACCGGCTCCACATCATAAGTCATATCCCCATCCAACTGAACCGTGCTAAAATAAAAAACATAGAACGGAAGGCCGATATACTTCTGGAGCATAGAGACATGAAATACTAGATGCACACTCGACAAGCTAGGTGGCATGGCAAGCTTGAAAGCCACCTCTCTTATCCTCTGAAGTACCTCGAAAGGCCTAATGAACTGAGGGCTCAACTTGCCCCTATTCCCAGACCTCATAACACCCTTCATGGGTGATACCTTCAGCAAAACTTTCTCCCCGACCATGAAAGACACATCACGGACCTTCCTGTCAGCATAGCTCTTCTGCCTAGACTACGACGTGCGAAGCCGCTCCAAAATCAATTTCACCTTGTCTAATGCATCATGGACCAAGTATGTACCCAAGAGCCTAGCCTCACCCGGCTCAAACCATCCCACCGGAGATCTACACCACCTCTCATATAAAGCCTCGTACAGATCCATCTGAATGTTGGACTGATAATTGTTGTTATATGCAAACTCTGCGAGCGGCAGAAACTGGTCCCATGAACCCCCCAAAATCAATGACACAAGTGCGTAACATGTCCTCCAATATCTGGATAGTGCGCTCAGACTGTCCGTCCGTCTGAGGGTGAAAGGCTATACTCAACTCAAACTGAGTACCCAACTCTCATTGCACGGCCCTCCAAAACTACGATGTAAACTGCGTTCCTCTATCTGAAATAATGGAAACTGGGACACCATGAAGGCGAACAATCTCTCGGATGTAAATATCAGCCAATCGCTCTAAAGAATAAGTAGTACCAACTGGAATGAAGTGCGCGGACTTGGTCAGCCGATCCACAATCACCCAAATAGCATCGAACTTCCTCGAAGTCCTTGGGAGCCCAACTACGAAATCCATGGAAATCCGCTCCCACTTCCACTCTGGGATATCTAACCTCTGAAGCAACCAACCCCGTCTTTGATGCTCATACTTAACCTGCTGATAGTTAAGACACTAAGCCACAAACCCAAGTATATCCTTCTTCATCCTCCTCCACCAATAGTGTTGTTTCAAATCCTGGTACATCTTCGCGGCACCCGGATGAATGGAATACCGCGAGCTGTGGGCCTCCTCAAGAATCAACTCCTGAAACCCATCCACATTAGGCACACATATCCGGCCCTATATCCTCAAATGGCCATCATCAACAATAGTAACATCTCTAGCATCATCTCGCTGAACCCTGTCCTGGAGGACGAGTAGATAGGGGTCATCATACTGTTGCTCCCTGATACGATCATAAAGAGAAGATCTAGAGACCACACAGGCCAAAACCCGACTCGGCTCCAAAATATCCTATCTGATAAGATGGCTAGCTAAGGCCAGAACATCGAATGCCAAAGGTCTCTCTGTTGCTGGAAGATACGCTAAACTCCCCAAACTCTCCGCTCGGCGACTCAAGGCATCGACCATCACATTGGCCTTCCCGGGATGGTACAAAATGATGATATCATAGTCCTTAAGAAGCTCCAACCACCTCCGCTGATGCAAGTTAAGATCCTTCTGTTTAAACAGATGCTGCAAACTCCGATGATCAGTGTAAATCTCACAATGAACCCCGTACAGATAGTGCCACCAAATTTTCAAGGCGTGAACAATAGTTGCTAACTCAAGATCATTGACGCGAAGAATAAGCAATCACTCTACCCTCCTGCATCAGCACACATCCAATACCTATTCGCTAGGCATCACAATACACTGTGTAAGAAAAAGAAGCTGATGGCAGAATTAGAAATGGAGTTGTGGTCAAAGCAGTCTTGAGCTTCTGAAAGCTCTCTTCGCACTCATCCGACCACCTGAATGGAGAACCCTTTTGGGTCAATCTGGTCAAGGGCGATGCAATAGATGAAAAACCCTCCACAAAACGACGATAATAGCCCCCCCAAACCAAGAAAGCTCCTAATCTCCGTGGCTGAGGACGGTTTGGGCCAACTCTGCACCGCCTCTATCTTCTTCGAATCCACCTGAATACCCTCACTGGACACCACATGTCCCAAGAACACCACTGAACTGAGCCAAAACTCACACTTGGAGAACTTTGCATAAAGCTTCTCCTCCCTTAATCGATGTAACAGAATCCTCAAATGTTGGGCATACTCCTTCTGGCTACGAGTGTACACCAGGATGTCATCAATGAATACAATGACGAACAAGCCCAAATACTGTTGAAACACACTGTTCATCATATGCATGAACGTTGTTGGGGCATTGGTCAACCCAAAAGACATCACAAGGAGCGCATAATGGCCATATCGGGTCCTGAAAGCTGTCTTAAGAATATCTGAATCCTGAATCTTCAGTTGGTGATACCCTGACCTCAAATCAATCTTGGAGAACACCATCGCTCCCTGAATATGGTCAAACAAATCATCAATACGCGGAAAAGGATACTTGTTCTTGATTGTGACCTTGTTCAACTGTCTGTAATCAATGCACATTCTCATAGTACCATCATTCTTCTTCACAAATAGAACTGATACACCCCAAGGTGAGATGCTAGGCTGAATAAACCCCTTATCAAGTAGTTCCTGAAGTTGTTCCTTCAACTCCTTTAACTTTGTCGGTGCCATACGATACGGTGGAATAGAAATAGGCTGAGTGCCCGACACCAAATCAATACCGAAGTCAATATCCCTGTCAGGCGGCATGCCCGACAAGTCTGTAGGAAACACATCCGAAAAATCATGCACCACCGGAATAGAATCAATGGCAGGAGTCTCTGCACTAACATCCCTTACAAAAGCCAAATAGGATAGACAACCCTTCTCAACCATCCGCTGGGCCTTCAAGTATGAAATCACTCTACTGGGAATATAGTCTATAGAACTACTCCACTCAACCCTCGGCAACCCCGGCATCGCCAATGTCACAGTCTTAGCATGACAATCTAGAATAGCATGACCTGGAGACAACCAATATATACCCAATATCATATCAAAATCGACCATGCTGAGCAACAAAAGATCCACTCTGGTCTCTAGACCCCCAATAGTCACCACACATGACCGATATACGCGGTCCACAACAATAGTATCACCCACAGGAGTAGATACATGAACAGATGGAACTAAAGACTCATGGGGCATATTCAGAGAATGAGCGAAATATGAGGAAATATATGAATAAGTGGAACCAGGGTCAAATAATACAGAGGCATCTATGTGGCAAACTGAGACAATACCTGTAATCACAGCATCTGAAGCAATGGAATCTAGTCTAGCAAGGAGGGCATAGAAATGGGCCTGGCCACCCCCTGATCTGCCTCCCCCTCTCGGGTGACCCATAGCTGACTGGGCTCCACCTCGGGCTGGCTAAGCGAGTGGTGGACGGGCTGGTGCTGATGACGTAGACTGGCTCCTCTGCGGAGTTGGACCTGCCACTATACGGGGACACTCTCTCCTCATGTGACCAAACTCCCCACACTCATAACAACTCCCCGGTGCTGGTGAAGGGGACTGAAGGGAGCCCCGAGCACCGGGATAGTTGGTAGAAGGACCTTGCATAGATGAACCCTGACCCTATGGAGCATGGGACGAACTCTGCGCTAGGAATGCACCGAGAGATGAACGACCCTGCTGATAAATGTGAGAACTATAGATAGATGATGCACCACGATGACCTGGACGAGCTGTCTGTGCATGTCTGAAAGGACGGCCTCTACCGTGTTAGAACTGACCCCCGGAAGGAGCACCGCTAAATCCTCCCTGTCCATGAGGCCTCTTGGCCTGCCTCTCAACCCTCTCCTGACTGCAAACCATCTCAATCTGATGAGCAATGTTGACAACCTCATCAAAAGTAGCACCAAACACTCTCTCTCTCTGGTCAGAAGCAATTGCAGTTGATAAGTGAGGCCATCTATAAACCTCCTGATCCTCTCCCTGGCCGTGGGAACCAACCAGATAGCATGACGGGCCATCTCCAAGAATCGTATCTCATACAGCGTCACAGACATATCACCTTAACAAAGCTTCTCAAACTGTCTATTTAGCTCCTCTTTGTTGAACTGAGGCACGAACTTCTCCAGAAAAATAATGGAGAACTGCTGCCAGTTAAGGGGCACTGCACCGACCGGCCTACGCCTCTCGTATGCCTCCCACCAACTGAATGCAGCCCCATAGAACTGAAAGGTAGTAAATGAGACCCCACTGGTCTCCAGAATACCTGTCGTACGGAGTATCCTCTAACACCTGTCCAATAAACCCTGTGCATCCTCTCCCTTTGCACCACTGAAAAATGGATGTTAGAGTCTCCCAAACCTCTCCAATCTACGCTGCTCATCCTCAGGCATAGCAAGAACCACATAGTTCTGAGCAGCTGCAACCAGTTGGGTTGGGGGTGCCCCCGGTGTCTGGAATCCCTGTACCACCTGCTCTAGGGTGCGGGTAGCGGGAGTCTGAGCACCTCCCTCGGCCTGAGAAGTGGCTGTTGCGGCCGAAAGAGAGACCGCCTGAGCAAGGATGGTACACGTGGTCAGAATCTGAGCTAAGGCCTCCTGAAGGCCTGGAATCACAATAGGCACAGGTGGTGCCTAAGCTGGTGCATCAACAACTGGGATCTAGTCCTGATCTGGGGCAACTGGTGGATCTGCAGGTACTGCCCCAGCTGTTGTGCGGGCTGCACCTCTTCCCCTACCGCTATCGCGACATCGGCCTCTCGCGGCCCTAGCTGGTAGTACTGGTGGTTGTCTATCCTGCCCGGTAGTACGAGTCCTCACCATCTGTAAGAGAATGAAACAACAGACGTTTAGTTACTAGAATAAACAGATTTGCACGACACAAGTTCAAGAATGTGGAGTTTCCTAAGGGTTCTGCAGCCTCTCAAAGATAAGTACAGACGTCTTCGTACTGATCCGCAGGACTCTGCTAAACCTGTTCATGACTCGTGAGACCTATGTAACCTAGGTTGTGATACCAACTTGTCACGGCCCAAAACCTAACCCGTCGTGATGGCGCCTATCATGGTACTAGGCAAGCCGACCTTTCCAAAACACTTTCAAATTTTCACAGAAATGAATTAAGATATTTAAAATAGCCGGAGTTTTTCATAAAACAGGGGTAAAACCCAAATAAAACATAAATGCGAAAAAGTAAATAGCCCAACATCAGGGTGTCACTAAGTCGTGAGCATCTAACAACCAATCTAGAAAACAAAGTCTAATACGGTCTGTGCCAAATGCCAATACAAGTGAAAAAAAGATAATAAGAAAGGAGAAACAAGGACTGCGGACGCCGGTAGCTACCTCGTAAGTCTCCGATAATCAGCTCGCGCACGAACTCAGCGACCGCCAAAACCATACACACCGGAATCTACACGTGAAGTGCATGGTATATCATGAGTACAACCAACTTAACAAGTAACAAAATTAAATAAGGAACTAATAAGCAATGACGAGCTATAAAAATACAGATCATTTCAAAAGATTTCAGTAAAGAGTGAACATGCTTTCAAATCCGGTGGTATTAGTCAAATCAGTTCGAGCTCACATATATGAATCTTCTAGAAATTTCCCAACAACAACAGATAACAACTAAGTGCAACAATAAATAAAAGCAAGTACAGCCTCTAAAGGCAGCAGTCACTCAACTCATCTCAACAACTCATACTCTCGGCTCTCAGCCCTCAATACACACTGTCAATAGGTACCTGCGCTCACTGGGGGTATACAGACTCCGAAGGGGCTCCTTCAGCCCAAGCGCTATATTGCTGCGGCATGCAGCCCAATCAAATATTGTTGCGGCGTGCAACCCGATCCAGTATTATTGCAGCGTGCAACCCAATCCAAATATATATATATATATATATAGCCCAAAGGCTTGTTGCGGTGTGTAACCCGTTCCATAAACCTCGCAGCTTGGCACTCGGGCCCTACCTCAGTCACTAACCTCTCCATCCCCTCGGGCTCATAGAATATCATAACAACCAGCCCAAGTAGAAAATACAACAAGTTTTAACAAGAAATGAGAGGAAACAGAGCTATAACATACAAGTAAGACTGTGACTGAGTACAAGACAACAGTTACCAGTTAATTCAACAAGTATACGACCGTTGCGGGTCCCAACAGTGATATCATATGGCCTAAGCATGGTTTCTAACATGGAAGGCAGTCAATTGCTCAAAGATATGGAAAATAAGTAATAACAATAGCTATTCAACTTTACAGTTTCACGGGGCGGACCAAGTCACAATCCCTCACGGTGCATGCCCGCACGCCCGTTACCTAGCATGTATGTCACCTCCAAATATTCACATTATATAAATTTTCGGGGTTTCATACCCTCACAACCAGATTTAAGACTATTACTTACCTCATACCGAGCAAATCTCTACTTCGAAATGCCTTTGCCTCTCAATTCGTCCTCCAAACGTCCCGAATCTAGCCACAAGTAGAAATATACAATCAATATAGGCTAAAGGGATCAATTCCACAAGAAAGTACTAAATTATAGCCAAAAGTCTGAAATTGACCCGAACACGGCCCCTGGGCCCATGCCTCGAAATCCGACAAAAGTCACAAAAACCGAAAGCCTATTCACTCACGAGTCTAACCATATAAAATTTACTCAAATCCGATAACAAAACCTCATTCAAAACCTCAAAATCCCAACTCAAGAGTTCTTCCTCTTTTCCCCCAATTTCTCACCCCAAATCACAAATTAGATGATAAAATTAAAGATGAAATCATGGGGTTTAACCAAAACCAAGTAAGAATCACTTACCCCAATCAACTCCACGAATGTCCCTTCAAGAATCTCCCAATTTTGTGTTCTCTAGCTCAAAATATGCAAAAATGGGTTCAAACCTCGTTTTTGAAATTAATATTGCCTGCCCAGATATCCTTCATCGCGATCGCGAAGCACAACTATGCTGGCCCACATTTTTACTCTACGCGAACGCAGATCACTGCCTCTCATACCTAAGCGATCGTATCCTGCCTCACGCGATCGCATAGAGCATTGGCCACACCTCCCCTCCTGCTCAAATCCTTCTGCGCGAACCCGACCTTAGCCACGCGTTCGCGAAGCACATATTCGCACACATACGTGATTGCGTCCCTAACTCTGCGATCGCATAGAACAAACTCACCTCATCCCCAAATAAGCTTATGCGATCGCGAATGAATTCCTGCGATCGCGTACAAGGAAAGCAGAACCTGCTTAAACGAGAATTTCAGCAATTAAGCCAAGTCCAAAAATGATCCGTTATGCATCCGAAACTCACCCGAGGTCCCCAGGACCTTAACCAAACATACCAACCAATCCTAAAACATCATACGAACTTAGTCGAGACTTCGAATCACTCAAAACAATATCAAAACATCAATTACAACAGGATTCAAGCCTAAAGAACTTCTAAACTTTCAAATTCCACAACCGACGCCGAAACCTACCAAACCACGTCCGATTGACCTGAAAGTTTGCACAAAAGTCATATTCAACATTATGGACCTATTCCAACTTCCGGAATAGGAATCCGACTCCGATATCAAAAAGTCAACCCCCCGGTCAAACTTTCCAAAATTCGACTTTCGCCATTTCAAGCCTAAATTAGCTACAGACCCCAAATTCACAGTCCGGACACGCTCCTAAGTCCAAAATCACCAAACGAAACTAACGGAACCGACAGAACTCCATTCTGGAAACGTCTTCACACACTTCCGACTACGGTTAAAATCATGAGACTTAAGCTTCCGTTTTAGGGACTAAGTGTCCCGAAACACTCCGAAACCAGAAACAAGACCTCCCGGTAAGTCACTTAAGCAAAAACAGATACGGAAAAAATAGTAAATAGGGGATCAGGGCTAATACACTCAAAACGACTGACCGGGTCGTTATAAAACCCCTCCGGGAACATAGAATTTTTAGATGAGGCACACAAGTATTAAGACGTAAAACGAGGTTGCAAAGGTTTGAGCTTTCAGCCTTACATAGAAAACTTACAAATTCTAACAGTATAAACTACTCAGCTCTTTGTGACAAGTGGTGTTACTTTATTTTATTTTAGTGTTTTCTTGTTTCTTATTTGGATTATGTATGAATAACTAGTGAAGATTTTCGACGAAGCGGTGTGGCACCGCTTGTGCTAATGTAGACCCACACCTGATTACAGTTCTCAACAACTCCTCTGATAGTTTTCTTCTGTTAGCACTGGCGTTCGTTCGTTAGGACCTTCTGAAGATTCTCTTCTCTGGTTACATATGAACCGCTAGTGCTAGTAGAATGATAGTGGTAGTCCAATTTTGTCCTTATGCAAAATTTACTTTTTTTTCGAAATTCTTTTCTTTTTTTCAAAATCGGTGTTTGGTCATAAATTTTTTTTAATTATCACTTGAAGATGAATTTCGAAATTTTTCGAAAAGTTTAAAAACTCCAAAAAACTATTTTTCAAAATATTCACTTCAGATCACTCACAAAACTTCAAAAATAATCCAAAATTGTATTCATGTTCAAACACAACTTTAATTTTTAAATACCATTTTTATTTGATTTTTTCCCAAAATTTTACAATTCTTACGTCCAAACGCCCACTAAAGTATTAGCAAAGTTGAAGGCCAAATGGTCAAATTTCAATGTGATACTTTGCTTTCCGTGCCATTTTTGGCATAAATAATGTGTAACTGCTCAATCGGCCATAACTCGGTGGTAAATACATGATTCATATAATATCATTATGAATATTAACATCTTTATCAAATATCTCAATAGAGACTTAAGAACGTATTTAGACATACTTGAATATAACTTTACCGGAATGAATAACATAGACATTCTTAACTGCTAAAAGTAGAACTATTTATGGAATAGTATTACGTTTACGTATTGTTACTTGGATCATGTCAAAAGAAAGAAGGAATAGCCTTAACATACTTGAGCCGATTCTCCGGACAATTCTTCTAACACACGATAATTGCGACAAAACTCGTGACGGCAAGATCGGAGTAGGAAAAAATCCGTATGATATTCTTGAGAAAGATTATACCGGGCTTCTTTCGAGTCACGTTGCTAAGATGCTTAAGGAATTTTCTCAAATTACCTAAAATACTACTCACTTTTAACACATTTTATGTACCCTACTATCACGGTCGTGTGGTCACTTGTATGGCACTAGTCCATAAATACGGGATATTATAGTTTGGATCGTATTGTATCCCAAATCGTCAAACTTCGACGATACTCAATTTCTTCGATTCATTTACCCTCTAACCTTTATAACACTTACTTATCACTTGTTTGAAATAGTGATTCAGGTTGATTCTTATATGTCTTTAATAAATGTTGACTTATTGTTATGTTACAGTTCCACTTTACATACTTGGTACATTATTCGTACTGACGTCCTTTTGTTGGGGACGCTGCCTTCATGCGTGCAGGTATAGATAATCAGTTTGACGAGCCCTCATAGTAGACGAGGTCAGCATTCAGCGAAGGATCGGTAAGACTCTACCTCATTCGGAGTGCAGTCGAATCTATGAGTCATTGTGTCAGAGTTTTACTACAGACTTATGGGTAGGCCGGTACCTGTCCCACCGTTAGCCAAATAGCTCAAAATTGCTACCGTTGTTTAGATGGACATGTCACATGTGCCAATTTTACCTCTGAACTACACGATATGGGATAATTTTTATCCTCAGTTCCATGTATTCATGGGTGAAATTGGCCTTTTCCCAGTTCACTATATTGTGAAAATTTTAACTTAAACTTGTATTCATAGGGCGAACTTTCAGGGTAACAAAAAGGAAAAAAACGTTATATTAAACTTTAGACGTAGAGCATGTTTGGCCAAGCTTATGGGAGGTCAAAAATATATTTTTTCCCAAAAAAAGTACTTTTTAAAAATTTAAGTTGTTTGGCCTTGAAGGAGAAGTACTTTTGGCCAACAACATAAGCAATTTTCTTTTGCTTTTGGGAAGAAGCAAAATATTCTAGCTTCTTCCAAAAAGCATAAGTAGAAGCGGAAAATTAATTTATTCAAGACAAAACTATCCTAACCATAAATTTATATTTTTTAAATTATCTCTTACTAATTTTAGCCTTTTCTTTCTTTTTTGTTTCTAGTTTCTACCATTCTTTTACAATTAGAGATATCATATATATGAATATATTGTAACTTTCCAAAAAACGAAAATTGACTTTTCTTGTTTTTGATTTTTTCTTTGTGTAGTGTCTTGTAACTTTCCATATTATCTTCTTCTTTTTTCACACTAAAGCAAATTATCTACATCCTTCTTTGGATTATCAATTCTATAAATAATCATTTATAATTTCTCCTGTTATAGGCTATTAATTTCCGAATCTTTAAAATAGTTATCAAATCTAATTTGTTAAAATTACCTACAAATAGGTAATAAATTTACAATTGCATCGCATAATCTATATATTATTAAAAAAAGAAAAAAAAGCGTCCACGTAAAGTCAAGTGACAGTCTCACAATAGGTCACTTGGCAATTTAAGATAAAGTTAGTTAGATTAGATAATAATTAGTTTTTTTTAATTTAAATTTTAAAAAAGCATTATGTGTTGTTAATAATTAATTACTCTTTTCGAATTTGAATTTAAACATACTTAACTATTTTTTTTACGAAAATAATAATCTTTTATGTATTTTAAATTATTTCTATTTTATGCTCAATGCAATCTTTCAAGTTTGACACTCATAATCATCTTGTTACAACAACCATGGCTATACATAATTTCATCCGACTATATTTTTCTACCGATAAGGAATTCAACTATTATGCTAATGAAGATATTTCATGCTAGTATTCCTTTAAAAATGCAAGGCAAGTTGTCACGACCCAATTTCACCTATAGCTCGTGATGACGGCCAACACTACAGCTAGGCAAGCCAACTAATAAGTCATACGTACATTGGTTAAACTTTTATTCCAAAAAAATAATAAAATACAAACTTCTACCAATGTGTGTGTATGCCAAGACCCGGTGTCACAAGTGCATGAGCATCTAGTAGATTATACAAAACTCCAAATACTGTCTGAAATAAAATAGACAGAATATAAATATAAGAAGAGACACTGGTAGCTGCAGAACGGCTCAGAGAGGCAGCTCATCACTATGCCTCGTGATGACGCGGGTATGTGATGATAGGTCCTCCACTAGTACCTGTCTCAGATCCTGCACAAAAAGTGCAGCAAGTGTAGTATGAGTACGTAAACAACATGTACCCAGTAAGTATCAAGCCTAATCTCGAAGTGGTAGAGACGAGATGGCCGACTTTGACACTCACTATGGGTCAATAATAATAACTGAAATATAACTAGAATATTTAAATCAGCATGATTTACAGAATTTACAATAATTTGTTTAATCAGCAGAGATAATCAAATTCCTTCAAATGTAACAATTCTCAATATATTAATTAAATTCCTTCAATTCAGAAAAATTCCAATTTATCAATTTAAATCTCATTTACAGGAGTAACAATTAATTCCATAAACAAGCAAGAATAATAATTCATTAAATTCCAAGGATTTTCCAATTTATTAATTAGCTTCTCAAGCTGAAATAAATTATTAAAGTATCGTGTAATTATTATTATTAAGCACGATTTCTGCTGAGGACGTACGGCCCGATCCAGAGTGTCGTGTACACTGCCGAAGAACGTGCGGCGTGATCCATAGATGCATCTATCATGCCGAGGCGTTCGGCCCGCTCCACAAGAAAGGAGGACATTTTCTTATGTGCCTCCGGAAGGAGAGTATATTTGTTATAAGATAAATTTGGGAGGAGAACAATTTCTTTTAACAATTAATTGAATAAAACAGACAATCAAGCCTGTGAGATTTCCATCTTTTAATATATTTATCTAACAATTCACAATATATTCATATAGATATCAATTAATATAAATAAATCAAAGAATACAATTTACACAAGTAAGGCATGCTTTGAGTCCTAAACTACCCGGACTTTAGCATTAATAGTAGCTACGCACGGACTCTCGTCACCACGTGCGTACGTAGCCCCCACACAATTAGCAACAATTATTTAATTTTAATTACCTATGAGGTAATTTCCCCCTCACAAGGTTAGACAAGAGACTTACCTCGTTTTGCTCCAATTTAATCCACAATTTTGCCTTTTTCACGATTATCCAACACTGTCTGGCTCGAATCTAGCCAAAATAATTCGATACAATCACTAAAAATTATAGTAAATAAATTCTATAAGAAAATACTATATTTTTAATAAAAATCCCGAAATTAATTAAAATTTCGCCCGCGGGGCCCACATCTCGGAATCCGACAAAAGTTATGAAATCTGATAACCCATTCAATTATGAGTCCAACCATACCAGTTTCACTCAAATCTGACTCCGAATCGATACCGAAATCTCAAAATTTTGTTTTTATGAGATTTCTAAACTTTTCCAAATTTAAATCTCAAAACACTAATTAAATTGTGAAAACAATGATATATTTATGTTCATAGACCAAATCCAACTTAGAATCACTTACCCCAATATGTTTTCCTTCAAAATCTACCAAAAGTCGTCTCTGCTCAGCTCAAGTTCGTCAAAAATGGCAAATGGGACGAATGCCCTCTTTTTATAAAACTGCCCAGCAGCCTTTGGAACTGGGCCTCGATCGGGGCTTCGATCACAGGCTCGAGCCTGGACCTCGGTCATGGCCTCGATCAGTGCATCGAGGTTAGGCCTTCGATCATAGCCTCAATCATGGCATCGAGCTTGAGCCCTCGATCAGGGCATCGAGCATGGGTCTCGATCCGAACCCTCGAGCCTTACCTTCGATCATGCCCTCGAGCCTTGCCTTCGATCGAGGCTTTGATACTGAGCCTCGTCCCTAGCTTCGACTCGGGCCTCGATCGTGGGCTCGATATCTGGTCTTCGATCTGGAGCTCGATCACAGCCCAGAATATGTAGCAGAAGAGAAAATTGCAGCAGCTTTTTAAGTCCAACTTTTGATCCGTTAACCATCCGAAACTCACCCGAGGCCCTCGGGACCTCAACCAAATATACCAACAAGTCCTAAAATATCATACGAACTTAGTCGAACCTCTAAATCACATCAAATAATGCTAAAACCATGAATCATACTCCAATTCAAGCTTAATGAAACTAAGAGTTTTTTAACTTCTACATTCGATGTCGGAACCTATCAAATCAACTCCGATTGATCTCAAATTTTACACACAAGTCATAAATTACATAATGGAGCTATGAAAATTTTTGGAACTGGATTCCGACTCCGGTATCAAAAAGTCAACTCCCCGGTCAAACTTTCAGACTTTAAATTCCTATTTTAGCCATTTCAAGCCTAATTTTACTATGGACTTCCAAATAAAATTCCGATCACGCTCCTAAGTCCAAAATCATCATACGGAGCTGTTGGAATCATCAAAATTCTATTCCGGGGTCGTTTTTCTCAAAATGTTGACCGAAGTCAAACTTAGCACTTTAAGGCCAACTTAAGGAACCAAGAGTTCCGGTTTTACCTCAAACACTTCCAAATCCCGAACCAACCATCCCCGCAAGTCATAAATCATTACAAGCACCTACGAAAAGTTTTATTTTAGGGAATGGGGTTCTAAAAGTTAAAATGACCGGTTGGGTCATTACATTCTCCACCTCTTAAACAAACATTCGTCCTCGAACGGGTTTAGAATTATACCTGAAGTGCTGAATAAGTCTGGATATCTGCTCTGCATGTTTTTCTCGGCCTCCCAAGTCACTTCCTCGACTCGTTGGCCCCTCCACTGGACTTTTACTGCAGAAACCCTCTTGGATCTCAACTGGCGAACCTGTTTATCAACAATGGCAATTGGCTCCTCTTCATAACCCAAGCTATTATCTAGTTGAATTGTGCTGAAGTCTAACATATGTGATAGGTCGGCATGATACTTCCGGAGCATAGATACGTGAAAAACCGAATGAACTCCCGATAGGCTGGGAGGTAAGGCAAGCTCATAAGCAACCTCTCCAACTCGTTTCAACACCTCAAATGGGCCTATAAACCTTGGGCTTAACTTGCCCTTCTTCCCGAATCTCATAATTCCCTTCATCGGCAAAACCTTCAAGAGAACTTTTTCATCTACCATAAATGATATATCACGCGCTTTCTGATCCGCGTAACTCTTTTGTCTGGACTGTGCTGTACGAAGTCGCTCCTGAATCAACTTTACCTTTTCCAAGGCATCCCTTACCAAATTAGTACCATATAACTTAGCCTCACCTGGATCAAACCATCCGATAGGTGAACGACATCGCCGACCATATAAAGCCTCAAATGGAGCCATCTCGATGCTGGATTGGTAACTATTATTATAAGCAAACTCGGCCAAAGGCAGGAAACGATCCCACTGACCTCCAAAGTCAATCACACATGCCCTGAGCATATCCTCTAAAATCAGAATTGTCCTCTCTGACTGTCTATCGGTCTGTGGATGAAAGGCTGCGTTGAGCTCTACACGGGTCCCCAACTCACTTTGTACTGCTCTCCAGAAATGTGAAGTAAACTGAGGGCCTCTATCTGATATGATGGAAATTGGCACACCGTGCAATCGAACTATCTCCTGAATATAAATCTGGGCCAACCTCTCTGAAGTATATGTAGTCACAACATGAATAAAATGTGTCGACTTGGTCAACCTGTCAACAATCACCCAAACTGCATCAAACTTCCTCAAGGTCCGCGGCAACCCAACTACAAAATCCATAGTAATTCGTTCCCATTTCCACTCTGGTATGGTCATCTTCTAGAGTAGGCCACCTGGCCTCTGGTGCTCATATTTAACTTGCTGGCAATTTAGACACCGAGCTATATACTCAACTATGTCCTTTTTCATTCGTCGCCACCAATAATGTTGCCTCAAGTCACGATACATCTTAGTAGCACCTGGATAAATAGAATATCGAGAACTGTGTGCCTCTTCCAGGATCTTTTCCCTCAGCCCATCCACATTAGGAACACATAGACGATCCTGGAGTCGCAGAACACCATCTGCTCTAATAGTAACTTCCTTGGTATCACCTTATAGTACCGTTTCACGGAGAACCACCAGGTGTGGGTCATCATACTGGCGAGCCTTGATCTGCTCAAATAGTGAAGATTGGGCCACAACACATGCAAGAACTCGGCTGGGCTCTGAAATATCCAGCCTCACAAGTCTATTAGCCAAGGACTGAATATCTAAGGCTAATGGCCTTTCCTCTGCTGAAATGAAAGCCAAACTACCCATACTCTCTGCCTTTCTGCTCAAGGCATCTGCAACCATATTTAATTTGCCCGGATGATACAAGATAGTAATATCATAATCTTTTAGTAACTCCAGCCATCTGCGCTGTCTCAAATTTAGGTCCCTCTGCCTGGACAAATGCTACAAACTGCGATGATCAGTGTAAACTTCACAAGACACCCCATAAAGATATTGCCTCCAAATCTTAACAGCGTGAACAATCGCAGCTAACTCCAAATCATGTACTGGATAATTCTTTTCGTGGGGCTTCAGCTGACGTGAAGCATATGCAATAACTTGCCCTTCCTGCATCAATACACAACCCAAGCCAACGTGCTAAGCGTCGCAATACACTGTATACATCCCCGAACCGGAAGGCAACACTAACACTGGTGTTGTAGTCAATGATGTTTTGAGCTTCTGAAAGCTCACCTCACAATCATCGGACCATCGGAATGGAGCACGCTTCTAGGTTAATTTGGTCAAAGGTGCTGCAATAGATGAAAAACCTTCCACGAACCGATGATAATAACCTGCCAAACCCAGAAAACTCCTGATCTCCGTCGCCGAAGTGGGACGGTGCCAATTTTGAACTGCCTCTATCTTTTTAGGATCAACTTTAATACCTTCGCCCGATACAATATGTCCCAAAAATGCTACAGACTCTAGCCAAAACTCACATTTAGAGAACTTAGCATATAGCTTTTGTTCTCGCAATGTCTGAAGCACTAATCTCATATGTTGCTCATGTTCCTCCTTACTGCGCGAATAGATTAATATGTCATCAATGAAGACAATGACAAACAAATCAATATATGGCATGAATACCCTGTTCATCAGATCCATAAACGTTGTCGGGGCATTAGTTAAGCCAAAAGACATTACCAGAAACTCATAATGATCATATCTAGTACGGAAAGCAGTCTTCGGAACATCCGAATCCCGAATCTTCAATAGATGGTACCCCGACCTCAAGTCGATCTTAGAGAATACCCTAGCACCCTACAACTGGTCAAATAGATCATCAATACGCGGCAACGGGTACCTGTTCTTAATAGTGACTTTGTTCAATTGGCGATAATCAATACACATCCGCATTGTTCCATCCTTCTTTTTCACAAATAATACTAGTGCACCCTAAGGCGATACACTTGGTCTGACAAACCCTTTGGCTAGTAACTCTTCATGCTGTTCTTTCAATTCTTTCAATTCTTTCGGAGCCATGCGATACGGTGGGATAGATATAGGATGGGTATCTGAAGCCAAGTCAATACATAAATCAATATCACGATCAGGTGGCATACCTGGAAGATCTGACGGGAATACATCGGGGAACTCCCGAACTACAGGCAATAAATCAATAGCCGGAGTCTCTGCAGTAATATCCCGAACGTAGGCTAGATAAGCCAAACAACCCTTCTCAACCATGTGTTGAGCCTTTATAAAAGAAATAACTCGATTAAATGAACTAACATGCAAACCTTTCCACTCCAGCTTAGGCAATGCTGGAATAGCCAAGGTAACAGTTTTGGCATGACAATCTAGAATAGCATGATATGGAGATAGCCAGTCCATGCCCAGAATAATTTCCAAATCGGTCATCTCAAGCAATAGGAGATCTGCTCTAGTTTTATAACCACAGAATGTAATAATACAGGACCGGTAGATCCGGTTCACAACAACAAAATCGCACACAGGAGTGGACACATAAACAAGAGTACTCAAGGACTCACGAGAAACACCCAGGAATGGAGCAAATAGAGATGACACAAATGAATACGTAGATCCTGGATCAAATAATACTGAGGCATCTTTGCCACTAACAGAAATAACACCTGTAATCACAGCATCTGAGGCCTCTGCATCTGGTCTAGCTGAAAAAGCATAGAATCGAGCTGGAGCGCCAACTATCTGGCCTCCGCCTGGCTGACCTCCACCTCTAGGACAACCCCTACCCACCTGTCCTCTACCTCTGGGTGGTCGGACTACTGGTGGAGCAACTGGTCCGGTAAGCATAGGTTGCTGACCCTGCTGTACTGGTCTACCTCAAAGCCTGGGGCAAAACCTCCGCATGTGATTGGGATCCCCGCACTCGTAACAACTCTTCAGTGCGATGGGCTGCTAATTAAGTGTCTGGTCCTGGGGACCTGAATACCCACTGGGAGGACCCTGAATGGCTGGTGGGCGGTAAGAACTCTCTAGGATAACACTGAGATAAGGTTGCACGGGAGCACCTCGAGGAGGTGGTGGTGCTGGATATGGGGGTCTGCTGGACTGTCCCCTTACGAACTGACCTCTGCCCCCCGGAAGGAGCACCTCTGAACTCTCCAGAGTACCTGAACCGCTTATCTCTCATAATCGACTCTCGGTTCCGCTGACGTTCACCCTCAATCCTCCGGGCTATCTCCACAACTCGCTCATAAGAGGTACCCATCTCAACCTCTCGAGTCATAGTAGCCTGAATACCAGTATGTAAACTAGCTACAAACCTTCGCACTCTCTGCGCCTCAGTAGGAAGTATCATTAGTGCATGGTGAGATAATTCAGAAAACTTCGCCTCATAATCAGTCACTGACATCTGACCCTGCTGGAGCTGCTCAAACTAAAACAGCAACTCTTCCCTCTAGGAGGGTGGAATATACCTGTCCAAGAAGATACGGGTGAACATGTCCCAATTCATGGGAGGAGAATCTACTGGTCTGCCAAGAGCATAAGACTGCCACCATCTACGGGCTCTACCCTCTAGCTGAAAAGTAGCGAAATCAACCCCATGGGATTCCAATATCCTCATGTTGTACAGTCTATCCTTGCAACGATCAATGAAATCCTGTGGATCCTCATGTCGCTCACCCCCGAAGACAGGAGGATGTAGTCTAGTCCATCTGTCCAATATTTTCTGAGGATCGGCGGTTACAGCTGGCCTGGGCTCAGTTGTAGCTGCTGTCATTGGCTGGACTCCACCCACAGGTAGTGCACCCTAGGTCTGATATACAGCAGCTGCCTGTCCATGCGCCTGCGTGGTAGGGGTCTGTGCTCCCCCGCCCGCCTGAGATGTGGCTGGGTCTGCCGAAAATAAACCGGCCTGAGTCATATTGTCCATAAATTGCACTATACGACCCATGACATCCTGAAATCCTGGTGCAGATGTGAAGTCCACCGGAGCTGGCTCTGCCACAGGCACCTCTCCCTGCTCCTCAATAATGGGATTCTCTATTGGATCCACTGGCGACAAAATCAGAGTAGTCCTGGGACGTCCTCGTCCTCTACCACGGGTTGGAGCCCTTCCTCGGCCTCTGCCTCGGCCTCTATCAAGTAGGGGAGTAGCTCTTCCCTGGTCTGGAATCTCATTAGAGCGTGTTCTCACCATCTGTGAGAGAATAAGAGAAGGATATTTAGTACTACATCAATTGCACGATAGAATATGAAGAAAGGTAGTTTCCTAACACCATATAGCCTCTCGAAGATAATTACAGACGTCTCCGTACCGATCCGCAAGATTCTATTAGGTCTGCTCATAACTTGTGAGACCTACGTGAACCTAGTGCTCTGATACCATGTTGTCACGACCCAATTTCACCTATAGGTCGTGATGTCGCCCAACACTACAGCTAGGCAAGCCAACTAATAAGTCATACGTACATTGGTTAAACTTTTATTCCAAGAAAATAATAAAATACCAACTTCTACCAATGTATGTGTGTGCCAAGACCCGGTGTCACAAGTGCATGAGCATCTAGTAGATTATACAAAACTCCAAATACTGTCTGAAATGAAATAGACAGAATATAAATATAAGAAGAGACACTGGTAGCTGCAGAACGGCTCAGAAAGGCAGCTCACCACTATGCCTCGGGATGACGTGGGTATGTGATGATAGGTCCTCCACTAGTACCTGTCTCAGATCCTGCACAAAAAGTGCAGCAAGTGTAGTATGAGTACGTAAACAACGTGTACCCAGTAAGTATCAAGCCTAATCTCGAAGTGGTAGAGACGAGATGGCCGACTTTGACACTCACTATGGGTCAATAATAATAACTGAAATATAACTAGAATATTTAAATCAGCATGATTTACAGAATTTATAATAATTTTTTTAATCAGTAGAGATAATAAAATTCCTTCAAATGTAACAATTCTCAATAGATTAATTAAATTCCTTCAATTCAGAAAAATTCCAATTTATCAATTTAAATCTCATTTACATGAGTAACAATTAATTCCATAGACAAACAAGAATAATAATTCATTAAATTCCAAGGATTTTTTAATTTATTAATTAGCTTCTCAAGCTGAAATAAATTATTAAAGTATCGTGTAATTATTATTATTAAGTACGATTTCTGTCGAGGACGTACGGCCCGATCCAGAGTGTCGTGTACACTGCCGAGGGACGTGCGGCGCGATCCATAGATGCATCTATCCTGCCGAGGCGTTCGGCCCGCTCCACAAGAAAGGAGGACATTTTCTTATGTGCTTCCGGAAGGAGAGTATATTTGTTATAAGATAAATTTGGGAGGAGAACAATTTCTTTTAACAATTAATTGAATAAAACAGATAATCAAGCCTGTGAGATTTCCATCTTTTAATATCTTTATCTAACAATTCACAATATATTCATATAGATATTAATTAATATAAATAAATCAAAGAATACAATTTACACAAGTAAGGCATGCTTTGAGTCCTAAACTACCCGGACTTTAGCATTAATAGTAGCTACGCATGGACTCTCGTCACCTCGTGCGTACGTAGCCCCCCCCCCCCCCCCCCCCCCATAATTAGCAACAATTATTTAATTTTAATCACCTATGAGGTAATTTCGGCCTCACAAGATTAGACAAGAGACTTACCTCGTCTTGCTCCAATTTAATCCACAATTTTGCCTTTTCCACGATTATCCAACTTTGTCTGGCTCGAATATAGCCAAAATAATTCGATACAATCACTAAAAATTATAGGAAATAAATTCTATAAGAAAATACTACATTTTTAATAAAAATCCCGAAATTAATTAAACATTTGCCTGCGGGGCCCACATCTCAAAATTCAGCAAAAGTCATGAAATCCGATAACCCATTCAATTACGAGTCCAACCATACCAGTTTCACTCAAATCCGACTTCGAATCGATACCAAAATCTCAAAATTTCGTTTCTATGAGATTTCTAAACTTTTCCAAATTTAAATCTCAAAACACTAATTAAATTATGAAAACAATGATATATTTATGTTCATAGACCAAATCCAACTTAGAATCACTTACCCCAATGTTTTTCCCTTGAAAATCTGCCAAAATTCCTCTCTGCTAAAGCTCAAGTTCGTCAAAAATGGCAAATGGGACGAATGCCCTCTTTTTATAAAACTGCCCAGCAGCCTTCGGAACTGGTCCTCGAACTGGGCCTCGATCGGGGCTTCGATCACAGACTAGAGCCTGGACCTCGGTCATGGCCTCGATCAGTGCATCGAGGCTAGGCCTTCGATCATAGCCTCAATCATGGCATCGAGCTTGAGCCCTCGATCAGGGCATCGAGCATGGATCTCGATTCTAGCCCTCGAGCCTTACCTTCGATCATGCCCTCAAGCCTTGCCTTCGATTGAGGCTTTGATACTGAGCCTCGTCCATGGCTTCGACTCAGGCCTCGATCGTGGGCTCGCTATCTGGTCTTCGATCTGGGGCTCGATCTGGAGCTCGATCACAGCCCAGAATATGCAGCAGAAGAGAAAATTGCAGCAGCTTTTTAAGTCCAACTTTTGATCTGTTAACCATCCGAAACTCACCCGAGGCCCTCGGGACCTCAACCAAATATACCAACAAGTCCTAAAATATCATACAAACTTAGTCGAACCTCTAAATCACATCAAACAATGCTAAAACCATGAATCATACCCCAATTCAAGCTTAATGAAACTAAGAGTTTTTCAACTTCTACATTCGATGTCGGAACCTATCAAATCAACTCCGATTGATCTCAAATTTTACACACAAGTCATAAATTAATAATGGAGCTATGAAAATTTTCGGAACTGGATTCCGACTCTGGTATCAAAAAGTCAACTCCCCGCTCAAACTTTCAAACTTTAAATTCCTATTTTAGCCATTTCAAGCCTAATTTCACTACGGACTTCCAAATAAAATTTCGATCACGCTCCTAAGTCCAAAATCATCATACGGAGCTTTTGGAATCATCAAAATTCTATTCCGGGGTCGTTTTTCTCAAAATGTTGACCGATGTCAAACTTAGCACTTTAAGGCCAACTTAAGGAACCAAGTGTTCCGGTTTCACCTCAAACAATTCCAAATCCCGAACCAACCATCCCCACAAGTCATAAATCATTACAAGCATATTCGAGGAGTTTTATTTTAGGGAACGGGGTTCTAAAAGTTAAAATGACCGGTTGGGTCATTACACAGTTGTAATGACCCAACCGGTCATTTTAACTTTTAGAACCCCGTTCCCTAAAATAAAACTTTTCGTAGGTGCTTGTAATGATTTATGACTTGCGAGGATGATTGGTTTGGGATTTGGAAGTGTTTGGGTTGAAATCAGAACACTTGTTTTCTTAAGTTGGCTTTAAAAGGCCAAGTTTGACTTCGATCAACATTTTGAGAAAATGACATTGGAATTGGGATTTGACGGTTCCAATAGGTTTGTATGATGATTTCGGACTTGGGCGTATGTTCGAATCGGATTTTGGATAATCCGGGAGCGTTTTGGCGCTTAATAGTAAAAATCAACTATTTAAAAGTTTAAAGTTCTTTAAATTTGGTTTGGAATAGGTTTTGGAGTAATCAAAGTCCATTTTGATATCCGAGTCTAAGAATAGCTCTGTATAGTGATTTATGACTTGCACGCAAAATTTGGTGTCATTCCGAGTAGGATAAGTATATTTCGGCGCATTCGGAGTAACTTTGAAGAATTTGAAATTTCTAAGTTGAATCAGTTTGGTTTGAGGTGTGATTCTTAGTTTTGATATTGTTTTATACGTTCCGAGGGTTCGAGCGAGTCCGTTTCATGATTTTTAAACTTGCTGGTATGTTTGGGCGGGGTCCCAAGGGCCCCGAATGTCAATCGGACGAGGCTCGGACCAAGTTGGAAATTGGGAGCCAAAAACTGAAGCTCCCAGCTACTGCCAGAATCGCACCTACGCGTGGGCAGCTGCAGGTGCGATACTCGCAGGTGCGGCAGTAGCTCGCAGAAGCGGACAATTTCCACAGGTGTGAAGGATTGGGCGCAGAAGCAGACGCGCAGGTGCGGTCCTTTGGGCGCAAGTGTGGAGCCAGTCTGAGAGGGGAATCTCACACCTGCGAGGCTCTTTTCCGCAGATGCGGAAATCTCTGTTGGGCAGAATCTTAAAACGGATGAAGTCAGTCCATTTTTAGTCCATTTTTCTTCCATTGTTGGTTGATTTCAGAGCTTTTTAGAGGGGATTTCAACTAGCAACTTGGAGGTAAGTTAATTCTACACACCTTGAGTTAAATACATAGATTATGGGTAGATTATAACTAGTAAATCATAAAAATTAAAGGTTTAGATGAAAAACCTAGATTCTTATAAAAACGAGATTTTAACCACGAAAATGGTTATGAAATTGGATAGAAATTATATATTTGAGTTCTTGAGATTATGGGTAACGTTTTCATCCGAGAATTTCCGGAATCCGGGCATGTGGGTCCGGGGTGAATTTTAGGAATATTTTCATTTTGGGTTGGGTAATTTATTTAATAACCTAAATTCAAATTATTGAACATGTATTAATTATTTTGTATAATATTTGGATAGTTTCGGATTTTTCGGCATCAAATTTAGAATTTAACGCGACATGGTAATCGGAAAGTAGACTTTGAGACAAGGTAAATCTCTTGTCTAATCTTGTGAGGAGAAAATTACCCCATAGGTAATTAAAGTAATAACTGTTACTAATTGTGGGGGCTACGTACGCACGAGCTGACGAGAGTCCGTGCGTTGCTACTATTAATGCTAAAGTCTGGGTAGTTTAGGACTCACAACATGAATTACTTGTGCAAATTGTATTCTTTGTTTAACTAACATTATTTGATATGTATATATATATATGGGGAATTGTTAGGGAATAATATTAAAGATGAAAATCTCATATGCTTAATTTTCTGTTTAAATTAATTAATTGTTAAAAGAAATTGTTCATGCTCTCGAATTGATCTTATAATAAATATACTCTCCTTCCGGAGGTACATAAGAAAATGTCCTCCTTTCTTGTGGAGCGGGCCAAACGCCTCGGCAGAATAGATGCATCTATTGGATCGTGCCGCACGTCCCTCGGCAGTGTACACGACACTCTGAATCGGGTCGTACGACCTCGACAGAAATTATTCTAAATAATAATAATTACACGATACTTTGATAGTTTATTGCAGCTTGCGAAACTAATTGATAAATTGAAAATCTTTGGAATTTAAAGAATTATTATTCCTGTTTGTTAAGGAATTATTGTTATTCTTGTAAATGAGACTAATTTATAAATTGAAAATTTATTGGAATTGAAGGAATTTAATTAATATATTGAGAATTGTTACATTTGAAGGAATTTAGTTATTTCTGTTGGTTAAATAAATTATTATAAATTCTGTGAATCATGTTGATTTAGATATTCTAGTTTTATTTCAATTATTATTATTGACCCATAGTGAGTGTCAAAGTCGGTCATCTCGTCTCTACCACTTCGAGATTAGGCTTGATACGAACTAGGTACACGTTGTTTACGTACTCATACTATACTTGCTGAACTTTTTGTGCAGGACCTGAGGCAAGTACTAGTGGGAGACCTATCGTCTTACACCCACGTTATCCAGGGGTATAGTCGTGAGCTGCCTTTCTGAGTTGTTCTGCAGCTACTAGTGTCTCTCCTTGTATTTTTTATTCTGTCTATTTTTATTCCAGACAGTATTTGAGGTTTTGTATAATCTACTAGATGCTCATACACTTGTTACACCAGGTCTTGGCACACACATTGGTAGAATTTGAAATTGTATTATTTTTTTTGGATTTAAGTTAATCGGTATCCTTTCTAATTTCTTAATATTGCTAGTAAAATAATAAAATTTCTTAGAAAATTATTCTGAAAATAATTGATATATGTTTAATTTTTTTGTTGACTTGCCTAGCTGTAGTGTTGAGCGCCATCACGACCTATAGGTGAAATTGGGTCGTGACACAAGTCTTCTACTAATATGGAGGTGTTGTGTGATAGAATTAGAGATGAAGTTGTTGAGAAATACTATCATGTATGAGTGACTTTGCTTATTATTTTATGGTGGATTATCAATATATAGTAATTTATGGAATAGACTTCTTATTCATACCGAATGATGGTAATAAGTAATTATATTAGATAATATTATATGCTTTGGTATAACTATATAAGTTATATTGATTTAAATCTTTAATATGTATGTTTACTTTATATTTTATATTTTAATTAAATAAAATAAAAAATAATAAAGTCTCTTACGATGAATATTTAAGTTTATTTTTCTCTTTAAAAGACTTTATTGGTAAAAGATATAATATTTGACTTTCATCGTAAAAGAGACTTTAGAAAATTGTGTTTGGCCAAACACAATCGTAAGAGACTTTGTTTACCAAGAATTGGCCAAACACAATTCTTGGCCAAACACAATCGTAAAAGAATTGGCCAAACACCTTGGTACTATCTTTTTGGTAATTTGACAATCAATATAGTACCAAGGTGTTTGGCCAAGAATTGTGTTTGACATTTTTCTAAATAAAATAAAAAATTGTGTTTGGCCAATTTTTCTAAAAAGTGATTTTGGCACTATTCTTTTTGATAATTTGACATTCAAAAGTACTTTTTAAAAAAATTGGTCAAATACAATTTGTTTACCAAATATTGCAAAAAGTACTTCTTAAATAAATTTGCCAAATACAAACTATTTTATTTTTTTCAAAATTACTTTTGAAAAAAGCATTTCTAAACTAATGTACTTTTCAAAATAAGCCGTTCGTAACTTGGCCAAACGAGCTCGTAATATGAATTGTAGTGCCAATCGTAATAACAACGTACCTGAGGGGGAAAAAATAAAAAAATTTAAGATCATTAAGAAGTTCTAATACCTCAATGGCAGACATAAAGAAGACTTATAAAAAATACAATCTTTATCATTAAGTTATGATATTCTCTTTTAGTCTATATTTTCAACGAGTCATGGTCTTGTGGTTAATAATAGGTTAAAGTGAAAGTGTTGAGATACTTTAAGTTCATTTAAGTGCGAGTTTAGATTCAATTAAACTTTAATATTCGATCTCTCCTTACTATTATACTTTAAATAATCGATTTAACTTCATGCTATATGAACATCGTATATATCTTTTTATCAGTTGACAATAGAAAAGCATATTTGACAGAACTAAGGGTCCACCAAACTATGTAAAGAACCAGGTGTTCTATAAATTCCCAGAGAACGCACGCACACAACAATAAGTAATTAACACAATGGAATTTTACGTGGAAAACTTCCAACTCACGGGATTAAAAATCACGACCTATCCTTGTAGGATTTCAACTTCACTACTGAGAAAAATTTAGATTACAACCTATTGTAACCTAGGAATTAACCTCTTAATCTCTCACTAACTTGTAACAACTCTATTACAAGCCACTTTGTAATAACTCTATTACAAAGACTTACAACTTGACTAACTCTAGCCAAGACACAAACACGAAGCTTATGATTGTACAAAAATTTCTTACACAATGCTTCTAACTAAGCTAAGTAGGAATTACAAGTAAAGTGCTTTAATAAAGGTGCAACACAACTAAGGACATGTAACGACTCAATACAGGAAACTGGTCCTTCGTTATGTTGTTCTTTGTACTTGATGCCCTTGAGAATCACTTGCAAGATTGACACAGACTTGAGAGAATACTTGATTGATTCTGAATGTGCAAGTATTTTGTTTTGCCTTTGCTTGGTGTTAATAATTCATTTGTGACATCATTTGAATGATGCAAGCAAGTTAGATAAAGGGCATTCCCCATAAAGTTGATTGTTGCACTATTTTTGCACTGTTGCGTGTGCAGGCAACAACTTTACAGTTGTGAGGAGTTGACTTGTACCGTCACCAAGGGAACTGGTGGCTACTTTGACTCTGAAGAGTTTAACCACGTCCCCGACTTGAGACTTGTTGTTCTTTAAGTACTTGAGGATGTGTTACAGGTTCCTTATCCGGTTCTTATCATTAAGTTTGTTAGATCATCAAAACATAACAGGGATACATATAACCTATCAATTTTCTCCTTTTTGATGATGAAAAACTTATAATTGAAGTTCCCCCTAAGAACCAGAATGGTAGATCAGTTTCCTGTATTCCCCCTGAATCTGTTCCCCCAACTTGTTCCCCCTCAATTATTTCCCCCCCTTTTGGAATTATAAAAACATCAGTAGCAAGCAATAAGCAAAAAGAAGTCTAGCTTGGTTAACTCATACCACATGCGCGCACACAATCATGACTAAAAACAGAGCAAAAGAGCAAGACATACATAGCAAAAAGGATAAAACATCCATTAATTTTTGGAAATTAAGCAGGGAGCAGTTCCATTGTTACTAAACCATCCACAAAATAGAAACAACAAAAGGTGCCAGTCATAAACATCATTAAGACAAAAAAAACAGAGGACGAACACTAGGAACTTGACACTAGAAACAGGACGGCTATTAAGGAGCACTGGAAGGGGGAGCACTGGAGGCAGAGGAAGAGGAAAGGGTTCTAAGAAGGATGTCCATACGAGCATTTGCAGACCCTTGCTCGGTTAGCAACCTTTCCTTCAGGTCCTCAACCTGTTTCTTGAGAGCAGCATTTTCCTTTGTCAGGCGGGCAACCTCTGTGTTTTGGGCACTACTGGAACCAGCTACCTCCTGGGTCTAACTGAGCTGACCTTCAAGAATGGCATTTCGAGCCTTCAACTTCCTTATTTCTTCAGTGGAACTATTTTGAGCGTTGATCAGCTGAGAAATGGTCGAATTGTTGCCAACCCCTTCACTCCTATCAATGCACTCACTCTTCAAGGGTAGTTTTGGAGAAAGATTGCTTGTGAGTTCCTACTTTAGCCTGTCCCAAAGGGACCTTGAAGAATTCAAACACTTTAGTGAGGACAAACCCATAAGTGTCACGACCCAATTCTCCCTCCGTAAGATGTCGTGACGGCACCTAGTTTCTACGACTAGGTAATCCTAACAACAACAACAACAACAACAACAACAACAACAACAACAACAACAACAACAACAACAATAACAACAACAACAACAACAACAACAACAACAACAATCCAGTATAATCCCACTAGTGGGGTCTGAGGAGGGTAGTTTGTACGGAGACCTTACCCCTACCCTAAGGTAGAGAGGCTGTTTCTGATAGACCCTCATCTCCCTCTCTCCAAGAACTCCCCACCTTGCTCTTGGGGTGACTCGAACTCACAACCTCTTGGTTGGAAGTGGAGGGTGCTCACCACTAGAGCAACCCACTAGGTAATCCTAACAAAGATGCGAAAATAACAAAAATGGAAACAAAACTCAACAACTAACTGTAACAGATAACTAAATAACTGATAACAACACTGCTTGGCATTTACAACAACCAACACTCTAATAATACACAGTATTCCCAAGACCCGGAATATCATAAGTCACAATCTACAGGAGGAGAACTAGTATCTCTATACACCAGAATCTAATAAAAGTAGTAAGGAAGGTAAATGACGTAGGAGGGAAATTGAGGGGGACTCCGAGGTCTACAGACTCGGCAGATTCTCTGTACAGCAGCAAGCACTCTCAGCTAGTAGCGGGGCTGATAAGAAGTACCTGGATCTGCACACAACATGTGCAGAAGAGTAGCATGAGTACACCACAACGGTACCCAGTAAGTGCCAAGCCTAACCTCAGTAGAGTAGTAATGAGGTCAGGTCCGGGCCCTACTTGGATATAATAATAAAACATATGCTATAATAAAAATGAAGTAAAACGGAGAAGACAACAATAAGTATTTACAAAGCAATAACAACACCGCACAATGATATAGCAACAGGGGTACTCCCGAGATACCGTCTCGTAGTTCCAAAAGTAAATATACAGGGAGAACTCCTGAGGTACCGCCTCGTAGTCTCAAAAGTAAGTATGCAGGGAGAACTCCCGAGGGACCACCTCGTAGTCTCAAAAGTAAATGTACAGGGAGAACTCCCGATGAACCGCCTCGTCGTCTGAAAAGTATATGTGTAGGGAGAACTCCCGAGGAACCGCCTCGTAGTCTCAAAAGTAAACGTGCAGGGAGAACTTCCGAGGAACCGCCTCGTAGTCTCAAAAGTAAACACACAGCTCAAACCGATAAATACCATAGTTAACAACAAGATTTCTACAGTTATACTGATAAAGAACAAGGAAAGATAGGAAATCAACTAGGCATGCTTCACGGAGTTCAAATAAGCAATTAAATCATGTAGACATGCGATATTAGACTAAACAGGATATCTACACATGTTGGAATCTCTCAATTAATAATGAAAAACAGACTAATACTCATCTAAACGATATAACTCAAATTAAAGGAAAATTAGATTTCTACTCTATAAAATAAATCGGGTTTCACAACAAATAGCCCGTGTACGTACTCGTTACCTCACGTACACGGCGCTCACATATCACAATAGTATCAAATCCTAAGGGGATTTCCCCCACACAAGGTTAGGCAAGCCACTTACCTCGAACCAAGCTCAATCAATCGGTAACAATGCCTTTTCACAAACATCTGACTCTGAATGGCCCAAATCTAGCCAAAATCAAATTCATACCATAAATACAACTATAAGAAATTAATCTAATTAATGAAATCAAAGCTAAAGCAAGAAATTAGAAAATCACCCCAAAACGTCTCCCTAGGCCCACATCTCGGATTCGGGTAAAAGTCACAAAATACGAACACCCATTCACTCACGAGTCTAACCATATAGGAATTACTCGAATCCGACCTCAAATCACCTTCCAAAACTCAAAATTTTAGTCTATGAAGTTTCTACCATTTTCCCCCAAATTTCTAACTCAAATCCCTAATTAGATGATGAAAATAGCAATAGATTCATGAAATATAGTCCAATTCGAGTTAGAACCACTTACCCCAACAATCTCCTTGAATAAATCTCGAACAATCGCCTCACACCGAGCTCTCAAACTCCCAAAATCGAAATGGGTAATCAACCCTCGGATTACTCTTTTCTGCCCAATAAACTCACTTTTGCGAGCCTTCAACCTCACCTGCGGGAAATCCATCGCAGGTGCAAAAATCACTATAGGGGGCTTAGACCGCATCTGCGGCAAGGGGGCCGCACCTGCGTGTGCGCGCCTGCGGAGCACTGTACGCTTCAGCGGTCTTTCACCGCGCATGCAGTTCCTATAACGCATCTGCGGGCATCGCAGATGCGGAAATTCCCTCGCACCTGCGATCCCTGGCCACGCCTAGCCCGCAGATGCGGAAATTCCCTCGCACCTGCGATCCCTGGCCATGCCTCTAATCTCAGCTTTTGCGCTTTGTGCGCCGCACGTGTGATCCCGCACCTGCGCTCTCCCCGCCGTAGATGCAAAAACACCAGATGCCTGGAGACTTCAGCCACATCACCAATCCAACTTTTGATCCGTTAAGTATCCGAAACTCACCCGAGGCCCCTGGGACCTCAATCAAACATACCAACCTATCCTAAAATACCATACAAACATAGTCGAGCCCTCAAACCACATCAGATAATGCTAAACTCATGAATCATCCTCTGATTCAAACTTAAAGAACTTAAAACTTCCAAATCCGACAACTGATGCCGAAACCAACCAAACCGTGTCCGATTGACCCTAAATTTTGCACACAGGTCATATTCAACCCTACAAACCTACTCCAACTTCCGGAATTGGAATCCGGCTCCGATATCAAAAAGTCCACTACCGGTCAAAATCTCCAAAACTTAGACTTTCGCCATTTCAAACCTAAATGAGCTACAGACCTCCAAAACACTATTCGGACACGCCCCTAAGTCCAAAATTACCTAACGGAGCTAACAGAACTAACATAACTCCATTTCGGAGTCGTCTTCACACAGTTCCAACTACGGTCCAAATCCTAAGACTTAAACCTCCATTTAGGGACTAAGTGTCCCAAAACACTACAAAAACCAAAACAAAACCTCCCGGCAAGTCACAATAACATAAATAGATATGGGAGAAGCACTTAATAGGGGATAGGGGTTATCACTTTCAAAACGACCGGCCGGGTCGTTACATCCTTCCCCTTTTAAAACAATCGTTCATCCTCGAACGAGCATAAAGACATACCTGAAGTGGTTAAAACATGAGGATAACGGTTGCGCATACCATGCTCGGTCTGCCAAGTCGCCTCCTAGACCGGCTGACCCCTCCACTGAACCTTTACTGAAGCAATGTACTTTGACCTTAGCTTTCTGACCTGCCTGTCCAAAATAGCCACTGGCTCCTCAACATAAGATAGGTCCTTGTCCAACTGGACTGAGCTGAAATTCAATACATGAGTCGGATCACCGTGATACTTCCGGATCATAGAAACATGGAATACCAGATAAACCCTTGTAAAGCTGGGAGGCAAGGCAATCACATAAGCAACCTCCCCAACACGCCGCAATACCTCAAAAGGACCAATGTACCTCGGACTCAGCTTGCCTTTCTTTCCGAACCTCATAACACCCTTCATAGGCGAAACCCGAAGCCAGACTCTCTCTCCAACCATGAATGCAACATCGCGAACCTTCCGGTATGCATAACTCTTCTATCTGGACTGGGCTATGCGAAGTCGATCCTGAATCACCTTTACCTTATCCAGGGAATCATGAACCAACTCTGTACCAAATAATCTAGCCTCGCCTGGGTAGAACCAACCTACTGGAGACCGACATCGCCTACCATACAGAGCCTCATACGGTGCCATCTGAATGCTCAACCGATAACTCTTGTAGGAAAAATCTGCAAGTGGCAAGAACTGATCCCAAGCACCCCCAAAATCTATTACACAAGCGCGGAGCATATCCTCTAGTATCTGAATAGTGCGCTCAGACTGTCCGTCCGTCTGAGGGTGAAATATTGTGCTCAACTCAACCCGAGTACCTAACTCCTGCTGTACAGCCCTCCAGAACTATGATGTAAATTGCATACCCCGGTTAGAGATGATAGACACCGGTACGCCATGAAGCTTGACGATCTCATGGATGTAAATTCGAGCCAGCTGCTCAGAAGAATAAGTAGTCATCAGAGGAATGAAATGAGTTGACTTGGTTAGCCTATCCACAATCACCCAAACTGCATTAAACCTCCGCTGAGTCTATGGGAGTCCAACAATGAAATCCATAGTGATCCACTCCCATTTCCACTCCGGAATCTCTAACTTCTGAAGCAACCCACCCGGCCGTTGATGCTCATACTTCACTTGCTGGCAATTTAGGCACCGAGTTACAAACTCCACTATGTCTTTCTTCATCCTCCTCCACCAGTAATGTTGCCTCAAGTCCTGATACATCTTCGCGGCACCCGGATAAATGGAGTACCGTGAGCTATGAGCCTCCTGAAGAATCAACTCACGCAAACCATCTACATTAGGCACACATAGTCTGCCCTGCATCCTCAATGCACCATCATCCCCAATATTGACCTTCTTAGCATCACCGTGCTGGACCTTGTCCTTAAGGACAAGCAGATGAGGGTCATCATACTGACGCTCTCTGATATGATCATAAAGAGAAGATCGAGAGACCACACAAGCCAATACGCGACTTGGCTCCGAAATATCCAATCTCACAAACTGGCTGGCTAAGGCCTGAACATTCAACGCCAATGGCCTCTCTGCTGATGGTAGATATGCTAAACTCCCCAAACTCTCTGCCCGTCCATTCAAAGCATCAGCCACCACATTGGCCTTCCCCGGATGGTACAAAATGGTTATATCATAATCCTTAAGCAGCTCTAACCTCCTCCTATGATACAAATTAAGATTCTTCTGCTTGAACAAATGCTGCAAACTCCAGTGATCGGTGTAAATCTCACAAGGGACATCCTACAAGTAGTGCCGCCAAATCTTCAAGGCATGGACAATAGTTGTTAACTCAAGGTCATGGATAGGATAGTTCTTTTCATGTACCTCCAGTTGTCTGGATGCATAGGCAATTACCCTACCGTCCTGCATCAACACCGTACCGAGACCAATCTGTGATGCATCAAAATATACCGTATAAGACCATGAACTTGTAGTCAATACCAATACTGGGGCTGTAGTCAAAGCTGTCTTGAGCTTCTGAAAGCTCTCCTCACACTCCTCTGTCCACCTGAACGGAGTACCCTTCTGTGTCAGCCTGGTCATAGGAGCAACAATAGATGAGAATCCCTCCACAAAATGAAAGTAATACCCCTCCAAACCAAGAAAACTCCAGATCTGCGTAGCTGATGACGGTCTAGGCCAACTCTGCACTACTTCCACCTTCTTCGGATCCACCCAAATCCTATCACTCAATACTACATGGCCCAAGAATGCCACTAAGTCTAGCCAAAACTCACACTTTGAATTTTGCATATAACTTCTTTTCTCTCAAGGTCTGAAGCACAATCCTCAGGTGCTGCTCATGATCCTCCCGAGTCCGGGAGTACACCAAAATGTCATCAATAAACACAAAGATGAAGGAGTCAAGATAAGGCCGGAACACACTGTGCATCAAGTGCATAAAATCTGCTGGGGCATTGGTCAGCCCAAAAGACATCACAAGAAACTCGTAGTGACCATACCGAGTCCTGAAAGCAAGGTTAGGGAAGCCACTTACCTCGAACCAAGCTCAATCAATCGGAAACAATGCCTTTTTCCACAAATATCCGACTCTGAATGGCCCAAATATAGCCAAAATCAAATTCATACCATAAATACAACTATAAGAAATTAATCTAATTAATGAAATCAAAGTTAAAGCAAGAAATTAGAAAATCGCCCCAAAAAGTCTCCCTGGGCCCATGTCTCGGAATCGGGTAAAAGTCACAAAATATAAACACCTATTCACTCACGAGTCTAACCAAACAATAATTACTCGAATCCGACCACAAATCACCTTCCAAAACTCAAAATTTTAGTCTCTGAAATTTCTACCATTTCCTCCCAAATTTCCAACTCAAATCCCTAATTAGATGATGAAAATAGCAATAGATCCATGAAATATATTCCAATCCGAGTTAGAACCACTTACCCCAACATTCTCCTTGAAAGAATCTCGAAATATCGCCTCACGCCGTGCTCTCAAACTCCCAAAATCGAAATGGGTAATCAACCCTCGAATTCCTCTTTTCTACCTAGTAAACTCGCTTCTGTGAGCCTTCAACCGCACCTGCGGGAAATCTATCCCAGGTGCAAAAATCACTAAAGAGGACTGGGATCGCATCTGCGGCAAGGCGGCCGCACCTGCGTGTCGCGCCTGCGGAGCACTGTGTGCTTCTGTGGTCATTCACCGTGCCTGTAGTTCCTATAATGCATCTACGAGCATTGCAGATGCGAAAATTCACTCGCACCTGCGATCCCTGACCATGTCTCCAATCTACGCTTCTGTGCTTTTTGCACCGCACGTGATATCCCGCACTTACGGTCCCCCCCCCTCCCGCACGTGTGAAAATACCATATGCCTGAAGACTTCAGCAATAACACCAATCTAACTTTTGATCCATTAATTACCAGAAACTCACCCGAGGTCCCCGAGACCTGAACCAAAAATACCAACCAATCCTAAAATACCATACGAACATAGTCGAGCCCTCAAACCACATCAAACAACGCTAATCATCCTCTGATTAAAACTTAAAGAACTTGAAACTTTCAAATCCGGCAACCAATGCCGAAACCAACAAAACCACGTCCGATTGACCCCAAATTTTGCACACATTTCATATTCAAACCTACGGACCTACTCCAACTTTTGGAACTGGAATCTGACCCCGATATCAAAAAGTCCACTATCGGTCAAAATCTCCAAAACTTCAACTTTCGCCATTTTAAGTCTAAATGAGCTACAGACCTCCAAAATACTATCTAGACACGCCCCTAAGGCCAAAATCACCTAACTAAGCTAACGAAACCGACAAAACTCCATTCTAGAGTCGTCTTCACGCAGTTCTGACTACGATCCAAATCCTAAGGCTTAAACTTCCATTTAGGGACTAATTGTCCCAAAACACTCCAAAAACCAAAACGAAACCTCCTGGCAAGTCACAATAGCAGAAATAGATATGGGAGAAGCAGTTAATAAGGGATCGGGGCAATAACTCACAAAACAACCGGTCGGGTGGTTAGGGTAAGGCAACCCGTGATTACCTTCCTTGAACTCTGCTACTTTCTTCATGTGCTCTATCATAGGACCAAGGCTGCTCGTGATGTAATAGAGCGTCTTTCAGTATGTAGGAGTAGAACTTTATTCACCATTTCAAATAGCAGTTGCTATACTAGAATAAGGACCTTCTTGTGTACCCATTCCCCTTGCTGCACTGCCTTATCCTTCACAATGGCATTTCTAAAATTAGTAGAGCATACGCCCTTAATAGAGAACATCCCCTCAGTGGGCACGCCCAAAATATCTCCTAGTATAGTAGTGTCCATCACAAAATCAACACTGTTCATTTTCAAACAAATGTTATCATCCTCAACGGTGAAGAAGTCATCATAGAAACTACGCACTTCTGCCTCACATACCTTGGGATTGTCAGTTGTGAACAAATGTGTTCACTATTGGAATTCATAGATCTCCACCAATTGGCACATTCCTGACATATCCAGAATATCAGGGGCAAATGTACGGCCCCACAGTACTTTTTGGATTCTCAGTCTTTCCCTTCCAGTATCCTGGGTTGCACCAACCTTGGCCTTCTTGGAGGAACCAGGTTCTTCACTTGCACTAGCCTTCCTTTTCACTGATTGTCTTGCACTTTTTCTTTTCTTAGCAGATTTCTCAGACACATGTTCAACCAACTCTTCATTCACTTTCTTCCCAGACTCCTCAACCACTCTCTCACCATATTTCTCAGCTATTCTCTCACAAGATTTTTCACTCACAGATGACTCCCTTTTGGACTTTGGAACAGTAAGTTTCTTTGAGGGCTTACGAACCAAGGAACCAGGTTCCTCTTCTACCTTATCATCAACATCAACAACTAGTGCAGGAGGCACTACCTTCTCATTTACAACCTTTCCATCTTTCACCAATTTCCTCTTCTTCTTTTCCTTTTTGTTTTTCCTTAAAACTGACTCAAGTTCTTCCTTCTTCTGCAACCTAGTGATAGATCTCTTAGAAGTTTACTCTTGAGGAGTTTCCTGACTACTCCTAGCCCTGATGAAGCTCGGAAGAGCCACATTGTCATAGTCATCTTCACTTCCTTCGTTTTTCTCCTGAGACAAAGATCTCATCTCGGGAAGAACAATGGCCAATGGCTCAGCATAGAAATGAGGAGAGGGAGGGGGATCAGTACTGACCTGGGTTATTTAAAGGAACAGGGAGTTTCATTCCAAGTAGGAGCATAGTGCTCCTCTTGTGTAGAGGGATCAGGTCCCTCAGGAAGTTCCCTAGTAATACTGTCTGGTGCCAGATTTTTGACAGGGACCAGTTCCCTTCCCTCCACCAGTAGACTATCACCTTCCCCCATAGACCCATTTGTTTCAGAATTGTCTTCGTACTCACCAACTACACAGCCCTCAACAACAATTGACAGCATATTCTCTATGGCCTCTTGTTCTTGCAAACCCAAAATAAACTCAGAAGACATAAGAAGAGCATTACCTGTAGACTCAGCGACATTCAAATCAAGACCTGGGGTAGTCTTTGCCGATTCATCACTTTTACAACCCACTCCTTGCATCTTAAAACATTCTTCCACTGGTCGACTAGAAATTTCCCGATTGTCTTTTTCGGCCACTATATCTATTTCTACCATTTTTTCCTGACGAGACAGAAGGAGAGGTTGTTGCTGCAAATTTTTTGGGGGTCGAGGTTTTGCGACTCCTATGAGAGTCAGTACTCGACTGAGTTCGAGAGGAACTAGTAGGTAGTTGTGACTCTAGCTTAAGGTTTGGACTAGATGGTATAGAGATTGTAGGTACTAGCATTGGGGTTTCAATAGGGTGATGACACAGTGGGGACAATGCTTGGAATAGTCTGAGTCTGCAGATTTTCAGACATGGTGGAGGATAGTGAGAGTTTGATGGAAGAAGAGAGTGTTTGGTTTGTTGGAAAAAGGAAATTTTTGGCTTTGATGTGAACAGTTATGATAGTGACCATGAGAGAGGTTGTTTAAGAGGGGAGAAGTACCAGTTAGGAACGGGTATCAAGTTGGGTAGACAGGTCATTTCATAACGGATAGGACACTTGAGTTCTAAAAAGAGAGAGGAGGGAAGGATTGACATTTAATGATGTGGCACTATTTCAGTCATTAAAAAGATGTGGATGGGAGTACATAGAAACTACTAACCTGTGTCAAAGGAACCAGGTTCCCTAACAGATTTTGTAAATGTGAACTTCATCCTTTTGACTGAAATGCGATATTATTGGCTACTTATTTGCTCTGTAATCGTCATGAGTGCCTACCTGCAATGGTATGGAGATGAATTAGAATTTGCCAGAAAACACTTTTTAGTTATTTTACCTGTACATTTCTTTCATAGCCAATCATCGAGGGACCAGGTCCCTAGATAGATTTCATCAACCCTAGTGCTAAGCGATTCTTTTCAAAGTGCTCTCTACTCAGTGCGTTGGTGAAGATATCTGCAATTTGATATTCTATGCTACAAAACTTCATGCAGATAAGCCCTTTCTCAATATTGTCTCTAAGGAAGTGATGTCGCACATCAATATGCTTTGTTCTCTTATGTTGAACTAGATTTTTTGCCATGTTGAGAGTACTAGTGTTGTCGTATAGTAAGGGCTCACAATTAGAAAACACACCGAAATCTTCTACCTGCTGCTCCACAACAGTTGAGCACAGCAAGAGGCAGCTTCCATATACTCAGCTTCAACAGTTGAAAGGGCCATTGAGTTTTGTTTTCTTGTACCCCATGAGATTAGACACGAACCCAAAAAATGTGTCATACCAGAAGTGCTTTTCGTATCCACTAGATAACCAGCATAATCAGCATCAACATACCATATTAAGTCAAAGTTATCTCCTGAGTGATAGTAGAGAACCAGGTCCTGCGTTCCTTTGAGATACCTTAGAATTCTCTTTGCAGCCTTCAGATGAGACTCCTTTGATTGGATTGAAACATGGCACAGAGTCCTACACTGAATCTGGTTTACTTGCTGTGAGATACAGAAGTGACCTAATAATGCCTCTATACATAGTCTCGTTTACAAGAGAACCAGGTTCATCCATATCCAGGCTAGTGGCAGTGGAAATAGGTGTATCAAAGATCTTTGCACTCTCCATCTCAAATCTCTTCAGAAGCTTTTTGATGTACTTTTGCCGACTTATCATTGTGCCCCTAGGAGTTTGATTGACTTGTAGACCCAAGAAGAAATTCAATTCCCCCATCATGCTCATTTCAAACTCACTTCCCATGAGGGTTGCAAATTCCTCACACAAAGAGTCATTTGTTGCTCCGAAGATAATGTCATCAACATAGACTTGCACTATGAGCAGGTTCTTCCCCTGTTTATTCAGAAATTTAGTGTTGTCAATTTTCCCTCTTGTAAAGCTATTTTCTAGAAGAAACTTGGACAGCCTTTCATATCATGCACGAGGAGCCTACTTCAGTCCATATAATCCCTTGTCAAGTTTAAACACATGCTCAGGATGCTCATGGCACTTGAAACCAGGTGGTTGCTTGACAAAAACTTCTTCTTTCAGAAAGCCATTCAAAAATTCACTTTTGACATCCATTTGAAATAATTTGAATTCCATATGAGATGCAAAGGCAATAAGGATTATGATGGCCTCCAATCGAGAAACTGGAGCAAAAGTTTCATCAAAGTCAGTTCCTTCTTCTTGATTGTACCCTTGAACTACTAACCTTGCCTTATTTCTTGTGGTGTTTCCAAACTCATCAAGTTTGTTTCTAAATACCCACCTTGTTCCTATGACAATTCTGTCAGCAGGTCGAGGAACCAGGTGACATACACTGTTCCTCTCAAATTGATGAAGCTCATCTTGCATAGTCGTAATCCAGTCAGCATCTTTAAATGTTTCTTTGATATTTTTGGGCTCAATTTGAGAGAGAAATTCAGAGAAGACAAGTGAGTTTCTAGACTTTGATCTAGTTTGAATTCCTGAGTCAAGGGGGTGATCACATTTTGAAGAGGGTGTGAGCTTTTGTGATTCCAGTTGGACAACTGAATCTCATTATGAGAGATTCCAGATTCTTCTGCATATGATCCATGTGTCATGTTCCTCACCTCAGCAGCTGGAGTTCCATTTACAACATCCACAACTCTATTTTCTGCTTCAGGTATTGTGATTAAGGGACCAAGTTCCTCTATGTCAGCTGGAGATTCAGTTGTACCGTTGTCATTTGATTCCTTGACCTGACTCATCATATCGGCCTTTCCATTTTCCATGTCAATAACTTCACCAGGGACATTTGATAACTCTCCATCTTGATCAACCTTATCATGTGAATCTTTTCCAAGAGGGTGTTGTGCTTCGTCAAGGATCACATGTATACTTTCCTCAACACATTGAGTTCTTTTGTTGTATACCTTGTAGGCTTTGCTTTGTGATGAGTATCCAAGAAATATTCCTTTATCACTCTTGGAATCAAACTTTCCCAGAGCTTCCTTACCATTGTTGAGGACAAAGCATTTGTAACCAAATGTCCTCAAGTGTGTTAGCTTAGGTTTTCTCCCATTCAGCAGTTCATACGGGGCTTTATTTAGGAGGGACCTGATCATGCACATGTTCACTAAGTAGCATGCAGTGTTGACTGCCTCTGCCCAAAAACCTTTTTCAACACCACTATCAATCAGCATTGTCCTAGCCATGTCTTCAAGAGTTCTATTTTTCCTCTCCACGTCACCATTTTGTTGAGGTGTTCTTGGAGATGAAAAATTGTGACTTAAACCATTTTCAGCACAGAACTCGTCAAACTTTGCATTTTTGAATTTTGTAGCATGATCAAATCTTATACTCAGAACATTATGGCTCATCTTTACTTGGATCTTTTTGATAAAGGCAGCAAACACTGAAAAGGTCTCATCTTTGGTTCTGAGGAACAAGATCCATATGAACCTGGAGTAGTCATCCACAATGACGAAAATGTACTTCTTTCCTCCTCTACTTGGCACTCTCAGATATCCACATAGATCCATCCTTTTGGGGTTTGAAGGAGGGCCTGATCTGCTTTCCTTTTGTACATGCATCACACACCTTATGATCTTTGAAGCTTGGCTTAGGCAATCCACGAACCAGGTCCTTCCTGACCAACTTGTTCAGTAGTGTAAAACTTGCATGGCCCAACATTTTGTGTCATGGTTCAACATCATAATCCACAACACTTACACACGTGAGATCCCCATTATGCAGTGACACAAAATCAGCGACATAGATGTTCTTGTATCTTTTTGCCATCGGGATCACATCACCAGTCACAAGATTTGTGACTGTGCAGATTTTTGACACAAATTCCACCGTGTTGCCTTTGTCACAGATCTGAGAGACACTCAGCAAGCTGTACTTTAGGCCGTTCACATAATACATATTTTCGATTGAGTGAGTGAGAGACTTTCCAATTCTTCCTACTCCAAGAATGTATCCTTTTTTTCCATTTCCAAAGAATACACTCCCTCCTTGCAGGGCTTTGAGTGAAAGGAAATCATTAGTGCTTCCAGTCATATGCTTCGAGCAGCCACTATCCATGTACTATCTTTGGTTGCTTCCTTTCACTGCTCCCTGCACAAGAGAATCAAGGATTAAACTTAAGAAACCAAACAAGTTTGGGTCCCTCGTAATGAGGAAATGGCTGAATCAAAGTTCTTTTTGTCCAAGCAAGCAATATACATTTGTTATATGAGGGAGCATGTTTTTTTGCAATAGTTACTTTTTCAGCAAAAACTTTATTTTTCTACTGGGACTAGAATCTGACTTTACATGTTACCACGGTGAGTATAGAGCCAGTTATCAGGAATAGTAATGTACTTGCTATGTGGGTTGTAAGGGGTTTTTTCTTTTTGGAACCTGATTCCCTGCATGTTCCCCCCAATGTTCGTATACATAGCAGTGATTGCATCAAAGGACCAGGTCCACTTAAGAGATTTTTCTAGGTCACTCTTCATTCTGGCTAGATCTTTCTGAAGTTGACTATTTTTCTCAAGCTCAGCACACAGACTAAATTTCACTGATTTTAGCTCATTTTCAAGCCTAAGGTGTGCCTCACTTTCAACTTCCTTTTCCTTTTGAGTGTTCATAGACCTATTTTCCCTTCTTAGTTCCTCAATTGTTTCCTTTAGGTCTACAACTACTACCAATAGGTCATCTCTCTCATGCTCTATGTTTGCAATTCTCTCAGCCAAAATATATGTTTCCCTTTTTAAACTCTCAATGGTCTCTCTTAGATCAACCACAACCACCACTAGATCATCTCTCTCGTATTCTATTTCTACTAGTTCTGTGGTTATCACATTTTTATCATTAATGAGACTGTGTTAAGCATCAATTAAAGCATTAGCTAAAGATATAAGCTTCTTTGAGAATAGGATTTCAGATTTCTTTGAACATCCAAAAAGTTTACCTCATCTTCATCGTCAGCTTCCTCATCCTCATCTTATTTAGCCATTAGAGAAAATATGGAATCATATTCAGCTGCTTCACTTTCTACTGCCATCATGGAACTGTCATCTTGATCATCATCATCTCCAGATTTACTGGAGAAGTCTCCCCATGCAGCAAGAGCTTGTTTCACAACATTGTCAGCGACATCTTTTCTCTTGACCTTTTTGTCAGGAACCTGATTCATTTTTACTACTTTGTCTGTGTTGTGTTTGTACTGATCTTGCTTAAGGAGGAGGCAATTCTTGATGAAATGTCCTAGTTTTCCACACTTATGGCATAGGTCATATCATCTTGGCTTGCTAGAGCTGCCCCTTTTTGGAATACCTCTATTTCTGTGAACCATTTTCTGAAATCTCTTTGTCAGGTAAGCCATGTCGGCATCCTCACCACTTGAGTCATTTTTGTTTGTCTTGAGGACCAGGTTCTTCTCCCCTTTGGGCTTTATTCTCTCATTGTCCTTCTTCTTCTTCATTTCATAAGTTTTCATATTACCAATGAGTTCATCAATGGTCAGCTTCTGCAAATCCTTTGCCTCTATGATGACATTTACCTTGCTTTCCCGGGAATCAGGTAATACACTAAATATTTTCCTGACAAGTTTGTTCCTGGGAATGATTTCTCCCAGTGAGTGAAGCTTATTGATGATAGAGATGAAGCGAGTGTGCATGTCCTAAATGGATTCGCCGTCCTTCATTCTAAAGAGCTCATACTCAGTTGTCAACGTGTCGATCTTTGACTGCTTGACTTGAGTTGTTCCTTCGTATGCTATTTGAAGAGCTTCCCAGATCTCCTTAGCACTCTGACAAGCTGAGATGCGGTTGTATTCATCTGGTCCAATCCCACAGACAAAAGCCTTTCTCAATAGCCTTTCTGTCAGCATCGTTGTACTCTTTTCTCATTTTTTGGGGACTGTAGTTGTTCCCTCATCAACAGTTTTCTTGGGAACAAAAGGTTTGTCACAGATTACATCCCACAACTCTGAGTCCTTAGCCATGATGAAATCATGCATTCTTGTTTTGCACCAACCATAGTATTAGCCATTGAATCTAGGTGATTTGTACGTTGATTGTCCTTCCTCGAAGTTTGGTGGAGCAGCTATGATGAAAATCCTTTCTAGTTTTTAACCTTTTAGAAAGAACCCGCTCTGATACCAATTGATAGAACTAAGGGTCCACCAAACTATATAGAGAACCATGCGCTCTATAAGTTCCCAGAGAACGCACGTACACATCAGTAAGTAAATGACACAATGGAATTTTACGTGAAAAACTCTCAGCTCACGGGATTAAAAACCACGACCTACCCTTGTAGGATTTCAACTTCACTACTGGGCAAAGTTTAGATTACAACCTATTGTAACCTAGTAATTAACCTCTTAATCCCTCACTAACTTGTAACAACTCTATTACAAGCCACTTTATAATAACTCTATTACAAAGACTTACAACTCGACTAACTCTAGCCAAGACACAAACACAAGGCTTATGAGATTTCCTACACAATGCTTCTAACTAAGCTAAGTCAGAATTACAAGTAAAGTACTTTAACAAAGGTGCAACACAACTAAGGACATGTAATGACTCAATACATGAAAATGGTCTTTCGTTATGTTGTTCTTTGTTCTTAATTCCCTTGAGAATCACTTGCAAGATTGACACAGACTTGAGAGAATACTTGATCGATTCTGAATGTGCAAGTGTTTTGTTTTGCATTTTCTTGGTTTTAATAATTCATTTATGACATCACTTGAATGATGCAAGCAAGTTAGGTAAAGGGAATTATCCATAAAGTTGACTGCTGCACTGTTTTTGCATTGTTGCGTGTGCAGGCAGTAACTTTACAGTTGTGAGGAGTTGACTTGTACCGTCACCAAGGAAACTGGTGGCCATTTGTTCCCTCTGTTGTTCCTTTGACTCTAAAGAGTTGAACTACGCCACCGACTTAAGACTTGTTGTTCTGTAAGTACTTAAGGATGTGTAACAGTTTAATTATCTGGTTCTTGTTATTAAGTTTGTGAGATCATCAAAACATAGCAGGGATACATATAACCTATCAATATTTATGTCAAGAAAGTTGAATTAATTTGTGAAGATTTGCGATCAAGAACAAAAAATTAATACCAGTTCAATATTCATCACTTGATCACAAAACAAATTAAATATTTTTGTTAGGAACAACTTATATTAATATGTTAAAAATGATTAGAAGCCAAATTTGTTGGTTTCAAATTTTGGGGGATGATATTGACTAAACTATAGGGAAAAAAGGAAAAGATCCTCCCGTTTTAAATAGTTCATGGACAAAATTGGGCATTTCCCATTTGAGTTGGAGCAACCGTTAGAGCCTATTTGGAAAGCCACCCTATAATTGAATTTGGGTGTAAGTGGATGTAATTACACAGTTGTAACATATTTGTCTGATCAAGTAATTATTTGGTCAATATGTAATTAGATGTAATTGAGGGGGTGTAATTATACTCTGCAACTCTTAAGGGGAGCTGAGAATTGCATGTAATTTTAAGGTTATTTTTGTGATGATCTGATAGGTCAATTTGAGTTTTAGCCTTCATTTCTGTGTTCTGAGACCTCGAATAGCTCTGTTTAGCTTTTCTCAATTTACGTGCACAGTCCGTCTCTTTTTCTAGAAATGTTTTATGTGAATACTTGAAGAAAAATGTGAATTTTAACCTTAAAAATGATTTGAGTTGACTGCGGTTAATATTTTATGTAAACGGACCCGGATCAGTGTATAGATGGCCTCAGTGGGTCCGTATCATAATTTGGGACTTGTGCATATGTCCGAAATCAAATTTGGAAGTCGCAAACTTGATTTAGAGTGATTAGTTGAAAACTAGTAATTTGAATGTTTAAAGAATTTCTAAGTTTGACCGTAGATTGACTTTGTTGCTATCGGGTTTTGTTTTTGATTCTGGAACTTGGTATAGGTTCATTTAGCTATTTATGACTTGTCTACAAAATTTGGTGTACAACGGAGTTGATTTGACGTGATTCGGATGCCCGATTGTAAATTTGCATGTTCTTGAGTTTCTTTGAAAATATCATTCATTTTGATGTCTGAATTGTATTTCTAGGTATTATCTAAGTGTTTTCATCATGCGAGCAAGATCGTATGATGTTATTACACTTGTGTGCATGTTTGATTCGGAGCTCGAGGGGCTCAGGTGAGTTTCAGTTAGGCTATGTTGTGATTTTTGGACTTAGGCAATTGTTGGTTTCATGGATTCTGGTGCTTTGATCTTCGCGATCGCGAAGCCACTCCCACGATCACGAAGAGTAACCTGGGCTAGGGTGGGATTCCTATATGTGAATGCGAGGTTGAGGTCGTGGACGCGGACATGAAGCAGTGGTGGGATCAACTGTGTGTTCTACGTAAATGTGATCGAAGGGTCACGAACACGAAGGCCAGGGGCAGAACCATCGCGAACGCGTAAGGCATATTGCGAAGGCCACTTGGTCCGCTGCACTTCGCGATCACGTCAGGCCCTTCGCGAACGCGAAGAAGGCCTGACCCCCAGTGACTTAAATGTTCCAAAGGAGGGATTTTCTTCATCTTTCAGCATCTTCACATTAGAGCACGGCCTAAAGGAGATTTTGAAGAAGAATTTCATCCACACTTCATAGGTTGGTATATTTTAATTCGTTTTCTTCCATTTCCATCAACACCTATTGATTTCTAACCTTAATTTATGCTCTTTCATGGTAAAATATTAGGGATTTGGGTAGAATTGGGGTTTTTTTTAATAAAATTGAGGTCGAATTTTGAAACTAATCACATAATCGGGCTTCGGGGTATATGGGTAATCGGGTTTTGGTCCGAATCTTGAGTTTTGACCAAGTGGGCCCGAGGTTGACTTTTGTTGACTTTTTTGGAAAAAGTGTAAAGATCTTTGCTTTATCTATTGTAATTGATTTTTCTAGCATTGTTTGATAATATTAAGTCGATTTTGGTTAGATTTGATTGGTTTGGAGGTGGATTTTAGAGGAAAGGCTCCAGTTGAGCTTTGATTTAATTGCGGAGCGAGATAAGTATTGGGTCTAACCTTGATTTGAGGGAATTAGGAATCCTTGAACTATATATTACGTGAATTACGTGTGTAACAGCATATATGCGAGGTGACGAGTGTATATACTCCGTTAAAATAATTGTTTATGTGCTTTCTCGTATTTCATGAATTATCTTATTTCATGTCTTAAATGTTACATGCTTTAATTGCCTTCAATGCCGTAATTTGTTACTTGTCATTAATTATTCTTGTATCAAAATGTTCATCCCTTCCCTGACTCCGAGATTAATTACTACTTGTTTTAATTGTTTTACATGTGCTCCTTAATTGCTACGTACTTGACTTGTCTTGTTGCTATTGTATTATTTGTAGCATTCCTTTGATTTGTAAATGGTTCCTTTATTGCTTTGCTCTCATATTCTTTAATCGTAGAGATTCTTGTGAATTGAGATGTTGGATTGATTACATTTAGTGAATTTGTTTATGGATCGGGTTGCACGCCGCAACGGTTGTGATATGGCGGAATAAGGGAGGATTTTGATATTGATATGGTGGGATCGAGTAGCGCGCCACAATGGGTGTGTACGTAATACTTGATATTAATAAATTATGACATGGTGAAATAAGGGAGGATTATGATATTGATTATGATTATATGATGGGATCGGGTTGCGTGTCGCAACAGATTTTATATGTGATTTTGATAGTGATATGGTGAAATAAGGGAGGATTGTGTGTGTATGGTGGGATCGGGTTGTGTGCTGCAACGGTTTGTGTGTGTTGTATTCATTGTTGTTATTGTGTTGGTTTCCAGTGTTGTTACATGAAATTATGAGATCGGTTACTTCGGGTTCTCTAATAACAAGAATTGAGTTCTTTTTCATAAGTTAACTGCCTTACTTTTCATGTGTTCCTTTCCTATTATTGTAAGTGACCCGCCTTAGCCTCGTCACTACTTGTCGAGGTTAGGCTCGGCACTTACAGAGTACATGGGGTCGGTTGTACTCATACTACACTCTGCACTTCTTGTGCAGATTTTGGAGTCGGGCCTATCGGCGGTCAGTAGATTGCTCGGATCCAGTGCTTGACGGAGACTTGAGGTACAACTGCACAACGTTCGCAGTCTTGAAGTCCCCTTCTACATTACCTTAGTTGTTTATTTTGATTTAGACAATTATGCTTTCATTCAGACTATTATTTGTAGCATTCAAGTCGCTCGTGTACTTGTGACACCAGTTCTAGGATTGTATCTGGATATCGCCGTTATTTTAGTTTATTCACTATATTTTAATTTATTCAGCTTATTGGTTTTCATTTAATTTGAATTGTAGAAAAAATGGCTAATAACTATATCTAACATTGGCTTGCCTATCAAGTGAAATGTTATGCGCCATCACAGTTTCTTTTTTTATTTTTTATTTTAACTTTTTATTCTTTTGTTTCAAATATTATTATTTTTTTTATTTTTTATTTCTCATTTACAAACAGTTACTTCACATGTTTCTACATAATTTATCATATTTTGTTTCTTTCTTAGTTATGTTATTATTTTTTTTATTATACTTATGTCACTACCCCAAATTCCCTCCGTGGGAGGTCGTGATGGCACCTAGTCTCTAAGATTAGGTAAGCCTATCAATGCGGAATAATAATAAATATCTGAAATACATAAACTGCAATTGAAATAATTACAACTCCCAAAATCCGGTAGAAATAAGTCACAAGTTTCTAAGAATTTATTCTCTATATCTTTATACATCAGAGTCTAAAACAAATAAGGAAGACAACACGGTAAGATAGAAGGGGATTTCGGAGTGTGCGGACGCTGGCAGATATACCTCGAAGTCTCCTCGTACAGCTAGTTTACTGATGCCTGATCTGATAAGATGTACCTGGATCTGCACAAGAAAGATGTGCAGAAGCGTAATATGAGTACACCGCAGCGGTACCCAGTAAGTGTCGAGCCTAAATATTTTTCCACAATAAATCAATAATATTTTTCCACAATAAAGAGCTCACGGCTCCATCACAATGAGTACGAAAATCTCACCAAAAATATTCGGGAATAAATAACTCAACAAAATAATATTTCAAAATTTTAATACGTTGCTTCAATACCAAATTTAAAATGTCAAATAATTCATATTAATAATATTTAATTTAAGAAAATCAACTTTCAAATAATACACAGAATAAAAGAAATCAAGTTTCAATTAAACAGGTAAAACAATTAGCAGGAAAAGGTCAAGCAAATTTAAAGTATAAACATTTAAATCAATGATGAAGAATATAACAAGGTAAAATTATTTAATTGATATGCAACAACGATCTACACAATTTAAAGAGATAACATTTCACATTTAGCTCGTGTACACACTCGTCACCTCGTGTACACGACTTTTAACACATTTTAATTTATCACTTCAATACCAATCCTAGAAAAAAAAAATTTCACACAAGGTTAGATAAGTCACTTACCTCGACTTGCTCTAATTTAATCACGTAGTATGCCTTTTTCTCGATTTTCCGACTCCGATCGACTCGTATCTAATCATAATTAATTCGATACAGTCAACAAAAATTATAGAATCAATTCCATAAGAAATTACTATATTTTTCAATAAAAGCTGAAATTAACTCAAAAATTGCCCGTGGGGCCCACGTCTCGGATTCTGAAAATTTTTGAAGATAATCATTACTCATAACCTTATGAACTCAAATATATGATTTGTGTCCAATCCCATGCTCAAATTCGTGGTAAAATCCAAAAATACCAAATTCTAGGTTTTTTACCAAAATCCCACAATTTCTACTAATTTTCATATCTAAATCCATATATAAACCATGTATTTAACTTGCAATAAGTGGGAATTAACTTACTTCCAAGTTTCTACATGAATTCTCCTCTCAAGAAGCTCCAAAGATCGTCCAAGAATGAAGAAATGAGCAAAAATGCTCAAATCCCCGCTTTAAACACTCACTGCCCAGCGATCATCGCGCCCGCGGTAAAATCCTTCACGCCCGTGGCTTCACACCCGCGGAAAAATCCTTCGCGCCTGCGGTGGATTTTTTGCACCTGCGGCTTCGCACCAGCGGCAAAATCCTTCGCGCCTGCGATGGATTTTTCGCACTTGCGGCCCTTTTTCCGCAGGTGCGATCACACCAGGGGCCCTTGGGACCTTAACCAATTATTTCAACACGTCTCAAAACACATTACGAACTTAGTCGAGCCTTCAAATCACATCAAACAATACTAAAAACATGAATTACACATAGATTCAAGCCTAATGAACTTTGAAATTTTCCATTTCTAAAAACGACGCCGGAACCTATCAAATCAAGTCCAATTGACCTCAAATTTTGCACGCAAGTCATAAATGACATAACAGAGCTATAAAAATTTTTGGAACTGGATTCTGACTCCGGTATCAAAAAGTCAACTCCCCGGTCAAACTTTCAAACTTAAGTTCCTATTTTAGCCATTTCAAGCCTAATTTAACTACGGACTTCCAAATAAAATTCTGAACACGCTCCTAAGTCCAAAATCACCATACGAAACTGTTGGAATCATCAAAATTCTATTCCGGGGTCGTTTTCTCAAAATGTTCACCGAAGTCAAACTTAGCATTTTAAGGCCAACTTAAGGAACCAAGAGTTCCGATTTCAACCCGAACATTTCCAAATCCCGAACCAACCACCCCCGCAAGTCATAAATTTATAAAAGCACATACGGGGAGTTTTTTTTAGGAAAACGGGATTCTAAAAGTCAAAATAACCGGTTGGGTCATTACAACTTAGCTGTGTTATTACTCTAATTTTATAAATAAATATACCTCGTAATCTTATAAACAATAAGTCATCCACAAACATGACTTATAATGAATAATGTCATTAAAGTTGAACTTTGTTATTCGATGAGGTTTGCATATGCAAACTTAACTATATTAAAATGACATATTACTTTTTAATAGTTAAAAAGTATTCTCATTTTTCAACCTTTATATTTTTTATTCCATGTACTTGCTCATTTTTTTTTCTTCATTTATCATAATTGTGCTATTATTTTAGTTTTGAAACTACACCTCATAATATTAGAAATAATGAGTCATTAATAAACTAGAAAGATAATGAGCGATATCATTAAAGTAGAATCTCATTGTTGAATGAGGTTATAGACTTATGTTTTTCTTTTCTTTTGAATTATATTTACTTCAATTATGTTAAAACTTATTTTATCTTATGTTACAATTTTACATAAGAGTATTATGTTAATTTTTTTGGATTTGAAATTTATGTTATATTTTCGATTCCATTTATTTTCTTTAGTAGTATTGACTTATTAATTCAGATTGCATGTTGTTGATACTTAGTTTTGTCCTCATATTTTTCAAATAAGTATATATACTTTCAAAATGCATTTTGAATCATTACTTAATTTACAAGAGCTATACAAGTATTTTCTATAATTTTTCATAATTTTTTGAGCTATAAAAATTGATTTATATGCATTTAAATTACTTGATTATTTATTAATTATCTCTTTATATTATTTTGAGATGACTTAATCATCTAAATTTATTATTTGTATCCACATATAGGTTTCATAATATTTTACCTCATTTTTACATAATCATATTAGTATGTTTTGGCTATTTACATAATTTTGCAATAATAGCCTATGTGCTAGGCATAATTACATTTCTTTACATTATTTTTTGCCAAATAACGTTTTTTTATAGTTTTTTAATGTTAAGTTATTATTTTCAGTCACTTTGTTGCACAAGTGATCTATTAAATAGTATTATAAATTATTTTATTAACAATTTTCGTATATTTTAATTTGTAGACCAATTGTAAGTTACTTTCGGACCAAAATCAAGCCCAAACACCTGACCCAATACACCAAGCTACTCTAGCCCAAACCAAAAGACCCTTTTTATTTTAACCCTATCGAGATCCATTTACTCGACCCGCCACACTTTCCTTTAATCACGGTCGTTGATCTTAGATGATCAACGGCCCATAATAATCCCTACCCTTTCCTTATACCCCTTTACCCTGAAACCCTAACTCATTTCCCTCACTCAGCCACCACTGCATTCTTTCATCTCCACTCTCACACTAAACCCTAGCCGACCATGTAGATCCCTTCTTATTCTTTCCTTATACGCGTCCATATGCGAGTTTACTTACCTTTCTTGATACTATTACTCATTGTATGGTAACTTTTGTTACCATTTCACTTATGGCTAGCCAGATTCTCACAAATTCGGCTTTGATTCTATGGTTCTGGGTGATATTATGGTTCTATGCACTGGAGAAGAGAAAATCTCTCTTGTATATGGTATATCTCTATTGATTCCGCCATGATTGGGGCTTGTGAATGATTTGCCCTAAGTTCGACTCCAACTAGGGTTTGTATTCCAATTTTTCTTTTACTGGTCCTATTGTAGATTGCATGCGATATTTTCTTTCTTGATTTTATGTTTAATTGATTATTTTCCTTGTTTTTCCATCTTAATTTGAAAACTACATAAACCCCTCCCCAATTTCCCCTTTGGAGGGACCGGAGACTGAAATTAACAATTGTTACTCTCTTAGTCTCTCATTCTATATACTATTCTGAAATTTGAGACCATGGCCGGTTGAAAGCAAAGGCCACCGGATATTCGATTCTTGCTCTTTCTCAGTGCGAGCAGTGCCTGGGGTTCACTTGAAACCCTTGGGATCTCTGACGCACTGGGATTTTGGGTATTGCTGTTCTTTTGCTATTGATGATTAAAGTACTGCTAGAAATTGTCCTTCTTACTTACTTGTCCGTTAATTTGTAACTGGTAAGTACCTTGACTCTTGAAATTCTATTCTTAGTTGTGGTCATGACCTGAATACTATGCTTGTTCGAATTTTCTGAACCTATGTGATTACAACATGTTGTTGCCTTTGTTTGCAATCTTATCTATTTCAAAGCTAGCATATAGTCCTATATTCTTTAGCATCTAAAATTGCTTAAATCCTGCACTTGGATATCTACCCAATGTATACATATTTCGACCATCTTGAACCTACTTAGTCCACTATGTCTATGCACACAGGAGTTTCCTATGTATGTTGCTTGCTCATATTCATGTATTGTTCTGAACTATTGTGTGAAAACTTTGGGGTTACTTACTCATGCCCATATTTTGCTGGAATGTACCTATCTATGCTAAGTCATTTAAGCATAACTTGCTACTTGATCATGTTTGTATTCTAAACCCTTCAGACAAAGCATGCTACTCGTGAACCCTAGTGTCACGACCCAATTCCATCTTAGTCTGTGATGTCACCCAACACCATTATTAGGAAAGCCAACACTGATAAAACTAATGGTTTCCCATTTAAATAAAATTCTAAGTGGATAACATTTCCTCATTTGTTAAAGAGATTTAGAAATTTGTGAATGTGACATAATTAAACGGAAGCAAACGAGTACAAATTGTAATCGTGTAAACAAATCCAAAATCATAAGTCTACTAATGTGTGTGCCAAGACCTGGTGTCACAAGTATGTGGGCAATCTAGTAGAATATACAAAAGAACACTAGCCTATTGTCTGAAAGGAAATAGACAGAAAAATATAACATAAGGGAGACTCCAGCTACTGCAGAACGGCTCGGAAGGCAGCTCACCGTGAAGTCTCGAGATGGGGATCAAATATGCGCACCATACTAGTAACCAGATGCACCTGCCTCAGATTCTGTACAATTAAGTACATAAGTATAGCGTGAGTACATAAATAATATGTACCTAGTAAGTATCTAGCCTAACCTCGAAGAAGTAGTGACGAGGGATCGACTCTGACACTTACTAGGGCCAATAACATGATAATATGAAATTCTAATTAAGCACGATATACAATAATAAGACTCAGAACAAGAAATAACTGAACAAGTCTTCAGAAATATTTAAGAGCTTGAATCACTTCCTTCCTTTAAAACATATGATTACACAAACAATGAATTTATACCGATTATGAAAGGAACTTCCAGTTCTATTATCACACACGAATACCACCGAGGACGTTCAGCCCGATCCAACATAAATGTAAATTGTGCACTGCCGAGGGTCGAACGGCACGAACCATAGATGCATCTATTACTCCGCTCGTGAATCATACATGCGATGCGGTCAAATATAAATTTATCAATAAATCATAACCCTTTCTTGATTCTTTTCAAAATAAAGACAATTCGACTTGAAGCTTTTAAATCCTTAAAAAAATCCTCAACTATGTTCCATTTGATACAACTAACAAATAAAATCAAATAACGGTGTCCACAAGCATGGTGTAAACCTAAAACTACCCGGACATAAATAGGAATAGTAGCTACGTACAGACTCTCATCACTTCGTGCGTATGTAGCCCCCACAAATAACAATACATTTCAATTAAGTTCACCTATGGGGTAAGTTCCCTCTTACAAGGTTAGAAAAGAGACTTACCTTGTCTCAAAACTTACTTCCCAATTTAAGAATGCGCTCAAACCTCCAAATTTGATGCCAAACGACTCAGAACTAGTCAAATATTATATAAATTGATCAATCTATTTCTCAAAAGTTCATATCTCCACTATCAAAGTGATTACCCAACCAAAATTGCATGATTCCTAAAATTCACCCCCGGGCCCACAAGCCCGGATTCTAAAAATATTTGAAGAAAGTTGTTACCCATAACCTTAGGAACATAATATATGATTTTCACTAGGTTTCATAATCATTTTCTTCGTAAAATCTCATTTTTATTAAACCCTAGGTTTTTCATCTCACCCCATGATTTCTACCAATTTTCATGTGGAAATCTACCCATAATATATGTACTAAACTAATATTTAAAAGAAATTACTTACCTCACAAAGCTAGGTCGAAATCCCCTCCTTAGAAGCTCTCAAATCGCCCAAGAGTGGAATCCGCTCCTGCAGAATTCACTGGGCCGGCTGGGATCGCTTCTGCGGACGGGTACTTGCTTCTGCGGAGGATGGGTCGCATCTGCGAAACCTGGGCTGCCCTCCTTTAGCCGCACCTGCGAGCTCACACCTGTGGCTGACCAAGCGCAAGTGCGGTTTCGAATGACTGGTGCATCAGCTATTGCTCCAAATTCTCATCTTGGTCCGAGCCACGTCCGATTGACACTCAGGGCCCCCGGGCCCCCGCCCGAACATACCAACAAGTTTGGAATCATAAAACGGACTCGCTCGAACTATCAAAATGCTCGAAACAATATTAAAACTAAGAATCGCACCCCAAAACCAATTGAATCACACTTAAGAACTTCAAGTTCTTCAATTTACTTCAAATGCGTCGAAACGTACTTAAACTACTCGGAATGACACCAAAGTTTACGTGCAAGTCTTAAATGATATTACGGAACTATTCCTGATTTCAGAATTTTGTTAGGACCTCGATAACACCAAAACTCACTCCAAACCAAATTTAAAGAACTTCTAAAGCCTTCAAAGAACTAACTTTCACTATTAGGTGCCAAAACGCTCCCGAGTCATCCAAAACCCGATCCGAACATACGCCCAAATCTGAAATCATCACACGAACCTATTGGAACTGTCAAATCCTGATTCTGAGGTCGTTTACTCAAAATGTTGACCGAAGTCAAACTTGGCCTTTTAAGCCAACCTTAAGGAACCAAGTGTTTCGATTTCAACCTGAACCCTTCCAAATTCCAAACTAACCATTCCCACAAGTCATAAAATAGTAAAATCATGTACGGAAAGTCTTATTTAGGGGAACGGAGTTCTAGAAAGAAAAATGACCGATCAGATCATTACACCCAGTCCTCATTATGGTTGCTTGATTTACTACCATCATGTTCTGTACACTCATATCTGCTAATGCTAGGATTGCTCAAGTTTAATGCCTAGGGAGTTTTGATGTGCAAAACTGAACTTGCTATATGTGATCAATTTGTATTAAACACTTGTTTATTGACTAGTTGTGGTGTTGAGTTTGTAATAATGTTGACCTTGAGCTTCTGTATTAGGTTTCTTTAGTAATACCTCTACTTGTCCTGAATTGGTCTACAACTCTTAGTTATACCCTTCCTCAGCTCCTTGCTTTGTGGATTCATGTTTCCTATAACTACTCTAGTGCATCCTGAGAAATCCATGCTTTTAACTTGTATGCCTCACCTATGTGCTCATTGTAAGGTTCTTATACATGTATGTTGTCACGCCTAAGGTGACTTAGAAAACCTTTCTGCTGATAATTGTAATAATGGAAATCCATGTGTCTTTGCCTGAACCCTAAGCTATTTGAATGACGCGCCTTATATCCCTATGTTCCTGTTATTCGCTAATGGTAAGCAAAGCAATTGTTTTTGTAACACCCCGGAAAATTTTGAAGTACTTAAGTGTAAAGCCCGGTAAAATTTGCAAAGAAAATAATGTTTCATGGTGACGCGCCTTATATCCCCATGTGCACTATGCGACCGCAGAACAGTTATGCGGACCGCATAGTGACCGCAGACTCAGGCAGATTTTTGGTCATTTTGGACACCAATTATGCGACCAATATGCGGTTCGCATAACCATTATGCGGTCGCATATGCGACCGCAGAACCTGTTCCGGAGCTTTATTTTTGGGTTTTTAAAACCCGACCCTACTTTGTTAAATACACATTTTGGGTCATGTTTGAGAGATAATCTGATATTTTAGAGTGAGATAGAGTGCCCTAGAGTAAGAAGGTGTTCTTCAATAATTGATTCTTCAATTCGTGCTCAAGTTTTGGAAGATTAAGAAGGGAAACTTACTAGGTCTTCATCCTAGAGGTAAGATTCTATAACCTAACCCTCAATTTCGAATTTTGTCTAGAAATGGGTAATTAGTAAGAAAATTATTGGGCATGAGAGTTGTTTATTTTATATGCATGTGATATCAAGGGGTGTAGGAAGATTGTTGAACTAAGCATGGTAAAGATTGGGTTGTGGGATGATGGAATCCTCCATAAAAGGACCTTGAAACCTTATGTACACCTAGTGTTTGATAAACTACTCAAATGAGCTAGAACCATGATCATCTTCCTAATTTTGGTTCAATTTATTATATTTCTAAAATAGATTGAAGTTGCTAAGAATTCCGGAACATTTTAGAGTTTAAAGAGGCTCAACTGAGGTATGTTGGCTAAACTCTTCTCTTATAATTGAATCCCACGATATTCATGTAAATTATGTAAGTCCCGAGTGATTCATTATGAAATTAGTTATTCCGAGTAAGATTAGGTTAAAAGATATATGTTGAACAAGAATCCCAAATGCTTTATTCATGTTATGTTACTAATTAAGGATGTGTTAAAATATAGGTTGTGCATTAATAATGTTTTGACTTTAAGTCAAGTTCAAATGAAGGCTATTATGCCAAATTTTGTGAAATATCTCTATGTGCCTTAGACTCTAAATTTCTCACATGTGGACTACATACCTTGATTTGAATTGTGTTTGTTGTTGTTGATGATGATGATAATTGAAATTGAAAAGGTGAGCATGAAATACTAAATATGCCCAACGTGCCAAAAATGATCTTATACTTATGGCTATTAGTGCCAATAAAATGAAAAGATGTGAAAGTGATATGAAATGCGATGATTGATATAAAAAGATTGATGTCTCGAATAAGACAGCCTAGCCGGCCGGGTCGTATCGGACACCATGCCGCACACATGGTGGTGATTGTGCTGGAAATTGTAATTGAAATTGTGATTGTGGTCGATGTCCCTAATGGATAGCCTAGCCGATCGGGTCGTTATCAGACTCCGTGTTAAAGACAGTGGTATTGATATTGAGAGTAATTGTGGTTGATGTCTCTAATGAGAGAGCCTAGCCGATCGGGTCATGATCGAACTCCGCATTGAGAGTACGGTGGTACTGATTTTGTGAATAATGGTACTGTGGACAATGGTATATCGATACTAACAATCTCCCTAAGTGAGATATGAAAATTAATTTGAACATTGTCTTGATCCTAAATTGATGTTTGATGTTGATTAAGGCTTTCATTGATATTATGATAATCTTGTTTGTATTATTTGTCATTTTATTGAGAGGGTGTTTAGTTATACATACTAGTGTTATTCGACAGTACTAACGTCCCTTTTGCCGGGGGCGCTGCATCTTTAAATGGATGCAGGTTGTTCCACAGTAGGAGATATTGATCAGTGATAGAGTACACCTTCTTCCCAGCTAACTTGGTGAGCCCCACTTCATCCCGGAGTCATGTATCTTTTGTACTTTGTGTATTCAGTTTGAGGTATAGCCGAGGTCTTGTTGCCGGCATTATCATTGTACTCTTCTTTATCTATAGAGGCTCCGTAGACATAGTGTGGGTTGTGTATTGGTGCTGGGAAAGACAAACTATGTTATGTTATGGTTGTATTACTTGTTCCACTTGAGACTTTAAAAATGATAAAAACTATTGGTAATGAATTGGTATTGTAGACATGGTCATGTTGTGTCTAATTAATGAAAATATGCATTATCTCCATTTGTGGATGAGTTTGGATAGAAGAAAATCTAACAGGCTTGCTCGGTCGGGTTCACTCGGTTGAGCGCCGGTCGCGCTCCTCGATTTTGGGGCGTGACAGTTTTAATGTTTGGGGCCTGGCTTATTGAGATGCGTGTATTATTGGATCTAAGCATTGATCAGACGGACTTGTAAACCTGCATATCGGGCATGTTCAATATGCAAGAGTACGGCTGGTGAAGCCCCAGAAAGGCATTGCGTTACTTTGTTCTTGTGTCAGGCCTGTAAATGTTATATTTGGGCATGTAATAGCCCTACTAAGTTCGTATTTATTTTATTGTTCTAACTGTGCCTATAATAATTTGTAAACAACAATCGGGGTATTAATGAATAGGGGATTGGAGTATTCTAATTCTTGCATGAATTGGTAGAAAAAATGCCTCTAGGGTCTGCGTGATCTATTTGCTATTTTGTTCAATATGCTTATATGTTATTTAGTTTCATATGGCGTACATTGATAGAAATCATGTCAATAAGGATCACACACACTACACTTAATTTGTCTGACACGGGTACTTTATTCAAAGCATGTTAGTTTAAATAATTGTTGCACTTATTTCCGTATTTGCTATTGAATGCTTTAGACAACATATCTATAGTGATCACACGTTTTGCTTAATAGACAACATGCCTATAGGACACTATAAAACATGCCTTTGGTATACTCATTTAGATATCATGACTATGGGATTAACTAATTAATCACTTGCTTCTATTATTTTCCTTTATTTTCCTGGAGAATACCATCAGATTTGGATAGATTAAGAGGAGGCCGAAAAGACCGCCTTTATCACACCATGGGGAATATATTGTTACAAGATAATGTGGTGTGATTTGAAGAATGTTGGGGCCACCTACATGAGGGTCATGACCAGAATCTTCCATGACATGATACACAAGGAAATAGAGGTGTACGTGGATGATGTTATCATCAAATCTAAAAGGAGTTCGGATCACATAATAGACCTAAATAAATTTTTCCATCGACTTCAAAAATACAATTTAAAGTTAAATCCTGCAAAATGTGCCTCCGGGGTCCTTACTGGAAAGTTGTTAGGTTTCATTGAAACAACATCGCTGGGGAAGTTGGTACTAAAGTGAATCTTACCACATCAGAATGAAGCAAAGGGGAAATTATCACCCAACCGGCAAGGCCCTTAAATGGTTCGCCGGGTATTAACAGGAGGAGCACTTATACTTGTAGAAATGGATGGAGAGATTTGGCCAAAACCTATCAATTCGGATGCAGTCAAGAGATACTATGTTTAAGATTGTGTATGCACTTTCTATTTGATGTAACTGAACTACGCTTGACTTGATTCCTGTTTAAGAGGGGATACGTAGGCAGCCCTATGGGTTCCGTCACATCATAATAAAATCTTCGTTTTACCTATGGTTAGAAATTGGGGTAAGGTCTCGAGTTTGCCCGATCTCATCACGTTTGGAACCGCCAAGGAATGTGTTGCCAGAAGTTTGCATTTAAACTAGGGCAGAATTTTGAGGAAGATCCTCAAAATTCTGAAGCAAGGAGGTTGCAACGTCTCAAAATGCATCACAGTCACCAGTTCATCAAAATTATTTGTTCTCGTACATTATCACATATTTCAAACAACTACATTTCTACTAATAATTTGTCAAACGCGTGCATGTTTTTTGAAAATTTTGTTTTTATGGCAGCCAGATGTTACCAAGGGTGACTCAAGCAGGGCCTCAAGGCAAGAGTAAAGGCAAAGCAAGGAATCGAGAGCACGAACCAACCTTTCCTCCTCACGATTTTTCTTTGGATGAAGGAACAGTGAGCATAACAGGAACGTCCGCAAATACATACACACAAAATGATCACTATCTTCATAATGACAAAAGTCGCCAAACGCAAGCACATCAAGCTAAGAAATGCTTTACCCTCTCACATTTAGTCATTGATTTTCTTGCATAGGGCTAAGCACTACCCTAATCATTGCATAAGGCTAAGCCCTGCATTCCTTTGCATGAGACTAAACATTGTCTCCACTTCTTACATAGGGCTAAACATTTCCCTCACCTTGCATGAGGTTAAGCACTGCACTCATCATTGCATAAAGCCAAGAACTGTCTTTCTTTGCATGAGACTAATCATTGTATTTATACCCTGCATGAGGCTAAGCACTTCCTCCATTATTTCATAAGGCTAAGCACTGCCTTCCTTTGCATGAGATAAATATTGTCTCTGCTCCTTGTATAGGGTTAAACATTGCCCTCACCTTGCATCAGGCTAAGAACTGCCTCCATTATTGTATAAGGCTAAGCACTGCCTTTCTTTGCATGAAACAAAGCATTGTCTCCATACCTTGCACGAGGCTAAGCATTGCCTCCATTATTGCATACGGCCAAACATTGCCTTTTTTGCATGAGACTAAATATTATCTACATCCTTTGCATGAGGCTAAGCACTGCCCTCATATCATACAAGACTAAGCCTTGTCTTGTATCGTCCTCGCATATGATTAAGCATCACTTGTTTCCTCTATCAAACGAGCAATATCGCCACATCTTTGCATTTCAAGGGCTGAAACATCGCCACATTGTTCGAAGGCGTCATAGTTCGAAGGTACCATCCTCATAGCCTGAAGACACCATTCCATGGACTGAGGATCTGTCGAAACTGCACATCATTATTCAAAGGCGTCATAGTCCAGAGGCATCATCCTCGTAGCCCAAGGACACTATTTCATGGCCTGCGAATCCCTTATTATACGCTTCATGGCCCAGTACATCATGGTCTAAGGACATTATCCTCATCGTCCGAAGACAACCTTCATGGTCCGAAGGGAATTTGCATCATATTTAAATTTTCGCAATAACCTATATATATTCGCGTGCATCGTATTTTAAGTTTTTGAAGGTAACTTGGGAGTAACCGTTCTACAAACAGGAGCAATTTTCGCTCTGATTTCCGTTCATAACGTTCACATCCATGACTGTCTCAAACGTAACGGACGGCCATTAATTGATTGCCCTTTTCCCATAACCGCTCAAATACTCGCCTTATATATCCATAATGTTCAAAACTGCATCCATAGGTCCACCTAAAATTATTTGTTACCTACAACACTACCCCCTTATAATAACTCCATCGGTTTCGTTCGCCGTTGGATCCAGAACTACACACGGCCTGATTCCTGTAGTATCGGGGATATGTAGGCAACTCAAGAACCAGGGTTCGGCCCCCATATTTTTAAAAAACTACATTATTCCTCACTCAATTCGGATAAAATTGATCATCATTTTCTTTACCCGGCAACTCTTTCATCATTTCGAGGTAAAGAGGGGCAACTGTTGATACCCAATTTTGCCTTCATATTTTTCAAACAAGTATATATACTTTCAAACTGTCATTTTGCATCATTACTTAATTTACAAAAGTTATACAAGTATTTTCTATAATTTTCCATAATTTTTAGAGCTTTAAAAATTGATTTCTTCGCATTTAAATTACTTGATTATTTATTAATTATCTCTTTAAATTATTTTGAGATGACTTAATCATCTAAATTTATTATGTGTATCCACATATAGGTTTCATAATATTTTACCTCATTTCTTACATAATCATATTAGTATTTTTAGGCTATTTGCACAATTTTGCAATAATAGCCTATGTGCTATGCATAATTATATTTTTTTACATTATGTTTTTGCCAAATAGCATTTTTTATATTTTTGTAATGTTAAGTTATTATTTTCAATCACTTTGTTGCACAAGTGATCTATTAAAGTGTTTTATAAATTATTTTATTAACAATTTTTGTATATTTTAATTTGTAGACCAATTTTAAGTTACTTTCGGACCAAAATCAAGGCCCAAACACCTGACCCAATACCCCAAGCTACCCTGGCCCAAACCAAATGACCCTTTTTATTTCAACCCGATCGGGATCCATTTACTCGACCCGCCCCACTTCCCTTTCATCACGGTCGTTGATCTTAGATGATCAACGGCCCACAATAATCCCTACCCTTTCCTAATACCCCTTTACCCTGAAACCCTAACCCATTTCCCTCACCCAGCCGCCACTTCATTCTCTTATCACCACTCTCACACTAAACCCTAACCGACCATGGAGATCCCTTCTTATTCTTTCATTATACACGTCCATACGCGATTTTACTTACCTTTCTTGCTACTATTACTCATTTTATGGTAACTTTCGTTACCATTTCACTTATGGCAAGCCAGATTCTCACAAATTCGACTTTGATTCTATGGTTCTGGGTGCTATTGTGGTTCTATGCACTGGAGAAGAGAAAATCTCTCTTATATATGGTATATCTCTGTTGATTCCACCATGATTGGGGCTTGTGAATGATTTGCCCTAAGTTCGACTCCAACTAGGGTTTGTATTCTGATTTTTCTTTTACTGGTCCTATTACGGATTGCATGCTATATATTTTTTTTCTGATTTAGGTTTAATTGATTATTTTCCTTGTTTGTCCGTCGTAATTTGAACACTATATAAACCCTTCCACAATTTCCCCTTTGGAGGGACCGGAGACTGAAATTAACTATTGTTACTCTCTTATTCTAGCATTCTATATACTATTATGAAATTTGAGACCTTGGCCGGCTGAAAGCCAAGGCCGCCGAAAATTCGATTGTTGCTCTTTCTCAATGCGAGCACCGCCGGGGTTCACTTACTCTTGTTATGAACTATAATGTTAAAACTTTGGGGTACTTACTCTTGCCCAGACTTTGCTCGAATGTACCTCTCTATGCTAAGTCATTTAAGCATAACTTGCTACTTGATCATGTCTGTATTCTAAGCCCTTCAGACAAAGCATGCTACTCGTGAACCCTAGTCCTAATTATGGTTGCTTGCTTTACTACCATCATATTCTGTACACTCATATCTGCTAATGCTAGGATTTCTTAAGTTTAATGCCTATGGAGCTTTGATGTGCAAAACTGAACTTGCTATATGTGATCAATTTGTATTAAACACGTTTTTGCTAACTAGTTGTGGTGTTGAGTGTGTAATAATGTTGACCCTGAGCTTCTGTATTAGCTTTCTTTAGTAATACCTCTACTTGTCCTGAATTGGTCTACAACTCTTAGTTATGCCCTTCCTTGAATCCTTATGATGATTGTAATGATATCTACCCCAAAGGGGAGTCTCTCGTGCATGTCATTATGATTTGTTATTCCATGTTCAGCTCCTTGCTTTGTGGATTCATGTTTCCTATATCTACTCTAGTACATCCTGAGAAATCCATGCTTTGAACTTGTTTGCCACACCTATGTGTTCATTGTAAGGTTTTTATACATGTATGTTGTCACCCCTAAGGTGACACTTAGAAAACCTTTCTGCTGATGATTGTAATAATGGGAATCCATGTGTCTTTGCCTGAACCCTGAGCTAGTTGAATGACGCTCCTTATATCCTCATGTTCCTGTTATTCGCTAATGGGTAAGCAAAGCAATTATTTTCATGTTTGGGGCCTGGCTTATTGGACTGTGTGTATTATTGGATCTGAGCAATGATCAGACAGGCTTGCAAGCCTAGATACCGGGCATGTTCGATATGCAATAGTATGGCTGGTGAATGCCTAGAAGGGCATTGCTAGGTTACTTTGTACTTGTGTTGGGCCTGTAAATGTTGTACTTGGGCCTGTAATAGCCCTACTAAGTTCGTATTTATTTTATTGTTCTAACTGGGCATGTAATAATTTGTAAACAACAGTCGGGGTATTAATGAATAGGGGATTGGAGTATTCTAATTCTTGCATGAATTGGTAGAAAAAATGCCTCTAGGGTCTGCGTGATCTATTTGCTATTTTGTTCAATATGACTATATGTTATTTAGTTTTATATGTCGTACACAAATAGAAATCATGTCTATAAGGATCACACACACTGCACTTAATTTGTCTAACACGGGTACTTTATTCAAAGCATGTTAGTTTAAGTAATTGTTGCACTTATTTCGGTATTTGCTGTTGAATGCTTTAGACAATATGTCTATAGTGATCACACGCTTTGCTTAATAGACAACATGTCTATAGGACACTATAAAACACGCCTTTGGTATGCTCATTTAGATATCATGACTATAGGATTAACTAATTAATCATCTACTTCTATTATTTTCCTTTATACTGCCCCATTTAGATGATATGCCTATAAGGATAAAGTGTTACAAAACCAAGTCTAATTATCAACTATCAGAAATTCTGCCTATATGATATTTTCACCCGCCTAGAAAGCATGTCTATAGGGATAAAGCATTTAAAATCAAGCCTAATTGTCAATCGTTTGAAAACCTGCCCATAAAATGTTTATTTACGACTTCACTGCCTATCTACACAAACGATTAGATATCATGTCTATAAGACTTGTAACACTCTAATTTGCTTATACGTAAGAAATTACAGCACTGCCTATAAATACTGGTATCCTGAATCACATAGCAATCATGCCTATAGGACTCAACGATTCCAACACGTCATAATGCCATATAATTGCCTAACCAAAAATCTGTCTGCGTGCTTTTCCTGCTTATGTGTGGAGGTTACTTGAGCCCCTTTTATTGAAATTATGTGCAGGTCTATCTGTTTGATTTTTGCCTAGTTTTATCATTTTGAACAATTGAATTGAGTCTAGAACTACCAAATAGTAGGTCCAAAGCCTCCTGGACCCTAGGCATGGGACGGGTAGCGCACGCATAGGGCATGACTTAGAATTGAATTAGAAATATTTTAAGTAAACAACTTCAACATAGTAATCGGGTAGCAGGAGATGATAGTTTGTGCCCACTGAATAATACGAGAAACTCCTACCTAAAGGAAGTAGTGAAGTATTATTTATGTTGCACGGGGTGATTCTTTAGGCTAAAAATCATAGGACCCCTCCTTTCCCTTACATGCTTGCTAAAAGGATTTAGTCATGGGAGATGAACAACAAATGAAAGTTATATACCTTGGAGTCTAGTTTTCAGAAAGTTAAACCATTCATCATTTGGAGTTTTGTACAAATAGTTATGACTATTATACCAGAGGCTGTCTGAGAAAAGTTTGAAAATGGTTGTTGGAGAATTTGTTCATCGCGAACGCGAGGGGAGGATGGTGAACGCGAAGAACAAACCCCTGGGTAGCAGAATAAAGTCCAAATTCGTCTCATTCATCTATTTTTAGACCAAGGAAGTTCGGGTGAGGCGATTGTTTGAGAGTTTTTCAAGGAAAACATTGGGGTAAGAATTTCTAACTTGAGTTTGGTTAAATTACATGAATCTATTGTTGTTTTTATCACCAAACTAGTGAATTGGATTGAAAATGGTAGAAATCCTCTAGACTTTAATTTAAGATTTGAAGGGCAATCTGTTATCGGAATTTGATAATTTTGGTATGGTTGAACTCGTATCAGAATGGGTGTTCGAATTTCATAAAACTTATGTTGGGTTCCGAGGGGCGGGCCCACGTTGACTTTTTAGAATAAAATTTTAAGTTAGTGTTTTATTATACGGAATTTTTTTTCGATTAATTTTAATGAAGTTATACAATTAATTTGGATAGATTTGAGCTGTCCGGAGGTCAATTCAAGCAAGAAGGCTATTTTAGAATATCGGCCTAACTTCAAAAAGGTAAGTATCTTGCCTAACCTTGAGTGGGGGAATTACCCCTTAGGCATTGAGTTTTATGTGGAAATTGTGTGATTGAAAGTCGTGTATGCAATTTGACGAGTACGTACTTGGTTTATATGTGCAAATTATATCGGTTAAAATTTGTAGATGCCCTTATGTATTAAATTGGAAAATTGTTGGAACTTAGTAAATCTTTGAATTGTCATGCCTCGTTCCTTGTTTGTCGGAATTATATTTTATATGATAATTTGGTGTATTGTCACTTGGATTTTTATGTGAATTCCGTGTGCTTGTTGATTTGATATTTTTCTTGGAATTAAATTCATTATTGAATCCTTATCTGCAATATTAAAATCTGGATTAAAGAAGTCATTGTCCTATGCTGAGTTACTTTTCCATCTCTGTTGTTGTTTTGAGATTTTATATACGTTGTGTGGAGCCTTGGGCTATTTTTGAGAAATTTATTGATTTTACTATATCATTGGAATTTGTTGTGGCCATTGAGCAAATTGTAATATGAATTGATTGTGTTGTGTTGTCGTGATAATATTCCATGTAAATTGTTGTGTGATTTGAGTTATTATTATGAGGATATAAGGGTCGCATTTCACTGTTGATATTATGTGGGTATAAGGGTGGCATTTCACTGTGGTTATGTGTGTTGGGATATTGTATGGGCGGAGTGATAAGGGTGGCTATTATACGGAGCGATAAATGTGGCTATAGGAGAGATAAGAGTGGTTATTGATATTGTCAGGGCGGAGGGATAAGGGAGGCTATTATAGGAGTGATAAGGGTGGCTATAGGAGAGATAAGGGTGGCTATTGTCAGGGATGATATGTGATGATGTGGAGTTATTGTGTTGGTAATTTTTATGTGATGATGTGAGGTTATTGCGTTGGTAATTTTCATGTGATGATGTGGGGTTATTGAGTTGATAATTTTCATGCGATGTTGTGATTTTCCTTGTGTTTATTTTTATATTTTGTGCAACTTGTTTTGTTGTTTGTGTAAACTTGATAATAGTCTGATCTATGTTGAAATTGGGAGCCTGTGGCTATTGCCATGCGGATTATGTTATATGGGATCGGGTTGCACGCCGCAATAGATATGAAATGTGGGCACGAGGTGGCGGGGAAAATATAATGATGATATTGGCAAGTGAGTTGTCCGTGCGGTTGTGATAGAGATATTGGCATAAGGTGCCGTGGAAATATGAAAGTGGGTTGAGACCCGTATTTTATGATTATGAGATGAGGTGTCACAATGTGACTTTTATTTGAAAGGATTATATTCCAAATATTATTTAAAAGAATTATATTCGAAAGATATTTATTTGAAAGAATTATATTTGAAGGATATTATTTGGAAGAATTATATTAGAAAGATATTTATTTGAAAGAATTATATTTGAATGATATTTAATTGAAAGAAGTATGTTCGAAATATATTTATTGGAAAGGATTATATTCTAGAGATTTCTATTGAAAAACTTATAGATGAAAGATGTATATTTTGAAGGACTTGATTATTGGTCGTACTTGTGTTCACTACATGTTTGAGCAATATTTATGGGGTTCTTGTTACCTTGCTATTTACATCACTAGTTGATTATTGTTGATATCACTGCTATTTGTTTTTCTATTATTTTTGTATACTATATTGCACAGGTTATAAGATTAGTGAGTATCTTGACTGTACCTCGTCACTACTCCACCGAAGTTAGTCTTGATACTTACTGGGTACCAACTGTGGTGTACTCATACTATACTTCTGCATATTTTTGTGCAGAGCCAGGTATTTGAGATATCGGAGTCAGACATAGTTAGAGTGGGATCGCAAGGATTCAAGGTAGAGCTGATTGGTCGCCGCAGTCCCTTGGAGTATTTCTATTTAATTGTATTGTTAATCATTATTCAAACAGTATTGAGTATTCGATCCTTGAGATAATTTTATGTATTCAGTTAGAGCTCGTGACTCAGTATTACCAGTCTTGAGAGGTTGTTTGTAACTATTTCCGTTGTTGGTTTCGATTATCTATAAAATAAAAACAAATTGGCTTGAATTATAATTATAATCGGCTTACTTAGTCTTAGAGACTAAGTGCCATCACGGCGCCTATGGTGGGATTATGGGTCGTGACACTTATATGCTCGCCTAGTTTAATCATATAATCCACATAGTGTAAAATTCGGCTGGGAACCACAGTTGTGGACCTAGAAGACTGCCTAACACCTTATCTTTGAGGTAATTTGTGCCCTTACCCGATCTTTGATGGCATTGACAAGTCAAACAGAGTTATTTGGAAATAGGTTCCCTAACGCACCTCAAATATCGTTAGGTGGCGACTCTTCTATTTTAACACCCCCACTTAAAAGAGTTGTCACACGTTGAAACCCACTTTCGCGAGAAAACGAGGCGCGACACATGTCATTTATTTTTCAGTTAGAATTGATAGATTATGTTTTCGTAAAATATTTGAGTGATGATATGACATTATATATATATATATATATATATATATATATATATATATATATATATATTAATCTTTTTATTAAGACCGTGGTCCAGGATATTCTTACAATATAAAACTTTTAGTTTTTTTAATTAATTAAAGTAAAATATTATTAATTTAAAAAATATATCGCAATTATTATTACAATATTAGTTACAAATATATGATTATTAATTAATATATTTTCAAGAAATAATATGTATCTTAAATGTCAAATTTAATAAATTTGTTAAATCTTAACTTTTAATTTTTGATAATTAACTTTATATTTAAAATTTAATCTAGCTGTATAATTACACTTGTGCAACCTAAAAGTAAACTTATTATTACACTGTAATTACATTATGACAAATAAATCGGTCGCAGTAATTACAATATTGTGTAATTACTAGGCTAAGTAATGTAACGACCCGATTGGTCGTTTTGAGCTCTAGCATGTCGTTAGGTGGTTTGAGACCTTGATTAGCTTCACTTCATGTTTTATGACTTGTACGTGTGGTCGTAATTGAATTTCGGGAGGTTCGAAGTTGATTCAGATGGAAAATTCTCAATTCGGAAGCTTTAAGTATGAAGAGTTGACTAAGGTTTGACTTGTGAGTAAATGACCTCGGAATCAAGATTTGAATGTTCCAATAGGTTCGTATGATGATTTCGTACTTGGGCGTATATTCGGGTTGAGTATCGGGTGGTCCAGAAGCATTTCGGCACTTATTGTGAATAGTTGGCAATTCGAAGGTTTTAGAATTTCCTAAGTTTGGTTTGAAGTGGAATTTGGTGTTATCGATGTCTGTTTGGGGTTCTGAGTCTTGGAATAGGTTCATATAGTGATTTATGACTTGTACGTAAAGTTTGGCGTCATTCCGGAGTGTTTAAGTGTAATGCAGACGCGTCCATCGAAGTTTGAATGTTTGAAAGTTAAAAGGAGGATTTGATCGTTGATTCATGCTTTTGATATTGTTTGGTGTGATTTGAGGCCTTGAGTAGGTTCGTGTTATGTTTTGGGACTGGTTTGTGTAATTGGATGGGGTCTCGGGGGCCTCGGATGTGTTTCGGATGTGTTTGGGTTGTATCGCGCTCTTATTTGATGTTTCATCAACGTCGTTTCTTTGTACATAAAAGGTACTTTATTGAGAAAATGACCTTTGATTTGTTATTGGATTAAACCATAAGATCCGTATCATAATTACGGAACCATAACAACAAGAATCGTCGAATTCTGAGGTCGTATGAGAGAGTTATGCCCATTTTCGTGTCGGAAAAGATTGTTGGTTTCTAGTACAGACTTTGTTCTTCGCGAACACGTGGGAATTCCCGTGAATGCGAAGAAGTAAATTTGGGTTGACCGGTCAATGTGAAAAATTGCTCTTCGCAAATGCGAAGAACAAAAATTGCCTCGACAATGTTTTAAATGGACAGACCGAGCATTTTAGCATTTTGAGCATATCTTCGCTTGAGGTAATTTTCGGCGTTGTTCTCGTCTAAACAAGGGGTAAATATCTGACCTTTATTTTGATATTTTTCCACGATAAATTTTGTTGGTTATCATTTTTATCCGTGTTTCGATTGTAGAAATTGGAATTTTGAGCCTCAAAGTTATGAGATGGTAAATCATTGATTTGAGGGTCAATTCATGGACGAAATTGGATGATTTTCAGAATATAAACTATATACGTTATGGGTAATAATTATTTTCAATAATTTTCGAATTCCGAACGCGTAGGCCTGGGAGTTGACTTTGTTGACTTTTCTTGAGGAGTTGGGAATTTATTTCTAATTGTTAAATTACGAGTATATTTTGATTGGTTTGCACGTTGTTTGATTAGTTTCAGATCGTTTGGCATCGGTTTGAGGTGTTAGAAAGGCGTTGAAGCCGGTTATCAGATTTTAGAGCGAGGTAAGTCTCTTGTCTAACTTTGTGAGGGGGAAATTACCTTGTAGGTGTTATATTTGTTATATGCTACATGTTGTGGGAGCTACGCACATATGAGGTGACGAGTGTGTGCGTATGCTAGAATTCTTGATTATATTCGGGTAGACTTAGACTCACGCCATGCTTTAATTGTATTATGTGTGCTATTCTTGCATGTTCAATTTCTTTAATTCACCTTATGACCTGAGACTAGATTCGCGTAAAGTAATGGACTCGCTATTTTAGATACTTGACAAGTTACTTGTTCAGCCATAGAAATTGTACTTCGCTTACTGATTTCTTTCGCGTTGTGCGTATCCATCAGAAAGTTTTCTTGAATCTCATAACTCACACGTATATTCATTTGTGGGGTCAAAGGCCCATAAAAGCTTCATATTCTAATGGGATTGGGTCGTTCACCTCAGCAAGATATTGTACCACACTCTTGTGGGATGGGGTCGTTCGCCTCGGCAGTATCATGTAACACACTCTTATGGGATCGGGTCGTTCGCTTCAGTAGTATCATGTATCTTACTCTTATGGGATCGGGTTGTTTGCCTCGGTAAATTCATAAAATACTCTTATGAGATCGGGCCGTTCGCCTCGGCAGAATCGTGCGTAATATTTGACAAGAAACCAGTATATCCGTGAGTTTTCCTGACTTGAGTTGTGATGACCTATATGGTGGGGACCACATTATATACTCCATTTGAGGAGGTAACCGATATTTGAGGACTTGTGTTTACTGTTTAGATGAGGATCGTATCATGTACCTATATTTGCTTTCACTGTTTAATTACCATACTTCACACTTGTTTACTTTCTATTGTACTTGATTTATTGGACCACTAGTAAGTGTCGATGTCGATCCCTCGTCACTACTTATCCGGAGTTAGGCTAGATACTTACTGGGTACGCGTTGATTTACGTACTCATACTATACTTCTGCACTTATTGTGCAGGTATATATTTCTGGTGGTCTTTTGGACGCAAAAGCGCAGCTATTGTAGGGACTTTACGGTGAGCTGCATCTCATGTTATGATACGCAACATACGTAGTCTCCATCATAATTATTTACATTATCCTGTCTATCTTGTATTCCAGATAGATGTTGTATTGTTATTGTACTTCCTAGTAGATACTCATGCACTTGTGACACCGGGTTTTGGAGTGTTCTAGAATTTGTTTATGATTTTGCTTACCATTGAGACACTTTTACTTTATATTTTACTTAAATCATATGTATTTACGATTTTTGATGCATCGATCTCTCTATCTAATAAGATTCATGATTTTGAAAATAATAAAATAAACAATTAAGTTGGTAATTGATCGTTGGCTTGCCTAACGGCGACGTTGGGCACCATCACGACCTATAGTGGGTTTGGGTCGTGACAAGTAATTAGTACCCTAGTAATTAGACTAATTTTAATTACCCGATGACTTTCCAAACAGACCCTTAGTGGAGAGAGTAATTTTCAGCTACTTGTCTAATGAAGAAATATCTTTGAGCTACTTGACGGGTATTTTTATTCAAATAAAATAAAGAAAAATGTTGTTCCATTTTGAATGGTTCAGGGGCAAAACTGACCATTTTTCCTATCTATACTATATTAAAAGCACGAATGCCCTTAGCAAAATGTCGTTAGCCTTTTTTACCCTTTTAAAAGAGATTTCATACTAGATAAAATAGTAATTTCATCATTTTTCTAATATTTAGGAATAGTCATTTATTATTTTCCAAATATTTAACACTTTAAAATACAAAAATTTAGATTAGTAAATCTTTCCTTATTTAAATTATATATGAACTTCTAATAATTAGAAAATTTACAATCGAGTTATTATTTACTTCACAATTAATTTGCTTTGTTATTTGTTTAGGCTTAGTTTCTTCCGTCTACACAAATGATTCTATAAAACAAAGATTTAAAAGTAAAATGTGAGAGAGATTTTATTTGTACCCTTTGGAAATATAACTCTTAGCAGATAAAATTATTATTACAGTTAAATATTTAAAATAGGGGAGGAGTTTATATTAAGATTTGAATAACAAAATATAAATTATTTTCTTTAGTAACAAATTATTAAGTTTTTGAAACAACTTATTTGACAAAAAAACTTACTTAGTTCTTTTCTAAATTCATCATATAAAAAGGATTATTTTTTAAGTTGAAAAAATTCTTAATATAGTATTAAGACTCAAATTGATAAAAGTGCTAACTTGACGTAACAATGATGAAACAGTAGAGACAAAATATATCCTAAATGAGTTATTATTAATTATTTTTTATTTTTACATTCATCCTAACAAATAACAACTTGTAAAATATTAACTCAACATTAGTCATTTTTAGGCTTCACATTTTTATTTTATTATTTTTCTTCTATGAGCTATAGGGCCACCTCTTATTCACAAATCTTTAAAAGATCAAAAGATTCAATTTTCAATTTAGATTTACGGAAAAAGGCTCAAATATGCTATCAAACTTTAAGAAATGGTATATTTATGCATGTAACGACCTGGCCAGTCGTTTCGAGAGTTATAGCCCAATTTCCCCCATTTCTGCTTCTTTTGTGCTTTATAATTGTATTATGTCTTACCGGGTTTGTTGGTTCAGGTCCGGAGTGATCTTGGAGTGAATTGAGACACTTAGTCTCTTAATTGAAAGCTTAAGTTGGAAAAGTCGATCGGATATCGACTTGTGGGAAAACGACCTCAGATTTAAAATTTTATGGTTCTGTTAGCTCCGTTAGGTGATTTTGGACTTAGGAACGCGTCTCGAATGTGATTTGGAGGTCCGTAGTAGAATTAGGCTTGAATTGGCGAAAGTATCACGATCTAATTTTCCCTCCGTTTGGTATCGTGATGGCACCTAGTCTTAGGGACTAGGTAAACCTAACATTAATTGAAACAACACTAATTAAATAACATCTAACAAGTTAAATAGAAATCTTTTACAATTTTCAAAACCGGTAGAACAAGTCATAAGCTCTACAGAGTGTTTGCTAGAAAACTTCAAAATACAACTGTCCATAAATAAGAATAAACAGTGCAAAACAAAAACTTGCAGGTGACTCTGAAGCCTGCGAACGCAGTGGCAGGTTTACCTTGAGTCTCCACAGTAACAATCCACACAGCTAGCTAATGAACAAATACCTGAATCTGCACAAAAAAATGTACAGAAGAGTAGCATGAGCACACCACAGCGGTGCCCAGTAAGTATCAAGACTAATCTCGGTGGAGTAGTGACGAGGAACAGTCAAGACATCCACTGGTTTAATAAACTAAACGGGTACAGTATATGAACAATAGGAGTATGATGTCTACATAAGGACTATGCATGTCACGACCCAAATTATCCCTCCGAAAGAGGTCGTGATGGCACCTAGTCTTTACGACTAGGTAAGCCTAATATTACGAAAAATATAAAGAAAACACAATATTTTATAGGTAAACATCATATTATAAATAGCCAAGAGTGGCACCACTCGGCATATACAAAATAGTTTCCCAAAACCCGGAATATCACTAAGTTGCAAGCTGCTATAATCTCTGTAGCTCTATACAAAAGTCTGAAAATAATAAGGAAAGTCTATAGACGAGGGAGTAGAAGGGGACTCCGAAGATCTGCGGACGCAAGCAGAAATACCTTGTGAAGTCTCCTAGAATCAGCAGTATGCACTAACCCCAAGGCTGATAGCTCGTACCTGGATCTGCACACGAAAAACATATGCAGGAAAGGGCATGAGTACACCACAATGGTACCCAGTAAGTGCCAAGCCTAACCTCGGTCGAGTAGTGACGAGGTCAGGTCAAGTCCCTACCGTTGTAAATATAATAAATTAAACAGTAAAAGATATAAGTAGAATTTACGGTAACACAGTTAAAGAAATTCTCGAAAATTTAACAGTTAAGGGAGCCCTCGGCTCAAAACAAGGTAAACATAGTGGGAAATCTCTCGGGATACCGTCCCTTAGTTTCAAATGAATATGCAGTACAGGGGGATCTCCTGGAATATGTCTGTAGTCTCAAAGTAAATATGCAGTACAGGGGGATCTCCTGGAATACGTCTGTAGTCCCAAAGTAAATATGCAGTACAGGGGAATCTCCTGGAATACGTCTGTAGTCCCAATTTAAATATGCAACGCAAGATGAAATGACAGGTATGACATCGAGTTATACAGTTTATACTGGACACAGATAAGGCGAATAAGGACTTAACTGAACATGACGCACAAAATGTCAATTAGGCAGTTAAAACACGTAAGCATGCTTTTCTAGTCTAAACTACACAGTTAAATATATTAGTACAATTAATAATAGAAGCAATTTATGTCAATTTATGATTGCAATAATAGCCCATGTACGTACACGGCGCCCACACACCAAATAATATCAAGATATCCTAAGGGGCAAGTCTCCAACACAAGGTTAGTCAAGCCACTTACCTCGAACCGCTCAAATCAACTTGATATCATGTTCTTGCCACGAGTATCCGACTCCAAATGGCCTGAATCTATTCAAAATAGTACAATACCATCAATACGCGCTAATGGAATGAATCCCACAAGAAAAACTATAAAATTAGGCCAAAACCCGAAATTGGCTCAAACCCGACCCTCGGGGCCCACGTCTCGAAACCCGACAAAATTCACGAAACTAGAAATCTCATTCACTCACGAGTCTAACCATATCAAATTTACTAAAATCCGACACCAAATGGTCCTCCAATCCACAATTCAAACTTCCAAATCCCTAGTTTCCAACTTCCAATTTCCACCTTAAATACATATTAACTAGGTGGGAAAATAATGGCAAGGCAAGATTATTGACCAAAAATAAGCACAAGGAACTTACCTCAAGAAATTCCTCGAAAATGCTCTCATAAATTGCCCCAACCCGAGTTTGCAAAGCCAAATATGATAAAAATCGCAAAGCCTTTCGGTTTTAATCACTGCCCAGGTATTTTCGCACCTGCGGAACCTGGGCTCGCACCTGCGGGTGCACTTGTGTGGAAAACGTGCGCATCTGCACAACTCACTTACCCCATCTGCCTTCGCACCTGTGACGAAAGGGCCGCACCTGCGAACATCCCTTCTGCTTCTGTGCATTTGCGGGCATCGCATATGCGGAACTTCCTCGCACCTGCGACCCCAGGGAAACTCTCGACTTCTCGCATCTGCGCCTGCAAGTCTCGCTTCTGTGAGGCCGCACCTGCGGACTCCCCACCGCAGGTGCGAAAACACTAGAACCAGCAAAAATCAGAAATTCCTCTAAGTCCAAGCTTTCACCCGTTAAGCATACGAAACACACCCGAGGCCCCCGGGACCTAAACCAATCCTAAAACACCATGAGAACTTAGTCGAGCTCTCAAATCCCATCAAACAACGCTAAAATCACAAATCACCCTCCAATTCAAACTTAAAGAACTTGAAACTTCAAAATTCTACAACCGATGTCGAAACCTATCAAATCACGTCCGATTAACCTCAAATTTTGCGCACAAGTCATAATTAACAGTACAGACCTACTCCAACTTTCGGAATCGAAAAACGACCCCGATATCAAAAATTTCACTACCGGCCCAAAACTCAGAAAATTCGACTTTCGCCATTTCAAGCCTAAATGAGCTACGAACCTCCAAAACATAATCCGGACATGCTCCTAAACCCAAAATCACGTAACGGAGCTAACGGAACTGACGGAATTCCATTCCGGAGTCATCTTTACACAATTCCGACTACGGTCCAAATGCTAAGGATTAAGCTCTCATTTAGGGACTAAGTGTCCAAAAATACTCCGAAACTCAAAACCAATCATCCCGGCAAGTCACAATAGCATAAAAAGATTTGGGGAAAGCAGTTAATAGGGGATCGGGGCTATTACTCTCAAAACGACCGGCCGGGTCGTTACAATGCAATATGGCTCACAATACAGTAATGGCATTAAGGAAAGAAACAACAAGTATCATGGAATATCATGAAAATGACACAGACAAAGTGAATGGAATACAACCTAAATCTGGAATCATAAATAGAGCAAGGACAAGTAATAACTCAGCAACTACAACCGCTTTTACATCAGGTTTTTGCCAACAACTCCACGAGGTACCGAACCTCGGACAATTCACAACTCATGGGTCTCAATACCTGAACCCTAACACTTGGCATCCTGTGCCCTCATAACACCTCATAACTGCATTGACGACTCACATGCCAATAGAGCCATTCTCACATAGAAGGCAAGTAAACAAGGGTGAGCATCTATGCTCAACAATATCAAGAACACCTCTTATCTGATAAGAGTGCTTAACTACATGTATGTTTATATACATATCCCGCCTTGTCACGTTGCATGTGCAAACATCAATGGTAATAATAGCACGGTAGAGACCTCATGCAACCCCATAATAACAATCGGACAACAGAAACCTCGTGCATCACCACAACAAGTACCATAGCAACAATGACAATAATACAAAGTACGACAAGTAAATCAACTCAAGAACTTTAATTCACAAAGAAACGGTAGAACCAATTCACAAGGAATAACCACAGTAAAGGATGCTAGGCATAAAGAGAACAGCTCAACAAAGGGAAAACTAATGTGTAGCAAGGATCCCACAATATACACTTCAACAACAGGGAAGCTAACACGAATCAAATAATTCCAAATAAGACAAGTCGACTAAGATATAGGATATCTAAACTTCTTTTAAGGTTGAGAAAATTACGAAAGATATTTAACAATTCAATTAAGGATAAGCAGCAGAAAAATAATCATAACCTCAATTAAGACTGAACAATTATAGGATAAAATAATATTAATTCCAAATAAAGATAAGCAGTTATGAAAAGATAGCATGGCTATAAAAGAGATAACGGTTTCAATTAAGGCACATATGAATCAAGTAACAATAATAGTGGATCATGAAGCAATTGATTCTAATTAAGCAGGTAGATGTGAATCTAGTAATTAAGATATATAATCATAACAAGAACAACTGCATATTCAACAATACAAGGACCTAAGAACTCTAAAAGGCCAACTTTCCAATAATATGTCTGTGCACGCACTCGCCACCTCGTGTACATGGACTACAATCAACATAGAAGACTCAAATCCTAAGGGGAAGTCCCCCACACAAGGTTAGGCAAGATACTTACCTCGAACCAATACCTCGAACCAAGGTCAATCAATACGTAAGAATACCCTTTCCTCGACTATCAGACTCTGAATGGCCCAAATCTAGCCAAACGTAAATTGCATATCATGAATACAACCATAATAGACTCAATTAATTAGTGAAATCAATATTTTTAACAAAAATTCTGAAATCCGCCCTAAAAAGTTGACCTGTGCCCACCTCTCGGAATCGGGTAAAAGTCACAAAATGCGAACACCCATTCACTCACGAGTCTAACCATACTAAAATCATCAAATTTCGATACCATTTCGTCCCTCAAATCGTGATTTTTCAGTGTGAAAATTTCTTCAAAAACCACCCTTTTCCTCAACTCAAACACAAATTAAATGATAAAAATAAAGATAGAATCATGAAAATAAATAAATTCTAGTTGAAGAACAATTACCCAATCGATTTGCTTGAAAACCCCATAAGGAAGCTCCCAAAACCGAAGTCTAAAACTCAAAATATGAAGAAAATGGCCAAACCCTCGACTTAAATGATTCTGCCAGGATTTCCGCATCTGCGAACTAGGAGGCGCACCTGCGCACTCGCATTTATGAGAAAGAGTCCGCATTTGCGAACTCAGCTGGCCAGGCGTGGAACCGCATCTATGGATTTTCAGCGGCACCAGCGGCACCGCAGAAGCGAAAGGGGGGAATGCAGAAGCGAGCTTCATCGCAGATACGATCGAGGAACCGCAGAAGCAGCCTTCGCACCTGCGTACAAGCTTCCGCAGAAACGATCAAGCTCCCAGGCCTCAAGGATCGCAGAAGCGACCGGGCTCACGCAGAAGCGGAGCCGCACCTGCGCTCCAAGCGTCGCAGGTGCAAAAACACGAGGACCAGACCTGTTCAAAACCATGAAAAACATCTGAAACTCGTCTGAAACACACCCGAGGCCCCGGGACCTCGTCAAAGCATACCAACAAGTTCCATACCCTAATACGGACTCGCTCGAGGTCTCAAATCACATCAAACAACGTCAAAACTACAAATCGCACCATGAATCGAACTTATAAATTTTCAAATCTTCCAACTTCTAAAACCCGTGCCGAAACCTATCAAATCAACTCGGAATAACGTCAAATTTTGCAGGCAAGTCCCAAATAACATAAAAGATCTCTTCCAAATCTCAGAATTGCATTCCGACCCCGATATCAAAAGGTCCACTTTCGGTCCAAATCTCCAAAAATTCGACTTTCATCATTTCAAGCCTAAATCAGCTATAGACCTCAGATTCACAATCCGAACACGCTCCTAAGTCCAAAACTACCCAACGGAGCTAACGAAAATGAGGGAACTCCATTCCGGAGTCGTCTTCACATAGTTTCGACTACAATCAAAATCCTAAAACTTAAGCTTCTGTTTTAGGGACCAAGTATCCCAAATCACTCTGAATCATCCGGTAACTGAAATCAGCCACACACGCAAGTCAATACACACAATATAAAGTTGCTTAGGGACTTATGCCGCCAGACAGGACTCAAATTCTCAAAATGACCGGGTCATTACAGAAAGTTAGAATTTTGGTGATTTTGGCCGGTAATGGAAATTCTGATATCGGGGTCGGATTGGATTTTCGGAAGTTGGAATAGGTTCGTGGTGTTATTTTTGACTTGTGTGTAAAAGTTGAGGTCAATCGGACGTGATTTGGTAGGTAAGACTAGGTAAGCTGATTTCAAATACATCTTGAAGCCATTTTTAAAAAAAAATAGAAACTAACAGCGGAACAATTAAAAATATACAACCTCCCAAGACTGGTAGTACTGAATCACGAACTCTAGCTGAATACATGGAATGATCACAAGGACCAAATATACAATACTATTTGATTAAAAATTAACAGTACAATGAATTGAACAGACTCCAAGGGACTGCGACGACCAAGCAGCTCTACCTTGAATCTTTGCGATCACACTCTAACTCTGTCCGGGTTCGATACCTCCAATACCTGGCTCTGCACAAAAATGTGCAGAAGTGTAGAATGAGCACACCACAGCAGTACCCAGTAAGTATCAAGACTAGCCTCAGTGAAGTAGAGACGAGGTACAGTCAAGACACCCACTAGTATAATAGCATGTGCAATATAATATACAAGATAGTAGGAAACAAATAATAATAAGGACATCATAACACAACCAGTGATATGCACAGCAAGACATCAAAACACCATTTAATATCGCTAAATAAATGTCCTTCACATATAATTCTACCAAATAACTATCCTTCAAATATAATTTTCCTCAAATAAATATCTTTCAAATATATTCTTTCGTATAATACTTTCTAAATAAAAATCTTTCTAAATAAATATTTTGAATATAATTCTTCAATTAAAAAGTCACCATGTGACATCTCATTTCATAATCATAAAAAAATACGGGTCTCAACCCATTTCCATATTTTTCGTAAACACGGGTCTCAGCCTATTTTTTCATATTTCCACGGCACCCCATGCCCATAATTAAATCATCATATTTTCCCGACACCTCGTGCCCTCATTTCATATCACAACTTCACGGACAATTCACGTGCCAAATATCATTATCAATGCATATAAGATTCACACGATCAATTTATTTCCGATAAAGTAAGTTTAAAATTTTTAAATCAAGTAAGAAAATCAACAAAGAAATGGATTTATTTTAGAAATTATTTGGGTGAAGAAAATAACATTTCAATTAAAATGAAGCACCTGATAGTTGCTGATTTGGATGTAAAACTTATAAGAACTAAAGCACACGCCAATTTCTTTTATTCAAAACAACTTAACCTTGAAAACTAATAAAAACTAGAACCACAAATCCTCATAGTCTAGTACAAGAGCCAAATCCAACACATTACAACAAGGGATACAAACACATAATAGAATCAAATATTACATCACAGAAGAACACAACAATTTACCTATCATTGAAATACAAGAATAACCGAAGACAAGTGCAACCACAGAGAATGTCAACAAAGGCACTCCCGAGATACCGTCTCGTAGTCCCAAAAGTAAATATGCAACAACAACAACAATGCCCCTAGGACTCATTTCATATCACAATTCAGTCCCCGACATAGCCCATCTTATCTCACCACGTGTGCAATAGTAAAGTGAATGCCTGCCTTGTCTCGCCACACGCGCAAAATAATGTTCCCACCTTGTCTCACCACATGCGCAACCCATATATATATATATATATATATATATATATATATATATATATATATATATATATATATATATATATTGTCACGCCGCATGTGCATAAATCAATAATAATAATAATAATAATAATAATAATAATAATAATAATAATAATAATAATAATAATAATAGAAACCTCGTGCAAAGACCCGAACAAAACTTCCCAACAATATACCGTGACAATATCACATCTCATAAATTGCACCTCAAGTGCTCAAATATTACAACATATCACAGATTTGCACGTCAAGTGCTCAATTATTACAATTTATCACAGATTGCACATCAAGTGCTCAATTATTATAATTTATCACAGATTGCTCATCAAGTGATCAATTATTATAAATTATCCCAGATTGCACATCAAGTGCTCAAATAGCACAACTTGCCACAAAAAAATCAACAATACCTTATTTTTCACAATAGGGAGCCCATGGCTCGACCATAATGTGCACAAAAATCTTAACAAATTATCCGTAAGTGAACAACTCAACAAAATAATATTTCATATAAAAATCAAGGTGGCAATCACACCAAATCATCATGTAAAAACAATTTCAACAAACAAGGATCTAGGCATGACAAATAGAGGATTTAATAAGTGCCAATAATTTCCAATTTAATACATAAGGGCGTCTAAGGATTTTTAATCAATGAAATTTGCACATATAAACCAAGTACGTACTCGTCACCTTGCGTACATGGTTTTCAATTACACAATTTGCACATAAAACTCAATGCCTAAGGGATAATTCCCCTACTCGAGGTTAAGCAAGATACTTACCTTTTTTAAGTTAGGCCGATATTCCAAAATAGCCTTCTTGTTTGAATTGACCTCTCGATAGCTCAAATCTATCCAAATTAATTGCATAACTTCATTAAAATTCCTCGGAAACAAATTCCGGATAATAATACGTCAACTTAAAAATTTATTCCAAAAAGTCAACAAAAGTCAACGCAAGACTCGCCTCTTGGAACCCGGCATAATTTGCATGAAATCCGAACACCCATTCCGATACGAGTTCAAGCATACCAATTTTATCAAATTCCAATAACAAATCGACCTCCAAATCTTAAATTTAAACCAAGAGGGTTTTCTAAAATTTTCAACCCAATTCGCTAATTTAGTGATAAAAACAACAATAAATACATGTAATTTAACCAAAATCAAGTTAGGAATTTTTACCCCCAATGTTTTCCTTGAAAACCTCTCAAACAATTGCCTCACCCGAGCTTCCTTGGTCCAAAATGGAAGAATGACATGAATTTGAACTTTATTCTGCTGCCCAGGGGTTTGTTCTTCGCATTCGCGAGACTCCCATCGCGTTCGCGATGAACAAATTCTTCAAAAGTCATTTTCAAATTCTTCTCAGATAGCCTCAAGTATAATGGTCATAACTTTTTGTACAAAACTCCAAATGATGAATGGTTTGACTTTTTGAAACCTAGCTCCAAGGGCTATAACTTTCATTTGTTTCTCATCTCCCAATTCCTTATAGATTACGATATATAAGCTTCTAAAGTCAGCCCTGCGCAACAGAGATTTCCAAACTCTTTCCGGGCAGCCTATAGTGTATCCACTATAACTTTTTTGTACACAACTCCAAATGAAAAATGGTTTACCTTTATGAAAACTAGACATAAAGGGCTACAACTTTTATATTTGGATTATCTCCAAATTTCTTATAGATTGCGAGATATGAGCCTCTAAAGTCAGACGACGAACAACAAAAGTTCCTTCTTCGCGAATGCGAGAACCTCTTCGCGAACGCGAAGAATAAAGTCACAACAGAAAAATCCTTCTTTGCGAATGAGAGAGGCTCCTCGCAAATGCGAAGAACAATACCAGAACCAGCAACCAGCAGTATCAAAATACCCAAACTTGGTCCAGAACCACCCCGAATCAAACCCGAGGCCCCCGGGACCCCCGTCCAATCGTACCAATCAGTCCCAATACATAACACGAACCTGCTCGAGGCCTCAAATATCATCAAACAACATCAAAGCCACGAATCATACCCCAATTCAAGCCTAATGAACTTTGAAATTTCAAATTTTATATCTTGTGCCGAAACACATCAAATCAATCTGAAATGACTTCAAATTTTGCACATAAGTCATAATTGACATAGTGAAGCTATTCCAATTTCCAAAATCGGATTCCAGTCCTGATAACAAAAAGTCCCCCCCCCCCCCAGTCAAACTTCCCAAAACTTCATCTTTTGCCATTTCAAGCCAAATTCCTCTATAGACCCCTAAATAATTTTCTGGACACGCTCCTAAGTTCATAATCACCATACAGAGCTATTGACATCATCAAAATTCCATTCCGGAGTTGTCTTCACACAGTTCCAACTACGGTAAATATCCTAAGACTTAAGCTTCCGTTTTGGGGATCAAGTGTCCCAAATCACTCCAAATCATCCTGTAACTGAATTCAACCACGCACGCAAGTCAATACACATAATAAGAAGTTGGTCAGGGCCTTATGCCGCCATACAGGGCTTAAATTCTTAAAATGACAAGTCGGGTCATTACAATTGATTATCTCGTACTGTTTGTGGCTAGATTCGGGGTATTTGAAGGCCGATTCGAGAGGCAAAGGCATTTCGGAGTAGGATTTCTGCACGGTTGAGGTAAGTAACAGTCTTAAATATGGTTTTGAGGGTATGAAACCCCGAAAATTGGTATGATGTGAATATTTGGAGGTGACTCACATGCTAGGTGACGGGCGTGTGAGCGTACATCGTGAGGGAGTTTGACTTGGTCTGTCCCGTGAGACTGTCGAATAGCCATTGTTATTACTTGTTTTTCCTTGTCTTTGAGCAATTGACTGCCTTTCATGTTAGAAACCAAGCTTAGGCCATATGATATCATTGTTGGGACCCGTAGCGGCCGTATACTTGTTAAATTGACTGCTAATTATTGTCTTGTACTCAATCACAGTCTTACTTGTGTGTTATATCTCCGTTGCCTCCCATTTCTTGTTGATACTTGTTGTATTCTCTATTTGGGCTAATTATTATGATATTTTGTGATCCCGAGGGGCTGGAGAGGTTAGTGACTAAGATAGGGCCTGAGCTGCGAGCTGTGAGGTATATGGATCGGGTTACACGCCGCAACAAGCCTTCGGGATATATATATATATATATATATATATATATATATGTATATATAAATTATTGGATCGGGTTGCACGCCACAACAATATTGGATCGGGTTGCACGCTGCAACAATATTGGATTGGGTTGCACGCCGCAATAATATTGGATCGGATTGCGCGCTGCAAAAATATTATATCAGGTTGCATGCTGCAACAATTTAGCGCTTGGGCTGAAGGAGCCCCTCCAGAATCTATACATCCCCAGTGAGCGCAGGTACCTATTGAGAGTGTGTATTGAGGGCTGAGAGCAGAGAGTATGAGCTATTGAGATGAGTTGAGTGACTGCTGCCTTGAGAGGTTTTACTTGCTTTTATTTATTGTTGCACTTAGTTGTTATCTGTTGTTGTTGTGAAATTTTTTGAATATTCATATCAATTTTAGTTGAGCTCGAACTGATTTGACTTATACCACCGGATATGAAAGCATATTCACTCTTTACTGAAAACTTTTTAAATGATCTGTATTTTTACAGCTTGTCACTGCTTCTTAGTTCCTTATTTAATTCTGTTACTTGCTGAGTTGGTTGTACTCATGCTACACCCTGCACTTCATGTGCAGATCTAGGTGTGTACGGTTTTGGCGGTCGCTGAGTTCGTGCATGAACTGATTATCGGAGACTTACGAGGTAGTTTTCGGCGTCTGCAGTCCTTGTTTATCCTTTCTTATTATCTTTTCTCTCTTGTATTGGCATTTGGCACAGACTATAGTAGACTCTATTTCTAGATTGGTTGTTAGATGCTCATGACTTAGTGACACCCCGATGTCGGGCTATCATTCCGCACTTGTGTTTTGGGATTTTACCCCGTTATTATGTAAAACTTTAGTTAGTTTAATTGTTTTAGCTCACTTATGTTATATATTGAAATCATATTGAGAATGTTGGCTTGCCTAGTTCCACAATAGGCGCCATCACGACTGGTTAGGTATTTGGGTTGTGACAAGTTGGTATCAAAGCCTAGGTTACATAGGTCTCATGAGTCATGAGCAGTTTTAGTAGAGTCTTGAGGATCAGTACGGAGACGTATGTACTTATCTTCGTGAGGCTTCAGAAACCTTAGGAAACTCCACATTCTTGAATTCTTGTCGTGCGAATCTGTTGATTCTAGTAACTAAACAATTGTTGTTTCTTTCTCTCACAGATAGTTAGGACTCATACTACTATGCAGGATGGACAGCCACCAGTACCACCAGCCAGGGCCACGAGAGGTCGAGGTCGTGGTAGAGGCCGCGGTAGGGGCAGAGGTGCAGCCCACGCAATAGCTGGGGCAGTACCTGCATATCCACCAGTTACCCCAGATCAGGACCAGATTCCAGTTTTTGATGCACCAGCTCAGGCACCACCCGTGCCCATCGTGATTCCTGGCCTTCAGGAGGCCTTAGCTCAGATTTTGACCGTGTGCACCGGCCTTGCTTAGGTGGTCTCTGTTTCGACGGCAGCAGGCACTTCTCAGGCCGGGGGAGGCACTCAGACTCCTGCCGCCAGCACACTTGAGCAGGTAGTACAGGGACTTCAGACACCAGGGGCACCACCTGCCTAGTCGGTTGTAGCTGCTCAGGATAATGTGGTTCCTGCTATGCCTGAGGATGAGCAGTGAAGATTGGAGAGGTTTGGGAGACTCCAACCTCTATCTTTCAGTGGTGTAGAGGGAGAGGATGCACAAGGTTTATTAGACATGTGTTAGAGGATACTCTGTACAGCAGGTATTCTGGAGACCAGTGGGGTCTCGTTCACTACCTTTCAGTTCTTTGGGGCTGCATTCAGTTGGTGGGAGGCTTACGAGAGGTGTAGGACGGTCGGCGCAGCGCCCCTTACCTGGCAGTAGTTCTCCGTTATCTTTCTGGAGAAGTTCGTGCCTCAGCCCTGCAGAGAGGAGTTGTGTAGATAGTTGAGCAGCTTCGTCAGGGTGATATGTCTGTGAAGCAGTATGAGATGTGATTCTCGAAGTTGTCCCGTCATGCTATCTGGTTGGTTCCCACAGACAGGGAGAGGATTAAGAGGTTTATAGATGGACTCACTTTTTAGCTGTGATTGCTTATGACCAGAGAAAGAGTGTCTGGTGCTACTTTTGATGAGGTTGTCGACATTGCTCGTCAGATTGAGATGTTCGCAGTCAGAAGATTAAGAGAGAGTCTTCGTGGATAGGGCGGATTTAGCAGTGCTCTTTCTGGGGGGTTAGTTCCAGCACGATAGAGGTCGTCCTTTCAGACATGCTCATGCGGCTCGTCCAGTTCACCGTGGTGCCTCATCTGGCCATGGTTCTCACAGTTATCAGCAGGACCGTTCATCTCTTAGTGCCCTTCCAGCGCAGAGTTTGTCTATGCCAGGTCTTTATGCCAATTATCCCGGTGCTCGGGGCTCCCTTCAGTCCCCTGCACCACCACCAGGGAGTTGCTATGAGTGTGGGGAGTTTAGGAACATGAGGAGAGGGTGTCCCCGTATAGTGGGAGGTCTTTCTCCGTAGAGGAGCTAGTCTATGTCATCAGCACCAGCCCCTCCACTTAGCTAGCCCGGGGTGGAGCCCAGTCAGCTAAGGGTCGCCCGAGAGGGGAAGGCATATTAGGGGGTGGCCAGGCCTATTTTTATGCCCTCCCTGCCAGACCAGATGCCATTGCTTCATATGTTGTGACTACAGGTATTGTCCCAGTTTGCCACAGAGATGCCTATGTATTATTTGACCCTAGTTCAACTTATTCATATGTTTTCTCGTATTTCGCTCATTTTCTGGATATGCCACGTGAGTCGTTAGTTTCATCTGTTCATGTATCTACTACTGTGGGTGATACTATTATTGTGGACCGCGTCATGTGTGGTGACTATTGGTGGTTTGGAGACCAGAGTGGATCTTGTGTTGCTCAGTATAATCGATTTTGATGTGATATTGGGTATGGATTGGTTATCTCCATGTCATGTTGTTCTAGATTGTCATGCTAAGATTGTGACATTGGAGATGCCGGGGTTGCCGAGGGTTGAGTGGAGTGATTCTATAGACTATGTTCCTAGTAGAGTGATTTCATACTTGAAGGCTCGGTGGATGGTTGAGAATGGTTGTCTATCCTATTTGGCTTTTGTGAGGGATGTTAGTGCAGAGACTCCTGCCATAGATTATGTTCCGCTGGTGCGTGATTTTCCAGATGTGTTTCCTACAGACCTGCCGGGCATCCCTCTTGATAGGGATATTGACTTCGGTATTTATTTGGTGCCAGGCATTCAACCCATTTCTATTCCACCGTATCGTATGGCACCGAAGGAGTTGAAGAAACAACTTCAGGAACTCCTTGATAAGGGGTTTATTCGGCCTAACGTGTTACCTTGGGGTGCACTGGTTCTATTTGTAAAAAAAAAAAGGATGGTTCTATGAGGATGTGCATTGACTACAGGCAGTTGAACAAGGTCATAGTCAAGAACAAGTATCCTTTGCCACGTATTGATGATCTATTTGACCAGCTTCAGGGGGCGAGGGTGTTCTCTAAGATTAATTTGAGGTCAGGGTATCACCAGCTGAATATTTGGGATTTGGATATTCTTAAGACAGCTTTCAAGACCCGATATGGCCATTTTGAGTTCCTTGTGATGTCTTTTGGGCTGACTAACGCTCCATCAGCGTTCATGCATTTTATGAACACTATGTTTCAGCCTTATTTGGACTCATTCATTATTGTATTCATTGATGATATCCTGGTGTACTCTCGTAGCCAGGAGGAGCATACCTAGCATCTAAGGATTGTGTTATAGAGATTGAGGGAGGAGAACGTTTATACAAAGTTCTCCAAGTGTGAGTTTTGGCTCGGTTCAGTGGCATTCTTGGGGCACGTGGTGTCTAGCTAGGGTATTCAGGTGGATCCGAAGAAGATAGAAGCGGTGCAGAGTTGGCCCAGACCATCCTCAGCCACGGAGATTAGGAGCTTTCTTGGTTTGGCGGGCTATTACCGTTATTTTGAAGAGGGTTTTTCATCTATTGCATCGCCCTTAACCAAATTGACCCAAAAGGGTGCTCCACTCAGGTGGTCGGATGAGTGCGGGGAGAGCTTTCAGAAGCTCAAGACTGCTTTGACCACGACCCTAGTTCTAGTTCTGCCATCAACTTCTGGTTCTTACACCGTGTATTGTGATGCCTCGCGGATAGGTATTGGATGTGTTCTGATGCGGGAGGGTAGAGTGATTGCTTATGCTTCGCGCCAGTTGAAGACCCATGAGAAGAACTATCATGTCTATGAACTTGAGTTAGCAGCTATTGTTCACGCCTTGAAGATTTGGCGGCACTATCTGTATGGGGTTCATTGTGAGATCTACACTGATCATCGGAGTTTGCAGCATCTGTTCAAGCAGAAGGATCTTAACTTGTGTCAGCGGAGGTGGTTGGATCTTCTCAAGGACTATGATATCACCATTTTGTACCATCCCGGGTAGGCCAATGTGGTGGTCTATGCCTTGAGTCGCCGGACGGAGAGTTTGGGGAGTTTAGCATATCTTCCAGCAGCAGAGAGACCCTTGGCATTGAATGTGCAGGCCTTATCTATCCAGCTTGTCAGATTGGATATTTCGGAGCCGAGTTGGGTATTGGCTTGTGTGGTCTCTAGGTTTTCTCTTTATGATCGTATCAGGGAGCGTCAGTATGATGAACCCCATCTGCTCGTCCTCCAGGACAGGGTTCGGCGAGGTGATGCTAGAGATGTGACTATTGGTGATGATGGCGTGTTGAGGATGTAGGGCCGGATATGTGTGCCTAATGTGGATGGGCTTCGGGAGTTGATTCTGGAGGAGGCCCATGACTAGTGGTATTCCATTCATCCATGTGCCGCGAAGATGTACCATGATTTGAGACAGAACTATTGGTGGAGGAGGATGAAGAAGGATATAGTTGGGTTTATGGCTCGGTGTCTCAACTGTCAGCAGTTTAAGTATGAGCATCAGAGACCGGGTGGATTTCTTCAGAGGTTAGATATCCCAGAGTGGAATTAGGAGCGGATCACCATGGATTTCGTAGTTGGGCTCCCACGGACTTCAAGGAAGTTCGATGCTAGTTGGGTGATTGTGGATCGGTTGACCAAGTCCACGCACTTCATTCCAGTTGGTACTACTTATTCTTCAGAGCGGTTGGCTGAGATTTTCATCCGAGAGATTGTTCGCCTTCATGGTGTCCCAGTTTCCATCATTTCAGATAGAGGGAGACAGTTTACATCGCAGTTTTGGAGGGTCGTGTAGCGAGAGTTGGGTACTCAGGTTGAGTTGAACATAACCTTTCACACTCAGACAGATGGACAGTCCGAGTGCACTATCCAGATATTGGAGGACATGTTACGCGCCTGTGTCATTGATTTTGGGGGTTCATGAGACCGATTTTTGCCGCTCGTGGAGTTTGCATATAACAACAGTAATCAGTCGAGCATTCAGATGGCTCCATACGAGGCTTTATATGGGAGGCGGTGTAGATCTCCGGTGGGATGGTTTGAGCCTGGTAAGGCTAGGCTCTTGGGTACAGACTTGGTCCAGGATGCATTATACAAGGTGAAATTGATTCAGGAGCAGCTTCTCACGGCGCAATTTAGGCAGAAGAGCTATGCTGACTGGAAGGTTTGTGATGTGTCTTTCATGGTCGGGGAGAAGGTTATGCTGAAGGTATCACCTATGAAGGGTGTTATGAGGTTTGTGAAGAGGGGCAAGTTGAGCCTTCGGTTCATTGGGCCTTTTGAGGTACTTCAGAGGATCAGGGAGGTGGCTTACAAGCTTGCCTTGGCACCTAGCTTGTCGAGTGTGCATCCAGTATTTCACGTTTCTATTCTTCGAATGTATATCGGCGATCCGTCCCATGTTTTGGATTTCAGCACGGTTCAGTTGGATGGTGATATGACTTATGATGTGGAGCCGGTGGCCGTTTTGGAGTGGCAGGTTCAGAAGTTGAGGTCAGGATATAGCTTCAGTGAAGGTGTAGTGGAAAGGTCAGCCTGTGGAGGAGGCCACTTGGGAGATAGAGCAGGAGATGCGGAGCAGATATCCATACCTATTCGAGACTCCAGGTATGTTTATAGACCCGTTCGAAGATGAACGTTTATTTAAGAGGGGGAGGATGTAATGACCCGGCCGGTCATTTTGAGAGTTATAGCCCCGTTTTCCCCATTTCTGCTTCTTTTGTGATTTCAGTTGTATTATGTCTTACCGGGTTGGTTGGTTCGGGTCCGGAGTGGTTTTGGAGTGAATTGAGACACTTAGTCTCTTAATTGGAAGCTTAAGTTGGAAAAGTCGATCGGATGTCGACTTATAGGAAAACGACCTCGGATTTGAACTTTTATGGTTTCATTAGCTCCGTTAGGTGATTTTGGACTTAGGAGCGCGTTCAAAATATGATTTGGAGGTCCGTAGTAGAATTAGGCTTGAATTCGCAAAAGTTGGAATTTTGGCTGGTAGTGGAAATTCTGATATCGGGGTTGGATTGGATTTTCGGAAGTTGGAATAGGTTCTTGGTGTCATTTTTGACTTGTGTGTAAAATTTGAGGTCAACCGGACGTGGTTTGGTAGGTTTCGGCGTCATTGTGGAATTCGAAAGTTTAGAAGTTCTTTAGACTTGAATTCGGGTGTAATTTGGTGTTTTGATGTTGTTTTGAGGGATTCGAAGGTTCAACTAAGTTCATATCGGGTTATAGGACTTGTCGGTATAATTGGTTGAGGTCTCGGAGGCCTCGGGGTGATTTCGGGTGGTTAATGACTTGATGAGAGTTGAGGAATTGCAGTTGAAGCTGCTGCTACTAGTGTAACCGCACCTGCGGAGTAGGAACCGCAGGTGCGAGCCGCAGATGTGGCTAAGGAGGATCTGGGCAGAGGACGCAGGTGCAATGTCATTCACGCACCTACAATGGTCACAGAAGCATATTTACGGGCGCGGGTGCTAGTTTGGATCGCAGGTGCGATGTAGTTCCCGCACCCGCGAAGAGCGCAGATGCGGTCAATTGATCGCAGGAGCGGAGGCAGTGTTTTAGTGATTTTTCTGCAGATGCGGCTCCGCAAATGTGGAAATGGAGCCGCGGGTGCGAGAAGTCTAGGCAGAACCTATAAATAGAAGACTTCGAGATTTTTCACCATTTTCATCATTTTTAGCTCGAATTTTGGGGATTTTGAGAGAGATTTCGGAGTAATCACTGAAGTAAGTTATTTGTGTCTATTTATCTTCAATAATAGTATTTTTCCACTGATTTTTACACCAAGTTGGTCAGTGTTTGAGGTGAAATTTGGGAGATTAGGGCTTAGAAATTGGAGAGTGAATTTTGGATTTTTGGAGGGACAATTGAGGTCGAATTTTGATAAATTTGGTATGGTTAGACTTGTGAGTGAATGGGCTTTCGGGTTTTATCGGATTTGGAGACGTGGGCTCGGGGGAGCGAGTGGAGCCGATTTCAGATTTTGGACTATATTTTAGTAGTTTTATTATGGAATTGATCCTTTTAGCCAACATTGATTATCTCGTACTGTTTGTGGGTAGATTCGGGGCATTTGGAGGCCGATTCGAGAGGCAAAGACATTTCAGAGTAGGATTTCTGTGCGGTTGAGGTAAGTAACAGTCTTAAATTTGGTTTTGAGGGTATGAAACCCCGAGAATTGGTATGATGTGAATATATGGAAGTGACGCACATGCTAGGTGACGGGCGTGTGAGCGTGCACCGTGAGGGATTGTGACTTGGTCCGTCCCGTGAGACTGTAAAGTCGAATAGCCATTGTTATTACTTGTTTTTCCTTGACTTTGAGCAATTGACTGCCTTTCATATTAGAAACCATGCTTAGGCCATATGATATCACTGTTGGGACACACAGCGGTCGTATACTTGTTGAATTGACTGCTAATTACTGTCTTGTACTCAGTCACAGTCTTACTTGTGTGTTATATCTCTGTTCCCTCCCATTTCTTGTTGATACTTGTTGTATTCTCTGTTTGGGATAATTATTATGATATTCTGTGAGCCCGAGGGGCTGGAGAGGTTAGTGACTGAGATAGGGCCTGAGTGCCGAGCTGCGAGCTGTGAGGTATATGGATCGGATTGCATGCCGCAACAAGCCTTCGGGTTTTTTATATATATATATATATATATATATATATATATATATATATATATATATATATATATATATATATATATATATAAAATTGGATCGGGTTGCACGCCGCAATAATACTGGATCGGGTTGTACGCAGCAACAATATTGGATCGGGTTACACGCAGCAACAATATTGGATCGGGTTGCACGCTGCAACAATATTGGATCGGGTTGCACGCCGCAACAATATAGCGCTTGGGCTGAAGGAGCCCCTATGGAGTCTGTACACCCCTGGTGAGCGCAGTTACCTATTGAGAGTGTGTATTTAGGGCTGAGAGCCGAGAGTATGAGCTATTGAGATGAGTTGAGTGACTACTGCCTTGAGAGGCTGTACTTGCTTTTATTTATTGTTGCACTTAGTTGTTATCTGTTGTTGTTGTTGTGAAATTTCTAGAAGATTAATATCTGTTTTACTTGTGCTCGAACTGATTTAACTTATACCACCGGATATGAAAGCATATTCACTCTTTACTGAAAACTTTTAAAATGATCTGTATTTTTATAGCTCGCCACTGCTTCTCAGTTCCTTATTTAATTCTGTTATTTGCTGAGTTGGTTGTACTCATGCTACACCATGCACTTCATGTGTAGATCTAGGTGTGTACGGTTCTGGCGGTCGCTAAGTTCGTGCGCGAGCTGATTATCGGTGACTTACGAGGTAGCTGCCGGCGCAGTCCTTGTTTCTCCTTTCTTATTATCTTTTCTCTCTTGTATTGGAATTTGACACAGACTGTAGTAGACTCTATTTCTAGATAGGTTGTTATATGCTCATGACTTAGTGACACCCCGATGTCGGGCTATCATTCCGCACTTGTGTTTTGGGTTTTTACCCCGTTATTATGTAAACTTTCAGTTAGTTTAATTGCTTTAGCTCACTTCTGTTATATATTGAAAGCATATTGAGAATGTCGGCTTGCCTAATTCCACAATAGGTGCCATGACGACTGGTTCGGTATTTGGGTTGTGACAATGCCCCCTCCCCCCGTTAAAAATGGGATGTATTCATGCCACTAACATTACACTATTGGCTCATTTGTGTCATTATCCACTAACGGCTCTCACACCCGGTATTTATATTCTAGATTCTGGTTTTTTAGCCTTACAATTGCCATGTGTTGTTTAATTAGACCTCTTCCCATAACTCAACCCTACATCATAATAAAAGTATAGTTGATCATGTTTGTGTCTTCTCGAATGAACTTGAGTACATCTTTCAAAAGATATTTGCACAAAAACACTTAAATATTCAAGGGCTATGTGTCTTTGCTAAACTAAAATGGAATAACTTAATAACTTATACAACTGAAGCAATAAAATTATAAAACTGACACAAAGTTTAAGGTGACTAAATTGAATGATGATTGAGGACTTCTATGTGACAAAGTTTCTTTCTTCCTCGAGTTACCTATTTAGGACCAATGTTATCATTTACAAAGCTTACACTTAATATTTTATTATTTGAACATAATTTTTAATATAATATTCATGTGATGATGTACACGCGCAACATGCGTACACTAAGACTAGTTTTGCATGGACTTCGTTATATACATAAGTATACTAAGTAGCTACTTCCAGTTTATATGAATGTGTTTCTTTTTAATATGTCTCGCAAAGAATAATCTTTTCTAAATTTTAAAAATACTTTAACTTAAACTATTTATTATTTACCTTTAATGAACAAAATTTATAACCATATAAATGTTGTGATATGTTTAATACCATAAACTTTAAAAAATTTAACTGAGTTTATTATTGTTATTGTTATAAATATTATGACATAGGAGTATTTAATCGTGTAAGTTTCAAAGGCTCTTTTTAAGGACCCGTTTGGCCATAAATTTTGTCAATTTTTTTTCAATTTTTTTTGGCAAATACATACTTGTTCATAAATTTTATCCATATTTTGAAAAATTCCCAAAACCCAATCCCAAAAGAGTTGGTTTTGGCCCAAAATATTAATATTTTTAAAAATTACCCCAAACTTTTGTATTTTATAAAAGAGTCCATCATTTATTATTTTGTAACAATGTTGTTTCGTCTTTTCGGTCATCTAATAGTGTATTATGTGATTCATTATAAAAATAATAATTTTGTACCAAATTTATTTATGTTCATGACTATGATTTGTGATAATTATAATGAATATTATTGATGAAGGTATTATTGAGTATTTGTGATTGTTTTTAGAATTTGTGGGTATAAGTCATGTTTCATGTTTTTTCAAAAAGAAAATATATATTTTGAAAACTGATTTTCAAACACATTTTTATATTCAAATCAAATTTCACCCAAATTAAATTTTTCAAAATAAATTTGAGAATATAGAGGAAGCTAAAACTCATTTTCAAGTAAACTAATTAGATGTGTCACATGTAAGAGTGGGATATTACCAATTTTCAAATCCCAAGTTTTGGACCAAAAAAGAGTTGACACGTTTTTTTGTAATCAGACAGACTTGTCAGAAAACTCAGTTAAAGCCTACTCCCTTTTCACATTCCTTGTTTAATTACTCAATTCACTTGATACATAGCTTAAAGCTGATTTGATAGAAATACTGAGAAAGTGTTAAATCCTTTAACATTTTGGTAAAGAGGAAAAAGAAGGAAAATGAGGGGTTTCACAAATCTAAGCAGAGCTCTTCGTAGCCATTCTTCTTACTCTAAACTTCTGCTTCTCTCTTCTGTCAGGTAATTTTGCTTCATTTCATTTCAATTTTTTTTTACATTTTTTTTATGAATTTTTATTGTGCTTGCTGATTTATTACTTGCTTCTTTGTTCTTTGTGTAATACTACACAATGTTGTTTAATATATTTTTGATTTCCGGTTTTTTCTTCTCTTCATTTTTGGGTTTTGATTTTGTACTAAACAGATGATTTCTGAAATTCCTTTTGACACTTGATCGAGAGAATATTTGTCCTCTTTTTTTTAAGGAAAAACTACACAGTATTTTTGGCTGACCGGCCAAATGTGTAACTTGCCCCTTCTTCTGCTTGCTTTGAAGTTTGTTATACAAGTTAGAAGGCCCTCTACTCTTAGATCTAAAGAAGCTAATGAACGGAAAAAGATAGTAGTTCTTTTTACGTTAAGTATCAAACCAATTAGGCAAATTACAGTTTCTTCTTTTAGAAAAGGAGACATTTTTGAAATCTCTATGTGAATTTGGGTGATTATATAGAATAATTATTCAGTCGGTAGATATTACTTGTTTAGCTGTTGCACGAGTATCCCATATAAATGGAGTATAAATTTTTTTTAAAATCATATATATAGTATTACGACGTATTGAGTTATAAAATCAAATAAAAGAGAAAATTATATGTTACTGAAAATGATGAATGTTGATCATATTTAGCTAGCTCAATAAAGGAAGAAATCCCCTACTCCACGCTCGTCCTCAGGTGCCTTATTATTTGATATACGAGTTCTGTATTTGCTTTAGAAGTGTAGATAGAGTAGCACCGTAGAGATGTAGGGCACGAAACCATGAAATTCAACTGATTTTTGAACATAAATTACAGTAATTTTGAAAATATTACTTACTCTGAATATGCAATCAAGCTCGACTGAAAGCTTGACTAATTTTCCTTTTGCTCTTCTTTAAGGCTGAAAGCTTGACTAATTTTCCTTTTGCTCTTCTTTAAGGCCTTCTTTAAGTAGAAAGGTCAAAGAGTGGCCAATGGTCGATAGTTAGCCAATTCACTTCCTTGTTATTCTTTGCATTAACTACCAAAGTTATCTGATTGTCTTTTTCTTTTGGGCTTAGTTAGCTGAATATACTTGATATAAAGAAATTAAACTTTTAAGGTTGTAATAGTAATCTCTTCATCTCCTCTTTAGATTATTTGAACTTGACATGCAATTGTTAAATGTCCTTTCATAAGTATTTCTAGAATCTAATTCTGAGTTAAATAGTATAATAATGGTTGGTAGCAGGAAAATTTATATCTAATAGTATTTATTAGACTGTGTATTTATATTTTAGTACATAAATGTTATAGAATTAGTGTTTTTTTTGAAGGATAAAAAAGGTGGTTTAGCTTTACATGGATATTTTGTTCTATCAAACTTTTACTTTAGGTCTTCCCACTTTTACAATAGTAGATACATGTTCATTCCCCTAATCTAGTGATTTATCCAATTTGACAAATAAAAGCAAGTTAAACAAATGATTAAATTACAGCCAATTAGGTATACATATAAACCAATAGTTGAATGTGTCAAGGTGACCATTTGTTGCTAAGAGTGCAACAGCTGGTCGAAATAATGTAAAGTTGTATATAATAGTGTAAGCTCTTGGAGATCATTCTTTTTAATTTTTTGGAGTATCGCTCAAACAAATCGGAAGCCTCTATAAAGGAAAATTGTGTCCTATGGATTTAAAAGTGGTAGTAGATTATTTAATGAGCCATGCTTGATAAATGACAACAAAACAAGGGGCGATTTGCTCAAATAGGACACTTCAGGTGTCACTCTTGATTTTTTGACTCCGCTTGCCCCATTGGCAGAACTTCAACTTTAACAAGTGTTACCCCTCACTTTCCCCATGCGTAACACTTTTGACTTTTGACCTTAAAGGTTTGCCCATAGGGCAAGCGGGGGTTAAAAATCAAGACCATCCGTTTTTAAGGTCATTGGGTATAATTTCCTGCAAAACAGTTTCACTTCATTTAAGAAGTTAGATGTGATCTGATTGGGTTTGAAAACTTCTGTCTCTTGACTACAAGGTCGTTATGGGTTTTTTACTTCATTCTTTGTGTTTCTTATTGTTCTAGATATATGCCACTTAAGTTGTATGAGGTGAGTTATGTTTATAGAATTCTAACAGTTCTAATCTACTAAACTATAATGACTCACTTGTTGCATTGAAGTTTAATGAATGAAATGCTATGATTCCTTCTGAGACTGATTTATTCTCCCATGTTTGATAGAGGATCTTGTTACTTAATACTTTTCTGCTGGTTGTTACAGTACCGGAGGTCTATTGGTATATGCAGAATCGAACATAGAGGGCAGAAAACAAGTTGAAAATAATCAGTCAGTATCAGAGAAGAAGAGAATAGTGGTGCTTGGAACAGGATGGGCCGGTACCAGCTTCCTAAAGGATCTTGATATTTCTTCCTATGATGTTCAAGTGGTTTCACCGCGAAACTATTTTGCATTTACACCACTTTTACCTAGTGTCACATGTGGAACAGTTGAGGCACGTAGCATCGTTGAGCCAGTTCGGAACATAATAAAGAAGGTAAGACAAGCTTCGATAAGGAACTTGTTTTGTATCTGGATCTCCAGTTTTTGTTTTCATGTCATTAGTAATTTTATATTGTACTCACAAGATTTTGTATGACTGGCTGACTGCATAGCTTTGTCCACTGTTTCTTAGAAAGATTCATTTGCCCCTACATTCGCTTGGTTTTTGATCATTTCGTTTTCGGTTGTTCTAACCTAGCCTGATGGAAGGGGAGTCTTGGAGCAACGGTAAAGTTGTCTCCGTGTGACCTACAGGTCATGGGTTCGAGCCGTAGAAGCTTCCACTAATGCTTGCATTAGCGTAGGTTGTCTACATCACACCCCTTGAGGTGCAGCCCTTCCCTCGACCCTACATGAATGGGGGGGCTGCCATAATCTGGTCTGAAGAATTTAACATTTAGTATATGCTAAGTCTCTCCTAGATTTGTCATTTTTAAAAAGCAGTTGTCTTATTTGAAGATTTTCTGCATCTTCCTGTTTAATTTTGTTATTTGGTCTGGCAGAGAAGTGGAGAAATTCAATTTTGTGAAGCAGAATGTCTAAAGATTGATCCAGAAAACAACAAAGTATTTTGCCGTTCTGGCATCAATGATAATTTGGTGGGACATAATGATTTCTCCCTACAATATGACTATTTGGTTGTAGCTGTAGGAGCTCAAGTAAATACTTTTAACACTCCGGGTGTCATGGAACATTGCCACTTTCTGAAGGTAGGATTCTCTTCCATATTTTCCGTGAAGTGCTAAATTTTCCTTGTCTGGAAATGAACGAATCATGTCTCGTACAGGAAGTGGAAGATGCTCAAAGGATACGGAGGACTGTAATAGATTGTTTTGAGAAAGCTGTCATTCCTGGCCAAAGTGAAGAAGAGCGAAGGACCAACCTCCATTTTGTTATAGTTGGAGGGGGTCCAACTGGAGTGGAATTTGCTGCTGAGCTGCACGACTTTGTTCACGAGGACTTGGTGAAAATATATCCTTCAGTTAAGGATTTTGTGAAGATAACACTTGTCCAATCTGGAGATCATATCCTGAATACGTAAGATGCACCATCCCTAGTTATACTTCTTCATTGCTTTTAATGTATGCCATGGCCTTTGTGTTGTCAATGTGATGTTGAAAGATTTTAAAGTAATGAAGATACAGAGGCGTGAAGAGAGCCCAATCCCTTATGTGGGGTTGGATGTGGGAATGGGGTGGATGGTTAAGTGATGAAGGACAAAGGACAAACCTAGGCTTGATTTTAGTTGGGGGGAGAAACTTGCAATTTGTGCTTAAAGCTACACGGCTCCACCTTGAAGATCTAGTGAAGGTTAAATAGTTTCTTTAAGGCCATATCTTTAATACATATATCTATTAGTTAATAGTTAACATCTTTGGTGAGCGGAGTTACCCGGAACATGAGCTGGTAGGAAGTGGTAGGAAGAAGCAGGTACCCTGTAGAATTGTCGAGGTGCGCAAGCTCGCCTAAACACTGTCAAAAGGTTTTGAACAGAGGAGTAGGGGAAAGGAATGGTGCCAGAAAGAATGAAGATCAAGAGTATACCTGTAGTGGAAGGGGGCTTTAGAGATCACATATTGGAACTACAAAGCTTACCAAATTCACATAATGGGCATATAATAATTTCTTGCTTGCAACAACTGGACGCACACATGTGGCATTTCATTCTTGGAGTAGCAAAACCCGAAAACGTTGTTGTTCCAGAAGGTTGTCATGTTAAATGGTTTGGATGATGGGATCTATTTTTAGATCATAATTTTGCTACTCAATTAAGAGAATATTAAGAATGAGATTGACTCAACAACTCCGAAATCATAATTTTGTTTCTTTGCAGATTTGATGAAAGAATAAGCTCATTTGCTGAACAGAAATTTCAAAGAGATGGAATTGAGGTTTTGACAGGTTGCCGCGTCATTAGTGTCTCTGATAATTCTATCAACACGAAAGTAAAATCTACAGGAGAACATGTTGAAGTACCCTACGGGATGGTTGTATGGTCAACTGGAGTTGGTACCCGCCCATTTGTGAAGGATTTTATGGAACAAATTGGCCAGGTATTTTACACCCTGTTCCCTTTGACTAACTCTTTCATGGGGCTTTCTTCACTAAATGCGTACTTAAACTTAAAGCTTTTTGCATGCCATATTCGGAGATTAAAATTTTCTGACTGGCAAGCTCTGAAATTCAATCTATTATGGCCACGTAAAATTTTCATTCCTTCTTGCAGGGGAAAAGACGTGTTCTAGCAGCTGATGAATGGTTGCGAGTAAAGGGCTGCAGCAACGTGTACGCACTTGGTGATTGCGCCACTGTAGATCAACGTCAAGTAATGGTAAATAAACCTTTGTTCAAATTAACTGAAATATTTAATCAATTCCTCTGTTTCTTTTACTTTTACGTTGAGCCGGGGGTCTATCGGAAACAACCTCTCTACCTTCACAAGGTAGGGGTAAGATCTGCGTACACTCCACCACCCCAGACCCCACTTTGTGGGATTGCACTGGGTTTGTTGTTGTATTTAATCAATTCTTTATCTATAGTTATTTTTTCAAGATTTTGACAGTTACATTCCGTGCTTTAGGTTCCACATGGATAATAATGTGCGTGTGTTGTGCCATGTATTTCCGGATGGGCGCAAGTGTTTGAAAAATGATTTTATTTGCTGGAGTGTTTCATTTTATCTTTCTTTCAAAAGTTGGATTTTTGGACATTCGTTCTAGAAAATGCAGACGTAGATTTCAATTTACTGAACTAGTCCCAACAACCTTAGAGAAGTATATCTTGATCACAGCCAACAAGAGCCAATAGTAAGAATTATTTCCTTAGTTTTTAGTGCCCATTCCTTATAAACGTCAGATTGAGCCAGTAGTTTCTGCTCTCAGAGTTAATCAATTTAAACTTCTTGATGATGGTTAGAGTATTTGACATCTTAACAGTATTATGAAGATGAATGGAAAAGAAACAACAGAAAATGAAATATATGCTGCATGAGGATGATTATATCCCTTACTTTCTTCATTGTTACTTTTGCAAGATACGAATCAATTCTTGCCTTTATATCTTCCCTCCTTAAAGTTTCCTTTGTGAAATTACGTGGTCTAGGAAGATATTTCAGTCATTTTTAAAGCTGCGGATAAGGATGATTCTGGAACTTTAACCATTGAGGAATTCCGAGATGTTTTGGAAGACATAATTATCCGTTATCCTCAAGTGGACTTATATCTAAAGAGCAAACATCTGTTAGAGGCGACAGACTTACTCAGGGATTCAGAGGGAAATGAAAGAGAGGAAGTAGATATTGAAGGTTTTAAGTTAGCCCTTTCTCATGTAGATTCACAGATGAAGAGTCTACCTGCCACTGCTCAGGTGCTTTCATATATAATTTGGATCTCGTCTCCCTTCTTTCATACTTCCCCTCTCGTTCACTCCATGCTTTGCTGTTGTTTCATTTCCTGTATTTTCACATGCTTAGGTTGCTGCTCAACAAGGTACATATCTTGCTAGATGCTTTAATCGCTGGGAGCAATGCAAAAGTAATCCTGAAGGCCCTCGCCGTTTCAAAAGTTCCGGCCGTCATGAATTTCTACCCTTCCGGTATAGCTTAACCTTTTTGGACATTTCTTTTCCTTTACTCGTTGCATGTAAGCATACTGGGAAAACTAACTGCCGTTTTATTATTCCACTTCTATACATGGTTCGTGCTATTATTTCCACATCTTCTAAAGGGGATGAAACTGAAGTATGACTAGAATTTTGTTCTCTACAAATTGGTCTTGCATACGACAGAAGTTTTTTGTTAAAAACATTTATTCTCTTTAACAAAAAGGAAGAGAAATGTGGTCGCCGGCCCTCCTCCATTTCTGCTTCTTTCTGCAGTGTGTTTAGTGTAGAGAATCATTGAATTTATACTTATCAGCAACCTCATTGAATTTATTAACTGCTCATGTGGTTTATTGGTACTCCTATCTTGGCTTGTAACCTCTTTATCCCGTTGGTACAAAGATACATCCTCATTAACAATAAATTCCCTTATGCTAGCATGATCAAATATCTAACGGTTTCAACTCTCTCTCGGTGATCCTTGGCGTAACAACGTGTGCCGTTTCAGGTATCGCCATTTAGGACAATTTGCTCCTTTAGGTGGGGAGCAAGCAGCAGCAGAACTTCCTGGAGACTGGGTTTCTATGGGTCGTAGCACACAATGGCTATGGTACTCTATTTATGCGAGGTGAGAATTTGATAGATTTCTTGATTATGACTTGCTTCTGATATTACATTGGTTATATATATTTCCTCCTTACTGCATTTTATTTGCATTTCAGCAAGCAAGTTAGCTGGCGCACAAGGTATTTAGTGGTCGGTGATTGGGTAAGAAGATCCATTTTCGGGAGAGATTCAAGCCGAATTTGATGAATTCAACCTGATTTAGAAGGTGTGCTTGTTCTGCATTGTTTATGCTGATATCCAGTTACAGTTCTAGCCGGACATCAAGTTATGGTTTTCAAAGAATGTATGTATCACTCGCTACTGAATCCATATTCTATTAGTTCCTAGAGAAATATACTACGAATGATTCAAATTTGATTGTATTCATTTGTGTTTCTAATTAGCAATTAACTGAGTTTTGAGGCTCCAATTTGCATTAGGGTAGGTTGTCTACGTCACCCTTGGTATGCAGCCTTTCCTTGAACCCTACGTAAATATGAGGATACTTTGTGCACCGAACTGCCCTTTCCGTTCCCCTTCAAAGAAAATAGATTACTTATTCCGAGTGCAACTTTAAGCTCGATTTTACAGCTATCGTTATGGGTGCTACTTGTAAAATTATCCGAGAATGATCTATATCCATATGTTCATTGTTAGCCAAAGCCTAAGGGCTCGTTTGGTACGAGGGATAAGGAATAATTAATTCCGAGATTAAATTTGATATAAATTTATCCCACGTTTGGTTGGGATAAAATCGTTGTATAACTAATCCTGAGATTAATTATCCCGGGATTGTAGTGTTTTTTATCCATATGGGAGGGTAGGATAATTATTTATGAGATAACTTATTTTCCAACCAAACGACTCCTAAAGGTGCCCAAGCACCCGCCTCCTTAACGTGAGTTTGCCTATCTAGCGTGATGGAAAAAACATACCCGCACCTGATATTTATAGCAAATTAATCAACAAATGACATGTGTTTTTTACATGAATATTTATCATGGTTAATTTATGTATATTTTCACTTCTATAGATTGCTTCACCATGATTAACTGATTTAGTGTTGTGTCAATACCAGTATTATATTTCTAACCCCTTTAATTTTTGTTAATTTATGGATGAAGTGAAAAATGCATGCTTCCCTTGAGGTAAACCCATATGGTCTAACTTCTTCAATCCTTCTTTCTACTTGGTTTTGATAGATAAATTCTTCATTAATTAGGGGCTAGGACTGAATTTATAGTCATTGAGTCTGATGTAGGGATGCTTATCGGGCGGATCGGGCAGATAATTACGCTTAACGGTTCGGCGTAACGGTTATCAGATTATAAATATAGTAATCCGCCAGCCATCCAATAAGACAACGGGCGGATTGATATCGGATTAACAATTATCGGGCGGCTTATCGGCTAAACCAAATAGAAATTTTTTGAACAATCATTCAATCAATACCAAACAGTTTTAAATCAATACCAAATTTTTAATACCATCTAAGATCTAACCAAACGGTATTTTTTAATTGAAGAGTCTTCAAGACTACTCATACTGTCATACACGTATTAAAAAAAAAATTAATACCATCAAGACTACTCATACAAACATACACGTATAAATCATTGAGATTTCGATTTTTCGACTTCTTAGTTTTCAGTTCAAGAGAGACGAGACTAACAACTTCTCTGCCTCTAGTGGTTGCAGACAATTGAGAATTAGAAAATAGAAATTAGTGATTTAGACATTTAGCCAAATTTTTAATACCATCGAGACTACTCATACAAACATACACGTATAAATCATTGAGATTTCTATTTTTCGACTTCTTAGTTTTCAGTTCAAGAGAGAGACGAGACTGACGACTTCTCTGCCTTTGGTAGTTGCAGACAATTGATAATTAGAAAATAGAAATTAGTGATTTAGACATTTAGCTAAATTTTTAATACCATCAAGACTACTCATACAGAAGACATACACGTATAAATCATTGAGATTTTGATTTTTCGACTTCTTAGTTTTCAGTTCAAGAGAGAGACGAGACTGACGACTTCTCTGCCTCTGGTGGTTGCAGACAATTGAGAATTAGAAAATAGAAATTAGTGATTTAGCCATTCAGGGTTTCAATAGTACTTTATATACATATGAGTAAAAGTGTAAATATAAAAATTATTAACGGGTTAACGGTTTACCCGATAAGAAAATTGAGTAATCTGCCCCCAAACCGTTAAGCCATTAATTATAAAATCTCAATCTGTTCACCATCTATTACTCTGATAATCCGATACCAATAAATCAATAAGCTATCGGTTCGATTTGGTTAACGATTTTGGTTTGATTTTGAACAGGCCTAGTCTGATGAATATCTTTTTGTTAGGGGAGGTTGATTTTCTTGACGTCAATAATTCACTGTCACGACTAATTCAGATTTGTTAGAAATTCTATCATAGAAAATTTTAGCCCTTATCATTGAAGATTTAATTTTTTGAGCTCAAAACTTCTAATTAAGGACAAAGATACCTTCATGATAATTTTTAAGTGCTTGGCTCGTAAAAGAAGGAATCAAGCTCGAATGTCACGGATATGTTGAAGACATAATTAAATAAAGGTAACACACTTCAATATGATGAACAAATTATTTTAACTCAATTTTTATGATTCAACGTGTTTTATTTAACAGTATCCATAGCCGCACCTAGCAATTCCAAGTACGGGCAAAACTATGTGCGGGTGGTCAACTGAATACCCTTTGTTAAAAAATTATACTGTGTATAAGTTAAAATATTATTTTTTGGCTGAACACTTTAATTGAATTTTTTTGACTTCACCGCTAATTACAAGTCACCAAATTACACGAGCTAAATTTTGAAAGTAGCAAGTATTAAAAAATGTGAATAAGTTGTGAAAGTGAAGGTGACAGCAAAGTCATACTATGATTCTTGGAAGACTTTTTATCTTTATCATCGAACCTCGTTTTAATTATTAAGTTTGCAATTAAATATTTTTTATATATTTAATAATTTTTTTAATATAAATACAAAGTTTAAACAATAGTTACTGGGTACTACGGTACTACCTCCGCCCCTACCAACCCCGATTTCGTATAAATCCATGGGGGCTTTACATAGAAACAAAATAGAGAATATGTGGTGAAGTATGTAAAACAAACCAACTAAACCAATGTCCATTTCCTCATTAGATTTAGCCACTTTAAGCCGAATGTAACAACTTAAAAAGCCAAGTGTAACACTTACAACGAAGTACGATTTCCACAACTCTTACAATCTCTGTTCTTCTGCTGCTCGCCTTTTAGTATTAGTACGTCCCCTGGAAAAGAAATTAAGACTAGTTCAAGGGTTTCACTGAAAAAAGAGAGAGTAGAGTTAGAGGAAGAATCTTGATGGCGGCCGGAATCGCGCCTTCTACAGCAAGTTCCACGGCGGAATCCGGCAACGGAGGCAGAATGAGATGGTTTTCTAGCATGGTAGTAGGTGCTGGGAAAAAAACATGCATTGATAATCAAAAGAGTAGATTGAGGGAGGCTGAGAAAGTTATGCACCTTATCTGTTGGGGGCCTAAATAGTTTATTTCTTAAATAGTTCGAGTCACCCAAGAGCAAAGTGGGGAGTTCTTGGAGGAAGGGAGCCGAGGGTCTATCAGAAATAGCCTCTCTACCCCAGGGTAGGGGTAAGGTCTGCGTACAAACTGTTACGCGGCGCCTTCCTGAAGTTCCTTGGAAGGGCGACGTAAGGCTAAGCAACCGATGTCAGTGCGGTTGCTATGCGCCAACTGAGGTCCCCTTCGTATGCTAAACTAGATTATCAGTGTCGTACGGGAAACCAATATCGTAAGCAATTGAGCAGCGAAAAATGAGCAATTGATGATGAAAGCTGATGATTGTATTGATAATGACGAAAGCTATTACAAGATGTAATGCGGTGTCGGAGGGAGAGACATCAGTACAGAGAATTATTTGAATGCTTGAATGTTTGAATGCTTTGGTCCCCCTTAATAATGTTTAAAAAAAATAAACCAAAGTTACATGAGTTCACCTATGAAAGCTGTAGAAGCACACTGAAAATGAATGAAGTAAAACTACTCTATAATTACAATGAAAAGGACTTAGACTTCTACAAGGTGGAAGCAAGTCCGATGGCAGTAACTTTGTCTTGAGCATCAAGGTCTGCGCGCGCATTGCTGTTGGCGCGCATAACACTATTTGGATCTTCCAGCGGGTGGGCACTGGTGCTTGGCATTGGATCTGCGCGCGGGGCACTGTCTGTGCGTGCGACGTTGTTGACAACATGATGGTTTGTGCGCGCGGCATTGTCGGTGCGCGCGGCACTGATGGCATTCGCCAGCCGCTGGGCGCTGGCACTGATTATCAGTGGGGCGACAGAGGCGCATGCGCGCTTGTCACTTGGCACTGCCAAGACCACGGGACCGACAGTGGCGCTAGGCATTAGGAGGCTTGCCAGGATGCCACGGGGCGCGTCCAAGGGGTCATGGGTCGATGATGGAAAGCAGTCCATGACATTCTCCCCCACCTGAGTTGGCGACGTCCTCGGAGCCTTACCTGCAGGATGATGATGATTGGTCAGGCTCTTGTTGGCTGCGAGGTCTGTTCCCCTCGATGTTGTGAGGTGGCTTTCTGAATGATCTTCCATGTATTTCTGAAATACTCTGAGGCGGCTGACATGGAAGACTGGATGGATTTTCCACCAGGATGGTGTGTTCAACTGGTATGTGGATTTCGCGATACGCTTTTCAATGGAAAAGGCCCGATGTATCTTTTCAATAGGCGAGGATCTTGGGTCCTCTTTGCAAACAAGTTCCGCCTCGGGGTTCTTACCATCACTTTGTCCCCTGCTTGATGTTGGGCAAAGCAACGGTTTTGTTCGGCATACCTCGTTGCCCTCTCTTGGGCTTTGACAAGATAGCCCCGCACTATCTTCAAAGTTTGCTCCTATTCTGTCAAGAAACTGGCAACTCGAGGAGATGTTGGCATGTTTGGTACATTCACTGTCTATGGGAGTAGCGGTTGCTGTTCGGTAACAATTTCAAAAGCGCTTTTATTTGTATGGGCGCACTTTTGTGAATTGAAACACAGCTGAGCAACATCCAGAAGCTTCACCCAATGTGTTTGTGACCCAGTTGCAAATTTGCGGAGATATTCCTCCAGCATGTCATTGAACCGGTCTGGCTGGCCATCTGCTTGTTGATGGAAGTTTGAGTTATGACTCAATTTGGATTCGAGGCACCTGAGTAGATAGGTCCAAAACTTGCTAGTGAAGCATGAGTCGTAGTCACTAATGATGTTGTTGGGCATTCCCCAATATTTGACAATATGAGAGAAGAAGAGTCGAGCTGTATCTTCTGCCGATATGTTCTGTGAGGCTGCGATGAAGGTAGCATACTTGGAAAATTGGTCTACTACCACCATGATGGTTGCATGATTTCCGACCTTGGGTAATCCTGTGATGAAATTCAGGGAAATGCTTTCCCAAGGTCTCTGTGGGACAGGTAGCGGCTCCAAGAGTCCCGCTTGTGCTGAGTGATCCGACTTGTCCTTTTGGCATGCTTGACAAGTCTTCACACACTGAGGGGCGCCATGAGTTGTTGGACGTCGATGATCTGATGTCTGATTGATGATGTTGAGGGCAGCCGGAACCATAGGTTCTTGTATTTTGACTCCCTTCTTTGCTTGCATGGCCGAGATGTTTTCAGCGGCCATCTTTATGGGTATGCATGGTATGGTGCGGGGTTTGGCCTCGTTGTCTCCCATCATTAGGAGCATGTTGGCATATGGCACCGGGATGGTGTTTGTTTTCCTGAGGAATTCCAATCCCACTATCAGTTCGAAGTCATCGATGATAGCTATGCGTAGGTCGAATATTCCCTTGTATGGGCCAAGCTTCATTGGCACTTCTTTGGCTATTCCACTCATTGGCTGAGATGGAGAGTTGATAGCCTTGACACGACCCCTACTCTTTTTCACCGCTAGACCGAGGCGCTGTACCTGAGTTGAGGCCAGGTAGTTGTGGGTAGCACCCGTGTCTATCAATGCCCGAATAGGTTTGCCGTTTACTTTCATGTCAACGAACATTAAGGTCCTCTTTTGTGTTGTGGGAGGCCTCTCATCCGCCTTTCCTTTCCCTTTTTTGACGATTGAGCATGCGTTCTTCTTGGGGTTACCAGCACTGGTTCCCGCCAAGGTATCATGAATGGAGCCAACAAAAGCGTTGAAGGCACCTACTTGTTCTGGGCCATCTGAGTCGTTAGAATCTGACTCATCTTCAACAGTCTGTTGAACATTAATCTGTGTATTAGGACATTGATTGTTCCAATGTTCCCCGACACAATGACTACATTCTGAAGGGGGCTTTCTCCCCTGATTGTTGTTGACTGATGCAGCATTGTTGCTGCATGAGGAAGGAGTCTTAGATTTGAATGCACCTCGATCTCCTCCGTTTATGTTAGGACCACCATTGCTAGGTTGGCTCCCGTTGTATCCCCCTCGGATAGGCGACTGGGGCCTATCCTTCTGAGTTTCCAATTGATAATCCCCAAGGCACTCTGTAGCTTGAATGGCCTTGGGCAGGGTATCCACCCTTTGTCTTTGCAGCTCTATACGAGCATGAGGTTTCAAACCTTCTATGAATGCGATCAGTTTGTCTTTGTCCCCCATATCCCGTATGTTTACCATGAGTGCAGAGAATTCACGCACGTAGTCCCGCACCGACCTGGTGTGGCAGAGTTCACGCAACTTTCTCCGTGCATTGTATTCCACATTTTCGGGGAAGAACTGTTGGCTTATGGGTGCCTTCAGTTCTGCCCATGTCTGGAGAGTATCTTCACCGACCCTGATGGCTTCATATTTCACTCGCCACTAGAGTTTTGCATCGCCTTGAAGATACATGGCAGTAATTGCTACCTTTTTGGATTCTTCTAACTGTCCTACGGCATCGAAGTATTGTTCGATGTCGAAGATAAAATTTTCCACTTCTTTAGCATCCCGAGCTCCGTTGTATGGCTTTGGCTCCGAGATTTTCAGCTTTTGTGGCATTGGGGCAATGTTCATGGCACCCCTGATTTGGTTTTCACCTCCTTTGAGCAGGCTTTGAAAGGCAGCATTGACAACATTGAGCTGGCCTGTCAAGTTGTCTATGGTTTGCTGCATGACGGTCAGTCTGTCTGCCTCTAGTTCCCGATTAGCTAAATCCTCGGCACGCTCCTGTTAGAGGTCCTTGAATTTTCCATGAATTTCGGTTGCCTCGACGGCTGTTGTTTGCCGGTCTTCCTCAGAGTCGCGACTGATGTTTGCTATGTCAACTTCGGCCTGCCGTATTCTGCGGTCCAGGTCGTCCAACCTTTGCACTAGGTTGGTTTTTAGATCAGGCACCGTATCCACAATGGGTCGTAGTATGTCAGCCGTCTCTTCGAGGACCGTGATGCGATCCCCATAATTCACCATGGACAGAAATGGTGATGATGATGGTAATGAGTTCCCCGTTCGATATCGAGCCTAGGCTCTGATACCAACTGTTACGCAGCGCCTTCCTGAAGTTCCTTGGAAGGGCGACGTAAGGCTAAGCAACCGATGTCAGTGCGGTTGCTATGCGCCAACTGAGGTCCCCTCCGTACACTAGACTAGATTGTCAGTGCCGTACGGGAAAACTAATGTCGTGAGCAATTGAGCAGCGAAAAATGAGCAATTGATGATGAAAGCTGATGATTGTATTGATGATGATGAAAGCTATTATAAGATGCAATGCGGTATCGGGGGGGAGAGACACCAGTACAAAGAATTGTTTGAATACTTGAATGTTTGAATGCTTTGGTCCTCCTTAATAATGCTTAAAAAAAATAAATCAAAGTTACATGAGTTCACCTATGAAAGCAGTAGAAGCACACTGAAAATGAATGAAGTAAAACTAATCTATAATTACAATGAAAAGGACTTAGACTTCTACAAGGTGGAAGCAAGTCTGATGGTAGCAACTTTGTCTTCAGCATCAGGGTCTGCGCGCGCATTGCTGTTGGCGCGCGCGGCACTATTTGGATCTACTAGCAGTTGGGCGCTAGTGCTTGGCATTGGATCTGCGCGCGGGGCACTGTCTGTGCGTGCGGTGCTGTTGGAAACATGATGGTTTGTGCGCGCAGCATTGTCGGTGCGCGCGGCACTGATGGCATTCGCCAACCGCTGAGCGCTGGCACTGATTATCGGTGGGGCGACAGAGGCGCATACGCGCTTGTCACTTGGAGTTGCCGAGACCACGGGGCCGACTGTGGCGCTAGGCGTTGGGAGGCTTGCCAGGATGCCACGGGGCGCGTCCAAGGGGTCATGGAGTTCTTGGAGGGAGGGAGCCAATGGTCTATCAGAAATAACCTCTCTACCCCAGAGTAGGGGTAAGGTTTGCGTACAAACTACCTCCCCATACCCTTCTAGTGGGATTATACTGGGTCGTTGTTGTTGAGTTTTGAGAATAAAGAATCTTTCACTAGAAAACGGTTTAGTTCTTTAGTGAGCCTATTCAGCTGAAATTCGACTTCAGATATTAATTGATTGAAAAAAGGTTGTGTTTGTTATAAAATAAAAGCAACTTAGTAAAACATGAACATGACATGTTGTTATGAAATAAAAGCAATTTAGTAAAACATGAACAAGAAATGGAGATAGAGAGAAGAAAGAGATTTTCTTCTTCAATTGTGTGTATTTTCCTATCTATTACAAACCTTTATATAGGCATAAAAAGTGAAGAAAAATATGTCATTGAATATGTCATTAAGCATTTGAGAAGATCGTGGAGGAAGAGTAGACATCCACCATAATTTAATTTTTCTTATAACACTCCCCCTTGGATGTCCATAGATAATGTGCCTCGTTAAAACCTTATTAGGAAAAAACCCTATGGGAAAAAAAATCCTAGCGAAGGAAAAAGAGTACACATATTTAGAAATACGCCTTTTGGTTGCCTCGTTAAAAACCTTGCAAGAAAAATCTAGTGGGACAAAACCTTATAAGGAAAAAAGAGTACAACGCGTATTAACTCCCCCTGATGAGAGCATCAATTCACATCTTGAGCCTTCGCATCCCAATCTTGTACACTAGTTTCTTGAAGGTTGACGTCGATAGAGATTTGGTGAACAAATCAATCATATTATCACTTGAACGGATCTGTTGCACATTGATATCACCATTCTTTTGAAGATCATGTGTGAAAAATAACTTTGGTGAAATGTGCTTTGTCCTATCCCCTTTTATGAATCCTCCCTTCAACTGGGCTATGCATGCTGCATTGTCTTCATACAAAATTGTGGGTAGTTTGTTACATTTCAAACCACATTTGTCTTGAATAAGGTGTATTATAGACCTCAACCATACACATTCTCGACTTGCTTCATGAATAGCAATTATCTCAGCATGATTAGATAAAGTAGCCACGATTGATTGCTTAGTCGATCGCCAAGATATAGCAGTGCCTCCATATGTAAACACATAGCCTGTTTGAGATCGAACCTTTTGTGGGTTATATAAATACCCAGCATCGGCATAACCAACAAGATCAGGACTGCAATCATTGCCATAAAATAATTCCATACCGGTAGTCCCTTTTAGATACCACAATATGTGTTTGATTCCATTCCAATGTCTCCTTGTAGGAGTAGAGTTATATCTTGTTAAGACATTAACTGAAAAAGTTATGCCAGACCTTGTAATGTTAGAAAGATACATTAGTGTACTAATTGCACTAAGATATAGTACGTCGGGACCAAGAAGCTCTTCATTATTTTCATGAGGTCAGAATGGATGTGCTTTATCCATATAAAATCGCTTTAAAATTATTTTAGTGTATGTTGATTGATGGACTTCATCTTTCATATACTCAATTTATAGACCAAGATAAAATTTTGTCTTTCCAAGATCTTTCATTTCAAATTCTTTCTTTAAATAGTCTACTACTTTAGGAAGCTCTACTGCTTTAGGAAGCTCCCTAGGAGTTCCAATGATATTTAACATACACGGTGATTATAACAAATTTAGATCCAGATCTTTTTATAAAGACACAAGGACAAATTGAATCATTCTTGTACCCTTCTTTCAACAAGTACTCACTCAGGCGATTATACCACATGCGCCCTGATTGTTTCAATCCGTATAAGGATTTTTGAAGATTTATTTAATAAATTTCTTGGAAACCTTAATATGCTTCAGAACAATTTAAATCCATCAATGATTTCCATTATACACATATCACATTTTTCTTGTATTGCCAGATTAAAACCTGAAATGGCGACATCCACCACAGGAGAACATGTCTCTATATAATCAATGCCAGGATATTTACAAATCTTCTTGTGATACAAGTCGTCTTTATGTCTATCGACTTGACCCTTTTTTTCCTGCACAAGAACACATTTATATTTCCACTGGCTTTATACTTTCAGGTATTGGGACTATCCGTCCAACTTCATATTTTTCATGTGAAATCAATTTTCATTGCGTATTTTTCATTTGGCCAATCATTTATCTGTCCAAATTTCATGACAGATTTGAGCTCAAGATCCTCGTCAATATAAATAATATTGAGCGCTACATTATATTAACAATATCGTCGATAATCATTTTATATCGGTTCTACTATTACCCAATAAAGACATAACTTATTGAGATATCGTTATCTTATTATTTTCAGGTACCTTGGCCTCTCCCATGAGGTCTTATGAAATGTTATGTCGTGGTGCTCTTCTAGAGCACTTGCCTTCTTATTATGACCATCTTGAACATTTGCTCCTCTCCTTTTTCAAGGAGTTTTATCTTTGGAACCGATTAGTCTATTATGCTTTATGCATACCATGGACTCTATTCATTATGAACTTTATTTTATTTGGAGCATTAACAGCTGAATATGACATTTAGCTTTGGGTCAGCAAATACGCCTGGCAACATTTTGCAAATGAATTATCACTTGAACTTCAAGTTCACATTTTCTCGTACGAGGATCTCGATGTACTCATAATAATTCATTACATGCATTACTTTTTCAGCTGCCCATTTTATCCCCCTATTGTTGGGATCACCAACACATATCCCTAGCCTTATTTTGGGATCCATCTTTGTGCATTGTGGTGGAACAATTAAATCATATAGTACATTCATATTTCTAGATGGAAATTATTTGGTTCATGACCCTGAACCGATTGTGATAGGGAGAACTTATCATAACTTGGCTAGATGCGTACAAGTGCTGTTGTATATTAAATAATACATCACATACCAAATTTTATTTTGGCAATTTTATTCTCATAACCAATGGTTTAGATATAATTGGAGGTATACAATTTCTGCTAAACCAACTTGGATTTAAACCAGTATTATCAAGATAAATCATCATAATTTATATTCTGGAACTGTGCTCTAATAATTTGCGCAATCAATCTTGCAAAAGCCAAACTACAAGTTGATAACAAATGCACATGTGACCATAGAATAGATGCATCTATTAAAATTATATAATAGTAAACGATCCACATGGAAGGTGACTGGGCCCATATATTTATCACCTTTTATTCGTTTCATAAATCAAGGGATTCAATCCCAACCTTAATTGGTATATCATGAGAATAAGCAGCACAAGAGAATTCTTGAAGAATCTTATATTTCTTCAATATATGCCAATGTAATTCTCAATTAATTTTTTCGCATCATAATTGAACCGAGATGGTCAACCGGTCATGCCAACTAATATTTATTTCAGTAAACCTCTAGTTTACTTGTGGCTTGTGATTACATCATTATGCTTATACTTGTGTAGTACAAATAGAAGAAAAGTCAGGTAACCTTTCATATTTACCCGGTATGATTATAGTAATATAAAGATATTCAATCTTCTTTTCATTTATAGTCTTAATATGCCAACCACTTTGGCTAATATATTTGTAAATCAAAATATTTCTTTTGAGATTTACTACAATATTAATGTCATGAATAATTTCATTCATCCGGGTAGTAACAAATTAGTTCTTTCAGAGTTCTTAACTGCTTTTGTACTAAAAGATCTTTTGTCACACTATCCATATAATGAATGTCTCCTTCACAAAGAGAATCATATCATAATAATTGTCATGTTCAAAATCATCACAAGCAAAATAATTTCTTGTTTTAATTTTGCTTTTAATAACTTTCATAAGGCATGACAAAATATTTTTGGCGTATCATATGCATGCGACCAATGATATATTCATGTAACTACACAATAATATTCATTATCTTTCTTTGTCTCAAACCTCCCTTAGAGGCGAGTTGTAGTATTTATCCAACTATGCACAAGTACATTATTATGCATAAACTTTATCATATATATATTTTCACATTCACTTTCCGAAATGAGTATGCAATCTCAATGTTTATCACAAGTCACATTCTCTTCAAAGAATTTCTCCCTTTGTATAATTACCATAGTAATAACTATTATTATTTTGGACTTTCGCACGCCCACATTTATTGGTCAATCACTTGTCTTTATTTAGACTTATCATACACTGCTATCACATTCACTTCAAGAATGGAGCAAATCAAGTGGGACAAGCTTCATGCTTTTTCATGAAAATTATATTATTTTTTCTTTAGTTATTATTATTATCAATATGATGCATTAGGACTCAAACCCAATGTCTTACCCATATAAAGGCATGCTAGGCCATAATGCGTTGGAACTTGAATCCAATGTCTTTTCATCAATATATTGCGTTGGGACTTGAACCCATTGTCTTACCCTCAATCTTTGGCATAATGGGCCAAAATTCACTAGGACTCGCACTCGAGCCTTTAAAATATTATTAATTCATAATTATAGGCATAAGTAAATTAACTTTCAAGAAGACATATATAACTATTTCAATCTTGAAACAGTTCCTCTGCAACAAAAATGATAGTTAGGATATATGCCATTTTTTTTTCAAATGATACAATCACTTTTATATTTTAATAAATTAATTAGGAAAAATGTGCAGATAACCTATAACCACTTATATTTCAAAGACTATAAGAATTTCACCAAAAAAATTCAATACGGAGAAATGAGCCTTATATTTCCAGCAAAAATATTTAAGGCTTAATGCATAACTGTGACTATTATAAATTATAACTATAATGAGTTTATATTGATTGTATATTCGAATGCCAAATTTGCAAGGTACTGTAAAATCGCCTACATATTTGATAATTTTGCTTTCAATGAAATACATAATATGATAGTAAAAATATTATTACTAAATTACCTTAATAATTATCTATCATAGTATGTAAAAGGTCAGAACATATATATACGTTGGAATATTATATTTGTCCTATAAGAGATGTAGCAAATAAAGACATACCTTTCTAGTTCTTTATTTCAGTGGATACAATTGAAAAAAATATTTTAACTAAATACTGTACATAAAGTTAATGCAAAGATATGAAAGTATGAATGGGTTTAGATGGATGTAAAACTTATCTTTGTATTATCATCCAAGATATTTTTTATTGTACTTGATCTCATTGTCTGCTTATAATTTATATAGTCTTGACGTAGAAGATCATGAAATGAGCAATTCGTGCTGATAACGTGTTATAAAATAAAAGCAACTTAGTAAAACATGAACAAGACATGTTGTTATGAAATAAAAGCAATTTAGTAAAACATGAACAAGAAATGGAGATAGAGAGAAGGAAGAGATTTTCTTCTTCAATTGTGTGTATTTTCCTATCTATTACAAGACCTTTATATAGGCATAAAAAGTGAAGAAAAATATGTCATTGAATATGTCATTAAGCATTTAAAAAAATCATGGAGGAAGAGTAGACATCCACCATAATTTAATTTTTCTTATAACAATGCTTACTTTTTCCTTTTTTTTTCGGGATTTGTTTTGCCATTTTTTTCCTGCATCATTTACTTTATTTTTGTCTATCACTTTTAGTTTTTAGCTTTAGTTCGTATGGCATAGAAGGAGAGCCTTGGAGTAACACTTAAGTTGTTTTCGTGTGACTTATAGGCTACGGGTTCGAGCTGTGAAAGCAGTAATTAATGCTTTTATTAGGGTACGCTATCTACATTACACCTTTTACGGTGCGACCCTTCATCTAACTCTATGTGAATATGTGATACTTTATGCACCGCTCTGCCCTTTAACTTCCCATGGTCTATAAAAGGGGTTCTCTGTTGTTGAATTTATAATGTTCCCTCTTTAGTAGTTTGGTAGGATATATTTTGTTTAAATTTTCAAGGGGTCTTATCACTTTTAGCAAGCGTCAGAAACTATTTATATCTGATAGTCAAAAAAATATATAATATTTGTATAATTTTGGTATATATCATACAAAATATATATATATACAAAAAAATATATAAGTTTTATACATTTTTCCGACTATTATTTTTACGGCGGCTATATAGTGTCATTTTTTCAATTTTCAAATTGAACATATAATGGGCCATTTTTAAAAGTACAAAATGGAATTCAAACTAATTAGGTACTAGTAATATCTAACTTCACTTTGAACGATTTCGACTTAATTTGGGTGAGTTTTGTGGTTTTACAAATCAAAGAGCAAAACCGACGAGTGACAAATTAATCAATTTATTATTATTAAATTTTTTTTACAAATTAATCAATTAAACTATGTCTAAATGACAAGAGAAATTTTTATTTCATGTGTCACATAACTAACCTTGTGCGAGGCTTCCTTTTCAAGTAGTAAAGGAGCCTCACTCATATAAGTAGTGTTGGTTATGTTAAGTATAAAATAAAATCTTATATGTCAAATTAGTTTCATTTTTCTCAACTTTTGCTATTGCAAATACCCCGCATTGTATTCGTAACTCCGCAGCGGTATTAATGTGATATCAGCACTCTTCCGAAAAAAGTTAATTTCCAATTAAAAAAGAAGTATAAGTAGGGGTTAAATGGACGGGTTGAGCTGATTTTGTGTTTGTCAAAATGGACCGAGTCAATAAATGGGCGAGTCATTATAATAAATGGGCGGGTAAATGGACTGGTTGAGCTGATTTTGTGTTGATCAAAATGGACTAAGTCAATAAATGGGCGAGCCATTATAATAAATAGGCGGATCAATGTCCCGCCCAAAAGTAACTTGGGCTTCAATGAGCTGGATCAAGATAGGCTAAAATTTGGGTCATAGCCCAACCTGCCCAACTCTTACCAAACTTTAATTAATGTGTATTATTTTCTTATGAATTGTTTAATTATCAAATAAAATTTTATTTTCTTTTGTTATGGTCAAATATAATATATTAAACAAAAAAAATTATTTTAAAAATATTTTAGCAAAGTAACTTATGGATAAATTTGGGTTAAAAATCAACCCAACTTTAGATGGGTTGAAATGAGTTGAGTCAAAATGGGTTGAGTTCAACAAATGGGCGGATCAATGATCAGCCCAACCTTGAGCGGGTTGGGCAGGTCAAATAGGTTTGGGCTCAAATTGTCATCTACTCTGTTGAAGTATGAATAGATTTTCAATTACACAATTTATCTCTGTGGGCGTCCTATTATTTCTTTTAAAACAAAATAAATAGGAGCAAGGACATAAATGCCCCACTAGCATAGCTTAATGACCCGACCATGCCCCCAAATACTCAATTATGTTAGAAAATTTGGGAGAGCAAGACAACACAAAAACACACTCAAAACTCACAAAGAAGAAAGTGGATGAAAGAATGATTTCTATTCAACTTGATTTGCTCCAAATGGCTAGGAATACATGACTATTTATAAAAATATCTTTCATGTATCTAGCCTACACTACATGTAAACATAACAACTAAGTCCACACCTCACATCTTTCGGGATACATGGATGACACGACTAGATATTGTATCTTTCAAAGTACATCAATGTGTTCACTCTATTACATATACTAAATTAATATTTTAGTTCATGAACTAATGTAGACAAATGTAAACAAATGTTGTAACGATCCGACTGGTCGTTTTGAGCTCTAGCGCATCGTTCGACGATTTGAAGCCTTGAGTAGCTTCACTTCATGTTTTGTGACTTATATGCGTAGTCGGAATTGAATTTCGGGAAGTTCAGAATTGATTTGGAAAGAAAATTCTAAATTCAGAAACTTTAAGTTGGAAGAGTTGACTAAAGTTTGACTTTTGAGCAAACGACATCGGAATCGGGATTTGAAGGTTTCAATAGGTTCGTATGATAATTTCGGACTTGGACGTATGTACGGGTTGAGTATCGGGTGGTCCGCGATCATTTCAGCGCTTAATATGGAAAGTTATCATTTTGAAGATTTTTGGATTTTCTAAGTTTGGTTTGAAGTGGACTTTGGTGTTATCGATATCTGTTTGGGGTTCCGAGCCTTGAAGTAAGTTCATATCGTGATTTTTGACTTGCACGTAAAGTTTGGCGTCATTTCGGAATGTTTAAGTATGAATTGGACGCGTTCATCGAAGTTTGAATGTTTGGGAGTTAAAAGAAGGTTTCGATTGTCGATTCGTAGTTTTGATATTGTTTGGTATGATTTGAAGCATCGAGCAGGTTAGTGGCATGTATTGGGACTTGTTAATATAATTGGACGGGGTCCCGGGCGCCTCGGGTGTATTTCAGAGGGGTTACGGGTCATTTCGCCATGTTTGAGCTGCTGTTTTTGAGGTCTGGTGCGTCCTTCTTCGCGTTCGCGGAGAAAGGGTCGTGTTCGCGAAGGTCTGTGGGGTGTTTGGCCATTTTTTTCATCGCGTTCGCGATTAGGGGTGCGAGTTCACGAAGCCTTGGAGGAGGCAGCGATTCGCGATCACGAGTGGGATTAGTCGATCGCGTAGAAGGGCAGGCATGAGGTGGGCACTAGAAAATTGTTCTATACGTTCGCATGTCTGGCGTCGCATTCGCGAAAGGACGGAGGAGTTGGTCACCGCGTTCATGACTGGTGCGGTCGCGTTCGCGAAGGGGAGTTTTGGAGCTGGAGCAGGATGCTCTTTGCAAATGTGAGGGTTAGGCCGTGTTCGCGAAGAAGGAAGTGTTGGGCAGTGCCATTTTAAAAACGGGGGTTTGGCTCATTTTCACTTCATTTTCTTCATGGAAGCCGACTTTGGGAGCAATTTTGGAGCACCATTTTCATCATCAACCAGGAGGTAAGTGATTTCTTCTCATTGTGAGTTAAATACATAAATTATACATGAATTTAAATATGGAAATTGGTAAAAATTATGAGATTTTGAAGAAAATCTAGAATTTGGTATTTTTAGATTTTTATCACGAAATTGGACATGAAATTAGGAATAAACTATATATTCGTGTTCGTGGTGTTATGTATAATGATTATCTTCAAGAATATTTGGAATCCGGGCACATGAGCTCGAGGGTTGACTTTTTTGACTTTTCGAGCGTAGTTGAGAATTATTATAAATTGTTAAATTATACGCATTGGAGTATATTTTGATTAATTTGCACATTTTTGACTAGTTTCAGATCGATGGCCATTGGTTTTAGGTGTTAGAGAGGTGTTGGAGCCGGTTATGAAACTTCGAAGCGAGGTAAGTCTTATTTCTAACCTTGTGAGGGGAAAACTACCCCCTAAGTGATATAATTGTTATGTGCTACTAGTTGTGGGTGATGCGTACGCACGAGGTGACGAGAGTCCGTACGTAGCTGAAGCATGTTTATGTCCGGGTAGACTTAGTACTTTATCATGTAATATCTGAATTATTTGAACTCATTTTTTCTAGCTTAATTAAGTGGATTTATAATTGAAATTGATTTAGGAATATATATTAGGGCGAGCCTTATCACCTTGAGTTGTTGGCAAATTATTTGATAAACGGTAAATGGCATATCCACTTTATGCTCATGTACTTGTATTATAAGCATGTGACTCGTAATTCGATAAGTTCCTTCCTTTCTTGTGGAGCGAGCCGAACGCCTCGACAGTGTACATACCACTCTGAATCAGAACGTAGAACCTCGGCATAATCTTGCGTAATACCGCTAGGAGTCCGAAAATTCGTGAGATTTCCCTTTTATTGAGACCTGGCATTTATGTGGTATTCCTTACCTTTTCGAGACTACATTTGATATTTTTGATCTGTTGAGATAACATATGACCTTCGAGAGATTTATATTGCCAAAAGAAATGTTGGAGGATTATGTTAGTTACCGTTTTACCCCATTATTACTGTTGTGCTTCATATCCGTTTATGATTTATCATACTGCTTTATTGGACCTCTAGTAAGTGTCGATGTCGATCCCTCATCATTACTTCTTCGGGATTAGGCTAGATACTTACTGGGTATGTGTTGATTAGCGTACTCATGCGGCACTTCTACACTAAATGTATAGGATCTGATAGGTTCATTTGGTGGTCATCTTGGCGCGTAGGCGCAGCTGCTAAGGAGACTTTATGGTGAGCTGCATTCCAGGCTATGTGTCGCAAACCACAGAGTTTTTATCGTACTATTTACTTTATCCTATCTTATTTACATTCCAGACAGATGTTGCATTATTATTGTACTCCTTAGTAAATTCGCATGCACTTGTGATACCGGATTTTGGGATATTCTAGTTGATGCTTACAGATTTTCATATTATTATCGCCTTTTATTTTTATGCATTACTAATTATGTATGTACCCGTGATTTTAAAGGTGTAAATTTTCTTACTTAATAAAATTTATGATTTTGAAAGTAATAAAATGAACAATTAACGTGATAGTTCACCGTTGGCTTGCCTAACGATGACGTTGGGCGCCATCACGACCTATAGTGGGTTTTGGATCGTGACAAATGTAAAACAAGTTTATTATTTTTACATTTCAACATCACCCCTTAAACTTGTTTCATCACTTCAAGAACCTTAGCTTTTGAAAAAACTCAATCTTCAACAACTTAGTGAAAATATCCGCAATTTGGTCTTGTGACTTCACGTGCTCAAGCTCCATAACTTTATTTTTATGTCCTTCAACCTTGTAGTCCAAAGGTTGATCGATGTAAATCTCTTCTCCCAAAACACCATTCAAGAAAGCCGACTTCACATCCATTTGATGAATATTTCATTGATTTTGAGCTGCCAAAGAAATAATAAAATAAATTATTTTCAAATAAGCAACCAGTGCAAAAATCTCATCATAATCAATACCGGCCTTTTGCTTGTATCCCTTGGCAACCCATCTTCCTTTGTACCTTTCCACCTTGCCCTTGAAATTTTTCTTCAACATGTACACCCATTTGACACTAATGGTGCTTTTGCCTTTTGGAAGTATGGCTAATTCCCAAGTATCATTCTTCTTGATTGCCTTGATTTCTTCATCCATGGCATCTCTCCATTTGACATTTTGGGCAGCATCTTCATAAGTTAAAGGCTCACTATCCACCAACAAATAAAAGTAAGTCAAATCATATAAATCTTTTCTTACCACTTTCGTATTTTCATACAACTCATGAAGACTTTTATTTTTTTGAGGCACTTTACTTGAAGAACTCGAACTTGACTCATCTTTTTCTTGAACTTGTGCTGCAGGTGTTCAAGGTGGTGTGATAGGCTGCTCCACAACTTCTTTATCATCATCTTCATCAAAGAAATGACTAAAAGAGTAATCTTGCTCTTTAGTTTTTCATTCCCAAGTATTATCTTCATCAAACTCAATATCTCTGCTTATGGTGACCTTGTCATTTCTTGGATTATATAATTTATAATATTTAGAACTTTGATCATTGCCAATGAAAATATACCTCTCACTTTTATCATCAAGCTTGGACCTCTTTTCATCCGGCACATGTGCATAGGTAATGCTCCCAATAACTTGCAAATGAGCAACTTTTGGCTTGAAACCACTCCAAACCTCTTGAGGTGTTTTGTCACGAATACGCTTGGTGTCACACCGATTTGATAAATACACAGCACAAGCAACTGCTTCAGCTCAAAACTCCTTTGGCATATTTTTGCTCTTCAACTCTGTTCCATTTTGAGAATAGTCCGATTCTTTGTTTTCACAATGCCATTTTGTTGTGGTGATCTTGGAACAGTAAAAAAGTGACGAATTCCACTATTTTCATAAAAAATCTTTGAATTCATTTGAAGTGAATTCTCCGCCATTATCGAACCGCAATGACTTAACTTGATAGCCACTTTGTTTCTCCACCATGCTCTTGAATCTTTTGAAAGTATCAAACACCTCAATTTCACCTTCAAAAATACACCCAAGTGTTTCTAGAAAAGTCATCAATGAAAAGTAAAAAATAATTACTTTTACCAAGTGAAGATGGCTTGATTGGTCCGCATACATTCATATGAATCAACTCCAATGGCCATCGGGCTCTAGTCAAAGACTCTTTACGAAAGCTTTTTCTTGCTTGCTCTCCAAAGAGACATCCTTCGCAAAGTTGGCTCGGATGATCAATAATTGGAAATCCATTCACCATACATTCTTTCTTCATCAACCTTAGACTATCAAAATTCACATGATCAAATCTCATATGCCAAAGCTAAGATAAATCTTTGGTACATGAAAGCAAACACCTTGTAACATCACTTTGAAGGTTTAAAACAAACATTTTATTATTAGTCATATGAACTTTGGCTAACAATCTCCCATTTTCATCTCTCATCAACAACTTTTTATCTTTCAAATGAATATCATAGTTTTTCTCCAAAAGTTGTCCCAAACTTAAAATATTGCTTTTCATCCTCGGTACATACAAAACATTAGAAATTAATTGGTGACTACCATCTTTCAAGCGAATTAAAATCGTACATTTTCTTTTGATTTTAACCCGCGAAGAGTCTCCAAAAGTGATGTTGCCACCATTCAATTATTCAAGCTCCACAAATAAATTCTTCTTTCCCCAAATATGGCTACTTGCACCGGAGTCAAGGTACCATTGATTTCTCTCTATACTTTCTTCTCCTTTGCAAGCGAGAATTAAAATGTCATCTCTATCTTTATTTTTGTTCTCCATACAATTATTCTTTCTTCCACATTATTTTTACATTCCCCAAAAAAATGATCAAATTTATGACAAGTATAACATTCAATATTAGACATATCATGTCTTCCTTGATTTTGCCTCCAGCCTCTACCTCTTCCACGACCTCTTCCTTGATTAGAGTCTTGGCTCCTATTTTCTTTATTTGGTGGTTGGCTACCACCTCTTTCTTTTCCGCCACGACCTTGTCCTCGTCCACGACCTCTTTGTTGCGAGCCATACCTTTCATTTTTCTCCTTGAAAGAAAGTTTTGCTTGCAATGCTTGTTCAACTGATTCTTCTTTCGGTTTCTTCAACTTTTCTTTATGTGCTTACAAAGAACCCTGTGAGTTCTTCAATGGTCATGCTATCCAAATCTTTGGACTCTTCAATAGCCACAATAATGTAATTAAATTTTGAATCAAGGGATTGTAGTATTTTTGCAACGAACCTATCATCACTCAAGTCTTTACCATATCTCTTCATTTGATTTACAATAGCCTAAAACTCTTGAAATATAATCCGAAACGGATTCAGATTCCTTTATATGCAATGATTCAAACTCTACTCTTAAGGTTTGGAGACGAACTCTTTCCACTTTATCCAAACCTTTAAAGGAACTTTGAAGAATATCTCATGTTTGCTTTGAGGTGGTTGCATTTGCAACCTTCTCAAACATCTTGTCATCCAAACTTTGATGGATGAGACACTTTTGATCTTTCTTTCTAGGCAAAATACATAAAGAGACACCTAAAATTGGCTCAAATGTCTATCTCACACTCCAACTTACCGGGTGACCATATAGACACTTTATGTTAGTTTTAGTGTGTCAAGTAAACACATGTGTCTTGGAAGGTAAAATGCGTGAGGCACAATCGCGCCTAAGTGGATAAATGAACCAATCAGAATTTAATACGTAGACTATCCGTGGTTAAACAAAAAAAAAGTGATAAATAAAAACGAAAATGAAAATCCAAAAGTAGACCCCACCCAACTAATGATATGTGTAATTTTAAAATAAAAATTGTCACCTATATTTATATTTTAAAAATAAAAATAAATACAATGAGAAAGAAAAAACTCAAACCCTTCTAGCTTCTTCTTCCCCGTTCCTTTCCATCACCCCCCCCCCCCCCCCCCCCCACACACACACCTGCGACTCATTCGTCTACTTCCTCATTTAGTCCATATCAGCACTCCCTTCCCAGGTTCTTCTTCGTCCTCTCCTCTCTCTCCAAATTTTTCTTATTTTTTTCTGGCTAGGTAGATTGCCGGAGAAATTTTTCGATCAGCACTGTCGCAGAATTGGTTTTCTTTAAAGTTGTGACGATTGATTCATTGTAGTGGCCAATTGGCGTGTTTTTCTCAACCTCCTCAGCAGCAGGAATCGATTGGCATTGGTCTTGGGCGATTTGGACCACTGGAACGCCATCTCCGACCAACTGGAGCTCGCCGGAGAGTTGCAGGTCATCAGAAGTGGCGATTCCTACGGTGAAATCTCCTGATTTTTGGTGGAGAGGTAGTTCTTGGTGTGGAGAACAATCTCCACGGCTTGGAATTGCAAGATTGATTGGAGAAGAAATGTCACTTTTTTTTACTTTAGTAGTATGAAAACAATCCCTATGAAAACACTTTTTTGGTGTGGAGAAGAAATGTCGCTAGTTCTGTAAGAGTGATTCAGCCGATTGAATGGTAAATTTTTTTGACTTTAGTAGTTTAATTTAAGAATTAACAACCTGGGTACTGCTACACTATTACATTTAAAGGTTTTAATGGTGCTTTAACAGTGGTTGGCTAACGAGAAAGATGAAGAAGAATGGTAGGGGCATTTGGGGTGAAATAAAGGTAATTTATAGGGGTAAAAAGAGAATTTCACAATACTTTTTAAGTTGAAAACGCGCTCAATTGCGAGGATAACACGTGTGATGCCATGTCATTCTGGTGTTCGCGGGATATATCTCTACCAACTTAAAGTGCCTATATGATGACCTGGTAATTATTGGGAGTGTAAGATATATCTGATGTCAACTTTAGGTGTCTCTTTATGTATTTTGTCTCTTTTTAAAGACAACATCATCTTCCGTTCCATTTTTAAACATTATAGGCACCAAGCAAGGCCTTCATTCCAATACATCAATTTCCATAGTTCTCTTTTGTGAGCAAATGAAGCTTCACTATTATTTGTCATTTTCTCTCCAAGTTTGGTTGACTCTCAAATATATCGGCTATAATATCACAATGTTAGAAAATTTGGGATAGCAAGACAATATAAAAGAACGTTCAAAACTCACAAAGAAGAAAGTGGAGGAAATGATGATTCTATTCAACTTGACTTGCTCTAAATGGCTAGGAATACATGACTATTGATAGGAAAAATCTTTCATGTATCGAGCATACACTACATGTAAACATAATAACTAAGTCCATACCTCACATCTTTCAAAGTACATGGATGATACTACTAGACATTGTATCTTCCAAATTAGATCAATATATTCATACTCTAATATATGTACTAAATTAATATTCTAGTTCATGAATTAATGTATGTAAAACAAGTTTATTATTTTCACATTTCAACAAATTATACGACCATTCTCCCAATATGCTCCTAGTTTTATTGTAAACTTTTTGATTATTGATTCAGTCAAATAAAAGTCTTTGTTTGAGTACAAAAAAAGTTATACAAATAACTATGGCTTATTTTAGACGCTTTTCTTCACTTCTTAAACTCCATACTATCACACAAATTGGAACGGTGGAGTACGAAATAATCAAATGAATACTATGTTCAGGCAAGAGGGGAAAATGCAGATATTCGATTAAAAGAACTGAAATAGATTCATTTTTGCTGGAAGAAAACTATGATGCAGAAATTGACACAGAATAAAGCTACAATATTTACACAAAATTTAGTTAGTTTGGACCCCAACAGCTCAAATACATTACAGTTCTCAGCGACTCCTCTGCTAGTTTTCGCCTGTTATTAGCACTGCCCGCGTTCCCTTCGTTAGCTCCTTCTGCAAAATCTCCTTTTCCCTTTTTGTGTGACGAATCAGTAGAGTACTCACGTTTCTGGAACCTATCTTTGACTTCTGTAATTGCTTCTTGTGCTAATGTTTGCTGTAGTAGGACTTTGCTCATGTTTCTTACTATATTAAGAAATTGCAAGTTTCTAATTCTGATGTGGAGAGTTGTTTTGAGAAGATATGGATATACAAATATAGATGTTGTATAAAGGAGTCAGTGAAGCATTATATATGCAACTGCAGCAGATATTTGATGAAGGGGAGCTTTGGAGTAACGGTAAAGTTATTTCCGTGATAGGTCACAAGTTTAAACTGTGAAAGTAGTCATTAACTCTTGTATTAGGGTAAGTTGTCTACATCATACTCCTTAGAGTGCGACCCGATGCTTAATTTGTACACTAGGCTATTTTTGTTTTTTGGCAGCAAATACCGTTATCTCCATGTGACTTATAAGTTCAAATTGTGAAAAGCAGTCATTAATCTTTGCATTAGGATAGACGGTCTACATCACATTCCTTGGAGTGCAGCCCAATTCTTCGAATCCTGCATGAATACGAGATGATTTGCCCACTTCTTCTTTTTTTCCGGAATATTTGATGATACAAATATACAAAGTGAAAAGCAGTATGTGCATGCGCTTGAGTATTTTTTTTTATGCTACCAAATTAATTTATTATTGACAGTTACCCCTTTATAGTATGTTTAGGACGTAAAAATATCTGACACTCCGTGCTTAGCCGTTAAACTCAACATTAATATTCTCTCTGGGAGGACAGTGGAAGGCTTGCAGCTTGTCAGAAGATTCGGAGTTATCACTAGCCAAGAAATTTATATGCATTTGTATATCCTATCTCAGAGTCCCTAGGTTTTGAAAATTTAGTAATTTTACATATAAATTCATGTTGCTTCTTAGTTATTTTCTATATCTCAATTTTTTTTTTTTCTGTCTGTTCTGAAAAGAATATTTATTTTTTATTATAAATAATTTAATTTTAAAATTTTTATTTTACTCAAGATGATTTAAAGCGAAACAAAAGTCTACCGACATATTTTAAGCCATAAGTTTGTCAAGCTTTCTTTTTTAAATTCCATGATCAATCAAATACGGTACATTTTAAAACAAAGAAATGTACATTTTAGAATGAAGATTATCCAAGAACTGCATTGCCCGCATGTTGTCTCCACAGGTATTGGAGGATATTAGCACGTGAAACCTTTTTATAAGCTGGTTTTATATTACAACGGTTGTACTTCATTAGGGTGTACGAGGGATAAGATGAACACATAGACATGTCACGAGATTCGAGAATATCTATGTTTGCAAGTGGCTGCTTCTTTTCTTTTTCTGTGCTTATAAAGAATTTGCATAAAAAGGGACTTGCAAGTTGGAATATAAATCAATTCTAAATCTAATTTAATCGGGCACTAATATGAATATCGAATATTAAGTGAAAAATAAAAAAATATACAGTCTATCCATGTCGATAATGTCATCGTTTTACCTATAGTCTGACCGATTTTGTAAATTACACCAACTCCCGACAGTTGCCAACTACCCTTAATTAGGATTGAAATGCCCTCGATCGATTCCTAAGATTTGCCTACTTAGTGTGGTAGTAGTATTATTTTCTTCTCCGAAAACAGCAGAATTCAATTCCCCACCTTGTGATCCCCTCGCCCATTTTCCTTTGAAAAAAAAAAAACCCTCTATTTTGTTCTGCACCACAGTTGCGTAGGGCTGCACCCTATTTCTATTGCTTGTGAAGCAGAAGCAACAGTAACTTAGGGGAACACTCAGAAAAACATAGTAAGCACAAAATTTGGATTGGTATAAATCTGGACTGTGGTGAGTGGCTAAAAAAATAGAAAATGCACAGATAGATAAAATGTGATTTTTCTGAAATTTCAAGTGACAGAAAATGCAAGTTTAAAAACCAAGAATTTAGGCTCAAACATTTGCCTATAAAAGGTTTACTGTTCATAAATAGAGAGAGGCCTTCAAGGTTCTCCAGTATCATATACCGAGTAATTCAACTAACACATTTACACTAAAATTTACCAGGAAATTCCCTATGCAGATACTGAAATGTCAATGTCATTATATCGCACACGAACCATCATTTTTCATCTACTACACCACAAACTTAATATGGAGGTTGTGGTAGAAGCAAACTTTGAACGACGAGAGATAACAGAATCAACTGAGATGAGAAATGTCAACTTCATCAGGAATTTTGAATGTGTCTGCTGCCCCAAACTTCCTCTGCTCTTCCACCACCGAATCCTCTTCACCACTATCCCCGTCATCACCATCATGATTGACATGGTTTGAAGGGTCGTGCGTACTTTTGGATCTGCAACCATGGGTTGCAAGCATCTTAACCTGGCCAAGATGAGCGATTTCTACCACAACGGTGTCATCATCTACAGGGAGGGGTTGCTTCCATGGTTCCCCATCAATCCTCATGAATGTGTGGTCAGCTGCGCCCTTATGGAACTCAAACCGAATTCTATGTGCCTACAAACAGGGTAATTGAACAAAAAATTCAAATGATATAGTTGCACGTCTTGGGAAGTTCTATGGATCTTATATTCAATCAGTTCAGCTTTTTCATCCTAGTACGATATTCAATTAGTTCAACCTTTTCATCCTAGTACGTATTGATCTTATATTTAATCAGTTGTAAGGATCTTATATGCAATATGGAATTTAACATGTGGACCACCTTGCACCAACTGACGATTGATCACTGAATAATAACACCTGATTGCTACATATGATTATGGTATGTCCATACGCACTTATATTAATAAGAACAAATTAATATCCCAAACCTGTGCAAGCCGCGTCCCATGCCCATTTGGAGCAAGAAGAACCATTCCATGCCAAGCATCTCTAAAGCCCACAACTTCAAGATGGCCATCATCAACAAATGGTGGAGTCAAGTCCCTCTGTCCATTACAATGATTAGCACATGAACATGAATATAAACTTGAGCAGGAAAAAGGTGAAATAGATAAAGTTTTTAAGACGGAAATCTATTGATATCATCACACACGCACATACAAAAATCTCAGACATGTGAACACACAAAGAAAACAGAAAAAAAATGGTAGATGGCGGAAGAAGCAATCGAGTACATACATCTCGACGCTTGTTACTATTTGGTGTTCCCCAAGGATTCAGTCCACCAGAAAAGCTAGGCAGGTTTAGGCAAACAATTGACCTGATACTGCAAGTACAATCGGACAAGAAAACTGTTTATAACTCAAACGTTGTCGTGTTTAGCAATCAATTTGCAAAATCTAGAGATAGACGCAACAGTGCAGCCTGAATTATAATATAGGAGAAAGCCAGAATCTTTTATTTGAATAGAGACACAAAAAAGAGACTATCTGGTGCTCCTCTAAATTTCCTACATTACAACAAATAATAGATGCACCTGTGAGGGATGTGAAGGTCCTGCCATTCACCTTGCTTTTTCATTATCTTAACCTTGGCCAGTTGAGCTATGTTCCTGCAGCAAATGCAAAACCGTATATTCTCATAACATATCCATCAAAGAGGTGATGGTAAAGATAATGAATTCTATCAATATTTACTTGACCATTGTTCTTTCCTATTGATATTTTCAAAAGCATGATCACTCTCCTATTTGCATACATTATCGGCAGAAGTTATGCACAAATCAGGAAATCCCTGATAGCTGCGCAATTTGAAGTTTTTCCTTTCTATATCTCATTGTAAGTTGTCCTGTTGCTGGGCATGGGTACGTAAGCAAGAATTCACAATTTACTGCATTTACTTAAGCAAGGTTACACAAACTACTGCAATTAAATATAACTGACTGCTAGTTATAATGTTAAAAAACTTGTACAGTGTTTAGAAGAGTGGTTCTTTTAAGAAAGTGGACATAATTTTATGACATACTAAAAAAGAAAGTAGAAACTGAATGGAACAAATCCCTACAAATGAAATAGGGATTGAAAGAGTAAATATTCGCCCACGAAAACTTTTTTTTATTGCAAAATTTAGGACAATACAATAAAGGGAGGATCTGACCCATAGCAGTTACTGAGTTCTTCACAGATTATGGGTTTTCATGTTTCCAGTTATAAGTTAAGGGAAAATACACGAGTATTTAAAGTTAGCATAAAAGGAGAAGGCACCATGCAATAATGGGATATATATTAAAAGCTGAGTAGGAATAAATTTCTGAAAGTTAAGTTGGGTGTTCAATCCTACAAAAATGCACAAAACATTTTTGACTATTTGATAGAGTTATGATATTTGACCCAGCCACCACCATTATTAAATAAAAAAAATATACATATAACGAAGTCTTCTTGGTTATCTGAGGAGAGTTAACTAAATTGATCGTATCTAGCTAATTAATTTCCTTAGGTACTCGAAATGGCAGAGATTCAATTACAAGTATTCAAATTTTCAGAAAAAAAGGGATCTACAAGAAGTTATGTATTAAAATACACTGCAGATTCACCTTGAAGAAGGATGAAAAAGGGACGCAAAAAACCATCCTTGTGTACATCCAAGCCTTGCATATGTACTCTAAGGAGAAAGCCAGAAAAACCATAAGGCAAACTTCCACAAGTGATACCTAATGTAGAAGAATAGGAAATGCATGTTCACGATGTAATACAGGGTTATATAAGCAAAGAGTAAAGCAGGAGACCAAAGGCTTTTAATCTCGGAGAATGCTAAACCACTACCTCAAGCAAAAAAAGTACAACAACTTCATTTAAGCATGAACACCGACACAAGAGAATCAATTACATTTACTTATAAATATTAAGCTGAACAGATATCCATTTTCTGTTAGTACACAATGTCATAGCAACAATATTGTCAATGTTCTTTAGCAATTTTAAATTGGCCCATATAGCTAAACTGTGTTAACAAACTTACATCATTTAGTACTATTCTATTTGCAATTTATTATGCTTTGCTTTTTCGTTTTGGATAAAGAAGAAAATGTTATGAAAATAGTGAGTGAAAAGTAAAAAGGGAGAATGTCCTTAATTACATAACAGATAAGGCAGTTTAAATACTGCTGGTTGATTGATATATATATTTAATGATATTAATGGTCATATACACAATCAAGAATGGTCATATACACAATGACAATTAACAGAACAAAAATCCGTCGATATGCAAATCAACACTAATCCAAAATGGCATCATCTTAAAATGATCCTGCCTTGAGGTAGCAATACTAAATTATTCACAAACTAGAATGAAGTGGAAAATATACCTCCCCACCAGAATATTTTTGGTCAGGCAATCAATTAAATGCACTTTCCATTTCTTCACGTGTACAAACTAACTTTCAAGAAAATGATCCCTCTATCGTATGCCAATTATTTCTATAGAATTATCATGCATATTCTTCACGACTAGAAGCCAAGTCCCTCGAGATCCTAACAATGACTCATGACATTGATTCATGAGGATTGCTAGAAACAAGTTTCTCCTAAGACAAAGATGGATCACAGGTTAATGAAAATAACACAACAAGTAACATGAACAGAAACGGATGGAAAACAGTCCCCATTAGTGTAATAGATCTTAGAAGCAAAATGTATAGCCCAACTATGAAACAAAATGACATACCACTAGGAAGCAAAAGCTCCATAACTTTGAATCTTCTCATAGATATCTCTAGTAATCGCACACCAATTTCCCTCTCAAACTTGAATCCAAAATAAACTAGGAAAAACCTTCTTAAACAGTCCCTAACATCCTCCTTTTATTCCAATCACCTAATCCTCTAATGACCTAGCTTAGGATAATGAGAGCTTCTCTTTTGCATTCTTCTCTAGTCCATTTTAAGCTAAATTTTAAACTGTCTTCGGACTCAACAAGGGAGATATAAAGCATGAGGCCCGATCTCTCCATATCTTAATAAGCTGACATCCATAACAAAATTAAAATTCTGAAAACCTTTTTCTTTCACCCCATGTCTGAAAAATGAAGATGCAGATTAGCCCTTCCCAGAGATTGAAGATCTCCATAAATCCATTCCTGCCCTCCTGGGCAAGAACCATTGCATCTTCACCTATAGGTTTTGTGAGCTCAGTTAATTGCTAACCTTCACAATAATTTTGCTTTTTCTACTTTTTCGGGTAGCACAAAACTCAAACCTATTGAGTATATGAAAACTAGAATCTTTCGCAATAAAGAGGCGTTACTGCGAAAGGACACACATGATCAGACAATATATGAAAATGGAGCCAAGTCATATTAATTCCTCACATTAAAGAACAAATATATGAAAATGGAGCCAAGTCTTAATCCTGACGTTCACTTCAATACCTGATTGATAAGCTGGTTTTTGAATTTTTCTGGATGCATCTTTCTTTCTGAATGAAATGCATATGATACTTGTGCATCCATCCCTGATGACACAGAATTTAATATTAGATGTAGTACCAGATAAACAATAGTGCAAGTAGCATAGTACCTTCAAACTACACTTGGCTTTCAGTTTTTGGCTTGAGAGATAACTCGTAGCCACCTTATTTGTCAACTACAATACTAGGTTTATTTTGCATCTAAATAGATGTTGTTATTCACTAAAATCATTGGCCAATGCAGGCTTTCTGGGTCGCATTACCGCTGACTTATTCCAAAAATTCATCAATGATCAATAGCTCCTTTTCAGTTTTACAATAGCTCAAAATTTACATTAGAATTAATTGAGAACAAAACCATCCTAAAAGTACAGAGGTTATTCAAGTCATGACACAAGAATTGGTATTTGGAATGCTCACCTACCAATTATAGCTCATAACTCACGAAAATTTAATATTTGGCTAATAAATTGGAGTTCTTATGAAATGAAATACTAAAAAGGAAAGGTTGGTGGGTTTCTTAATTAGCAGGAATGCACCTTGAATTTTGACAGTTAGATAGGAGGTCAATGTAAGAAGGGAAATTTATTTGGCCTTAAAAATAGGTGCAGTGGTGGTACTCACTTTCACATTGGTATAAGTGAGTTAAAATTGATCTGCACTGGTAACATTTACTCAAAAGATTATACATATAAAAGGGGGAAAATTAAAGTTTAAATTGTAGCAAGCTTAAATGCGGAAAAGAATTCATTTCTTCACTAGTTAAGACAGTTTTCTGTTTTCTGTTTATCATATATTTATGATTAACCACAAGATAGTATAACACTATTTTGCAAACTGCTTGTCTCAAAAAGGTAGCATAAATAATTCCAACCTCATGTAAGATTCCTATTTGATCTTACCAAATATGGCAGGAAAAAAATGAAAATTTTGGATGGCTTTCAAGAATGTATTTCACAATCAGGAGAATATGCCTTACCCATGCTGAAATAATTCCAGAATCCTCCACGAAATGTATGGTATCCTTCCTGTGGGATATTAAATAGTTTGATAATAGTTAAAAGAAAAAAAAAGAAAAAAAAAAGAGAAAAAGAGGAGTTTATCCTCTTCATTTCAACAAAGGTAAGGCTTTGTACCAGACAAGAAATGAAATGAGTCTCAAAACCCACGAATTACACATGCATGTGTCACCTAGTTATTTAATCAATTTAGAATTTGAGTAGGAATATCACAGTGGAAATACATACCAAGCCTGAAGCTGCACCTCATCGGTGCAAGTAAATGCATACAAACCCACTTGGAAAATTATTAAGTGTGTTGAATGTGGAAGCAGTATACTTATAATAGATTCAGGTTCCTATGTGTTGTAGTCTTTCAATTTGCATTATAATCAGTGGTAAATTTGCGCCTTCTTTTCTAGTGAAGATTATATAGAGTATTTCAATTAAATGATTTACATTCAAAAAGGAAATAGGTCAATAATTAGCACACTGCAAGCCATTGTAATATATGAATATCCCAATCCAACCACATCCTCTTTTCCAAATGAAGATGCCTTTACCTTTACTATAGAAAAGGAAAAGAGCGAAAACAAAAGAATGGCTTAAGATAATATCACAATTTGATTTATGGAGAAGGAGCTCCATATCATCATAACCAGGTTTTCATACAGTCAAGGGTCACAAAGAACGTGACACCAAAAAGAGAAGTACACTGTGACAGGGACCTTAGCCACACATGATAGATGGAGCTAGACTAGTATGATTCTGTAATTTGTTCATGTTAGAAAACAGAAGTTCCATTATATATAGCTCTTACCACATTAAGATCGTCAGATGAAGACACCCGGTGAAACGCATGCAACGAATGAGGCAATTCAAGTGGTGCAATAGGATCACAAGAACCCTCTTTTGGTGCTCTCATCCTCATTAGAATGTGCCAACTGCTTTAACAGAAAATCTTTCAATATTTGCTGATTGCTCTCAATCAGTGTCATCAATTAAACTATAAATCACATATGTTCTGAATACAGTATAAAATAAGACCAATCATCAAACCTTAATAAGAATATCCAATAGAGCAGTACTAGAACTACCACATAACTACTTTTTGATAGAGCAGAACTTCCATAGAACTTAAAAAGTTGTGAAGTTCTGAAATAGTTTGTCATGGTTGTGCAATATTATAGCTAAAAGATTAATATCCGACATAAAAGGTATTTTTAAAACTATGTCTATTAGTTTTCGAACATATAATTGTCCTTAACACAGCCATAAAGCAAAAGAGTTTTGGAAATATCAACAATGAGGGATTGCTAATGTTACTTCTATTTTGTGAATTAAGTTTTCATGTTACCAACTTTCTCACTTTAAACAGAATATCTACAAAATATGGCCCCATTTAATAGTGCACGAAAGAATAAAAAAGGGCGTATATCCTTCTAGTATCACCTTTTTTGTTTACTGCAGAATAAACTACAGACCTACAAATATATGAGCAACTAGACATCACGTACGCCATTCCAAATATCTTTCAAATGTGTGCTAGACTTTCACGATTTCATCAACCGGATTAGCATACTCATCTATCCCAACTTATGACTCATGAACTATTGTCCAATTCCGCTGGAAAAAAATATCTTTAAGAAAGATAAAAAGGAATAGTACAGATAAGACGTAGGGCCTACTCTTTTACTTCTCAATATTACTTTTTTCCTTTTCTTTTCATTCTAGAAAAAAAAAAAGATAAGAAACATTTTACTACTCATGATCCCTACATGATCTGCATTTACATTCACTATAAATTACTCTCATCTCAGTAACTATAAACGGGATACTCAAATTTGGTTAGAGCATACAATAACTCCAGTTTGAACCAGCCACCGGCAAGACTCCTACTGAAAAATTGAATCTCATTTCAAGGGATCAAATTTCGATTTGAACAGCTCACAGAGTCACTTTGATATACATGAACATACTCAAAGAATATTGGACAATTTGAATGGAGTAACCTGTCTATCTTCATTTCTTTTGCATCCATTACTTGCTTCATGAATGAGATAACCGAGTTCTTGTCAGTTCCTGGATTCTTCTTGCCCTGCCAATAACCACAAAATGCATATTACATGGTGTATCATCCTCTAGTGAATACACATCAATGCAATACAGATGAAATAAACTTGAAACCAAGCAACTAACTTAAGCGAGACCGTCTATGTGCTGGTTTGTCTACAAGAGTTTCATGTGATTAATTGTTAATTTCATGATAGCATAAGCTAAACTAAGAAAGTAATTACACAGTGAGATAGCAGTAAGCATTTTAAAACTTCTCACACAACTCTACTGACAGCAATCATTGACAGAAAAAGATATCCAAAACATATTGAGCTGTTCTAAAGATCCTTACCCAACCAAAAGCAAATGGAAGGTTGTTTCCAGTTCCCAAAGGCACAGTAGCAATTGGTGGTGGCTGAGATAGTTTGAGATCAGATACAACTCCAAGAAGCCAGCCAGCTGTGCCATCTCCACCTGCAACCTAATAAACAATTGTGTCAGTGCTATATACTACAAAGTAATCATCTGGTAAATACTGATCCATCACCATTGCTTAGAAATAAGAAACTACTTAAAAGAAACTCTTTAGAAATAATAAACTACTTAAAAGAGTTGTACTCACAATTATCCTCAGTCTCTCCTCAAGTTTGGTGGCAAATTCATCACCATTGTTCTTTAGCTTTTCTAGATTCAAATACAGTCTCCGTAAAACACTATCAGGGGTTTCTTCTCCCAAATCAAAAACCTGAAAAGTTAGATGCAACTATATGAGAGATCTGCTTAAAACCATGAAATGAGAACTGAAAGAACAGAAAAGACAAAATGATATAAGAGAGCCATACTACTTATATATCAGGCTTAAAAAGAAACAGAGAAGTGGTGTTTCTAAATTCTACACCCCATTAAAATATGGTGGTACTGTTCACAACCTGACCAAAAGTTCTATGACTTTTCAATTGAGAATTGGTAAAAGATGACTCAAAACAGAATTTATTTCAATTTCTCTCACACACTTTACATTCAACAAGCTTTGGTATGTGAATCAAGGCAACCGGCTTCAATACCTGATATTTGTTAAGAAGTGATCGATATGTATGAAGAAGATCTCCACCAAGTTGACCTCCACTTTTAGAGTTGATGAATACTAGCACAGGGCATGTAGGTACATCAGGCAACTGTAAATCTTCACTCTGACTTGCATCCGGTGCAAGTATATAGGTAGGAATATAGAACTCTCTCTCTAGGTTTCCGTTGGAGTTGCTTTCGGGAGAGGCCATAAATAATGTTACCTGCAGACCAAGAGGAGTTGGCGTAACCAAATTTAGGATAAGAAGAAACCACCGCGCCAGTTCATTTACATGAATATGCTACTTGTTATATGTACAGTCAATCAAACAATTAATCAATTATCCCTCAATTTCAAATTAGTTAAATTTGGCTATATGAATCCTCTATATCCATGTTTTCTTCAATGGCGGTGTTCGGGTCACCTTTTGTGCAACTCTACTCATCCACCCGTCAGCCTGCTAAAACTCACAAGAGTAGCTGCCAGGTAAACTTGCATATCAAGGTAGGACTAGGTGGGCTCATACTAAGTATTGTAGGTAGAATTCGAACTTGAGATCTCTAGGTTATTAATCCTACATTTCAACTACTCAGTCATCTGCCATCCCCTTAGGCATATGAATCCTCCATTTCATAGTTTTAACTATTTTACGTGGTAATTAACTTACTACAACTCTCCTCCTTAATCAGGGATTCAAAAGGGCTATCTTTTTCACATAGGTGGAGACGCGGAGTTATATAAAAGAAAAAAATGATAAAAATGAAGAAACGATAGCTAGGGAATGAAGTCATTGAACGTATAGAATTAGGGTATTCACTTTGCGTAAAACTCATAATAGGACATTTAATAACACATATTGCGTAGAAGATGTTAAGAATGGATAGTTAACCTAACTCAACTCCAAAAGGTAGCCGAAGTGGCGAGAATTGTCCAAACCACATAAAGAGAATACAATCCATACCCTCAACCAATGAAGGACTCTAATACCTATCACATGCTCCGGGCTAGATATCTGGAGCATGGATGATATATCATGGAGCCCAACATTGCCGCATTAGGTAACCCAACATCAGGATGAATCTAGCGTTTTCGCTCTAATAATATGTTATGAAAACTGACTTTGAACCTAATTCAAACCTAAAGCTGCCTCAAGCAGTGAGGATTTCCCAAGAGCATATAACGAGACTACAATCAATACTCTCAAATAATACGGGATACCAGAAGACACTGAATTTTCATATCCAATAGGCCAACATTTCCTTCCAATATTCAAGAAATAAAGAGTGACACATACAAAAGTAGGCACTCATTTGGCTAGCTAAAAAGCCGAAAAACAACAACATTTTCAGGAGGAGATCAAGTAATTACATCTTAATATGCAATTTAAATAATAAACAACGATAACGAGGAATGCAAATAGATTGATCACGCCAAATTGATGAAATTAAAACTTGCTTTTGATTCCAGTCATACTAAAATAAATAATAGATAAAAAAAGCAAAGCGAATGATTTTGGTTGAGAAATAGGGAGCGAAGAGAGAATTTTACCTGAGAAAACAGAGGATTATTTGATTGAGAAATTCCAGCGGAATCAGAATATGCAACAATTTTTGGGAGGAGAATTGACTTAACTCGGATCTAAAATTAGCCAATGAGAATGAGAATTAAATCAATTAATAGAGGCGTGATACAGACATGTGGGGAGGGGGAAGGTTGACTGATTATCAGATATTTACATCAACTTTTGGTTAATTATGTAAATAAATACATATTAATTGTTCACATGGTTTCGACTTTTCGTTGGTTAATAACTTCCTTTGCTAAGCAACTCATGAGTCATTAGCATGTGGATATTATTATTATTATATAATTAAGGGGAGGCGGGAACTGAAGAGCTATGAATTAGTTGGATACGTGTGTGCGCGTTTTTTTTTTCTTTATATTAATTTTTTAAAACTTTTCTTGCATATGAAGTTATGAACTAGTTAATAAGGGGGAGAGAAGAGAGGACAGTGGAAATTAATTTCTAATTTATTGTGTGAAAGACAATAAATTACTAGGTTAATTTTAGTATTTTAATCTTGTAGATATGCAATTCGGTTAAGTTATTTCAATCTGATTCAATTATTTCACTTTATTTGGGTTAGGTCTATTGTCTCCCCCACCCTCTCTTTTGGGATTAGCAATCTTTTCAAGTAAATCGATAGATAGAGTGTTACTTATGAGCTTAACTAAGTAATTTTGACTCACATCCTACGTGTTAAGAAATTCACTAACAGCATGTTTGAAAAGTCATCTGGGATGAATTTGTTGTATAAGTGGGTGTAATTCAAAAGTTGTCATATTTGCCTTGCCAAAGAATAACTTGATCAGCATAAAATTAGGTATAATTAAAGAAATATAACTACTTTTTGTGATCCTCAAGATGAAGGTGAGAATTAGTGGTAATTATATGAGGTAATTACAAGCTAATGTAACTTTTATAATTTTCTTTTAGTTTTTTTAAATATATTTAGTATTATTCTTTTTGTAATATTTCTCTTATTCTCCTTTTTCAATGTGTTGCTTATGGTGTGCTTTCATATAAATTTATGACTTTTCATGTTTTGCTTCTTTTTTTTTTAATTTAAATTCTCTTTATTTCTCTTAACTGGTAAACAACAATTTCATATCTTACTAGCTTTCTTTTCTATTTCATTAGTATAAATCATTATTAAAAAATACCTTCTAAACTTCATATCTATCTTTTCATTATTTAAAAGTGCAACAAATCATAAATTTTATATATTATATTCCTATGAGTTGGTAAAAGAATAAGATTCATAATTGAAGCTTTTATTATTATTATCTTAAATTAAGATGTGGGTTATTTAAAAGATTGTCAAGATACTTATTATTCTTTACGATATTATTTACTAACTTATAATTATTTAGTACTTTTATTTTTTAAAATAATATAGTTTAGATACCTAGTTATAAATAATATTTAATATTTTTACATATTAAAATTTGCTTATTTTGTCTTTTACTGGTTTAATTTTCTAATCATTATAATAAACTTTCTTATAAAAAAAAAATACTTTCTAAGCTCTATCTACCTTTCTTATATTTATATATATGAGTTGATAAAAATTAGTTCCTTATTGAAATTTTTATTAATAAAATATTATTATTTGTAAGCAGTGGCATATCTAGGGGGTTCCATGGGGCACGTGAACCCATGCTCCCCGCCCTAAATCATGTATAGTAATATTATATTTTTAAAAAAAATATTTAAATATATGTGTGTGCACTCATGCTCAAAGTATTATATGATGTGATGGTTATTGAGCGTACCTCTCTAGGTGAGGTTGTGAGTTCAAATCTTATGTCAATCTTATTATTTTTTCCTCTTTTTTTTTCTAGAAGTAGACGCCCATGGGAGATGGGCATATCTGGTGTTATTTTGCGTATTAATTAAGTACTTTTTCTTTTTATTTCTTTTTTGTTTGATTAATTCTTTCAAATTTTTCACACATTGGAATTCATATTCTTCTTTTGTCACTATAAAATCTTATATAATTAAACAACATGTGTATATTAAAACTAGTAGCAGTGTATGATGTAGCATATAGTCAATGGGTTCAACTGATCTCAATATTTTCAACATGAAAAATAGATATAGATGTAAGAATATTACTATTTAAAAAATAAAAATTTGAACTTATAATTCCAAAAGTGTAATGGGTACGCAATCGTAAGAACTAAAGGTTGAACCCGTAAAATTTATATTCTGGATTCACTTCTTCTTAATAGTACACTCATCCTGCCAAAATCCTAGATTCGTCTCTATTTGTAAGATACCATTATTTTTATTATACTATTTACTAATTTATAATTATTTAATATGTTTTTACAAAAAAAGTTATTTATTTTAAGTAACTCTAATAAGCTAATCACATTCAAAGTATATAACAATATGCAAAGATAGAACATAAAAAGTTATGCACCCTATCTCGATTAAGCAAGTCTCGTGCATGTAGAGCGGCATATAAATGATATGTACAGTTTAAGCATGTAATAGACCAACATCCATACCAATGCCCCAAAATAACATATATAAAAATGATATGCATCAAGTAACATTTATATGAATATGTCTACGTGAGTCTATAATGTCTGTGCTTGATAAAGACTCAAACTTTATATCAGTTCGGTACTTTCCAAGTGTCCAATAATCCAGAAATTCGTCAGTTTCTCACAAACTTGTGCGTATACTACCGGTGAAATCCGGTGTTTAATAACTCTAGAGCGACGGATTCATATCCACATGTAACTGCACGGACAATTCAACTTGCACAACATTAATCTGCACGGAATAACTCAATGTTATCATAATAAATCGCATGGACAGCTCAACGTGCCAAATCATATCAATGCACAAGGACAATTCTGCGTGCCATAATCATATCAAATTGCACAGACAATTCAACGTGCCATAATCATATAAAATCGCTTGGACAACTCAACGTGCTATAATTATATCCGTGTGATAGATCAATATACACGATGTAATGCATATGAATAGTGCATGACTATCAATAAATCATATAATTCGACATATATTTAATCTATCATGTTAAACTCGCATGTGAAAAGATGCCTATCACATGATAGTAGCGCATAAGGATGCACAAATAGTCATGGCTGAGGGAATAATAATGATTAATATGTATGACTAGCAAGTAACTCAGGTACATACATGAACCTATCACGTTAATTTAGCATGACAAGAATGCTCAAGTAGGGGCGGCTCGACATAATTGGGGCCTCAAACGTAACTAAAATTAGAGGACCAAATTTTTTATAATCGATTTCTTTAGTAATTATTTTTCAGTTAATAATATAGCTAGCTGATTTATTCACTCTTGAGATGTTGACGTTGATCTTATGTATTTTTTTTTTTTTTGAAAACTTTCTTTCCGTTGAGTCAATGGTTAGGCATTTAAAAAAGAATCAAGTCTTTTTATGTAATTAAGTATATCGATTAGAGTATTATTTTTTACTTGTACTATTTTTCTTAAAAATTTTAATTCAAAATATAAGTCTAAACCATCCATATTAGATTGACTATTATGCTTTAAGGATCATCAAATGTTAACACAATATCTTTTTGTTATGTTCTCATCATTTAGCAATCTCAAACTTTTAGAATGATACTTATAGGTTTTAGCGGTCATAATGTAAAAACTGCAAAATGAAGGTTACATCAAGCTTAAGAAAATCATAAACAAATGTTTACTTTATTCGAGAGGACTTTTCCATCCCTGATGATTCACATCAAATTCACAATAACAAAATTTTACTATAAAATACTTAAATTTGTTTAAGAAAAAATTAACATATAATCTTTCCTTTAAAAATTGGGACCCCTCGAAATTGGGGGCCCAATACATATGCCTTATTTGCCTAGGCTTTGAGCCGGTCCTATGCTCAAGTAGTAATGCAATCAAGCACAGCATGCCACAAGTAAAAATATGTAACAAGAAAAGGTACAAAAAGGCCTAAAAATATCACCCCAAGCATGAAAAATCTTGGTATCCGTATTTAAATACGCTCGTCACTTCGTATATATTATCCCAAATACATAGCACATAGCAACAAGATCATTTTTAGAAGAAAAAAAAATTGCATCTAAGTCAACCAATATACTTACCTCTATCCCGAGTTATTCTTTAAAATTTGTCTTTTCTTGCTTCATATTCATCAAACGAGTTCAATCTAGCCCAAAGAATGCTCTAAGATGTCAAATAAAGTCATAAGACTCAATTATCTAAGCAAAAAATATGTTTTGGACAAAGTCAACCCCGAACCTACATAGTCAAACCTGAAATCAAAGGCAAATCTTGTTGACCCATAATCTCAAGAGTTCAAATGTGTAATTAGATTTTCAATCCTAGTCCAAATTGATATTTAACTAAAAAGGAGTATTTTCTATTCTTTTTAAGTCAAAAACCCTCATTTTCTCTTTTGAATCCTTGATTTTAAGGTAAAATTGATGATATTCATGTTATAATCATAGATTTGAGAGGAAATCACTTATCCCATCATCATAGATGAAAATCGATTTAAGAAACGCTTCAAGAGAGCTCCTTAACTCCCAAAATGGTAAAATGAACGCTAAGTATGAATGAGGCTATTTATACTAGTACTGAAAATGGTTAAAATTACAGAAAATGGCTGAAATTACTACTGGTGCAAATTTTATTGTTGACTTTATTGATTTTTGCCTTAAAATCCTTCCCTAAACACCTCGGAATCTCACTCGAGAACTCTTCAAACCATGCCACAAGTCTAAATACACCAACTTATTCAAAGACTCAAAACACAAAGCAAAACGCTATAAATCAAATAGATAACTCAAATCAACTTAAGAATTCTTAAAATTTCAATTTTCATGCAATAGTGTCGAAATGCACCCGAACTCCTTAAGTCATAATCCCCACATATGTACAGGTCCAAAATTATCATATAAACTTATTAGAAACTTCAAATCATGAATCTAAGCACATATGCTAAAATTGAGGGTGTAACTTTATTTTAGGCTTTAAACCTTCCAAATAGCAAGATAGCATTCCAAATCATTTTCGAACCTTTTAGGAATAGAGCCACACATATTCGCAAATTATAAAACACTAAATGAATTTATAGAAAATCTCAAATCAAAGAGTAAAGTGCTAGAATTCAAAATGATCTGAGTCGTTATACTATGATGCTAACATGACAGCACCATGTGAATTAGCTCGAAGAATAAAGTCATGCTCTAATGTATACTTGACAGTAATAAAGGGTAAAGAATGCATCATTAGCATTATGTGGACAATAGAAAGTATGACATTACTCAATTAATTAATGAAACTAGTTAAACTTTACATTTCCTAGAGCCACCATTTGATATTTTTTCAATTCTTACTAAGTTATCACCATGCCTAAGCATTTGATTTTCCAGTTTACTTTTTAGAGAACTTAATCAAACCAAAATTTGAGCTTAAGGTGGACCGTGATGATTAAAGAAATATTTGCGTGGGACCTACCACTCAATGAATGATCGAAACGGGTGGGTCCAACGAAGCATATTCTGACGGCTTTATAAGTCCACACCCAAGACATGTATCACATGTTATAAAAATTTATATTTCTTCCCTTAAAATGCTAAGATAATGATTACAATCATAATCAAATATAAGAAAAAATATTTTAAAGTCTTGTATACGGTTGAACTCTAGTTAGCACAAACCCCGAGTTTACGGTGTCAAACGAAGTAAGGAGTATGAATATATGAGATAGAGACTGAATCTGAGAACTCGCCACCGGACCTGACCAGACAACGACCCCGAACTTGAAACGAGCTCCAAGACATCGGAAAGCACTACAAACAATTGCATACGACTAATAGAGGACCGTGATATCCGCAACCAACCGGATATTACGGCGCGGATCTCGCCCAGCGTCGATAGTGTATCAGTGATTGACGTACAAGGAAGATTTTTACCTTTTTTTAGAATTATACAAGGGGTAAAACTTCTTGTCACGACCCGAAATTCTCACCTTCGGGACCGTGATGGCGCCTAGCATTTCACTTGCTAGGCAAGCCAACGTTAGAATAATATTAACTATTTTAAAATAATTTTAAATTAATTAATAATAAAAATACCAATGCGGAAGTAAAGTCTGAAATATAGTGAATAATCCATAAAAATATCGATGTCTAAATACCATCCCAGAATTGGTGTCAGAAGTGTACGTGCTTCTAGAATAATACAAATAAAGGTCTGAATTAAATAAAACTGTCTGAAAACAAACACACAGCTAAAATAAGGTAGACGGGGACTTCAAAACTGCGGACGCTATGCAGTTATACCTCAAGTCTCCTCTGAATAGCTGAAATCCGAGCAAGTCTATGGTACGCCGTTGGGACCAACTCCGAAATCTGCACAAGAAGTGCAGAGTGTAGTATCAGTACAACCAACCCTATGTACTGGTAAGTGTCGAGCCTAACTTCGACGAAGTAGTGATGAGGCTAAGGCAAGTCACTTACATTAACCTGTACGCAATAATAGTAATAACAACAATAATAGAAATAAATCAGGTAACTCATTTTAACAGTTGAAGCCAATTCAACAGTCATAACCAATTATTATTTCCATCAATTTCCGTTGCAGCGTGCAACCTGCTCTCACAATATATTCATATTCAATTCTGTTGCGGCGTACAACCCGCTCCTCCAATATATAAACTTTTAAACAAGTCTGTTGCGGCGTGCAACCCGATCCCCCAATATGGACTTTTAAACAAGTCTGTTGCGGCGTGCAACCCGATCCCCCAATATAGACTTTTAAATAAGTCTGTTGCGGTGTGAAACCTGATCCCCTAATATGGACTTTTAAATAAGTTTGTTGCGGCATACAACCCGATCTCTCAATATATATTCATTTTTATTTTCGTTGCAACGTGCAACCCGTTCCTCCAATCTATTCATTTACTAATTCTTATAAAAGAAATTGCTCCAATAAATGCAATAATTAATATGAAATTATAAGACAACAAGCATACAATAAATATGATTTATTTATGAAACAAACAATAACAAGTAGCAATTTATTGTGAAAATCAAAGAGAAAATAGGCAGTTTAATATTTAATATGCTAAATGTCAAGTAGCAATTAAGACACATAGACCAAATAAGCATGTAACAATTATTGCAGGAATTCAAGAATTAATATTTGACAAAGAATAGGAGAGAAAAAATTATTATAACAATTAATTTGTGTCTTAAAATAATTTAAGATGTTTAAATAATTAAGCAACCAATTAAATTGACAAAGTATATGCACTCGTCACTTTGCCTATACATCGTTGCATATGAAATTCACATAGCAAATAATTCATGGGTTCTATTCCCTCAAGTCAAGGTTAACCGCGACACTTACCTCGCTTTGCAATTTCAATCAATTACTCGACCACATCTTTTCATTTTGAATTTGTATCCAAAAGCTTTAAATCTATTCACAAACAATTCGATATACTCAATACGAATCATAAGAATTAACTCCATATGAATTTACTAATTTTTCGGATTAAAATCCAAAATTTATTTTAATATTCGACAGTGGGATCTACATTTTAAATCCCAGCAAAACTTACGAAATCCGAACACCCGTTTCGATACGAGTTCAACCATATAAAAATTATCGAATTCTGACATCGTATTGACCTGCGAATCTTCATTTTTCATTTTTTGAAGATTTTATAAAAATCTGGATTTTTCTTCCATAATTTCACGGATTCATGATGTAAACGAGTATAGAATCACGAAATACAATCAATATACGATAAGGAACACTTACCCCAATATTTTCCTGTGAAAATCGCCCGAAATCAACCCGAGCCCTCGGGGCTCCAAACCCAACATGCACCCAAGTCCTAAAACATCAAATAGCCAAATAACACCTAGAACTACGAATCGGACACCAAATCAAAGGAAATTTTCAAGAAAATTTTAAAACTTATATTTTCACAACCAGTCATCCGAATCACGTCAAATCAACTCCATTTCTCACCAAATTCGACTGACAAGTCATAAATATTATAGTGGACCTATACCGGACTTCGGAACTACAATACAGACCCGGTATCAACAAGACTAAATATCGGTCAATTCTTAAAATCATCAAACTTTCAAACTTTTAATTGTTCATCAAAATTCCATATCTCGGGCTAGGGACCTCGGAATTCGATTCTGGGCATACACCCAAGTTCCAAATCACGATACGGACCTACCGGAACTGTCAAAATACTGAACCGAGTCCGTTTGCTCAAAATGCTGACCAAAGTCAACTTAGTTGAATTTTAAAGCTCTATTTCACATTTTAATCCATTTTTCACATAAAAACTTTCCGGAAAATTGTACGGAGTGTGCACGCAAGTCGAGGAATAATAAATAGTATTTTTTGAGGTGTTAGAATACAGAATTAATTATCAAATTTAAAGATGACATTTTGGGTCATCACATTCTCCACCTCTAAAACAAACATTCGTCCTCGAACGAAATTAGAAAAAAAATACCTGAGCTGGTGAATCAGTTTGGATATTTACTCCGCATATCCGACTCGGACTCCCAGGCAGATGCCTCTACCGGCTGACCTCTCCATTGCACCCGAACTGAAGGATAACTCTTAGACCTCAACTGTCGGACCTGCCGGGCTAGAATAGCTACCGGCTCCTCCTCATAAGTCAAATCTTTGTCCAATTGGACTGAGCTGAAATCTAATACATGGGACAGATCACCATAATATTTTCGGAGCATAGACACATAGAACACCGGATGAACCGCTGATAAACTAGGTGGTAATGCAAGCCTGTAGGCTACTTCACCCATCCTTTCAAGTATTTCAAAGGGTCCAATATACCTAGGGCTCAACTTGCCCTTCTTTCCGAACCTCATTACACCTTTCATAGGTGAAACCCGAAAAAATATTCTTTCTCCAACCATGAATGAAATATCACGAACTTTACGGTCGGCATAACTCCTTTGCCTAGACTGAGCTGTGCGAAGTCAATCTTGAATAACCTTGACCTTATCCAAGGCATCCTGTACCAAATTGGTACCCAACAACCGAGCCTCTCCCGGTTCGAACCAGCCAACTGGCGGACAACATCGCCTTCCATACAATGCCTCATTTGGAGCCATCTGAATGCTTGACTGGTAGCTTTTATTATAAGCAAACTCCGCAAGTGGCAAGAACTGATCCCAAAAACCTTTAAAGTTTATAACACAAGCGTGAAGCATATCTTCTAATATCTAAATGGTGCGCTCTGACTGTCCGTCTGTCTGTGGATGAAATATTGTACTCAACTCAACCTGCGTGCCTAACTCACACTGTACAACCCTCCAGAAGTGTGAGGTAAATTGCGTACCTCGATCTAAAATAATAGACATGGGCACACCGTGTAGGCGGACAATCTCACTAATGTAAATTTCAGCTAACCGCTCTGAAGAATAGGTAACTGCCGCTGGAATGAAATGTGATGACTTGGTCAACTTGTCCATAATGACCCAAACTGCATCAAATTTTCTATGAGTCCGTGGAAGTCCAACAACAAAATCCATAGTGATACGCTCCCACTTCCACTCAGGAATTTCTAACCTCTGAAGCAAACCACCAGGTCTCTGGTGCTCGCACTTAACTTGCTGACAATTCAGACACCGAGCTACATATGAAATTATATCCTTCTTCATTCTCATCCACCAGTAATTTTTCCGTAAATCTTGATACATTTTGGCGGCACCTGGATGAATAGAATACCTAGAACTGTGTGCCTCTTCAAGAATTAATTCACGAAGCCCGTTAATATTAGGCACACAAATACGACCCTGCATTCACAGAACTCCATCTTCCCCCACAGCAACCTGTTTGGTATCACCGTGTCGCACCGTGTCCTTAAGGACAAGTAAATGAGGATCATCATATTGTCACTCTCTGATGCGCTCATATAAAGAAGATCGAGCGACTGTGCAAGCTAGAACCCGACTGGGTTTCAAAACATCTAACCTCACGAACTGATTAGACAAAGTCTGAACATCTGCAGCTAACGATCTCTTACTAACTGGAATATACGCAAGACTGCCCATACTCACAGTCTTTCTACTCAAAGCATCAACCACCACATTGGCCTTTCCTAGGTGATACAAAATGATGATATCATAGTCTTTTAACAATTCCAACCATCTTCTCTGCCTCAAATTAAGATCTTTTTGTTTGAACAAATACTGAAGTCTACGATGATCAGTAAATACCTCACACGAGACACCGTAGAGGTAATGCCTCCAAATCTTCAGCGCATGAACAATGGCTGCCAATTCTAAGTCATGAACATGATAATTCTTCTCGTGAACTTTCAACTACCGTGACGCATATGCAATCACCCTACCATCTTGCATTAATACTGCATCAAGCCCAATGTGAGATGCATCACAATATACCGTATATGATCCTGAACCTTTGGGTAATACCAACACTGACGCCGTAGTCAAAGCAATCTTGAGCTTCTGAAAGCTCAACTCACACTCGTTTGACCATCTGAATGGGACACCTTTTTGGGTCAGTCTGGTCAATGGGCTTGCTATAGATGAAAACCCTTCCACGAATCGACGATAATAACCTGCCAAACCCAGGAAACTCCGAATCTCTGTAACTGAAGTAGGTCTAGGCTAATTCTGAACAACCTCAATCTTATTAGGATCCACATTTATGCCTTTTCCCGATACAACATGCCCTAAAAAGGCAACTGAGTTTAACCAAAATTCACGTTTTGAAAAATTGGCATATAACTGATTATTCTTTAAAGTCTGAAGCACACTACGAAGATGGTGCTCATGCTCCTCTCGACTGCTGGAGTAAATCAAGATATCATCAATGAATACAACCACAAAAGAATTCAAATAGGGCTTGAACACCCGATTCATCAAATCCATAAATGATGTTGGGACATTTGTCAACCCAAATGACATCACTAGGAATTCGTAATGCCGATACCGAGTCCGAAAAGCTGTTTTAGGGACATCAGATGCCCTAATCTTCAACTGATGGTAACCAGACCTCAAATTGATCTTCGAAAATACCTTGGCACCCTGAAGCTGATCAAATAAGTCATCGATTCTTGGCAGCGGATATTTGTTTTTGATAGTGGCCTTGTTTAACTACCGATAATCTATACACATCCGCATAGAGCCATCTTTCTTCTTTACAAATAGTACCGATGCACCCCAGGGTGAGACACTGGGTCTAATGAATCCCTGATCAAGCAAGTATTGTAACTGATCCTTTACTTCTTTCAACTCCGGCGGGGCCATACGGTATGGTGGAATAGAAATGGGCTGAGTGCCCAGAGCCAAATCAATACAGAAGTCAATATCTCTGTCGGGTGGCATTCCCGGAAAATCTACAGGAAATATTTTTGGAAATTCATGAACAACTGATACTGAGTCCATAAAAGAAACATCCACACTGGGATCATGAATATAAGCCAAATAGGCTAGACACCCTTTCTCGACCATAGACCGAGCTTTCATATAAGAAATAACCCTGCTGGTAGAATGACCAGGAGTTCCTTTCCATTCTAACTGAGGTAACCCTGGCATGGCTAGGGTCACTGTCTTGGCATGGTAATCCAATATAGCACAATAAGGTGAAAATCAATCCATACCCAAGATGACATCAAAATCTACCATATCGAGAAGTAGAAGATCCATACTAGTCTCAAGACTACCAATAGTAACCACACATGAATGCTAGACTTGATATACTACAACAGAGTCTCCCACCGATGTAGATACACACATAGAAGCACTCAGAGAATCACAAGGCACGACCAAATATGAAGCAAAATAGGAGGACACATAGGAATAAGTAGAACCTGGATCAAATATAACTGAAGCATCTCTATGGCAAACTGGAATAATACCTGTGATCACAACATCAGATGACTCGGAGTCAGGCCTAGCCGAAAAAGCATAAAATCGGGGCTGAGCCCCACCACTCTGAACAGCGTCTCTAGGACGGCCTCTAACTGGTTGGCCTCCACCTCTAACGGTCTTACCTCCACCTCTAATGGCCTGACCTCCACCTCTAGCTGCCTGACCCCTACCTCTAGCTGGTTGAGCAGGCAATGAAGCAATCGGTGCCGGTATGATGGCACGAGAATCCTGCCGAGACCTGTTACTCGACAACCTAGGGCAATACCTCCTGATGTGACCAATGTTCCCACACTCATAACACCCATCCTGATGTCGTGGCTATTGAAACTGACCCGAACGGGCCGGATAACCGCTGTAGTGACTCCAGAGTGGTGGTGCACTGATAGGAGCTAAATATGTACTAAATGCTAGCTGCCAAGAGTAAGGCATAATAGGACTGTGACTCCCTGTAGCACCGGGAGATGCCTGAAGTGCTGAATAAAACAGTCTGGGAGGATGACCCCTACCAAAATTACCCCTGCCTCCAAACGAGGCACCGCTGAAACCAACGAATTGACGAGGCCTCTTATTAGACCTCTGCCCTCTCTCCTGTGCAAGAACCATATCGATCCTCCTCGCAACATTAGCAGCTGCCTGAAAGGAAATCTCACTTCCGGTCTCCTTGGCCATCTGAAGCCTGATAGGGTGAGTGAGTCCCTCAATCAACCTCCTCACTCTCTCTCCCTCAGTAGGTAGTAGAAGAAAAGCATGGCGGGCTAAATTCACAAAATAGGACTCATACTGAGTAACAGTCATACTTCCCTGTTGTAAACGCTCAAATTTCTTGCGATAATACTCACTCAGTGTGATAGGAAGGAACTTCTCCAGAAATAGCTGAGAGAACTGCTCCCAGGTAAGTGCAGGCGATCCAACTGGTCTGGTCAATGTATAATCTCTCCACCACCTCTTGGCAGAACCCGTCATCTGAAATACAACAAAATCGACCACATTGGTCTTAACTATACCCATGCTCCGCAGCACCTCATGGTGGCGGTCAAGATAATCTTGTGGGTCCTCAGAAGGTGTACCACTGAAGTGAACTGGAAAGAGCTTAGTAAACTTATCCAGTCTCAATAAGGCCTCAAAAGACATGGCGGGCCTATCACCGGTCTGTTCCGTAATAATTGACTAAACTACCAACTAGCGGGGCTGCTGGAGCCTAATTCTGGGGAGCCATCTGCTCCGGAGTAGGAGTAGTGGGAGTTTGTGCTCCTCCCCTAGCATGTGAGACGGCTGGTGTCACGACCCAAACCGATGGGCCGCGACGGACACCCGGTACCTTACTCAACCGAGTACCAACATAATGTACCTTTTCGTATCATACTATCATAGATAACTGAGTCGAAGAGAATGCCGTGAGATAAGTAGAATACAACATGTTATACTAACTTATACATAAGACATACGGGTCTATAAGACCAAAATAACTACTCGTACACTGAACATAGGCCGACAAGGCCATACAATCTATTACGTACATGACATCTGTCTACAAGCCTCTAAGAATACATAATTGTCATAAAGGTCGGGACAAAGCCTCGCCATACCAAACAATACACGTCTAAATTATACTGACCAAACAAGCAACTCCGGAGCAAACGGAGCGCACCAACACCTTTCGTTGAGCTGATAGCCTACTTGGAGGACTCTCGACCTATCTATCGGGACCTGCGGGCATGAAACGCAGTGTCCCCAGGCAAAAAGGACGTCAGTACAAATAATGTACCGAGTATGTAAGGAATGAAAATCAATAAATAATAGACATGAGAGAAACATGGAGTAAAAGACTCAACATGTAAGTCTAAAAAACTCTGTGAATCATTAATACTTATAATGTCATGCATATGCGTATAAATGTCATACCATGCATGGGTACATGAGTTCATAACATCATCAAGCCTCTGAGGGTATCCAATCATATCATCTCGGCCACTGTGGCCAAATCATCAACGTATACCAGCTGATCAGGTGGTGGTGCGTATATAACGCCATAACCTTTTTTCATATCCCATATATATATAATATACACGTATATAACAACATTTAGTCATTGGTCAATGTACATGTATAAATGCATGAAATGCATAAGAATTACGTTAATAAGATTTCTCGGAATGTCATAAATTCAATGTGCCTTACGGATAAACTTTATCCAATATGTAATTTTTTTCTGAGACCCATGAATAGAAGATATAATAATAATTCACATGAAAAATCAAAAATATAGACACCCCTAGTACTTCTATGAATAGAGTCATTTATAAAAATTGTGCGTTTACTCATTTCGTTTGTATCATATGGATCATGCCAAAAGGAAAGAAGGGATAGCCTTAACATATCTGTGTCGATTCTGTTGACAATCCCTCTAACACACATCAATTGCGACAAATCATGTAATGTCGGATCGAAGTAGAGAGAAATCCGTATGATATTCTTGAGAAAGATTGTATCGTACTCTCTTAGAATCAAAATCTCACGTTGCGATAACATTAGGTAGACTTCGTATGAAATCTTTGAATCAATTTCGTTGCTATTGCAACATTAGCTTTGCTGAAGCTTGTTACGTTGCTATGAATATATCTCTCTTTTGTGAATTTATCAAAATCTCATATGACTTTGTTGAATTAGAGAAGTCTTTCATGACTTGGTTGAATGAATTAATGAAACAGAACGTTGCCCTTTTTCCAATTCTTTGTAAATTGAGTCTTTTATGGCTTTAGCTAAGATTCCCTCTAAAGGTGCCACCTAGCCTCACAAGATAGTTAGTCATCTTAGGCTTAATTAAAGCTTCACATATGCTGCCACGTTTTTGGCTTTATCCAAAAGCCTTAATTAATCACCCACCAATTCTTAATTAACTAGTTAATCTCCCATTAACCAATAATTAACCAATTACCCACATAATTAAGAATTATCTCAATTTACTTAAAATACTACTCACTTTTAACACACTTTATACACCTCACTATCATGGCCATGTGGTAGCTTGTATGGTATTAGTCCATAAAACTGAGTATTTTAGCTCGGGCCGTATTTTATATCAAAATATCAAACTTTGACGAAATTCATTTTCTTCGATTTGCTTACCCTCTCTCCTTCACGAATTTACTCATCACTTGTTTGAAATAGCAAAATGCTTATAATCTAAAAATAATCCTATTCCCAAATTTACGTCGATTAACTTACGACAAAACTTTTATGTATGAAAATGAGGGATGTAATATCTCATTTCCGAGATTTCATCAATTTACTTATGGCGTACTTTCATGTACAAAAACTTGGGGTGTAACAGCTGGTGCCACTAGAAATGTACCATTCTGGGCCACGCCTTCCATAAGACTCACCAAATGGACTAGAGTGTCCTGAAGCACTTTGAGTAGCTATGAATCCTTCCGGGACCTGAACTGGTCCAACCGGTACATTCTGAACTGGAACCTCCTCCAGAAGATCCACATGAGGTTCTACAATAGGTGCAGTTTCTCGAGCTCTAGACTGAGCTCTACTTATGCCTCTTCCTCGGCCTCTAGCACGACCTCGGCCTCGACCTCTGCCCCTGACCATAGTTGCCACCGGAGGCTCTGGTCCCTGTCCATCGATAGATGTATTATGTGTTCTCACCATCTGTGAGAGAATAAGAGTAGAATGGTTCAATCATCTATGATAGAATAAAATCGCATGATAGAATAAGAAATACGTGATATTGTTCCTAAACTTCATAGCCTCTGAAAGATAAGTACAGACGACTCTGTACCGATCCTTCAGAATCTACTAAGCTTGCTCGTGACTCGTGAGACCTATGTAACCTAGTGCTCTGATACCAACTGTCACGACCCGAAATTCCCACCTTCGGGATCGTAATGGCGCCTAACATTTCACTTGCTAGATAAGCCAACGTTAGAATAATATTAGCCATTTAAAAAAAATTTTAAATTAATTAATAACAAAGAAACCAATGCGGAAGTAAAGCCTGAAATATAGTGAATAACCAATTATTATTTTCATCAATTTCCGTTGCAGTGTGCAATCCGCTCTCACAATATATTCATATTCAATTCTTTTGCGGCGTACAGCCCGCTCCTCCAATATATAGACTTTTAAACAAGTCTGTTGCGGCGTGCAACCCGATCCCCCAATATAGACTTTTAAATAAGTCTGTTGCTGTGATGACTCAAAATGTAATCTTTAAATTTAATAAGTAATTTTGTGTTCTAAGACCTTGAAAAGCACCATTTATCATTCCTCGACTTGCGTGCGCAGTCCGTATATTTTTTTAAAAAGTTTTTATGTGAAAAATGGATTAAAATATGAAATAGAGCTTTAAAAACTCAACTGAGTTGACTTTAGTTAGCATTTTGAGCAACCGGACCCGGATCAGTATTTTGACAATTCCGGTAGGTCTGTATCGTGATTTGGGACTTGGGCATATGCCTGGAATCGAATTCCGAGGTCCCTAGCTCGAGATACGGAATTTTGATAAAAAATTAAAAGTTTCAAAGCTTAATGATTTTTAAGAAATTACTGATGTTGGATTTATTGACTTCGGGTCCGTATTTTAGTTTCGGAACCCGGTGTAGGTCCACTATAATATTTATGACTTGTCTGCCGAATTTGGTGAGAATCAGAGTTGATTTGACGTGATTTGACCTTTGATTTGGTGTCCGATCCGTAGTTCTTGGTGTTATTTTGGCGATTTGATCGCGCGAACAAGTTTGTATGATGTTTTAGGACTTGGGTGTATGTTTGGTTTGGAGCCCCGAGGGCTCGGGTTGGTTTCGGGTGGTTAACGGATATCACGTATTTTGGCGATTTGATCGCGCGAGCAAGTTTGTATGCTGGTTTTCTGCAGACTTCAGGCTTCTGGTGTGTTCTTCTTCGCGTTGGCGAAGGTACTCTCGCGAATGCGAAGAGCAAATTGGGGCTGGCACATTTTATGCTTCGCGTTCGCGACAGAGTGATCGTGTTCGCAAAGACTTGAGGTTCAAAGCTTCGCATTCGCAACCGAAGCCTCGCGTTCGCGAAGGGAAAGAGGCTGGCCAGGATTATTGCCTTCGCGTTCGCGAAGGCCAAGCTAGGCAAGCTTCGCGTTCGCGAAGTAGCCCTCGCATTCGTGAAGTGTAAAATAGGACAACACAAATTTGTGCTTCGCGAACGCGAGGCACTGACCGCGTTCGCGAAGGGTAAAAGTCCCAGAAACAAAACTTAAGTTCTGGAAAATGGGATTCGTCCCATTTTCAACCCTTTTCCATTTTTGAGCTCGGGTAAGGCGATATTTGGACGATTTTTACGGGAAAACATTGGGGTAAGTGTTCCTTATCCTATATTGATTATATTTCATGATTTCATACTCATTTATATCATGAATCCGTGAAATTATGGAAGAAAAATCAGATTTTTATAAAATCTTCCAAAAACAAAAATTTAAGATTTAAAAGTCCATTTGACATCAGATTTAGATAATTTTTGTATGGTTGGACTCGTCTCGGAATGGGTGTTCGAATTTCATAATTTTTTCGAGATTTGTGATGTGGGTCCCACTGCTGAATATTTTAATAAATTTCGGATTTTTATCCGAAAAATTTGTAAATTCATATGGAATTAATTCCTATGATTCGTATTGAGTATATAGAATTGTTTGTGAATAGATTTGAAGCTTTTGGAGACAAATTTAAAAGGAAAAGTTGTGTTTGAGTAATTGATTGGAATTTGCAAAGCGAGGTAAGTGTCGTGGTTAACCTTGACTTGAGGGAATAGAACCCTTAAATTATTTGTTATGTGAAATGCATGTGAACGACGTATAGGCGAGGTGACGAGTGTCTATACGTCGTCAAATTAATTGTTTGCCTGCTTACTTAAAAAATCATAAATTATTTTAAACCATAAATTAATTATTATTATAATTATTTCTCTCCTATTCTTTGCCAAATATTAATTCTTAAATTCCTATAATAATTGCTACATGCTTATTTGAATTATGTGCACTAATTGCTACTTGACATTTAGCATATTAAATATTAAACTGTCTATTTTCTCCTTGATTTTCAAAATAAATTATTATTGCCATTGTTTGTTCATAAATAAAATTATAATTATTTTGTGCCTTGATGTTTAATAGTTTCTCATTGGACGTGGTATTTATTGGAGTAATGTTTATTTACATTATGAGCTGTTTAAAGTTATTAATATATTGGGAGAACGTATTGCACGCCGCAACGAAAATAAAAGTAAATATATCAATATTGGGGATCGCATTGCACGCCGCAATAGACTTATTTAAAAGTCAATATTGGAGGATCGGATTGTACGCCGCAACAGACTTATTTAAAAGTCTATATATATACTTGATTGAAATAAATATATGACAAACTTGATTAAAGGGAATATATATATTGGGAGAGTGGGTTACACGCTACAACTTAATTAAGTGTGAATATATTGTGAGAGCGGGTTGCACGCTGCAACAGAATTGGTTGAAATGATAATGGATTATGACTGCTGAGTTGGCTTCAATTATTATAAATGAGTTACCTGTTTTATTTCTATTATTTGTTGTTGTTATTAATATTGCATACATGTTAATGTAAGTGAACCGCCTTAGCCTCGTCACTACTTCGTCGAGGTTAGGTTCAGCATTTACAGTATATGGGGTCGGTTGTACTGATACTACACTCTGCACTTCTTGCGCAGATTTTGGAGTTGGTCTGAGTGGCGTACTATAGACTTGCTCGGATTTCAGCTACCATAGGAGACTTGAGGTATAATTGCATGGCGTCCGCGGTTCTGAAGTCCCCGTCAATTTTACTTTAGCTGTGTGTTTATTTTCAGACAGCTTTATTTTATTCGGACCTTTATTTGTATTTATTCTAGAAGCTCGTGCACTTGTGACACCAATTCTGGGATGGTATTTAGACACCGTTGTTTTTATGGATTATTTCACTATGTTTCAAACTTTGCTTCCGCTTTTGTTTCCTTGATAATTAATAATTTAAAAATTATTGATAAATTGGTTAATATTATTCTAACGTTGTCTTGCTTAGCAAGTAAAATGTTAGGCGCCATCACGGTCCGAAGGAGGAAATTTTGGGTCGTGACAGTTGCGGCATGCAATCCGATCCCTCAAAATAGACTTTTAAATAAGTCTGTTGCGATGTGCAACCCGATCCCCTAATATGGACTTTTAAATAAGTCTGTTGCAGCGTGTAACCCGATCTCCCAATATATATTCATATTCATTTTCGTTGCGGCGTGCAACCCGTTCCTCCAATATATTCATTTACCAATTCTTATAAAAGCAATTGCCTCAATAAATGCAACAATTAGTATGAAATTATAAGACAACAAGCATACAATAATTATAATTTATTTATGAAACAAACAATGATAAATAGCAATTTATTGTGGAAATCAGGGAGAAAATAGGTAGTTTAATATTTAATATGCTCAATGTCAAGTAGCAATTAAGACACATAAACCAAATAAGCATGTAACAATTATAGCAGGAATTTAAGAATTAATATTTGACAAAGAATAGGAGAGAAATAATTATTATAATAATTAATTCGTGTCTTAAAACAATTTAAGATGTTTAAATAATTAAGCAACCAATTAAATTGACCAAGTATAGGCACTCGTCACATTGCCTATACATCGTTGCACATGAAATTCACATAGCAAATAGTTCAGGAGTTCTATTCCCTCAAGTCAAGGTTAACCACGACACTTACCTTGCTTTGCAATTTCAATTAATTAATCGACCATAACTTTTCCTTTTGAATTTATCTCCAAAAGCTTCAAAGCTATTCACAAACAATTCGATATACTAAATACGAATCATAGGAATTAATTCCATATGAATTTACTAATATTTTAGATTAAAATCCAAAATTTATTTTAATATTCGACAGTGGGACCAACATTTTGAATCCTAGAAAAACTTACGAAATCCGAACACCCGTTCCGATACGAGTTGAACCATACAAATATTATTGAATTCCGACATCGTATTGACCTTCGAATCTTCATTTTTTATTTTTTGAAGATTTTATAAAAATCTGATTTTTCTTCCATAATTTCACGGATTCATGATGTAAACGAGTATAGAATCATGAAATACAATCAATATAGGATAAGGAACACTTACCCTAATGTTTTCCCGTGCAAATCGCCTGAAATCAACCGAGCCCCCGGGGATCCAAACCAAACATGCACCCAAGTCCTAAAACATCATATGAACTTGCTCGCGCGATCAAATTGCCAAAATAACACCTAGAACTACGAATCGGACACCAAATCAAAGGAAATTTTCAAGAAAACTTTAAAACTTATATTTTCACAATCGGACGTCCGAATCACGTCAAATCAACTCCGTTTCTCACCAAATTCGACAGACAAATCATAAATATTATAGTGAATCTGTACCGGGCTCCGAAACCACAATACGAACCCGGTATCAATAAGACCAAACATCGGTCAATTCTTAAAATCATCAAACTTTCAAACTTTTAATTTTTTATCAAAATTCCATATCTAAGGCTAGGGACCTCGAAATTTGATTCTGGGCATACGCCCAAATCCCAAATCACGAAACGGACCTACTGAAACTATCAAAACATTGATCCGAGTCCGTTTGCTCAAAATATTGACCAAAGTCAACTCAATTGAGTTTTAAAGCTCTATTTCATATTTTAATCCATTTTTCACATAAAGACTTTCCGTAAAATTGTACTGACTACGCATGCAAGTCGAGGAATGATAAATAGTACTTTTTGAGGTCTTAGAATACAGAATTAATTATCAAATTTAAAGATGACATTTTGAGTCATTACACTCCCCACTATATGAAGGGGAAGTTTTTTATTCAATAGACACATTGTAACACGCATATCAAGGCAACACAAATTTATTCCTCTGCTTTCTAGCTATTGAGAGATTCTTATTTTAATCATAGTTTCTTCATACACATTCGACTTCAAATCGAGGGTCCGGTCGAGGGTAGAACCATTGTTAAACTTAAATCCGAGCCCAGACTCAACGTCACAACTGGTTTGGTTATTTATTTTATCTTTAACTCATTGATCTAACATTCTTGATTACTTATATTGAATCTATTCACATATCCTCAAAATCGCATACAAATTTAATTATTATCCGTTTTAAAGGTAAACAGTTTGGCGTCCACCGTGGGGGCTAAGGATAGTAGTGGTGGTTTGAGACAAATCTCCATAACGCACTCTATTTTATACTTGTTCTTTAATGTATCAATTTCAGGTCAACTTAAAAATGTCAAATTCTCAGTCTGCTCACTTGAACGTTGAGGTTGAGTCCGGCCATCATGGCGAAAGCAACAATCTGATGCCTAGTTGTGAGAAAGCACGAGCGAAAATATGTTATTGATATTAGATGACGAATGCAATACAAGAGGTCCTTATTTATAGCTATACACTACAAGGACATATTACTCCTATTCCAATGTGGGACAAGACTATATTATGTACATAGCTCTAAACTAGCACTCCCCCTCAAGCCGGTGCATACAAATCATATGTACCGAACTTGTTACATATATAACCAATATGAGCACCAGTGAGGGGCTTAGTGAAAATATCTGCAAGTTGATCATTCGACCTCACAAACTTTATAGCAATCTCTCCTGAAAGTATCTTTTCTCTGACGAAGTGACAATCAATCTCAATGTGTTTAGTTCTCTTATGGAACACCAGATTTGATGCAATATGAAGGGCAACGTGATTATCGCATACAAGTTCCATCCGACTGTTTTCACCAAATTTTAACTCCTTGAGCAATTGTTTGGTCTTGACTAGCTCACATGTTGCCATAGCCATTTCTCGATATTCTGCTTCTGCACTAGACCGAGCAACTACATTCCGTTTCTTGCTCTTCCAAGACACCAAATTGCCTCGTACTAAAACACAATATCCAGACGTAGAACGTCTATCAGAAGGTGATCCTGCCCAATCAGCATCTGAGTATCCAACGATCTGCTCATGACCTTGATCCTCAAACAGTAACCCTTTGCCTGGAGCCGATTTTATATACCGAATAATGCGGACAACTGCATTTCAATGACTTATCACAGGGAGAATTCATAAACTAACTTACAACACTCATAGGATAAGAAATGTCGGGTCTAGTCACAGTGAGATAATTTAATTTACTAACCAGCCACCTATAGCTTGCAGGATCACTAAGTGACTCCCCATGTTCTGGCAGAAGTTTAGAATTTTTATCCATCGGAGTGTCAACAGGTCTGCAACCTATCATCCATGTCTCCTCAAGAATGTCTAAAGCATATTTTCTGTGAGAAATAACAATACCTGCGCTAGACTAAGCAACCTCAATACTTAGAAAGTACTTCAATCTGCCTAGATACTTAGTTTGGAAGTGCTGGAAGAGGTGTTGCTTCAGATTGGTAATACCATCCTGATCATTGCCAATAATAATAATATCATCAGCATAGACTACCAGATAAACACAGAGACTTGAAGCAGAGTGCCGATAAAATACAGAGTGATCAGCTTCACTACGAGTCATGTCAAACTTCTGGATAACCGTGCTGAACTTACCAAACCAAGCTCGAGGAGACTACTTTAGACCATAAAGTGACCGATGCAAGCGACATACAAAGCCACGAGACTTTCGTTGAGCAATAAAACCAGGTGGTTGCTCCATATAAACCTCATCCTCAAAATCACCATGAAGAAAGGCATTCTTAATGTCCAGCTGATAGAGAGGCCAATGACGAACCGCAACCATGGATAGAAAAAGGCGGACTGGTAGCACTTTAGCCACGGGAGAGAAGGCATCACTGTAATCGAGCCTAAATATCTGAGTATATCCTTTGGCAACAAGACGGGCCTTAAGTCAATCAATCTAGCCATCAAGACCAACTTTGATTGCATAAACCCAACGACAACCAACAGTAGATTTACCTGAAGGAAGAGGAACAAGCTCATAAGTACCACTTGTATATAAAGCAGACATCTCGTCACTCATAGCCTGTCATCATCCTGGATAAGACAACGCTTTACCTGTAGATTTAGGGATGGAAATCGAGGACAAAGAAGAAATAAAAGTATAATGGGGAGATGACAGACGATGATAACTCAAACCGACATAATGAGGATTAGGGTTAAGTATGGTCCGTATACCTTTCCGAAGTGCAATCGGTGTACTAGGAGTAGGGTTCGCAGTAGGAGCTGAGTCAGGTGCAGGACGAGAACCAGTTGGTCCTGATATAGGGCGCGGACGATGATGATAAGTCAAGATTGGTGTTCCCGTGGTTGGGGAACTAGGAGGAACAACACTAGACTCCTCAATGGTTGGTATGGGTGAAACCTTTGTGGTCGAAGGTGGAGGATGAGCTATAATAAACTCCTCAAAGGTCGGTATAGGCAAGACCTCAGATATATCATGGTGGTCAGCAGAAGTAATGAGGTGCCCCCTGCTGATCCCAACGGAGTTCCAGTTTCAGACCTAGTCGATGCTAACTCGCAGGTGGCCATCAACGCCAACCTGCCTACCGACCCCGAGAACAGCGTTTGCGGAGGAGCCCGACTAATGGCTCGAGAAGCTCCCGAAGGTGAAGGCGACGGGGTCAGTGTAAGATTGGTCTTTGAAATGTTGCAGGCTCAACAGGAGGCGATAGCGCGACTGCAATATTTCTCTTATTCTCCTTTTTAAATGTGTTGCTTATGGTGTGCTTTCATATAAATTTATGACTTTTCATGTTTTGATTTTTTTTTAATTCTCTTTATTTCTCTTAGCTGGTAAACAACAATTTCATATCTTACTAGCTTTCTTTTCTATTTCATTAGTATAAATCATTATTAAAAAATACCTTCTAAACTTCATATCTATCTTTTCATTATTTAAAAGTGCAACAAATCATAAATTTTATATATTATATTCCTATGAGTTGGTAAAAGAATAAGATTCATAATTGAAGCTTTTATTATTATCTTAAATTAAGATGTTGGTTATTTAAAAGATTGTCAAGATACTTATTATTCTTTACGATATTATTTACTAACTTATAATTATTTAGTACTTTTATTTTTTTAAATAATATAGTTTATATACCTAGTTATAAATAATATCTAATATTTTTACACATTAAAATTTTCTTATTTTTTATTTTACTGGTTTAATTTTCTAATCATTATAATAAAATTTCTTATAAAAAAATATTTGCTAAGCTCTATCTACCTTTCTTATATTTATATGAGTTGATTAAAAAATAGTTCCTTATTGAAATTTTTATTAATAAAGTATTATTATTTGTAAGATACCATTATTTTATTATACTATTTACTAATTTATAATTACTTAACATGTTTTTACGAAAAGTTAATTATTTTAAGTACCTCTAATAAGCTAATCACAGTCAAAGTATATAACAATATGCAAAGATAGAACATAAAAAGTTATTCACCCTATCTTGATTAAGCAAGTCTCGTGCATGTAGTCAGTGGCGGAATGACACCCCTTCGCGAGAATAATATACTGTGTAGTTAGGTAAAAATATAAATTATATATATATATATATACATTATGTATTGATTCCCCTTAATTTTCTGGTATGTTTACTTTTATATATTTTGACACCCCTTAACGAAAATTCTGGCTCTGCCACTATATGTAGTGCATAAAAGCGGCATATAAAAGATATGTACAGTTTAAGTTTAAGCATGTAAATTGATGCATGCTTTATCAAGACCAACGCCCGTACCAATGCGACAAAATAACATATAAAAATGATATGCATCAAGTAGCATTTATATGTATGTGTCTACATGATTCTGTAATGTTTATGCACGATAAAAATTAAAACTTTACATCAATTCAGTACTTTTCAAGTGTCCAACAATTCAGAAATTTGTCAGTTTCTCACAAATTTGTGCGCACACTACCGGCGAAATCCGATGTTTAGTAACTCTAGAGCGACGAATCCATATCCACATGTAATTGCACGGACAATTCAACGTGCACAATATTAATCTACACGAAATAACTCAACGTTCCGTAATCATAATAAATCACATGGACATCTCAATGTGCCAAATCATATCATTGCACAGGGACAACTATGCGAGCCATAATCATATCAAATAGCGCAGACAATTCAACGTGACATAACCATATCTGTCACGATCCAATTTCCCTTATAAGTCGTGATGACGTCCAACGTCGTCGCTAGGCAAGCCAACGGGTAACTAACCATGTATTTATTCTTTTTAATAATTTTAAAGTAATTAATTTTTATTTATTAAATAAATGAGAAGTGAAAAATCATAGTAAAGTAAAGTGTGAACCAATGAAAGAGCAAAACACGGTGAAATAAATACCCAAAATAATAAAGTGTCTACTAGCATATTCCCAAGACCCGGTGTCACAAGTGTATGAGCAACTAGTAGAGTATACAAAACACCTATACTACTGTCTGAAATAAGATAGACAGAAAGTAAATACAAAAGAGAGACTGTGGGTGCTGCAGAACGGACTCAGAAAGCAGCTATGCCTCGGGGTAATGAGGGTGCGCGCCTGAATGATTGCCAGATGGACCTGCCTCAGATCCTGCACGATTAGTGCAGAAGTGTAGCGTGAGTACATAAATAACATGTACCTAGTAAATATCCAGTATAACCTCGAAGATGTAATGACAAGAGGTCGACATCGACACTTATTATGGGCCAACAAATAAAATACAGAAATTCTAAATAGGTATGGAATTTGTGAATAATAATAACACAATAGCAAGCAGTGAATAAATGATTCTTTAACTGATAGTCAATTTAAAGATCTCCAACTAACACATATTAACTCCAACAATTTCGGGCCAATAAGTAAATTATACCCTCTCAAATCATAAATATAATATCAAGTGTAATCGGGCTCCAAGCATTTTCACGCACGATTTATGCCGAGATCGTACGACCCGATCCAGAATAATATGTACACTGCCGATGGTCGAACGACACGAACCATGGATACATCTATTATACTACCGAGGCGTTCGGCCCGATCCACAAGAAGAGAAAATTCTCTATAAACATTCGATTTAAGAGCAATCACAAGACTAATACACAAGGAGGCACAATTTCTATTAACGGTCAAGTAAGCCGCCAAAACTCAAAGTAAGTGAAATTTGGTCTTTACGAATCCATTATCAAGTTTCAATATAATTTAGGCACTTAAATTAACAAGTAGAGTGCAAACAATACAACTATTTCATGATTTGGGTCCTAAAACTACCCGAACTTAAGCATGTTTTGTAGCTACGCATGGACTCTCGTCACTTCGTACGTATGTATCCCCAAAATTAGAAGCAAATAGTAATTTAAAATACCTACAGGGTAAATTCCCTCTTACAAGGTTAGGCAAGAGACTTATCTCGTCCCGGAGCTCACCTCGTGCCAATTTTCACGGCACCTCGTGCCAATTTCTGTACCACAAACTGCACGGACAACTCACGTGCCAAATATCATTATCATTTAATCACTGCATCTCATGCCCAAATTTCATATCACAACTGTTCGGACAATTCACGTGCCAATATCATCATTATTTACTCATGGCACCTCGTGCCCACATTTCCCTTCATAATCCGCCTGGCAATAACCACATGCCCCCAATCTCAACATAAATCAGATTGTTATCAATTTACCAATAACAAGATAAATTGTACAAGGTATAAAAATAAACACAAGGAAAAATCACAACATCATATAAAATTTACCAACGCAACAACTCCACCCCATCATATATCATCCCTGACAATAGCCACCCTTATCTCTCCTATAGCCACCCTTATCACTTCTACAATAGCCTCCCTTATCCCTCCGCTCTGACAATATCAATAGCCACCCTTATCGCTCATATAGCCACCCTTATCTCTTCTATAACCACCCTTATCTCTCTGCCCAAACAATATCCCAACACACATAACAACAGTAGAATGCCTCCCTTATGCCCACATAATATCAACAGTGGAATGCCACCCTTATATCCTCAAAATAAAAACTCACACAACACAACAATTTACACGAAATATTATCACGGCAACATAACAAAAATCAATTCATATCACAGTTTGCCCAATGGCCACAACCAATTTCAAATATATAACAATCAATTAATTTCAAACCAAATAGCCGAAGGCTCCACAAAATGTGTATAAAACCTCAAAAATAATCAACAAAGATAGAAATTATTCAGCATAGGATAATGCTTTCATTAATCCAATTTTTCAATAATTATATAAACATCTTTTCTTAAGCTCATTTAATTAATTATTTGCAGAGGAAAAATTCATAATGAAATTATATTCCAAGAATATCAAAACCATCAAACTCGCGGAATTCACATAAATATACAGGTGATATTCACATCAAATCGTTATATAAAAACAAATTCAATAAATGCGAATTGAGACATCGCAAACAGATGATTAAATAAATGCCAATAATTATCTAATTTACTACACAATAATACCTAAGACTCTAACCCAATAAAATTTACACATATAAGCCCGAGTACATACTCGTCACCTCACGTACACAGCTTTTCACATTTCACAAATGGCACATAAGACTCGATACCTAAGGGGTAATTCTCCCTCTCGAGGTTAGGCAAGACACTTACCTTTTTGAAGTTAGGCCGATATTCCAAAATAGCCTTCTTGCTTGAATTGACCTCCTGACAGCTCAAATCTATCCAAATTGATTGTATAACTTCATTAAAATTCATCGAAAATAATTCTGGATAATAATACGTCGACTTAAAAGTTTATTCCAAAAAGTCAATAAAAGCCAATGCGGCGCCCGCCCCTCGGAACCCGACATAATTTTCATGAAATACGAATACCCATTCCGATACGAGTTCAACCATACCAATTTTATTGAATTCCAATAACAACTCGACCTCCAAATCTTAAATTTTCGTTTTTGGAAGATTTTACAAAAAACTTGATTTCCTCCATTTAAATCCGAATTAAACGATGAATATAATCATAGATTCATGAAATATAATCACTTTAGGATATATAACACTTACCCAAGTCAAAGTCTTGAAGAACTCCTCCAAAATCTCCCAAAACCCGAGCTCCATAATCTCAATCGAAAATGGCGAAATGACCATTTGTGGTCCTTAAATGTTTCTGCCCAGTTTCACACCTGCGGACAAGTTGCCGCATTTACGGAGCCGCTTTTGCGAGTCAAAAATCGCTTCTGCAGAAGTGCACTGCCCAGTCGACCGTCGCATATATGGAAGCATTTCCGCTTCTGCGAGAGTCGCTTCTGCGATGTCACACGCGCATCTGCGATGCCCTTCCGCTTCTGCGCCTTCCCTGCCTGCTTCTGTGATCACGCAGGTAAGGGATATTTTTCACACCTGCAACCACTGCCCAGGCCTGTTCCTTTCACTTCTGCGATCTCAACCTCGCTTCTGCGATGGAACATCTGCGATCAATTTCATCGCAGATGCGATGACACCAATGACAGATTTCAAGCAGTTCGTTCAAGTCCAATAATTAATCCATTAACCTTCCGAAATCCACCCGAGGCCCTTGAGACTTTAACCAAAAATAGCAATACATCCTAAAACACAATACGAACTTAGTCATGGCTTTAAACCATGTTAAACAACACCGGAATTACGAATCACGCATCGAATCAAATTTTGAGTTTTCAAATCTTCCAACTTCTATATTTTGCGCCGAAACGTATCAAATCAATCCGGAATGACTTCAAATTTTGAACACAAGTCATAAATGACGTAATGGAGCTATTCCCATTTCAGGAATCAAAATTCGACCTCATTATCAAAAATTCAACCTTCGGTCGGACTTTCCAAAAATCTTCTATTTTTCAACTTTCGCCAAAATGCGTCGAATTGTCCTACGGACTTCCAAATCCAAATCCGAACATACGCCTAAATCCGAAATTATCATACGAAATTATTGACATAATTAAAAATCCATTCCGAGGTCGTTTGCTCAAAAGTCAACTCTCCGGTCAACTCTTTCCATTTAAGCTTCAAAATAAGAATTGTTCTTTCAATTTAATTCTGAATCTTCCGAAAATCAAACTCGACCACACCCGTATGTCATAATATGTATTACGAAGGTGCTCGGGACCTTAAGTCGCTGAACAGAGCGTAAATTCTTAAAACAACAAGTCAGGTCGTTACACATGCAATAGTGTCGAAATGCACCCGAACCCCTTGGGTCCTAATCCCAACAATGTGCAGGTCCAAAATTATAATATAAACTTATTAGAAATTTCAAATCATGAATCTAAGAACATACTAAAATTGAGGGGTAAAGTTGTTATTTTGGGCTTTAAACCTTCCGAATAGCAAGGTAGCATTCCAAATCCTTTTAGAACCCTTTAGGATCAGAACCACACATATCGGCAAATTTTAAAACACTAAATGAATCTATAGGAAGTCTCAAATCAAAGAGTAAAGCTGAGTCGTTATACTATGATGCTAACACGACAGCACCATGTGAATTAGCGGGAAGGATAAAGTCATGCTCTAATGTATACTTAACAGTAAAAAGGGGAAAAGAGTGCATGGGCAATAGAAAGTATGACATTACTCAATTAAGTAATGAAACTAGTTAAACTTTACATTTCTTAGAGCCACCATTTGATATTTTTTCAATTCTTACTAAGTTATCACCATGCCTAAGCATTTGATTTTCCAATTTACTTTTTAGAGAACTTAATCAAACCAAAATTTGAGCTTAAGGTGGACCGTGATGATTAAAGGAATATTTGCGTGGGACCTACCACTCAATGAATGATCAAAACGGGTGGGTCCAACGAAGCATATTCTGATGGCTTTGTAAGTCCACACCCAAGACATGTATCACATGTTATAAAATTTTATATTTCTTCCCTTAAAATGCTAAGATCATGATTACAATCATAATCATAAATAAGAAAAAATATTTTAAAGTCTTGTATACGGGTGAACTCGGGGTAACCACACACCCCGAGTTCCCGGTGAGTCAAATGAAATAAGGAGTATGAATGTATGAGATATAGATCGAATTTGAGAACTCTTTGAATCGATGACGGAACGGGATACTCGGCATCGGGCCTGACTAGACAACGCCCCCAAATCCGAAACGAGCTCAAAGACGTCGGAAAGCACTACAAATGATTGCACACGGCTAATAGATGACCGTGATATCTGCAACCAACCGGATATCACGACGCGGATCTCGCCCAACGTCGGTAGTGTATCAGTGATTGACGTACAAGGAAGATTTTTATCTTTTTTAGAATTTTACCAGGGGTAAAACTCTCCCACTATATAAAAGGGAAGTTTCTTATTCAATAGATATATTGTAACACGCATATCAAGGCAATACAAATTTATTTCTCTACTTTCTAGCTATTGAGAGGTTCTTATTTTAATCATAGTTTCTTCATACACATTCAGCTTCGAATCGAGGGTCCGGTCGAGGGCAGAACCATTGTTAAACTTAAATCCGAGCTCGGACTCAACATCACAACTGGTTTGGTTATTTATTTTATCTTTAATTCGTTTATCTAATATTCTTGATTACTTATGTTGAATCTATCCATATATCCTTAAAATCGCGTACAAATTTAATTGTTATCCGTTATAAGGGTAAACAGTTTGGCGTCCACCGTGGGGCTAAGAATAATAGTGGTGGTTTGATATAAATCTCCATAACGCACTCTATTTTACACTTGTTCTTTAAGGTCTCAATTTCAGGTCAACTTAAAAAATGTCAAATTCTCATTCTGTTCACTTGATCATTGAGGCTTAGTCCGGCCATCATGGCGAAAGCAACAATCTGGTGCCTAACAATGAGGTGCCCTCTGTTGATCCTAATGGAGTTCCGGTTTCAGACCTAGTCGATGCTAACTCGCAGGTGGCCATCGATACCAACCTGCCTACCGACCCCGAGAACAGTGTTCGCGGAGGAGCCCGACCAATGGCTCGAGAAGCACCCAAAGGCGAAGGTGACGGGGTCAGTTTGTGATTGATCTTCGAAATGTTGCAGGCTCAACATGTGGCGATAGTGCAAATGCAAAATCAAAGTCGGGCCCCCAGCAAAGTTGAGCCAGAACCATCTCGGGAAAACACCTGAAGACATAAGCAGATCACCGAAAGGCCGGGTGAAGCTGAGTCCGGTGTCAGCCCCGAAGTAATAAAAATGCTCGAAGCATTGACGAAACGAGTGGAATGAGGTGAAAAGAAAATTGAGGCAAACGACAAGAAAGTGGAGACATATAATTCCCGATTCGATCAAATCTCAGGAGCGTCCCCAATATTGAAAGGCCCGAACTCCAAGAAATTTGTCCAAACGCCTTTTCCCCCGAGCGTGGCACCAAAGCTAATACCGAAGAGGTTTCGTATGCCCGATATTCCAAAATATAACTGAACTATAGATCCGAATGAGCATGTGACCTCCTACACATGCGCCATCAAAGGCAACGACTTGGAAGACGACGAAATCGAGTCAGCATTATTAAAGAAGTTCGGGTAAACTCTGTCAAAAGGAGCGATGATATGGTACCATAACTTGCCCCCAAATTCCATTGATTTGTTTGCTATGCTCGCGGATGCTTTTGTAAAGGCTCATGCCAGGTCCATTAAGGCCGAGACCAGAAAATTGGACCTTTTCAAGGTTAAGCCAAGAGACAACAAGATGCTCAAGGATTTCGTGTCTAGGTTTAAAATAGAACGGGTGGACTTGCCTCCGGTTGCGGACGATTAGGCCGTTCAGGCATTCACTCAAGGACTTAACCCCCGAAGCTCATTGGCTTCACAGCAGCTGAAACAAAATTTGGTAGAGTACCCGACGATAACTTGGGACGACGTCCACAATAGGTACTAGTCAAAAATTAGAGTCGAGGATGACCAACTCGGAGCCCTTTATGGATTCGTTTATCCCATCAAAACCGACGATAGGCCTAAGAGATTCGTCGATCATAAATCAAGGCCGGTCCGAGATCGATATCATCCATACAGTACTGATCGGAGGGGAAACGGGCCCGGGAGTAACCCCTCGAGGAACGAGAAGAGAAGCGACCGTGGGACCAATATCCGAGGTCTGACGAGTAAGAATGATTTTGACAGGCCGCTCGGGGGAAGGGAAGCACCAAGATTATCGGAGTATAATTTCAATGTTGATGCAGCCATCATCGTATCGACCATTTTGGCGCATCAAAAAAACCAAGTGGCCTCGATCATTGCAGTCTGATCCTACCTAGAGAGATCTTAACCTGATGTGTAAGTATCATGGAACTCATGGACATAGGACCGAGGACTGCCGATAATTGAGAAAAGAAGTTGCCCTATTATTTAATAAGGGCACCTATGAGAGTTTCTGAGTGATCGAGGCAAAAACCACTTCAGGAACAGGGACTCCAACAAAATGACCGAACAGGAAGAAGCTCAGCATGTCATCAACATGATCATTGGAGGGGTCAATGTCCCCTAGGGGCCAATGATAAAGTGCACTAAATTATCCATCATGAGGGAAAAACTCACCCAAGATTACGTCCCGGAAGGAACCATTTTATTCAGCGACGAGGATGTCGAGGGCATCGTACAACCTCATAATAATGCACTAGTGATATTCGTACTTATTAACAAATCCTAAGTTAAACGTGTGTTGATTGATCCAGGTAGCTCGGCCAACATTATTAGATCGAGGGTCGAAGAGCAGTTGGGGTTACAAGACCAAATAGTACAGGCGTTCCAGGTGTTGAACGTATTTAACATGGCATGCGAAACGGCTAAAGGAGAGATAACCCTGCCAGTGAACACCACCGGGATGATCCAAGATACAAAATTCTATGTGATCAAAGGGGACATGAGGTATAACGCCCTATTCGGAAGGCCATGGATTCACAACATGAGGGCAATACCCTCAACATTACACCAGGCACTGAAGTTCCCTACGTTGGGAGGAATCAAGACGGTCTACGGAGAGCAGCCGACCATAAAGGAAATATTCGCAGTCTACGAGGTGATCCCAGCTCCCGTGGTCTCGACATCATAGAACTCGGAGCCGACCGGGAAGGAAGAAATTAAATAGCAATCACCGGTACCGTCCTCGACCGAATCGGAAGAGCAAGGAGGATGACTACGGAGTTCCTAGATTGTTCATTGCTCCTGATGATTCCGATGCCACCAAATCGATGGTCGAGGAGCTGGAGCAAGTCATCTTGATCGAACACTTACCTAATCAGAAGGTATACCTGAGCACGGGGTTAACTCCCGAGCTCAGGAAAGAACTCATTGAATTTCTTGTAGCTAACATGGATTGTATTGCTTGGTCCCACCTTGATATGATAGGGATTCCGCCGGAGCTGACCACTCTTAAACTGAGTTTGGACTCGAAGTTCCATCTGATTAAACAGAAGAGGAGATCTCAATCCGAAGTCAAGCATGCATTCATCAAGGACGAGGTATCTAACCTCCATAAAATATGGTCCATTCAAGAAGTTAAATACCTGGATTGGTTAGCTAACGTAGTGGTAGTACTTAAAAAAGGAAATAAGCTAAGAATGTGTGTGGATTATAAAGATCTGAACAAGGCATGCCCTAAGGATTCTTTTCCTTTGCCTAATATCGATCAGATGATTGACGCGACGGCCGGGCATGAGATACTCAATTTTCTCAATGCCTATTCCGGGTACAACCAAATTCGGATGGACCCAGGCGATCAAGAAAAGACTTGCTTTATCGCTAAATTAGACACCTATTGTTACAACGTAATGCCATTCGAATTAAGAACGCCGATACCACCTATCAACGCCTAGTAAACTAGATATTCGAAGAACAGATAGGAAAATCAATGGAAGTTTATATTGACGACATGTTATTCAAGTCCCTACGAACAGAGGACCATTTGAAACATTTGCAAGAAACATTCGACATATTGAAGAAATACAATATGAAGCTGAACCCAGAAAAATGCGCATTCAGGGTCGGATCCGGAAGATTCCTCGGGTTCATGGTATCCAATCGAGGGATCGAGATCAATCCTAACAAAATCAAATTCGTAGAAGACATCACCGTGGTGGACAATGTCAAAGCCGTTCAGAGGCTAACTAAGCGTATCGCTGCCCTGGGCCAGTTCATATCGATGTCCTCGGATAAAAGCCATCGGTTCTTCTCACTATTGAAGAAGAAGAACAACTTTTCCTGGAGCCCGAAATGCCAACAAGCTTTAGAATAACTCAAACGGTACCTTTCGAGTCCGCCCTTGCTCCACACTCTGAAGGCGGATGAGTAGTTGTATCTTTACTTGCCCTTGATTCACACTCCGAAGGCTGATAAGTAGTTGTAACTTTACTTGGCGGTGTCTGAGGTGGCAATAAGTGAAGTCTTAGTCCGGGAAGAGGAAGGTCTCGAATTGGCTAAAAGCCTTAGGGATGTGGTGGTCGAAACTAAGTGTGATTCCTTCCTCGTGGTAAATCAAGTCAATGGGACGTTCGAAGTGAAAACGAATGCGAAGGTATTTAGACAAGTTACAGGTAACACTGCATTAATTCAAGGAGCAGACCGTACAACATGTGCCCCCAGATCAAAATAGCGAGTTGATGCTCTATCTAACTTGTTATCATCGGTTGATGGTGATGAATTCAGTTCAGGAACAATCGTACAGCTCATGAAGTCGGTGATAGAAGAAGGCCATGTCGAAGTAAACTCAACGAGTTTAACCTGGGATTGGAGGAACAAGTACATGGACTACTTGAATAGTGGGAAATTACCCTCGGATCCAAAAGAATTGAGAGCCCTGCGTACCAAGGCTGCCAGATTTAGTTTGGTCGAAGGGACATTGCTTAGGAGAACGTTTGATGGTCCGTTAGCCAGATGATTGGGGCCCGGAGATACCAAGTACGCCTTGAGTGAAAATTACGAAGGCGCTTGCAGAAACCATTCGGGGGAAGAATCGTTGGTTAGAAAATTAATCAGGGCCGGCTATTATTGGACCGAAATAGAGAAGGATGCAAAGGACTTTCGTACAAAAATGCAATGAATGCCAGAGACACGCACCGATGATCCATCAACTGGGATAGCTACTCCACTCAGTCCTATCTTCATGACCGTTTATGAAATAGGGAATGGACATCATCGATTCCCTACCATGGGCGCCCGGTAAAGCTCAATTCATATTATTTATGACTGATTATTTTTTCAAATAGGTCGAGGCTCAAGCTTTCGAAAACGTCCGGGAGAAAGAAGTCATTGACATCATCTGGGACCCCATAATATGTCAATTTGGGATACCGGCCGAAGTCGTGTGCGATAATGGGAAACAATTCATCGGCCGCAAGGTAAATAAATATTTCGAAGATCACAAGATTAAGAAGATACTATCAATACCTTACCACCCTAGTAGGAATAAACATGCAGAATCAACAAACAAGACCATACTTCAAAACCTACAAAAGAGGTTGACCGATGCCAAAGAGAAATGGAAGGAAATCTTGCCCGACGTCCTATGGGCATATCGTACAACCTCTAAGTTTAGTACCGTGGCCACTCTATTTTCGTTGGTCTACAAGGCCGAAGCCATAATACCAGTTGAAGTGGGAGATCCGAGCATGAGATTCCAATATGCGACCGAAGGGTCAAATGGCAAGGCCATGATTAAGAACCTAGAACTATTGGATGAAAGGCGTGAGGCAGCTTTAGTCCGGTTGGCCAACCTCTGACACTTCAAGATCGGGGACTTGATGTTGAGGAAAGTAACATTACACAACCGGAACCCGAATGAGGGGAAGCTGGGACCGAATTAGGAAGGACCATATCAAGTCGTCGGAATTACCGGCAAGGGCTCTTTCAAACTCGAAGTAGGAAACAATGTGCAACTACTGAACAACTAGAACGTGACACACTAAAAAATGGTACTACTACTAAGGTACGATATTAATTACTCTTTAATAATATTATTGTACTAATACTTGCAGGCAACGAACAAGGATGGATGTGCTTATTAGGTCTAAAAGCACGCGTTGCACTATTTTTCCCTTGAACCGGTTTGTCCCAAAATGGGGTTTTTGGCAAGGTTTTTAACGAGGCAACAGTAAAATGTGCTAAGTTAGATTCGAAGGATGGTTTCAAACTGGAATCAATTGGCATTCATTTCGCATCAATAGTATCTGAGCCCTCTCAAGATTGACCTCGAATACTGGGGGCCATTACCCTCGGATTAAGATTTTTAGCAAGGAAAAAAGAAAACCTTGTATGATAGAAGATAGGGCTCGGTGGTTAGGATTCATTGTAAGGGACAAACGGTCTTGTGAACCGTGCCCACATAGTCCACTTTAGCCATGATATAAGCTTTTACGCACTTTCGATCATGTACTTTACACATAGAAATGAAAGAAAGTTCCACCTTGCTATTACATATTTTCTTGCCTTTTAAATTCCGGATCCTAAGAGCCCACAGACTACCCCTATTCACGGATTGAGCCCACGGGCCACCCTTATTTGGGGACTATCAAGCCCAAGGGTTACCCTTACTCGGGACTGTCATAAAAAAACAAAGTTCGGACAACTCAGTCTACCAAATCCCAGAGGCACCAAACCTATTAGGTGGTGCCTCAATACAAAAGGCTACGACCACCCTAAAATGGCTCGGAGACGTCCGAAGATTGTAATAAGAACGTAAGGCCTTTATAAGAACTCAAAACCTGCGAAAAGGTTACCCTCAACAAAAGAATCTTCTAAAATCACTTAAGCATCTTGAAAAAACTTCCGGTCACACTGAGGTTTCGAAGCCTTGAGCAAACAAAGTTGTATCAAAGTCAGGCTCCGTTTGAACCTCTGAAAAACGAACGCCTTATAATTACATTTGACTCTATACTAAGGCATCAGAAACATTACAAGAATAGAAATTATGAAAATATGCTAGAATAATGAAGACACAATATTGCCAGAAAGGGAAAGTTTTATATATATTCCGGAATATACTTACAAAGGCCCCATAAAAATGGCCTCAAAATAAACAAATTAATATATATAAATGAGACAAAAACTAAAAAAGTACAAAGGCATCTATGCCTGATCTTCACCGGGGCCATACTCATCGCCAGAACCACCGGAGTCTTCGGATCCCTCGGAATCCTCGGAGTCTTCGGCACTTTCAGGCTCATAAAGCTTCTTTGCCTTGTCCTCGAGCTTTTTGGCTTCCTCGATCTCAGCCGACAGTTCAAAGCTTCGGGTGTGAATCTCTTAGAGGGTCTCTCTTCGGGATAACCACTTCATGTATTCGGCCTTTAACTTCGGGCGGGTCTCGGCTGCCTCCACGCCAACCTTGTATTGGACCACCATTTCTTCGGCATCGGTGGAGGTTGTGTCCAAGTTGGACTTCGCAACCTCATATTATGTTCCGAGGGCGTCCTGTTCTATGACGGTCGAGCTCAACTGTACTTAGAGATCGTCATTCAGCTAAGACCACTTGTCAACTTTGTCTTTCGCCACCCGGAGTTGGTTCTCAATCAATGCCAGCTTTTCCTTAACGGTTTTTTTCTCCGAAGCCAGCATGTCCATTTTTCTTTTCCACCTGTCGTTCATGGCTTGGACCTCGTTCATCTCGACTCAGAGTTGGTCGATCAGGTCAATTTTCTATTGGACCTGCGAGGTTTTGTTGTTAGTCACCATCACTAGCTCATCGTTTTTAGCTTCAAAGACATTTACCTTTTTAACCAGGTCGGCATGTTCCCGCTTCAGGGTCAAAACTTCGTTCTGAGCCCTGTCCAGCTCGGCCTGAAGATCCTTAACGGCCCTGTCCTTTGAGTAGCCTACGCATATCCTTCTTCCAAACCTAATCCTTGAGTTCGAACTCGAGCTGGTTGATTTCAAAGCAGTTCTGCATGAATATCTTATGGTGAAGCACCGAGTCCTGCAAAATAACAAAAATAGTAAGTGATGCCGAAACATAAGTGGAATTCACGAGGGAGTGTTTGTGCCTTACCCGGTTCAGTGTCTGCTGTGCTTCGTTAAAAAGACTCGACGCGCCTACCTCATTCATCTTTTCTTGGTCCTCCTCGGTCACCAGGCATCAGAGGTAACTAGCTATGCCCACTAAAGCGGATAGAACCAGAGAATCCTCCGGGACCATAAGATTGATTGTTCTCTTGCGGCCGGGGTCCATACTCGAAGCAGAAAACTGCTTCACTACTTTTGGGCTCGAATGCGACCATCGATCTTCTGAAGGTGTGTCCTTCTTCGTGATCTCCAGGTCGCCCAACCCAGAAAAATATTCTAAAGTGGACATGTCCAAGCCATAAAAGAAGGAGTGGTGCGGGTCATTCGCACCGTGAACTCCTTCACTCGACTTTTACTTTCCTACCCTCTTCAAGAATGGACTCGGTGTAGGAGGGCATCTCAATGATGTCTATCACACTGGTCGCCTCCTTCAGAATAGAAGCGGCTTCTCGGGAGGTCTCAACCCCCGTTTCCATCTCGGCCTCTCGAGTTGGAAGGAGATTAGCCTCATGGCTCTTTCCCTCGATTTCCTCCTCTTCCCCAGTAGTGGTCTATCCGTGAGCGACAAAGATGTCGTCTTCTTTAGACTCATCCCTGAGCTGGCAAAGCGAGTCAGAATCCGACACATGGGAGTTGGTGTTCTTCTTGGGCTTACAAACCTGGGAAGCCACCCTCCTTTTTGGCTTTACCTCGGGACCTGGGGGGAGCCCGAATACTTGCGTTTCCTTTTCTTCTTTACCCTCGCGGAAGCCCCGGGTTGTCCCATAACGAAGGGATCAATGGGTAAGGGCGCACCTTTATCCCCTTACAATGGCCTAAGTTTGGTGGTCTTAGGAAAACCTGCGAAGAATAAAATAAGAGGTCAGCGTTACGTAAGTTTGGGATATAATAGTAACTATTCTGAGAAGAGCCTTACCATGAGAATGGGCCTCCCATAGACCCTTTGAAAGCTTGTGCCACGACCGCTCGAAATACGACATCTACTTGCAGATGCCTTTGATCCACTCCTTAAGCTGGGGGACCGCATTGGGAACCCGAGCAACAGCTACACGGCCACAAATACTGATGGTAAGAAAAGAAACATAGGAGACTTGACACTTAGTGAAAGACTACACTTACGAGATGCATTTCACTTCTCGGGAAATGACAGGAACTCAGGAGGGATCAAATATTCAGTTTTTACCCTAACAAAGCACCCCTGCCAGCCTCGGCCTCGATCCTCGTTGATGCTGGAAAAGAGAGCATTGCTAGCCCGGCAAACGAGCATGATTAGTCCCCCTCGAAATATTCGGGGACTGTACAGACGGAGTAGGTGGTCGAGGGTGAACCAAGAAGATTCGGTGTTGTTCACAAAATAATGTAGGAGTATAACGATCCTCCAAAGAGACGGGTGGATTTTTCCAAGACACACCTCGTATCTCTTGAAAAAGGCCAAAACTACTGGGTTTACTAGGGCCAGCGTGAAGGGGTAAGATTAAACACTTGAATACCTCTCCACTTGAGTAGTAATATTATCCTCGGGCCCGGGCACTACCACATCCTTACCTCCCCATTTACAGTCCTTTCTGACTATGGAAAGAGTATCTTCAGTAATGGAACATATATATCTCGATTCACCTTCACCTCGGTCTTGTTTGGATGAGGCCTTCTTGACTTTGAAGTCGTCTACGATTGGACAACCCCCAGGAATAAAGCTTTTCATAGGGGGATCTGGGGCCGCTACGGTAGCAGTCGCATCAAGATAAACCACCTCAGGAGCGGCCGTCTCAAGAGCAACCACCTCGGGAATGGCCGCCTCAGTACCTGTGGTCGGGTGGGAAGATGAAGAGGCAGCTTGCGGAGGAACTGATTTGGAAGTCTTTGTCACGACCCAAACCGCAGGGCCGCGACGGGCACCCGGTGGCTTACTCAACCGAGTACCAACGTAACATATCTTTCTTATCATACCATTATAGGAAAATGGGCCAGAAAGGGCATCATAAGATAACCAGAATAAAACAAAAGGGAATACTCGACATAGGACGGCCCAACATGTAATACCAACTAATACATATGACATACTGGCCTATAAGACCAAAATGATCACTCGTACACTAAAAATAGGCCGACAAGGCTATACAATCTTTCATATATATGATATCTGTCTACAAGTCTCTAAGAGTACATAAACGTCATAAAGGTCGGGACATGGCCCCGCCATACCAATAAATACATGTCCAAAGCTTACTGACCAAATAAGTAACTCTGGAGCAAGTGGAGTGTACCAAAACCTTCCGTTGAGCTGATAGCCTACTAGGAGGACTCTCAACTTGTCTATCGGGACATGCGGCATGAAACGCAGCATCCCCAGGCAAAAAGGGACGTCAATACAAATAAAGTACCGAGTATGTAAGGCATGAAAAGCAGTATATAATAGACATGAAAGAAGCATGGAGTAAAAGACTCAACCTGTAAGTCTGAATAGCTCTGTGAATCATGAGACATTTATAATGTCATGCATATGTGTATAAATGCCATACCATGCATAGTTATATGCGTACATAACATCATCAAACCTATGAGGGCATCCCATCATATTATCCCGGTCACTGTGGGCGAAATCGTCAACGTATACTAGCTGATAAGGTAGAGGTGCGTATACAATGCCATAACCTTTCCCCATATCCCATATACATATAATATACGCGTATATAACGCCATCTGGTCATGGGTCAATGTACATGTATAAATGAATGCAATGCATAATAAAGTGAGTCAATAAGATCTGCCGGATAAACTTTATCAACTTACATAATTTTTTGAGACCCATGAACAGAAGATATAATAATAATACACATGGGGAATCAACAACATACGCACTCCTAGTGCTTCTATGAATAGATGCATTTATGAGAGTTGCGCATTTACTTGTTTTGTTTGTATCGTATGGATCATGCCAAAAGAAAAGAAGGGATAGCTTTAACATTCCTCAAGTCATCAATGCAACTCGACAAAAGCTTATGACAACTAGCGCGCCAACCCTATAACAAATAAATACATGTACAACTTAGATGGCGCTAGTATATCACGTATCTCAAATGATAACTTGATTCTAAAATAAAACGGGCAGTATTTCCCCTGATTTTACTGCTCCCTCAAGCCTACTATAGGCGAGACAAAAAAACAATACAACCCACAACTCGAAAACAACTTACTACAATTCGGGACCTTTAAGCCAACAAAAAACCTCAATATACCCTAACACACCCAATCAATAAGTTATCAATTAGCTTAAAATTTCAACGACGAGTGACCAGCCTACTACCCTACCACATGTGGCATTTCTCTGCACCCTTAATTCTTCTAAACTCCATAAATCATCTGCACAATAGGCCAACACAAGTGGGATACAAAACAGCCCACTAAAAGTAAATAAATCGAACTCACGGCTTTCGGTCACTGTCCCGTGAGTTCTGACTATTAGGAAACGAAGTTATCAACCTTCCTTGATATTTATAAGCTTAAATACAGAAAATAGGTATTTTATTAAATATGAATTACCTTCCAAAACTCCAACTAAAAATAAAAAGAGAGGCATTATAATGATAGTTACATCGTAAGGATCGTTCTAATGTTATCACTTCTTGATTTCGTGAAAGGAATGTTGATCTTTCTTGAAATTTCTTGGAAAAGTCCTTGGAGAGCTTGAGAGTGTTTTGGTGTTTGTATTCTATGTATATTGAAGAGATATAATGGGTAAATACACACTTATAAGCCCATCGCCTTAATTCTCCAAGCAGGTGGGTAAGGTGCCTTCTTGGCAGCTTGAGTAGTGTAACTTCAGATGCTTGTAACTCTCTATTCCAACATCGTATGGAAAAAAGGTTTACAGCGTTGGAAAATAGACACATGTGGTTTTAATTCTATATAAAGATATCCCTGTAACTCTCAATATATTGGGAGAAAACGGCCTCGTAACCTAGCCTATAAACCTGCCAGTTTCTCCGAAGTGCGACGACGACCCTACTTTAAAAAATTCATATTTCTCTACCCGATGTCGTATAAATAAATGGTTTGGACCGTAGGAAACTAGGTTCCAAGAGCTTCATTTTTGTATGAGATATGTCACAAAATGACATCACAAAACTTACGAATTTAATTTCTCAAAACAGCTTGTTATAAGGAAAATCTTAGATCGATCTTTCCGCAACTTAAATCCGATTTTTCTCAAACTTTATATTTTATATCCAAACATCATATACTCATATCATGAATTTAAACTTATTTAAATCATAATTAAGAAGTCTTTTATTCATCTTAACTTACTTAAGACTTCGTTAAACTTTTCTTATCCTTGTTAAAGGATGTCGTCCTTTTTGAGCTTACATTATATAATCCTATAATGACAGTGACGTATGAAGTACAAGGTGTAACAACATTAAATCACTTCATATACTTTCAAATATGGTCTCATTTCTGAGATTATATCAATTGACTTACGACGTACTTTCACGTACAAAAACATGGGGTGTAACATCATTCCCCCCTTTGAAACATTCGTCCTCGAATGTTGACTGATGAGCTTATCAGTCTCATAACCTATAGATCTTGAGAATAATTTAATATTGTCCTTACCATGTAGGGAATTGTTCTGTGAATAAATTCAAGGACCAGAGTATTCCTCCCTTTAGGCCTCTTCCCACATCACTGCTTGTGGTCAGAATTCTTCAAATCCCATAACTTTGACTACCTTCTGTGATGCAGTATGTATGACTCTGTCCTTTTATGCACGGATCTTCTCTCCTTTTTCCTCCAGCTTTTTTCCAATCTCTTGGACTCACTTTGTGAACATATACAGAACTATGACAAGATGTCCCTCGGGGCATATATATAGGTGTACCGAAGTTCTTTGCTTGGTACTTTGCCGAACTTACGACTATTGCTATATTTCGTTTCATAGCCTCGGTTATATATACTTATGGCTTTACTACATCTAGGTAGGTTATTCTATACCATAATACTTACTTCGGTTTATTACTACCTAGGTCTGCTACCCAACTCCAGGTTACTCTCTCAATGCTTATCCTATATGTATAAATCTAAGTCCTTAATTCTTCCTCATTACTGTTCATCTTAAGAATGGCGGCCTAATCTCATCTCATACTTTGTAACTTTTTATCCATCCATTGTTGATTCACCTTAATGTTGATCCATAATCTACCATTGATAACTTGAAACCTCTTATGTAATACATTGTAACTAGGGCTCACATCGCATCATGAACATTTGAAGTGATTTGCCTGATCCACCTAGGGACGATACTATACTTCAATAATCGTATTTCATATCATCCCAACGTGATTCATCATATGGGTTCTAATACCGTGCAACTCATGAAATCCCTTTTCTCAAAATTGTTACTCAATCAAAGGCCTAAACGTCATCTTCCTATCTATTACCATTACACCCTTATTCTACTACCGGGGCAACATTCCATCTCTTCTAACTACTACTAGTCTTAGACTCCTTTACATTCATTAAGGCTATACTGAACTTTCTATAACTTACGGAAACCATCAACTCTCTTGTTTTGATGGGCTTACTCCCGAGGCCTTACCTATTCTTATCACCTTCTCACCCACCTTTTCTTATCCTTACTCCTATATACCTAACACCTTGTCACTCTACCATTCTTTAGATTGTGACCTACACATATCTATTTATACTACTCGCAATCTTCCATTAACTTGAAATACCATAGATTTCCTTTCGTGCCTTCTTAGTTGCCTTTAAACATAAGCAATTACTTTTCCTGGTCGTCCTGCCACTTGTTGCATGGATACTTGGCTTATCTTAGTGCTCATGAATACTTGAATTCCTTGTAACACTCTCTTTTATTTTTGTAACACTTATTCGGTACCTTTAACTAACCCTAACTCCTATCTGAATATTTTTCAACGATTGCGATCTCGTATAAAAGAGACTGAATTCCCTATGCTGGGGTTCACTACGTTTATCTTGCATGATATGGTAATTTGTCTGTATCCTCTTATCTAGCCATAACTAGGCCCTTCCTCAGTCAACTACTAACTACTCGTTGGTCCATTCTCATATGTATCTTCCACTTAATCTCTCTTGGGATATGTCCTTTGTCTTAATATACCTCTTGCACTAGGTCTTGATGTATCAAGTGTTCATTCCCACTTATTTATCAATATCATCGGGTGCAGAACCCTTACTGCTTTTCCCCGGCATCATGCTTGCATAATATTCTGGAGTCATATCATATCTGTAGGATCTGAATAAATGCAATCTCATTTCTTTCACCTTTTTACCGCATTCTTCCTTTACTATTCCATAGTTACCTCTTCATCTTTGGCATTTATTTTTCACATCTTCACTGACATCTTACTCGCCTTGCAGTAACCCATCTATACTGGGGATAATTGAATTTTTTACGCACAAGGGTGACACTTAGTGTAACTGGCACACTAAGTCCCTTAAGCTTAACTTTGCTCACCATGCGTGCTTTAGGGAAGCGTTTTCCCAAATGACCATTAAAGGTTATTCTTTTGTTGTCCATTCTATTATTGTCAGAACGCCATCTCTGAAATACTCATGATGTCGACTATTATCAAATCCTTCGGTCCCTAATTCATGTTCAGCTTATCTTGTTCACTAGCCCATGCTGATTTCTATTACTCAGGGGTCTAAATTTTCCTTCTAGTAATCACATTGGAGTCACCAACTTATTTCTCGAAATGAGGATATGAATTTATGGCTTATACTCTTTTATTGCCTCAAGGCCTGTCACCTCTTGTCTTTTTCTTCACTTGACTATAGACTCTGTCATCGTATCATATTTTGATTTATCTTCATTTATCACATCTAACTCATAATACTTCATTTACTCTCTTCTTATTCTCCTACTAATATTTCTGTCTATCACTTTGTTCTAAAACATTCAACCAAATATTCTTTCACTTTTAGCTCCCCTTGCTTCATCTCACTTATTCTTCGGGTCGCCTAACATTCTCTTGTTTTCCTAGGGGCAGGAGTCATACTAAATAAATATTTATCCCTTCTAGGATTCCACTACTTGTCTTATGAAATTTCTGAACATTCTAGTATTCGTATCTAGCTGTTCTATTCTAGAGTACACCATCTGCGTGTCTCACAGGGAGAACTATTACCACGTTTGCAATATCCTTCGAAAATGTCAACTAATGATAACAAACCATCCATAATCTTGGGTTACTCTAACCCCAGCTGGATCCTGATATTCCATCCTTATCTTAAACTATATCTGTCAGCTCCCATAGGGCATAACTAAGATGAGTGTGACCAATTGTTCATACCTCTGTTATTGTTGAAGGTAACTCAAAATGCTTATATTTCTCGGCCTGAATTTCTTCACCTTGCTTCTTTTACTTGTTGAAACTTGTATCTACCATTTGATTCTCTTATTGCTTTTTACCTTATGGGTGAATAAGTATACATGCCTTAGGGCTCCTTACTAAGAAGCCTACACGTCTTAGTATACACATGATCTGCTGAAAACCTCACATTTACTCATCATAAGTATAATGTAAAATCGAGTTCCTCTGACTCAACTCTTCCACAAACACATTCAATCTCTTACCAACTATCTTTCTGGATGTAGGTATCGTTGTATTACGAATAAAATAGAATTTAGGAATTTGCATTCTTACAATTGATATGTACCACACGATCTAGATTAAGAAGAAAGAGTGACAATCCTAAATGCCCTGTAGCCTCCTACTTATAAGTGTCGTGCACAACACACCCATAAACAAGACACTACGAGACACGGCTTGTAGACTCCCTAGAACAGAACTGCTCTGATACCACTTTTGTCACGACCCAAACCGCAGGGCCGCGACGGGCACCCGATGCCTTACTCAACCGAGTACCAACGTAACATATCTTTCTTATCATACCATTATGGAAAAATGGGCCCAAAATGACGTCATAAGATAACTAGAATAAAACAAAAGGGAATACTCAAAATAGGACGACCCAACATGTAATACAAACTAATACATATGACATATGGGCCTATAAGACCAAAATGATCACTTGTACACTGAACATAGGCCGACAAGTCCATACAATCTTTCATATACATAATATCTATCTACAAGCCTCTAAGAGTACATAAATATCATAAAGGTAGGGACAAGGCCCCGCCAAACAGATAAATACATGTCCCAAGCATACTGACCAAATAAGTAACTCCGTAGCAAGTGGAATGTACGAACACCTTCCGCTGAGCTGATAGCCTACTAGGAGGACTCTCAACCTATCTATCGGGACCTGCAGGCATGAAACGCAGCGTCCCCAAGCAAAAAAGGATGTCAGTACAAATAAAGTACCGAGTATGTAAGGCATGAAAAGCAGTATATAATAGACATGACAGAAGCATAGAGTAAAAGACTCAACCTGTAAGTCTGAATAGCTCTGTGAATCATGAGACATTTATAATGTCATGCATATGTGTATAAATGTCATACCATGTATAGGTATATGCGTACATAACATCATCAAGCCTATGAGGGCATCCCATCATATTAGCTCGGCCATTATGGGCGAAATCATCAACGTATACCAGGTGATCAGGTGGAGGTGTGTATACAACGCCATAACCTTTCCCCATATTCCATATACATATAATATACGCGTATATAACGCCATCTGGTCATGGGTCAATGTACATGTATAAATGAATACAATGCATAATGAAGTTAGTCAATAAGATCTGTCGGATAAACTTTATCAACTTACATAATTTTTTGAGACCCATGAATAGAAGATATAATAATAAGACACAAGGGGAATCAACAACATAGGCACTCCCTGTGCTTCTATGAATAGAGCCATTTATGAAGTTGCGCGTTTGCTCATTTCATTTGTTTCGTATGGATCATGCCAAAAGGAAAGAAGGGATAGCCTTAACATACCTCCATTCGTCAATGCAACTCGACAAAATCTTAAGACAACTAGCGCGCCAACCCTATAACAAAGAAATACATGTACAACTTAGATGGCGCTAGTATATCACGTATCTCAAACGATATCTCGATTCTAAATTAAAACGGGCAGTATTTCCCCTGATTTTATTGCTCCCTCAAGTTTACTATAGGCGAGACAAAAAAACAATACAACCCACAACTCGAAAACAACCTACTACAATTCGGAACCTTTAATCCAACAAAAAAATCCCAATATACCCTAACACACCCAATCAGCAAGTTATCAATTAGCTTGAAATATCAACGACGAGCGACCAACCTACTACCCTACCACATGTGGCATTTCTCCACGCCCATCATCCTTTCAAACTCCATAAATCATCAGCACAATAGGCCAACACGAGTGGACTATAATTGTACATACCTATGTTACTGTTGAAGATAACTCAAAATGCTTATATTTCTCGACCTGAATTTCTTCACCTTGCATCTTTTACTTGTTAAAACTTGTATCTACCATCTGATTCTATTATTGCTTTTTACCTTATGGCTGAATAGGTATTCATGCCTTAAGGCTCCTTATCAAGAATCCTACATGCCTTAGTATACATATGATCTGCTCAAAACCTCACATTTACTCATCATAAGCATGATGCAAAATCGAGTTCCCGTGACTTAACTCTTCCACAAACACATTCAATCTCTTACCAACTATCTTTCTCGATGTAGGTATCGTTGTATTACGAATAAAATAGAATTTAGGAGTTTGAATTAATACTATCGAGATCTAACACATGATCTAGATTAAGAAGAAAGAGTGACAGTCCTAAATGCCCTGTAACCTCCTACTTATAAGTGTGGTGCAAAACACACCCATAAACAAGACACTACTAGACACGACATGTAGACTCCCTAGGGCAGAACTGCTCTGATACCACCATTATCACGACCCAAACAGCAGGGCCGCGACGGGTACCCGATGCCTTACTTAACCGAGTACCAACGTAACATATCTTTCTTATCATACCATTATGGGAAAATGGTCCAGAAGGGGCGTCATAAGATAACCTGAATAAAAAACAAAAGAGAATACTCTACATAGGATGACCCAACATGTTATACCAACTAATACATATGACATACGGGCATATAAGACCAAAATGATCACTCGTACACTGAACATAGGCCGACAAGGCTATACAATATTTCATATACATGATATCTGTCTACAAGTCTCTAAGAGTACATAAACGTCATAAAGGTCGGGACAGGGGCCCGCCATACCAATAAATATATGTCCAAAACTTACTGACCAAATAAGTAACTCTAGAGAAAGTGGAGTGTACCAACACCTTCCGCTGAGCTGATAGACTACTAGGAGGACTCTCAACCTGTCTATCGGGACCTGCGGGCTTGAAACGCAGCGTCCCTAGGCAAAGAGGGACGTCGGTACAAATAAAGTACCGAGTATGTAAGGCATGAAAAACAATATATAATAGACATGAAAGAAGAATTGAGTAAAAGACTCAACCTGTAAGTCTGATTAGCTCTGTAAATCATGAGACATTTATAATGTCATGCATATATGTATAAATGTCATACCATGCAGAGGTATATGCGTACATAACAACATCAAGCCTATGAAGGCATCCCATCATATTATCCCGGTCACTGTGGGCGAAATCATTAACGTATACCAGCTGATCAGGTGGAGGTGCGTATACAACGCCATAACCTTTCCCCATATCCCATACAAATATAATATATACGTATATAACGCCATCTGGTCATGGGTCAATGTACATGTATAAATGATTGCAATGCATAATGAAGTAAGTCAATAAGATCTGTCGGATAAACTTTATCAACTTACATAATTTTTTGAGAACCATGAATAGAAGATATAATAATAAGACACATGGGGAATCAACTACATAGGCACTCCTAGTGCTTCTATGAATAGAGCCATTTATGAAGTTGCGCGTTTGCTCGTTTTGTTTGTTTCATATGGATCATGCCAAAAGGAAAGAAGGGATAGCCTTAACATACCTTAAGTCATCAATGCAACTCGACAAAATCTTACGAGAACTAGCGTGCCAACCCTATAACAAAGAAATACATGTACAACTTAGATGGCGCTAGTATATCACGTATCTCAAACGATATCTCGATTCTAAAATAAAACGGGCAGTATTTCCCCTAATTTTTCTGCTCCCTCAAGTCTACTATAGGCGAGACAAAAAAACAATACAACCCACAACTCGAAAACAACCTACTACAATTCGGGACCTTTAATCCAACAAAAAACCCCAATATACCCTAACACACCCAATCAACAGGTTATCAATTAGCTTGAAATTTCAACGACGAGCGACCAACCTACTACCCTACCACATGTGGCATTTCTCCACGACCATCATCCTTCCAAACTCCATAAATCATCAGCACAATAGGCCAACACGAGTGGACTACAATTGTACATACCTCTATTACTGTTGAAGGTAACTCAAAATGCTTATATTTCTCGGCCAGAATTTCTTCACCTTGCTTTTTTACTTGTTGAAACTTGTATCTACTATCTGATTCTATTATTGCTTTTTACCTTATAGGTGAATAGGTATTCATGCCTTAGGGCTCCTTATTAAGAAGTCTACACGTCTTAGTATACACATGATCTGCTGAAAACCTCACATTTACTCATCATAAGCATGAAGCAAAATCGAGTTCCTCTGACTCAACTCTTCCACAAATACATTTAATCTCTTACCAACTATCTTTCTGGATGTAGGTATCGTTGTAAAATGAATAAAATAGAATTTAGGAGTTTGAATTCTTACAATTGAGATCTACCACACGATCTAGATTAAGAAGAAAGAGTGACAGTCCTAAAACCTTGTAGCCTCCTACTTATAAGTGTGGTGCACAACACACCCATAAACAAGACACTACTAGACACAGCTTGTAGATTCCCTAGGACAGAACTGCTCTGATACCACTTTTGTCACGACCCAAACCGCAGGGCTGCGACGGGCACCCGATGCCTTACTCAACTGAGTACCAACATAACATATCTTTCTTATTATACCATTATAGGAAAATGGGCCAGAAGGGGTGTCATAAGATAACCAGAATAAAAAAACAAAAGGAAATACTCTACATAGGACGACCCAACATGTAATACCAACTGATACATATGACATTCGGGCCTATAAGACCAAAATGATCACTTGTACACTGAACATAGGCCAACAAGGCCATACAATCTTTCATATACATGACATTTGTCTACAAGCCTCTAAGAGTACACAAATGTCATAAAGGTCGGGACAGGGCCCCACCATACTAATAAATACATGTCCAAAGCTTACTGACCAAATAAGTCACTCTGGAGCAAGTGAAGTGTACCAACACCTTCCGCTGTGCTGATAGCCTACTAGGAGGACTCTCAACCTGTCTATCGGGACCTGCAGGCATGAAACGCAGCATCCCCAGGCAAAAAGGGACGTTAGTATAAATACCGAGTATGTAAGGCATGAAAAGCAGTATATAATAGACATGAAAGAAGCATTGAGTAAAAGACTCAACATGTAAGTCTGAATAGCTCTGTGAATCATGAGACATTTATAATGTCATGCATATGTGTATAAATGTCATACCATGCATAGGTATATGCGTATATAACATCATCAAGACTATGAGGGCATCCCATCATATTATCTCGGCCACTGTGGGCGGAATCATCAACGTATACTAGCTAATCGGGTGGAGGTCGTATATAACTCCATAACCTTTCCCCATATCCCATATACATATAATATACGCGTATATAACGCCATCTGGTCATAGGTCAATGTACATGTATAAATGAATGCAATGTGGTATGAAGTAAGTCAATAAGATCTGTCGGTTAAACTTTATCAACTTATATAATTTTTTGAGACCCATGAACATAAGATATAATAATAAGACACATGGGGAATCAACAACGTAGGCACTCCTAGTGCTTCTATGAATAAAGGCATTTATGAAAGTTACGCATTTGCTCGTTTCGTTTATATCGTATGGATCATGCTAAAAGGAAGAAGGGATAGCCTTAACATACCTCAAGTCGTCAATGCAACTCGACAAAATCTTACGACAACTAGCGCATTAACCCTATAACAAATAAATACATGTACAACTTATATGGTGCTAGTATATCATGTATCTCGAACGATATCTCGATTCTAAATTAAAACGGGCAGTATTTCCCCTGATTTTATTGCTCCCTCAAGTCTACTATAGGAGAGACAAAAAAACAATGCAACCCATAACTCGAAAACAACGTACTACAATTCGGGACCTTTAATCCAACAAAAAACCCCAATATACCCTAACACACTCAATCAACAGGTTATCAATTAGCTTGAAATTTCAATGACGAGCGACCAACCTACTACCCTACCACATGTGGCATTTCTCCATGCCCATCATCCTTCCAAACTCCATAAATCATTAGCACAATAGGCCAACACGAGTGGACTACAATTGTACATACCTCTGTTACTGTTGAAGGTAACTCAAAATGCTTATATTTCTCGGCCAGAATTTCTTCACCTTGCTTCTTTTACTTGTTGAAACTTGTATCTACTATCTGATTCTATTATTGCTTTTTACCTTATAGGTGAATAGGTATTCATGCCTTAGGGCTCCTTATCAAGAAGCCTACACGTCTTAGTATACACATGATCTGCTGAAAACCTCACATTTACTCATCATAAGCATGATGCAAATTCGTGTTCCTTTGTCTCAACTCTTCCACAAACACATTCAATCTCTTACCAACTATCTTTCTGGATGTAGGTATCGTTGTGTTATAAATAAAATAGAATTTAGGAGTTTGAATTCTTACAATTGAGATCTACCACACGATCTAGATTAAGAAAAAAGAGTGAAAGTTCTAAATACCTTGTAGCATCCTGCTTATAAGTGTGGTGCACAACACACCCATAAATAAGACACTACTAGACACGGCTTGTAGACTCCCTAGGACATAATTGCTTTGATACCACTTTTGTCATAACCCAAACCGCAGGGCTGCGACGGGCACCCGGTGTCTTACTTAACCAAGTACTAACGTAACATATCTTTCTTATCATACCATTATGAGAAAATAGGCCAGAAGGGATGTCATAAGATAACCAGAATAAAAATAAAAGGGAATAGTCTACATATGACATACGGGCCTATTAGACCAAAATGATCACTCGTACACTAAACATAGGCCGACGAGGCCATACAATCTTTCATATATATGACATCTGTCTAAGAGCCTCTAAGAGTACATTAATGTCATAAAGGTCGGGACAGGGCCCCGCCATACTAATAAATACATGCCTAAAGCTTACTGACCAAATAAGTTACTCTGGAGCAAGTGGAGTGTACCAACACCTTCCGCTGTGCTGATAGCCTACTAGGAGGATTCTAAACCTGTCTATCGGGACCTGCGGGCATGAAACGCAGTGTCCCCAGGCAAAAAGTAACGTCAGTACAAATAAAGTACCGAGTTTGTAAGGCATGAAAAGCAGTATATATTGGACATGAAACAAGCATAGAGTAAAAGACTCAACATGTAAGTCTGAATAGCTCTGTGAATCATGAGACATTTATAATGTCATGCATATGCGTATAAATGTCATACCATGCATAGGTATATGCGTATATAACATCATCAAGCCTATAAGGGCATCCCATCATATTATCTCGGCCACTGTGGGCAGAATCATCAATGTATACCAGCTGATCAGGTGGAGGTCGTATATAACTCCATAACCTTTCCCCATATCCCATATACATATAATATACGCGTATATAACGCCATCTGGTCATGGGTCAATGTACATATATAAATGAATGCAATGCATTATGAAGTAAGTCAATAAGATCTGTCGGATAAACTTTATCAACTTACATAATTTTTTGAGACACATGAACAGAAGATATAATAATAAGACGCATGGAGAATCAATAACGTAGGCACTCCTAGTGCTTCTATGAATAAAGGCATTTATGAAAGTTACGCGTTTGCTCGTTTCGTTTATATCGTATGGATCATGCTAAAAGGAAAGAAGAGATAGCATTAACATACCTCAAGTCGTCAATGCAACTCGACAAAATCTTAGGACAACTAGCGCATTAACCCTATAATAAAGAAATATATGTACAACTTAGATAGCGCTAGTATATCATGTATCTCAAACGATATCTCAATTCTAAATTAAAACGGGCAGTATTTTCCCTGATTTTACTGCTCTCTCAAGTCTACTATAGGAGAGACAAAAAAACAATACAACCCACAACTCGAAAACAACCTACTACAATTCGGGACCTTTAATCCAACAAAAAACCCCAATATACCCTAACACGCCCAATCAACAGGTTATCAATTAGCTTGAAATTTCAACGACGAGCGACCAACCTACTACCCTACCATATGTGGCATTTCTCCATGCCCATCATCCTTCCAAACTCCATAAATCATCAGCACAATAGGCCAATACGAGTGGACTACAATTGTACATACCTCTGTTATTGTTGAAGGTAACTCAAAATGCTTATATTTTTCGGCCTGAATTTCTTCACCTTGCTTCTTTTACTTGTTGAAACTTGTATCTACTATCTCATTCTATTATTGCTTTTTACCTTATGGGTGAATAGGTATTCATGCCTTAGAGCTCCTTATCAAGAAGCCTACACGTCTTAGTATACACATGATCTGCTGAAAACCTCACATTTACTCATCATAAGCATGATGCAAATTCGTGTTCCTTTGTCTCAACTCTTCCACAAACACATTCAATCTCTTACCAACTATCTTTCTCGATGTAGGTATCATTGTATTACGAATAAAATAGAATTTAGGAGTTTGAATTCTTATAATTGAGATCTACCACACGATCTAGATTAAGAAGAAAGAGTGACAGTCCTAAATACCTTGTAGCGTCCTGCTTATAAGTGTGGTGCACAACACACCCATAAACAAGACACTACTAAACACGGCTTGTAGACTCCCTAGGACAGAATTGCTCTGATACCACTTTTGTCACGACCCAAATCACAGGACTACGACGGGCACCCGGTGCCTTACTCAACCGAGTACTAACGTAACATATCTTTCTTATCATACCATTATAGGAAAATGGGCCAGAAAGGACGTCATAAGATAACCAGAATAAAAAACAAAAGGGAATACTCTACATAGGATGACCCAATATGTAATACCAACTAATACATATGACATACAGGCCTATAAGACCAAAATGATCACTCGTACACTGAACATACGCCGACGAGGCCATACAATCTTTTATATATATGACATATGTCTACAAGCCTCTAAGAGTACATTAATGTCATAAAGGTCGGGACAGGGCCCCGCCATACCAATAAATACATGTCCAAAGCTTACTGACCAAATAAGTTACTTTAGAGCAAGTGGAGTGTACCAACACCTTCCGCTGTTCTGATAGCCTACTAGGAGGACTCTCAACGTGTCTATCGGGACCTGCGGGCATGAAACGCTGCGTCCCCAGGTAAAAAGGGACGTCAGTACAAATAAAGTACCGAGTATGTAAGGCATGAAAAGTAATATATAATAGATATGAAAGAAGCATGGAGTAAAAGACTCAACCTGTAAGTCTGAATAGCTCTGTGAATCACGAGACATATATAATGTTATGCATATGTGTATAAATGTCATACCATGCATATGTATATGCGTATATAACATCATCATGCCTATGAGGGCATCCCATCATATTATCTCGGCCACTGTGGGCGGAATCATCAATGTATACCAGCTGATCAGGTGGAGGTGCGTATATAACTCCATAGCCTTTCCCCATATCCCATATACATATAATATACGCGTATATAACGCCATCTGGTCATGGGTCAATGTACTATATAAATGAATGCAATGCATAATGAAGTAAGTCAATAAGATCTCTCGGATAAACTTTATCAACTTGCATAATTTTTTGAGACCCATGAACATGAGATATAATAATAAGACACATATGGAATCAACAACGTAGGCATTCCTAGTGCTTCTATGAATAAAGGCATTTATGAAAGTTGCGCGTTTGCTCGTTTCGTTTATATCATATGGATCATGCCAAATGGAAAGAAGGGATAGCCTTAACATACCTCAAGTCATCAATGCAACTCGACAAAATCTTACGACAACTAGCGCGCCAACCCTAAAACAAAGAAATACATATACAACTTAGATGGCACTAGTGTATCACGTATCTCAAACAATAACTCGATTCTAAAATAAAACGGAAAGTATTTTCCCTGATTTTACTGCTCCCTCAAGTCAACAATAGGCGAGACAAAAAAACAATACAACCCACAACTCGAAAATAACCTACTACAATTCGAGACCTTTAATCCAACAAAAAATCCCAATATACCCTAACACACCCAATTAACAGTTTATCAATTAGCTTGAAATTTCAATGAGGAGTGACCGGCCTACTACCCTATCACATGTGGCATTTCTCCACGCCCATCATCCTTCCAAACTCCATAAATCATCAGCGCAATAGGCCAACACGAGTGGACTACAAAACATCCCCCTAATAGTGAAATAAATCGAACTCACGGCTTCCGATCACCGTCCCATGAGTTCTGACTATTAGAAAATAAATTTATCAACCTTCTTTGATATTTAAAAGCTTAAATACAAAAAGTAGGTGTTTTCTTAACTATGAAGTACCTTCCAAAACTCTAACTAAAAAGAAAAAGAGAGGCGGTGTAATGATACTTACGTCGTAAGGATCGTTCTAATGTTATCGCTTCTTGATGGAATGTTGATCTTGCTTGACATTTCTTGGAAAAGTCCTTGGAGAGCTTGAGAGTGTTTTATTGTTTGTATTCTCTGTATATTGATGAGATATAATAAGAAAAGATACACTTATAAGCCCACCGCCTTGATTTTCCAAGCAGGTGGGTAAGGTGCCTGCTTGGCAGCTTGAGCAGTGTAACTTCGGACGCTTGTATCTCTCTATTATGATATCGTATGGACAAAGGGTTTACAGCATTGGAAACTAGACACATTTGGCTTTAAATCTATATAAAGATATCCCTGTAACTCTCAATATATTGGGAGAAAATGGCCTCGCAACCTGGCCTATAAACCTGCCAGTTTCTCCGAAGTGCGACGATGTAACTTGGCGACCCTACTTTAAAAAATTCATATTTCTCTACCCCATTGTTGTATGAATAAATGGTTTTCACCGTAGCAAACTAGGTTCCAAGACCTTCATTTTGGTATGAGATATGTCCCAAAATGACTCAAGTCATCAATGCAACTCGACAAAATCTTACGACAACTAGCGCGCCAACCCTATAACAAAGAAATACATGTACAACTTAGATGACACTAGTGTATCACGTATCTCAAACGATAACTCGATTCTAAAATAAAATGGGAAGTATTTTACCTGATTTTACTGCTCCCTCAAGTCAACGATAGGCGAGACAAAAAAACAATACAACCCACAACTCGAAAATAACCTACTACAATTCGGGACCTTTAATCCAACAAAAAACCCCAATATACCCTAACACACCCAATCAACAGTTTATCAATTAGCTTGAAATTTCAACGACGAGCGACCGGCCTACTATCCTATCATATGTGGCATTTCTACATGCCCATCATCCTTCCAAACTCCATAAATCATCAGCACAATAGGCCAACACGAGTGGACTACAAAACATCCCCTAAAAGTGAAATAAATCGAACTCACGGCTTCCGATCACCGTCCCATGAGTTCTGACTATTAGGAAATAAATTTATCAACCTTCTTTGATATTTAAAAGCTTAAATACAAAAAGTATGTGTTTTCTTAACTATGAAGTACCTTCCAAAACTCTAACTAAAAAGAAAAAGAGAGGCGGTGTAATGATACTTACGTCGTAGGGATCGTTCTAATGTTATCGCTTCTTGATGGAATGTTGATCTTGCTTGACATTTCTTGGAAAAGTCCTTGGAGAGCTTGAGAGTGTTTTATTGCTTGTATTCTCTGTATATTGATGAGATATAATAGGAAAAGATACACTTATAAGCCCACCGCCTTAATTCTCCAAGCAGGTGGGTAAGGTGCCTGCTTGGCAGCTTGAGCAGTGTAACTTCGGACGCTTGTTTCTCTCTATTACGATATCGTATGGACAAAGGGTTTACAGCGTTGGAAACTAGACACATGTGGCTTTAAATCTATATAAAGATATCCCTGTAACTCTTAATATATTGGGAGAAAACGGGCTCGCAACCTGGCCTATAAACCTGCCAGTTTCTCCGAAGTGTGACGATGTAACTTGGCGACCCTACTTTAAAAAATTCATATTTCTATACCCCATTTGTTGTATGAATAAATGGTTTTTACCGTAGCAAACTAGGTTCCAAGACCTTCATTTTGGTATGAGATATGTCCCAAAATGACATCAGAAAGCTTACAAATTTAATTTCTCAAAACAGCTCGTTACAAGAAAAATCTTAGCTCGATTTTTCCGCAAACATCATATATACTCATATCATGACTTTAAATTCATTTAAACCATGATTAACAAGTCTCTTATTCATCCTAACTTACTTAAGACTTCGGTAAACCTTTTTTATCCTTGTAGAATGATTTTGTCCTTTTTGAGCTTACATTATATAATCCTATAATGACAGTGACGTTTGAAGTACAGGGTGTATAAACATTAAATCACTACATATAATTTCAAAGAGGGTCTCATTTTCGATCTTACATCAATTGACTTACGACGTACTTTCACGTACAAAAATATGAGGTGTAACAGTCTTGGCCATCATGATCCGGAAAATATGAAGATTGGAAAGAAAGATATGAAGCTTTGAAGGATAGATATAAGGATTTGAAGTAAAAGTATGAAGGTTTGAAGGAAAACGTATTAAAGCTTGAAGGTAGGATGAAGATCTCGGTAGAAACCTAAGAACAATTATGAAGCTTTGAAGATCAAAGGCTAAGAGATAAAGATTTGGAAGAGTTGATAGCCGCTAGAGAATTCGAAGGTAAAAGCTAGGATCGGAGAATGGAAGAAGTACAAAAGGCCGGAGCTTTTATAGGAGAGAATGCAATCAATATGCGATGTTTCACATTTAGAAGCGACCAACCGATGATTGACACGTGTCCGAAGTTAGAGCAACACGACTGATGGGACGTTTCGGCTTATTCACCGTCTCGGTTGTAACATACGAAGGAAGGAACCGGGGTTCATCTATCGTTTCCCATAATTTCGGCGAACCTACTCTCTGAGAAACGATGGGACTATCTGTATACGGGTAAACTCGGGATTAGCACACACCCCGAGTTCCCGGTGAGTCAAACGAAGTAAGGAGTATGAATGTATGAGATAGAGACCGAATATGAGAACTCTTTTAATCGAGGCCGGAACGGGGTGCTCGCCACCGGGCCTGACCAGACAACGCCCCCCGAACCCGGAACGAGTTCCTAGACATCGAGAAGTACTACAAACGGTTGCACACGACTAACAGAGGACCGTGATATCCGCAACTAACCGAATATCACGGTGCTGATCTCGCCCATCGTCGGTAGTGTATCAGTGATTGACGTACAAGGAAGATTTTTACCTTTTTTAGAATTATACTAGGGTAAAACTCCCCCACTATATAAAGGAGAAGTTTCTTATTCAATAGACACATTGTAACACACATATCAAGGCAATACAAATTTATTTCTCTACTTTCTAGCTATTGAGAGGTTCATATTTTAATCATAATTTCTTCATACATATTCGGCTTCGAATTGAGGGTCCGGTCTAGGGCAGAACTATTGTTAAACTTAAATCCGAGCCCGGACTCAATGTCACAACTAGTTTGGTTATTTATTTTATCTTTAATTACTTTATCTAACATTCTTGATTACTTGTGTTGAATCTATCCACATATTTTTAAAACCGCGTACAAATTTAATTGTTATCCGTTTTAAGGGTAAACAAGTCTAATTTTGTAACACTAATTTCTCTTGAAGTTTGCAAAATTAGAAAACATCTTTTGTTTTAATTTTCTTAAAATAATTCTTTTAATTTATTTATCATTAATGCAAAATAATTAAATTTAACCAATTTGACCTTTTCAATATTATACTTGTTTAATTTTATGAAGAAAAATCGCCGCACGAAGAGTTTAACTTTGAATAATTAAGTGTATTTGAATTTTTAAATATTTTCATATATCAACAACAATAATAATAAATTAAGTGTAATCCCATAAGTGGGGCCCGGAGAAATAGACATTTAGGGTTGCATTGAAAGATTATGCTATCCAAGAAGGAATTACATTAATGAGAATTAAGAATGAAAAGGCTAGATGCACAGTTAAGTGTGCACTGCGGGATGTTCTTGGAGAATACATGCTTCTCCTCTCCCAAATGGAATCACCTATAAGATTAAAAGCTTAAAAGATGAGCATGGTTGCATTAGGAACGCTGGAACGGGGAGAAAATCGATGAAGCTAATTCTACTTGGATTGCAAAAAAGTTGGTGGATATTCTTAGGGAAGACCCTAATATGACTAACAAAGGTATAATGGCAATTATGAAGACCTATGTATTAACACCTCACAGGATGCAACTTTGGAGAGCAAAGTACAAAGCATTAGAAGAGATCGAGGGAAGCCACAAGGAGTCATATGGAAAGCTTGCCAAATATGCTAAAATGTTCAGAAAATCAAACCCAGGAAGTATTTTTAAGGTGCATTATGACAGGCCTAACTTTACTGTTAGTCCTAAATTTCAGAGATGTTTCTTTTCATTTCCTGCTTTAAGGAATGGATTATTGGGAGGATGTAGACCCTTTGCTGGTTTTGATGGTTGTCATCTTAAAGGACCATATGGTGGAGTTTTGCTATCGGCAGTTGCATTAGATGCAAATAATGGCCTATTTCCAGTTGCAATCGCTATTGTTGAGAGTGAACAAAATAAAACCCGGAGATGGTTTTTCTATTGGTTAAATGATTTTGTTGGTGCTTGGCCTCGTGACAAGCCATGGACATCTATGAGTGATAGACAGAAGGTGAGTAAATTATGTTGTACTCCTTCCGTTTTAATTTACGTGAACCCATTTGATTGGGAACATAGTTTAAGAAAAGAGAGAAGACTTTTGAACTTGTGGTGTAAAATGAGGCACATATATTGTGTGGCTATAAATCATTGCATAAAGGTAAATTGTTTCCAAATAAGTAAAGAGGTCATTTTTTTTGGCATGAACTAAAAAGAAAATAGATTCACATAAATTGAAACGGAGGGAGGGAGTATTTATTTTACATATAATATTTTTAGATATTTATACACCCACAATCTGATTTGTTCTTACTTATGTATTTAGGGACTCCATCAAGCATATGAAAAGATCATTCCATTTGTGAGTGGAAGATATTGTGCTAGACATATATATGCCAACTTCAAGGCACAATACCCAGGACTCCTTCTAAGAAACTACTTTTGGCGAGCTGCAAAAAGTTATGAAGTTAAGTACTTCAATGAGGCAATGAAAATGATTAAGCAAATTAATTCAAAGGCGTGGGAGTACTTATCTAAAATTGATAAGAGAACTTGGGCAAGGCATACTTTTGATCCTATGGTAAAGACTGATCACATAACAAATAATATAAGCGAGTCTTTCAATTCTTGGATAGATGAGTTGAGGGGAAAGCCTATTTTGATGCTTGTAGATGGTCTAAGGGCCAAACTAATGACTAGACTTCAGACAAGATACCATAAAGGTCGTGGCTGGGAAAGTGGAGTACCACCAACTATAATTGAGAAATTAAATAAGGCTAAAAAGGACTCAAGAAAATAATGCACTTCTACTAATGGGTTTGAGGTTATTGACAAAGATAAACACTATATAGTTAATCTTGATACAAGAACATGTCAGTGTGGCGTATTTCAGATTTCAGGATTACCTTGTAAACATGCTGCTCTTGGTATTGCCCACAAGAGAGATTTGATGGAGGCATACTGTTATCCAATGTTAAAGACGGAAGCTTATCTCAAAGAGCAGCTGATGAATGTGATCGATGTAACTTCCCAATCGAAGAGATCATGTACATTAAGATGTTCGAATTGCAAATATTTTGGACATAATAAAAGAACTTGTCAGGGGGCTCCAGTTAGAGCAAAAGAAAAAAAGGTGCAAAACTTTCATGCCTTGAATTAGAAAATACAATAGATTGCATATATATATATATATATATATATGTATCAAGTATACTAATTTATTTTGTTTACGACTCGAAGGGGAAGGGGTATGGCCGATACAACAGCTCCTAATGCATCACTTAATGGAGATACTATTCCTCCCAGGCAACGAAAGCATGTTGCCAAAAACAAAATCTGTTGCAACTGGACAACCTAGAAAGGTTATTCTATATACTTTTATTGCTTAGTTTATGATACTTACTTTATATGCTATATTTCTAAAACGAAATGTACTTTTCACTTTCTAGAGAGGAAGGCCTTTAGAAACTTCTACTTCTGAATACTAAAATGAAAGCGTGGAGGATTTGAAGAATATACCACTGGATGTTCTGATGGACGGAGAAGTCTTTTAGTATGTTGCATTAAATTAAATATGGCTACTTTCTTAGTTATCTAAACATTCTGTTAACCTTTTAAATTCTTTGCTTAAGTACAATGATTACATTTTTGTTGTTTTTGGTTAGTTATATTTAAGTTATTGCCAAATCATTTTACCGATGCTTCGTCTTTAGATATATATCTGCTCATATTATCCGATCAAAAGTTTCCATTGAGATTTTATCTCATGGATATAGACAAACAAGCATATTCTGTCTTTTAATTTCTTGTTATGGAAAGATGTTGCAACTAGTATACTCAAACAACTAGCATATTTTTCAATTCTTTCCTCAAGGCTAATGGTGTGATACTACAATTTGCTAAGAGTTAAGATGACATTTCAGAGTGATTGATGAACTAAAAACAAGCCTGCACTTAAACAGAAAATATCCCTATCTAATCATGCGTTAAATAATTCATCTGAAACTCAAAAATGTTTGAGGAAACAAAAACGAAGAAATTCAACAATTACTCATTACGGCCACTACAACAAAATTGGCCCATGGCAACACCAGTGGCGGACCCAGGATTTTGTGCAAGCGAGTTCAATCTTAGAAGTACATAACTTTAATCGTAAAATAGTAGTTGTCAAGTGGGTTCAAATAAAATATTTATACAAAATTTATGCAGTTTTAATCGTAATTTATACATATATACAGTATTATTTTTTGACGAAGCGGGTTCAGTTAAACTCGCTTTCCACCATATGGGTCCGCCACTGCTCAACACCATTTATGTACTACGCTTGAAAATTGTTGCCAAAAATATCTATGGGCATGCTTTTACAAGGGTGACCTTTATTAAGAGTTTTATGCAATGCATTTTAGGTAACACTCGTAAAACGTGTTCTTTATGTATAAAGACTACACACTGTATACGTTGCCTAATGTAAAATCTTTTGAGAACGCTCATCCACATATGAAGCTACACTTTACTAGTATTACTTTTGGTATATTTAAAAGCAACACCGTCCAAACTTGGTGTAAAAGTTTTACGAAATTCATACAAAACTTTCCCACTTAAACGTGGTGTAAAATTATTTCTTTCTTTTATAAGGTTTTTGTTGTGTGAAGAATGGTGACCTTGACATCAAAGGTGCAAAATAGATTTTTCCGACCATTATACAGTCGTTGTTTAGGATCGATCATCTTTTACTGATTTGGAAACACTTAACCGTATCATTTTCGTACTCTTCCAAGGTGCAATGAATTTTCTCCCTTAGGTATATGCCCCAACAATTAGTGCTTTCATGTATTTGAATCCCTTTAACTTTATAGTATTCATTTGACATTATATATTTGGAACTGACACAGATATAAATTTTTTACATTATTAGTAGGCTAAAACAAATGATGCATCTTTGTTTGTCTCAATTGTAGGTATGGCAAATCAAAGCTACTGATGAGAACAAATAAAATACAAATGGGAAACTTAAGGTCCAGAAACATTCAGAAGTTTCTGCTGGTTTGAACAAGGAAAGCTTACGTGCGGCTTAAATTAATGTGGAGGTCAAGCTTACAAAAACGTATCACTTGCAAAATCAGGAGATGATGCAAATGGACTTAAACCGGCCATGTATCAGAAAAGTTACATGTAGCTAAGGGGATAGCAAATGAGGTTTCTAATAGATGCTAGCTTTAGCTGATTGATGTGTTTAAAATATTATCATGATACATATATTCATTTTTTTAAGGTCATTGTTAGGACGCACCTTTGAACAATTTATTGTATTTTAGAAATGATATATATATATATATATATTGGAAGTTCATAGCAAGTGTACGCATGAATTGTTTTTGGTTATTTGTTATTTGTTATTTGATGCAGTGGGTTGTTCTAGTGGTGAACACACTCCACTTTCAATCAAGAGGTTGTGAGTTCGAGTCACTCCAAGAGCAAGGTGGGGAGTTCTTGGATGGAGGGAGCTGAGGGTCTATCGGAAACAGCCTCTCTACCTCAGGGTAGGGGTAAGGTCTGCGTACACACTACCCTCCCTATACCCCACTAGTGGGATTGTACTGGGTTGTTGTTGTTGTTGTTGTTATTTGATGTAGTGTTTGAGATCTTTATACTTTAAAAATAATCACAAAATATATGATAATATTATATATGTTTGGTAATAAATATGATTACCGAATATATTATAAAAATTATTTTTATAAGAAAGGTAGCACTTTACAAGGGTTCCTACAGAAGCCACACATGAAAAGGGTTCCTACAAGGGTATGTACAAGCATGGCTTATGTACCGCATATGCCATACTTTTGAAGCGTAGCTTCTAAAGCAATACTTGTAAAGCGTGGCCTTAGGAAAAATATTACGCTCGTTTAGGCCACCCTACAAAGCATTGTCTAAAGTGAAAAGTGTTGCCTTTGATTAAATGCCACATTTTTTGGTAGTTTAGGCCACACTTTTCAAGAGTGGTTAAATGTCTAAAATGTTGTATTGCGGATATTATCATTTCCAACAAAGTCTAATTTAAACTAAACAATATGACATAGACATTAATCGTCCTACTTGGCACCTAATCTTCAACATATTGGAGTATTAAGAGTGAAAGAGAGATGAACTAGACTTACTCGCCGCAACCAACAAAACCAGCAGCTTCCCCCCCTATTGACCATTCATTCAAGCTTAGATCTAATTTCTCTTCCAAACCCCACCAGATTTCGTTGTCCAATAGTTGAAAAACTCATTTTCCTTATATATACCCGTCTTTCATGAATGAGAAGCATATAGGACTCAAATTTAACATCGTTAACCAGCAATTTTGGATGATTTTTCTTTATTTGTTGAATCCTTTTTCTTCTCAGTTCGTGGATATCCTTACTAAAATTTTTTCCGATCGTTCTCATCAGCTTCATTGTTTGGGGAGTTTCTTATAAAATTTGACGTCGGTCGCCAGAAAATGTTGGTTTGCCGCGAAAAATGAAGTCGCCAATGAACTGGTAAAGGTACAGAAAAGCTACCTGAGACCTTTCAGAAGTAACTAGTTTACTTTGTTTAATGGGAAAGACAAGTTCATGCAGAATAGTGATAAGCTTTACATATGTATCTATATTTAAATTAACTTATTATTGGTGTAGGTTTATTTTTAAGAATATGTTAAGTAAGTTATGTTGATAATGTTTTTACTAATTGAAAGAAATTAACATTAAAAGGGGCAAATCTGTCAAATTGTATTTTATTTATATTTATTTTAAATGAGTTTAAAGAATGGTTACAAGAAAATCAAAATAAGAGAGGTAGGCGTAATATTGTAAATCACAAGGGAAGTCAGTGTGATAGGGCGAAACCTGGAGGGAAGTCTCTGAAATTATCCGATAATTTTATTAGTGAAGTAACTTAAAACAAATTGGAATCTTTTAACAAAGTAAACTGAAATATTCCAACATAGAAAGAATATAACGAAGTATCACTTGGACCAAAATCAACATTATTTTGTGGTGAAAATATAATCTTAGCTAGGCTTGCTACAGAACGTTAAGCCCGTGGGTGAAAATAGCAGCAAAAACATTCATTCGAGCTTTAGGCAAAGACAAGCCAATCTCTAAATCTTCATCTGAGTCTTTAGACTTGCTGAGGGACATCGATACGCCATCACCATTGTCAATAGAAACGAACTCTAATTTTTCTGGCCTTCCCCAACCAAAATCAGCAGCATATAAGTCAAGCTTTGGTGATCCAGCAACTGAAAGCAACCGTTTCGCGTTTACGGTGCTAAATTCTTTAAACCACTTACCATTCAAGATCCATTCCTCATCCTTAATCCTTTTTTGAATGGGTTCTCCAATTAATTCCACAGCAATTGTAAAACCTTCCTTTCCAACTAAGTCAGCATGTCTTGTTCTTGCAATGTACGCCATTAGACAATTACCGAAATAAGATGGATGAATTGGTGGTTTGAATCGCGCTCTGCAATCTGCTACACATACGAAGAATTCCATTTCATTTTCGTCTATCTCTTTCCCTATTGTAGCGCCCTCTGATTTTATTAAACAAGTCCATACATAAGCACACGTTACTGTAAAAGATGTTACATGAGTTAGGTTTGGTCGCCTTGATAATATTAAATTCTTGAGCTTCCTGATGTCATCACGTGTTATAATAAAAGTGGCTCGAACCTTATGAGGAGGAATCACAATGTGATCACATATCTCAAGCTTAATATTCTTCATGACATCCCAATAAGACATCCTTAGTCCATGAGGGTCTTTGATTACGGACCTATCATAATATGGAATGAACTCTTTAGCTAAGAATTGTTCATCTCCGCCGAATTTATTGAGCGAAGCCCATGCTTTTGTGAACCCTGCAAAGCTAGCACCATCACCAGCGACATGATGGTGAGTTGAACCAATGGATATGCCATGATTCGGAAAAAGTGTCACTTGAATGGCCAAGAGCGGGGCTAATAGTACCCCGGGTGCATGCTTAGCGTCTGCCAACTGAGGAACAAAGGGATAAAATTCCTTCGCATTTCGTGGATGATTTCCTACAAGGAAATCAAAATCCATATAAGACTCAGAAAAAATAACAGATACAGAATCCCCAGTTAAATAACGCAACTCAGGGTAACCGCTCAAATCTAGTGGACAAACAACATTGCCTGCTAGGGATATATAGTGTTTGAGAGTGAGGGAGAGCGAATTTGTAAGACTAGGAATAATGGTTTGGACGAATGTGGTTTTGGAAATAGGGAACTTGTAGAACAGAATCCGCCGCATACGATGGAAATTTAACCATTGAAAATCAAAATATGTAAGAGGGAGTGTGAGTTCAGCTACACTGCCCGGAGATGGTGCAACTTGACATTGCTCAATCACTAAAGCCATTGCGTTTTTATTTAAGAGAGCATTCAAAAATGCTAAAGGCAAGAGTAATATATTGTAGAAGAAGAGTTGATGTATTAATTGTTCATAGTATGGCTATGTTAAAGAGGTTTTATTTATATAGTCGAGAGTCGAGGAGACCTTATAGCAGTGGCGCGGATGTAGCATTATAGTTACGGGTTCAATTGAAACTATAACTTTCGCGTTTGAATATAAATTTATGTGAGAATTCATTAAAATTATAACAAATAGAAGATATGAACTTATTAAATATAATGACTTATTTGCTAAGAACCTTAAGCGTTGAATGCATAAAATTTAAATTCCGGATCGGCACGTGCTCTGAAAAAAGGGTGCTATTGCAGAAAAAATAAAACACTGCCTTATAATGGGTTGATCGTGGGTGACCTTAATTGGCTTTGTCGAGTAAAGCCAGCTTATAAATCATGGTGTCTAATAAATTAATAGATATTCTTGATCATTGCTCCATCATCTTGTGTATTTTGAAATTAAACTGGTGGACATGTATGTCCAATATGGCAATTAAGAAATTGCCTGTGCTACGGCTACCTACATCCATATTCAAATAGCTTAAATAATATAAACAGTTAATTATATATCACATGCGTCACATGGATGTTGTATATAAACAGCTAGTGCAGGCAATCTTGCTGCGTCCAATTCAATATATGTTTATGAAAAATATAAGAGGGGGTAACTTATTCCAGTTTTGAACTTTAGTCGATTATTTTAAGAGTTAGTAATCTAACTATTATTTTCAGATAAGAATGGTTAAGTAAAACAGGTATATTAATTTGTTTTAAAATAAATTACACCAGACAAATTTTATATTGGTTCGGCAAGCTTACATCCAATTCCCTTAGGGTACTTGGGAATTATATCTGGACCAGTTTGAGTTTTGTGTTTGAGTACAACTTCGGGTGATTTTCCTGGGTCACTACCAAATAGTTAGTTTTGACTCGCTCACCAATAATGATCCTTTCATTTTCACCTATTCACCAAAGAAACGATAACCCAAACAACTCTACGTTTCTTTTTTCTCACTTTTCTTTGGCAAATTGTTAATAACCAGAAATTGAGAGGAAAATAAGTTGAAAGAATTAGGGCTTATTTAATGGGAAAAAAAATGAGCTCCTCATTATGAATAAATTAAAATCAGGAAAATTGAAATCACTATGAGCCCGTTTGGACGAGCTTATTTTAAGTGACTTTTAAGTCAAAATAGTTTTTAAGCCATAAGTTAGGAATTTTAGCTTTTTACTTGTTTTTGTAATTTTAGCTTAACAATAAGTGCTTAAAAGTACTTTTTTACTCTATCCAAACACTACAAAATGGCTTAAAAGTTATTTTGGAAAGCTTGGGATTTTTTCGTTCATATACACTATTTGAAACCTTATTACAAATAATGTCCATATTTTTGAATTTACGCGACCTAAACACGGTTTAGCTACATAATTTATACATTTGTTTAAATTAGAATTCTTTCTACGATAGTCTTCCTTATTTAGACGCGGGATTTTGGGTTCGCTTAGAGATTTTACTGACGCAATCATCGCACCATAACCAAGGCAATATATTTGTAGAATCCTTCCATTACGCATATTTTCAACGGTTATCATCACATCATAATCAAGGCAACATATCTTTAGTATCCTTCTATTCTATGGTTTTCTCTGGTTTTCCATAAACAAAGGTTTTGAACAAAACAATCGTAAACAATTAGCTACAATTGAATTGAATTTCGCGACATAATGTCAAAATTAGCGATTATGCTTAACCTCAATGGTCGGTGGGATAGCGTTGGAAGATACAAAGATTTTGATATTGATGGAATTGTAATTAATGACGATTCAAATTATAGTCAATTGAATTCCACAATTGCAAAGCATCTAATGATCGATACCTCCGCAAAGATCATCGAAATCAAATACACTGTCAATGAACGTTGTCCTCCAATGGAAATTCGAAGCGATATGGGAGTTCAAGTGTATATGGAGACGAAAAAGGATAACAAAAACTTAGAAATATATCCGCTGTGTATAACAATGCGTGATTTCGATTTGGAATGCAATATGTCGAATGCGAGCACAATTGCAGGTTTGCTCTGTTTTTCCAGTGATGATGTTTTTTCAATTTCAAGTGTTTTATAATTTTACTACAAATTATCTACAATTTTACTACATAACAAATATAGTTCAACTGTTATGTCTCTGCAAGCATTCTGTCAAATACTGAACACATGAATATACAAAGGTCTGAATTGCTATACTTTTAATTGAGTGCAGGTTCTTCTGATTATCGTAATACTAACGTGGTACAATTGTCAAGCAATTTTAATACAATTGGAGAAGTATCAGGAATAATGAAGTTGATTGATATGCAAACATCTCCGGCAATTATGGAATATGAAAGTATCATCATAACAGAACATACGCCAAATGTAATTGAAGTAAGTCAAGTTTACCAAGACAAGCAAATAATTGTCAGTGCAATGAAGCACTATTGTGTCATGAATAGGTTTCAATTTAGGGTGAAAGGTCTAGTGCAAGAAGGTAGGAACATTTTATTTGTCAAATTCATATTGTGCATAAGTTGTAGACTTTTTATATATAGATTGTTTAAGATAAGTTTTTGTGCATAAACAACCTCGTATTTTGTAGCTACAATTTGCATAATATTTTTTGAATTATTTTTATTCTATAGCTACTGCCTCGTATGTGTTGGGGACAATTGTACGTGGCACTTCAAGTCCACCAGCATAAATGAATCAGCATTGTTCAAGGTTCAAAAATTCAATAGCTTGCACACATGCTCTTTAACGGACAACACATATATACAAAGCAAACCTACTGCCATGGTAGTCAGCATGGTGATGCCAAAATATGCGGATCCTAAGATAATATACACACCAATAGACATACAAACTGACATATTGTCGGATCATGGTGTGAAATTAACATACATGCAAGCTTGGAGAGCAAAAGAAAAGGCTTTAGAATTTTTGAGAGGTTATCTTGTTGATTCCTACAGTCGCTTGCCGAGTTATTTGTATATTCTGGAGAAGACTTATCCGGGGACGTTAGTGAAATTGCAGAAGACTGAAGATGTCTGTTTATTGTATGCATTTGTTGCACTTAGTACGTCCATCAAGGGTTGGGAGCATTGTAGGCCAGTTATAGTAGTTGATGGCACCTTCTTGAAGTCGATATATAGGGGAATCATGCTAACAGCTAGCATAATGGATGCAACAGGTAATGTCGATTAATTGTAAAAATATTGTTATAAAGTTGTTTTGAGACTGTATTTTTTATATTCTCAAGTTTTATTACAGAAACTGAATTTCTTTTTGCAACATGTGTGAAAGGTAGCATATTACCACTAGCATACACCGTTGTTGATTCAGAAAATGACGCATCATGGAGGTAGTTTTTGAGCAATTCAAACATGCATATGGTGAAAAACTAAATATGTGTGTTGTTTCGGACCGGAGTGAGAGTATCTTGAAGGCAACATCTACTGTTTATACCGGCATGCCACATTATGCTTGTATGTGGCATATTTGGACAAATGTAAGGTCAAAGTTCAAGAAGGGTCATCTAAAGTTAAGCGAATTGTACTTTGCCACGACACGATCATACACGCTTGATGAATTTAATGAAAAAATATCAAAGATTGAAGAGATCGGCATATGTATTAAAGCATACCTATACGATATTGGCTATCACAATGGTCTTAGGTACATGCTACGGTGAACAGAACATGGACGATGACATCAAACATTGCAGAGTCATTGAATGTGGTAACCAAAGATGTAAGAGAGCTTCCCGTAGTAGAACTATTAGAGTACATGAGGACTCTTCCTGAACGTTGGACTAATGAAAAGTTATTGAATACAAAGGGTACATTCGCATACCTTGGGGGAAACAATACAACAAAGAGTTGGACGACAACAGGACATTATCGCAAAAGATGAGAGTAAGCTAAAGCCAATAACATCAGATCATTGATTCCATCAAACTAAATATATATTGTTAATTGTAGAAAAGTTATTGTATAATTGTAGTTATTTTGTTTTGTATCTGCTGCTGACAACTTGTTATGTGTTTGTAATGAAATTGTAGGTGAGGGCTTCAACAGATTACATTCATACTGTGATAGATAGTGTGAAGCACTTCATTTTGTTTGCCTTCAAAACAAGAGATATACTTGTGGACAATTCCAGCTTGATGAACTTCCTTGTGCACATGCTTTGGCGATTTTGAGGCACAAGAACGAGTCTTATAAAAAATATTGTTCTCCTTATTACACGAGGGAGAGCCTTCTGCAGACTTATGAAATACCAGTAGACCCGCTGATTGACGAGGCACCTGAATGTTACCCTCTCCCACAGCTGTATCAAGCCGTTTACTAATCACTTGCTTCCTAGTCGAAGGCATCGCTGAAAGAAAACAAGGTGAATATTAGATATGAACACTTACTACTCAACTCTACGCACGATCTAGATTCAGGAAGAAGGTAACAACCCTAGATGTCACGTAGCCTCCTGATTATAAATGTGGCGCGCTACACATCCATAATCAAAACTCTACTAGACACGGCTCATAGACATCCCCTAGGACAGACTTGCTCTGATACCAAGTTTGTCACGACCCAACTGGAGGGTCATGACTAGCACCCGGGCCATACTTGCCGAGCACCAACGTACATTTTATCTAACCTTCCTTATTATCTTTAAGGGCCGACAAGATCAATATAAATGGTAGACATGGATCATGAACATCCAACAATGAAAGATAATGTCATGAACATACATAACATGGGACGACAAGACTGTCAAGAAACTATATATAAGGTACGAGCTACCATGAGTCGACACCTGTCTATGAGCCTCTAAAAGAACATAAGTGCTACAACATTGCCGGAACAGGGCCCCGACATACCCATAAGGTCTATAACAAAAATGCATACCAAGACCACGGCAAGTCCGGAGAAAGGATCTTGCCAATAACGCTGAACCGGATAGCCTACTGTGATGGGGGAGCTGCGTCTACCCGTCTATCAGGACCTGCAGCACGACATGCAGCGTCCACAAATAAAAAGGACGTCAGTACGAATAAAGTACTGAGTATGTAAGGTAGGAAAGCATAAGTAAGAACAATAATGTAAACAGTGATAGGGAATATACAACCTATGACATCTGGGTACTTCTGAGGGCTACTGACATGAAATACATGATACATACATATATATATATGCATAAAATTTTAAAACATACGCCTTTGTGGGCATCATCATCATCATATCGTACCCGGCCGTAATAGGCTCGGTAAAACGTACCCGGCCATCATAGGGCTCGGTAGAATCGTACCCGGCCACGTGGAGCTCGGTAAAACCCAACTGATCAGTGGTTGCACAATAGGTGCCATACCCGGCCGACTATAGCGCGGCTCGGTAGAGTAAAATAGATACATATATATGATGCATGCTGGACTCATTGGAATCACATTTTGAACCTTTCGGAGTGACGTAAGGTCGGTATCCTTCGTACACATTATTAGGATTAACTCTTCATCAAGAATCTTATAAGAATCAGGAACTACCAACAACATTGATAATATAAGAATAAGAGAAGTAACATCAATATCAATCATTTCATAAGAAGGGCAGCAATGTAAGTACTGCTAGCTTCTAAGAGTAGAGTATCTTTGGGAGCTCGTTCATTACATTATGTACAATCGGAGTCGTGCAAAAGAATGAAGGGGATAGCCTCACATACCTTGTATATACTGCCCAACCTCAAGCTATGCAAATGTCACGACTCCTTAGTCTACAATAAGAGAAATGACACTATCATTATCGTTTAAGCGCCGTAACTATTATGTATCGACCGCAACCTATTTTACGATGAAACGGACAGCACCTCCCCTATTTATATGACTTCCCACAAGTCAATAAAATCACCAAACAGCCCAAACAACATCATTAATAATCATATTGAGCCTCCAAAATAGTCCACCAACTAACAACATTACTACCAAGCCTTTCGATATATATTTCACAAGTTCTAGCATCAACGACTTAGCCACAACTTGGATAATCTTAAATATATATAGAGTAAGAGGTTACTTACCTTTAAACAGAAAGAACAACTCCAATTTGACCTTAATTTTCCACGAAATATCCCTTCAATTCTGCCACAAGAACAAGGAAGCGAAACTAGCAATTAATTCGGGTTTTTCGGCACTAGAATTACTTTAGAAGACTTGAAATCACCTAGGGTTGATATTAAAAACTTGAAGGTGTATTTACAGAACATAAAACACTTAAAACAACCTCCCACACGAGCTGGAACAACACAAAAATCAGCAACAACAAGAAGAACAAGAAACTTACTAGCGCCACGGGATTCCCGACATTTGATTTGTGTTGTTTGCCCTTTGTTTGGGTCTTGGATCATGAGAGAACCTTGAGAGACTATTTTTAGGGTTATAAGGTCTGAATATACTGAAAAATAATGACTTAAAACGGGGTTGAGGTATCTTATATATGTCCATATGTCTTAAACCGCCTTTGTGGGCCCCATAGAGAGCAGCTTGGCGCACTCTCGCAAAAATGCGAATATCTCTCTATTCCGAGATCGTATCGACAAACGGTTTAATGCGTTGGAAACTAGAATCATAGATCTTCTATTTGATAGGTAGATCGCCCCATAATACCAAGCACATTGGGAGAAAAATGGAGTAATATTTAACCTAAAGTTTAAGTAAAATTATAAACCTAAGTTGCGACAACTTTTATCGACTTTTGTTTCATAACTCGCTTGACTTCAAGACTTATGATACGGATATTATATGATTCAAATACATTAAAACAAGACCTCTTGGGACAGTTAATCACCTCTAGTGTTACCCGAAAATACGGGTTACAACATCCTTGATTCGTTTAACTTCTAATACTTGTTAACCACTCTTATACACCCTTGTATCGTTTAAGACCAATAGGATTAACTTCTTATCATCTCAAAGATAATCTCTTCTTGGATTTACGTCGACTAACTTACGGCGTGATCTATGGTATGCGAATTTGGGTTGTAACACCCTCTCCCCCTTAGGAACATTCGTCCTCGAATGTAAGGGTTTATGGGGTGTCTAACTCATTGTGGATTCCGACGGAGATTTCCGGCTGAGTTTCCCCTATAAAATGGACACTAGCCAAACTTGCAAGCAGTTAAACCTAACCTATGGCCTTACAAGACTATACAAAGCATTATGGATATGTACATTATCTGCATATTACCATTTTGTATTAAAAAAAAGAGTATTCACAAGCTATTGCTTACCTCATAGAGCCGTTTCACCTTATAATGCGTCCTTCTTTCCCCCGGCATCCTCGTTATCTTCACTCTGGAATAGGTAAGGGTATTTAGACTTCATCTCCTCTTCTGCTTCCCATGTCATTTCTTCTATATTCTTGTTCCTCCATAATACTTTCACGGAAGCTACATCCTTTGTTCTCAGCTTGCGGACTTGTCGATCTAATATAGCCACTGGCACTTCATCATATGATAGATCCTTTGTAACTTGTACATCTTTGATAGGGACGACCAGAGAAGGGTCTCCAATACATTTCCTTAACATAGATACATGGAATACCGGGTGGACAAATTCCAATTCAGATGGCAATTCTAACTCGTAAGCAACCTATCCAATTCGTCGAAGAATTTTGTACGGCCCAATATACCGCGGACTCAACTTACCTTTCCTCCCAAAACGCATAACACCCTTCATCGGTGAGATCTTCAGGAAAACCCAATCACCAACCTCAAATTCCAGATCACGACGTCGGACATCGGAATAAGACTTTTGCCTGCTTTGTGCCGTCCTCAGTCGCTCTTGTATCACTTTCACCTTCTCAATGGCTTGGTGAATCAAATCTGGCCCATATAATTCTGTCTCACCGACTTCGAACCATCCAACTGGTGATCTACATCTCCTCCCGTACAGTGCCTTATACGGGGCCATTTTAATACTGGAATGGTAGCTATTATTGTAGGCAAATTCTATAAGTGCCAGATGGTCATCCCAATTCCCTTGAAATCTAGAACACATGCTCGTAGCATATCTTCAAGCGTCTGGATAGTACGTTCAGCCTGTCCATCAGTCTGCAGATGGAATGCAGTGCTGAGATTTACTTGTATGCCTAAACCCTTCTGAAAAGACCTCCAAAAGTTAGCCGTAAATTGAGCTCCCCGGTCTGATATAATAGATACCGGCACACCATGAAGCCTAACAATCTCCTTGATATACAACTTCGCATAATCTTCAGCCGTGTAAGTTGTCTTAACTGGTAGAAAATGGGCAGATTTTGTAAGTCGATGAACTATCACCCAGATGGAGTCAAACTTATGATAAGAGCGAGGTAATCCAATAATGAAGTCCATATTAATCACCTCCCATTTCCAGGTCGGAATGTCTATATTCTGAATCAATCCACTGGGTTTCTAATGCTCGATCTTTACTTGTTGACAATTAGGACACTGGGCTACAAATTCTGCAATAGACTTCTTCATGTTATCCCACCAATACTGCTCCTTAACGTCATGATACATCTTTGTCGAGCCAGGATAGATAGAATATCGGGACTGATGAATCTCAATCATAATCTTCTCTCGCAACCCTGCCACACTAGGCACACATAATCGGCCCTGGTATCTCAGTGTCCCATCTCCTCCGATCTTGAAAGCTGTAATCTTACACTGCTGAATTCCCTCTCTCAATCTTACTAAGGTAGGATCTTCATATTGCCGTGCTTTTACCTCGGCTACCAAAGATGATTCTGCTGTATTCTGTATAGTAACACCTCCGTCATCAGAGTCCAACAATCTGATTCTCATATTGGCTAGCTGGTGAAGATCTTTGGTCAACCCTTGTCTACCTGCCTCAATATGTATTAAGCTTCCCATTGACTTACGGCTGAGAGCATCTGCCACAACATTGGCTTTATCGGGATGGTACAATATCTCGACGTCATAGTCTTTCAGTAATTCAAGCCACCTACGCTGCCTCAAATTCAACTCATTCTACTTGAAGATGTATTGTAAACTCTTGTGATCTGTGTAGATGTCAACATGGACGCCGTATAAGTAGTGCCGCCATATCTTCAAAGCATATATTACTGCAGCCAATTCCAAATCATGAGTCGGGTAATTCTTTTCATGCTTCTACAATTGTCTTGATGCATAAGCAATCACCTTCCCACGTTGCATCAATACGCACCCCAAACATATACCTGAGGCATCACAATATACCACATAACCTTCTGTTCCTTCTGGGAGAGTGAGCACTGGCGCAGATGTCAATCGATTCTTTAGCTCCTGAAAACTATGTTCACAAGCATCAGACCACTGGAACTTGGTAGCTTTCTGTGTTAACTTAGTCAATGGTGCTGATATAGAGGAAAACCCTTCTACAAACCGCCTATAATATCCTGCTAGCCCCAGGAAGCTGCGGACTTCTAACGGTGTTGTAAGTCTCGGCCAATTCTTCATTGCATCGATCTTCTGAGTGTCGACACTAATACCCTCATCAGATATCACATGGCCAAGGAATGCTACTGAGTTCAGCCAGAATTCACATTTAGAGAGCTTAGCATATAACTTATGATTCTGAAGTGTCTGTAATACTATCCGAAAGTGGCCCGCATGTTCCGCCTCCGAACGAGAATACACCAGAATGTCATCAATAAATACGATCACGAACACATCAAGATAGGGCCTGAATACACTATTCATGAGATCCATAAAAGCTGCTGGGGCATTTGTTAGCCCGAACGACATCACCAAGAACTTAAAGTGCCCATATCTTGTCCGGAAGGCCGTCTTTGGAATATCCTTCTCCTTAACCCTTACCTGATGATACCCTGAACGCAAGTCAATCTTGGAGAAATACTTGGCACCCTGGAGTTGGTCAAACAGGTCATCAATCCTTGGAAGTGGATACTTGTTCTTTATTGTAAACTTATTCAACTGTCGATAATCGATACACATCCTTAACGACCCATCTTTCTTCCGCACGAACAAGACTGGTGTAACCCAAGGTGAAGTGCTAGGCCTAATGAAACCCTTATCCAGCAAGTCCTTCAACTGCGCCTTCAACTCTCGCAACTCTGTCGGGGCCATCCTGTATGGAGGGATAGAGATCGGTTGAGTGTCAGGCAACGCATCAATGCTAAACTCAATCTCCCTTTCAGGAGGAAGGCCTGGGAGTTCATCTGGGAAAACATCTGGAAATTCATTGACCACGGGGATTGATTGTAGAGTAGGCGGCTTCGCCTCCGCATCCCTAACGCGAACAAGATGATAAATGTAACCTTTTGAGATCATCTTCCTTGCCTTAAGATAGGAAATAAACCTACCTTTCGGCGTAGCAATGTTCCCCTTCCATTCAATGGTGGGTTCACTAGGAAACTGAAACTTAACCATCTTCGTACGACAGTCAACATTTGCATAGCATGAGGCCAACCAGTCCATTCCCATTATCACATCGAAATCAACCATTTCTAACTCAAATAAATTTGCCGAGGTTTGACGACTACAAATCATCACAGTGCAACCTCTATATACCCTTCTAGCAATCACAGAATCTCCTATCGGAGTGGATACTGCAAGTGGTTTACTTATCAATTCAGGTTCAATGCCAAACTTATTAGCCACAAAGGGTGTAACATATGATAAGGTAGATCCTGGATCAATTAGCGCATATACATCATAAGAAAACACAGACAATATACCTGTAACAACATCCGGAGATGACTCGAGATCTTGTCGACCTACTAGAGCATAGGTTCAATTTTGAGCACCACTCGAACTCGGCACTGAACCTCTACCTCTACCATGACCTGTCGACTGTTGAAAAACTTGTGCTGGAGGTCGAACTGATGAGGAAGAACTAGACATAGATCCAGTCGGCTGAGCCATACCACCACCTCCTCTATTAGGATAATCCCGCATCATATGGCCAGGCTGTCCTCAAGAATAGCACGCATTGGAACCTCGACGGCACAATCCAAAGTGGGCCTTGCTGCACTGATCACAATGAGGTGTTGGGGGTCTCGTTTGACTAGTATCTCTATGAAATTGTGAGCCTGATGCCCTCAAACTCTGACCTGAACCAGAATAGGTAAATCGATCATACCGAGGCCTCTGAAACGGTGGAGGAGCTCTAGCTACAGGTGGCACCGAACTCCTCGAAGACTGGGGCCTGATACTGCCTCTGAACTCATCAGAATACCCTGCAAATCTCGCCCTCTTATGTTGGCCCCTATCCTGCTCCCTATCTGCCCTTTGCTGGCGCTTACGATCCTCTAGGGTCTGGGCATAAGCCTGAATACGGGAAATATCCATGCTCTCTACCAAGGAGGCTGTTGTGCACTCATTTATCAGATGTGGTCCCAACCCGTTCACGAACAGGTGCACCCTATCACTCATCTCGTCCACCATATGGGGAGCATACCTTGCTAAAGAATCAAACTGTATACTATACTCTCGTACACTCATATTACCCTGTCGAAGGTTCAAGAACTTATCAACTCTAGCTCGTCGTATCTCAATTGGCAAGTAGTGATGAAGAAAGGCCTCAGAAAATTCCTTCCACACGGCTGGAGGAGAGTTCAGACCCCTAGATCTCTCCCAACTATCATACCAGAAAACTGCTAAATCCTGTAACCGATAAGAAGCCAACTCTACTGCATCCGTATCACTAGCATGCATAACCCGCAATGTACGATGAACCTGATCAATAAATGTTTGCGGGTCCTCCTTGGGGTCTGATCCGGTAAACACTGGAGGGTCTAGATTAATAAAATCACGAACTCTCGCACTAACCGGTTTATCAGCAGCACCGGTATTTTGCCTCTGAGCCTGAGCAGCTACCAAGCTAGTCAACAACTTCACCGCACTACGCATATCGTGGTTCGTAGTGCCAGACGGAGGAACTGGATATACTGGGTGCCTCCTAATATCCTCTGGAGGAGACAGAGAGGTATGAGACGGCATCTCACTCTGAGCCTCACTTTGGCCTGCTCTGGCTGGAGGCACCTGAATGTTACCCTCTCCCACAGCTGTATCAAGCCGTTTACTAATTGCTTGCTTCCTAGTCGAAGGCATCGCTGAAAGAAAACAAGGTGAATATTAGATATGAACACTTACTACTCAACTCTACGCACGATCTAGATTCAGGAAGAAGGTAACAACCCTAGATGTCACGTAGCCTCCTGATTATAAATGTGGCGCGCTACACATCCATAATCAAAACTCTACTAGACACGGCTCATAGACAACCCCTAGGACAGGCTTGCTCTGATACCAAGTTTGTCACGACCCAACTGGAAGGTCATGACTAGAACCCGGGCCATACTTGCCGAGCACCAACGTACATTTTATCTAACCTTCCTTATTATCTTTAAGGGCCGACAAGATCAATATAAATGGTAGACATAGATCATGAACATCCAACAATGAAAGATAATGTCATGAACATACATAACATGGGACGACAAGACTATCAAGAAACTATATATAACGTACGAGCTACCATGGTGCCATGAAAGACTATACAACAAAAATTAGCCGACAAGGCATTCCAAACCATACATGAGTCGACACCTGTCTATGAGCCTCTAAAAGAACATAAGTGCTACAACATTGCCGGAACAGGGCCCCGACATACCCATAATGTCTATAACAAAAATGCATACCAAGACCACGGCAAGTCCGGAGAAAGGATCTTGCCAATAACGCTGAACCGGATAGCCTACTGTGATGGGGGAGCTGCGTCTACCCGTCTATCAGGACCTGCAGCACGACATGCAGCGTCCACAAATAAAAAGGACGTCAGTACGAATAAAGTACTGAGTATGTAAGGCAGAATAGCATAAGTAAGAACAATAATGTAAACAGTGATAGGGAATATACAACCTGTGACATCTGGGTACCTCTGAGGGCTACTGACATGAAATACATGATACATACATATATATATACATAAACTTTTAAAACATATGCCTTTGTGGGCATCATCATCATCATATCGTACCCGGCCATAATAGGCTCGGTAAAACGTACCCGGCCATCATAGGGCTCGGTAGAATCGTACCCGGCCACGTGGAGCTCGGTAAAACCCAACTGATCAGTGGTTGCACAATAGGTGCCATACCCGGCCGACTATAGCGCGGCTCGGTAGAGTAAAATAGATACATATATATGATGCATGCTGGACTCATTGGAATCACATTTTGAACCTTTCGGAGTGACGTAAGGTCGGTATCCTTCGTACACGTTATTAGGATTAACTCTTCATCAAGAATCTTATAAGAATCAGGAACTACCAACAACATTGATAATATAAGAATAAGAGAAGTAACATCAATATCAATCATTTCATAAGAAGGGCAGCAATGTAAGTACTGCTAGCTTCTAAGAGTAGAGTATCTTTGGGAGCTCGTTCATTACATTATGTACAATCGGAGTCGTGCAAAAGAATGAAGGGGATAGCCTTACATACCTTGTATATACTGCCCAACCTCAAGCTATGCAAATGTCACGACTCCTTAGTCTACAATAAGAGAAATGACACTATCATTATCGTTTAAGCGTCGTAACTATTATGTATCGACCGCAACCTATTTTACGATGAAACGGACAGCACCTCCCCTATTTATATGACTTCCCACAAGTCAATACAATCACCAAACAGCCCAAACAACATCATTAATAATCATATTGAGCCTCCAAAACAGTCCACCAACTAACAACATTACTACCAAGCCTTTCGATATATATTTCACAAGTTCTAGCATCAACGACTTAGCCACAACTTGGATAATCTTAAATATATATAGAGTAAGAGGTTCCTTACCTTTAAACAGAAAGAACAACTCCAATTTGACCTTAATTTTCCACGAAATATCCCTTCAATTCTGCCACAAGAACAAGGAAGCGAAACTAGCAATTAATTCGGGTTTTTCGGCACTAGAATTACTTTAGAAGACTTGAAATCACCTAGGGTTGATATTAAAAACTTGAAGGTGTATTTACAGAACATAAAACACTTAAAACAACCTCCCACACTAGCTGGAACAACACAAAAATCAGCAACAACAAGAAGAACAAGAAACTTACTAGCGCCACGGGATTCCCGACATTTGATTTGTGTTGTTTGCCCTTTTTTTGGGTCTTGGATCTTGAGAGAACCTTGAGAGACTATTTTTAGGGTTATAAGGTCTGAATATACTGAAAAATTATGACTTAAAACGGGATTGAGGTATCTTATATATGTCCATATGTCTTAAACCGCCTTTGTGGGCCCCATAGAGAGCAGCTTGGCGCACTCTCGCAAAAACGCGAATATCTCTCTATTCCAAGATCGTATAGATGAACGGTTTATTGTGTTGGAAACTAGACTCATAGATCTTCAATTTTATAGGTAGATTACCCCATAATTCCAAGCACATTGGGAGAAAAATGCAGTAACAGTTAACCTAAAGTTTAAGTAAAATTATAAACCTAAGTTGCGACAACTTTTATCGACTTTTGTTTCATAACTCGCTTGACTTCAAGACTTATGATACGGATATTATATGATTCAAATATATTAAAACAAGACCTCTTGGGATAGTTAATCACCTCTAGTGTTACCCGAAAATACGGGTTACAACATCCTTGATTCGTTTAACTTCTAATACTTGTTAACCACTCTTATACACCCTTGTATCGTTTAAGACCAATAGGATTAACTTCTTATCATCTCAAAGATAATCTCTTCTTGGATTTACGTCGACTAACTTACGGCGAGATCTATGGTATGCGAACTTGGGTTTAACAGATTGTCTCATATAATGAATGTTTGCTCAACAGATTTCAACTCTTAATGCAATTGATTTGTAGTTGTTTTGTTCAAATACTGGGTTTATTTATTACTTTCATCCTTTCCTAACAACATTGCTAAATTGAATAGATTATGTATTTTTGTATAGTAGTTGTATAAATAATTGTAGTTATGTTGTAAAGAAATTATGTTGTACCAATATCGAGATCAAGTACTAACAACTTTCAACCAAAACAAAGCCACAGATGTTTTCTATTCTATGTAGAATTCCGAACAAAATAACAAAACAAAAGGTGAAACAACTGTAGCACAAATCTGCTACAAATAAATTGGAGCTGACTCTTTCTTAATAAAAAAATTATCTACAACTTTACTACAATCCAGCTATATCTAAACACTTTAACTATAATTTTTAAAAAGGCAACTAATTCTTCTTTTTCTGGACTTGTGTTCTCTCGTTCTGTAACGACCCGGCCGGTCGTTTCGAGAGTTGTAGCCTCGTTCCCCCATTTACTGCTCCTTTTTGTGTTGTATAGCTGTTATATGACTTATTGGGTTAGTTGGGTTGGGTCTGGAGAGATTTTAGAATGAATTGAGACACTTAGTCTCATAATGGAAAGATTAAGTTGGAAAAGTTATTCGGATGTTGACTTATGTATAAACGACCTCAGATTTGTATTTTGATGGTCCCTTTAGCTCCGTTAAGCGATTTTAGACTTAGGAGCATGTTCAGATTGTGATTTGGAGGTCTGTAGTTGAATTAGGCTTGAAATGGCGAAAGTTAAATTTTTAGAAAGTTTGACCGGGAGTGGACTTTTTGATATCAGGGTCGGATTCCGATTCCGTAAGTTGTAGGTCCTGGTGTCATTTGTGACTTGTGTGCAAAAATTGGGGTCAATCGGACGTGATTTGATTGGTTTAGGCACCGGTTGTAGAAATTTAGAAATTCAAAGTTCATTAGGCTTGAATCCATGTGCAATTCGTGTTTTCAATGTTGTTTGAGGAGATTTGAGGGTTCGACTAAGTTTGTATGATGATTCAAGACTTGTTGGTATGTTTGGTTGAGTTCCCGGGGGCCTCGGGTTGATTTTGGATGATTTTCGGAACGAGGTTTAAAGTTGAAGAGTTGCTGAAGATTTGCAACTGCTGGTGTAATCGCACCTGCGGATTGGAAACCACAAATGCGAGCTTGAAGAAGCGAGAAAGGGACCGCAGAAGTGGTCAAGAAGGAAGCTGATAGAGGTTGCGGGTGCGAGGTCCTTTCCGCACCTTCGTGTCCGCAGATGCGGGCATGGAATCGCAGAAGCGCATGGGCGCTTGGTGAGGCAGCTTCGCAGAAGCGGACGACCCGTCGCAGAAGCATGTCTACATAAGCGGACTGGGCGCCGCAGAAGCGTGAAAGGCCGCAAATGCGGTCAAGTGAACCGCAGAAGTGGTTTTGTTGGGCAGAATTAAAAACATAAGGGTTCGTGATTTTCTTCATTTTCAAACATTTTGAGCTCGGACTAGGGCGATTTTTGAGAGGGTTTTTGAGGGGATTCTTGAGGTAAGTCCCTTGTGCTTGTTTTTGATCAATAATCTTGTATCCCCATTGATTTTCCCACCTAGTTTGGTTGGTTTTGAGGTGTAATTTGGGAGTTTGAGGCTAGGGATTTGGAGAGTTGATTTGGGGGATTTGGGTGACGACTGGGTGATGGATTTTGATAAAAATTGTATGGTTGGACTCGCGGTTGAATGGGCTTTCGGATTTTGTGAGTTTGGTTGGATTTTGAGACGTGGGTCCAGGGGCAGTCTTAAACCAATTTTGGATTTTTGAGTTATAACTTAGCAATTTCTTGTGGAATTGATTCCTTTAGCCCGTGTTGATTGTATTGTACTATTTTTGTCTAGATTCGGGTCATTTGGAGACCAATTTGCGAGGCAAAGGCGTATTGGAGTAGGGATTTGCTCGGATTGAGGTAAGTAACACTTCTAAACTTGGCTCTAAGGGGTTCGAAACCCCAAAATATGTGTTATATGATTGGTGTTGAGGTGACGCTCATGCCAAGTGACGGGCGTGCACCGTGAGAATTGTGGCCTGGTTGATTCCATGGCACTGTATAGTGGACTTATCTTGTTGATGTCAGTGTTTCCATCATGTGATAAAATAATTAAGCTGTAAACATGCTAAAGATCACGTCTAGGCTATATGCCGGTACTATTGGGACCCATAGTGGTCTTTTCTTGTTGTTATCTTACTGATTTTATTGATATTACTCATTCATATTCATTTATTTCACATCATATCTCAGTTTTTATTGTTATTTATTGATGCATTATATCATTATTTTCAGGCTAGTTTCATTGACATGGTGAGCCCGTGAGAGAGACTGGAGAGATTGATGGCTGAGTGAGGCCGAGGGCCTGACTATGAGTGACATTTATGGGATCGGGTTGCACGCCGCAACGGTTATACTGATTTATAATAGCGCTTGGGCTGAAGGAGCCCCTCCGGAGTCTGTACATACCCCTAGTGAGCGTGATTGATTATATTGAGGGATAGATCTTTCCTAGACATGGATCTTGTCCGAAGCATTATATACCTGGGGATGGGTCTTCCCCTTGGGATGGATTGGCCCTACTCGGTGCTGGGCGACTGATGGTCAGTCGATGTATATATTCCGGGATGGATCTTCCCTGGGTCGGATTGTCCATATACAGTACTGAGTGATTGAGCAATTGAGAGTGTGAGCACATGAGGCTGTCATCATGGTGCATCACATACAACATGTCTATTGGCATGTAGGAGTAGAGAAGTTATATTCTTCTTATCATTCAGATTTGATCTATTTTACTGTTTTGGGTTATTCTGCTGAACTTGAAAGCATGCCTACGTTTCTGTACTGTTACTTCTATATTGAACTGTGCCGGTTGAGTTCGTCACTACTTTCAGTCCAAAGGTTGGATTTGTTACTTATTTAGTTGGTTGTATTCACGCTACATCCTCCACCTCGTGTGCAGATCCTGGTGCTTCCGGTTACGTCAACTGCTGAGTGTGGATTCAGGATCTCAGGAGACTATCGAGGTAGCTGCATGATGTTCGCAGACCTTGACCCTCCTTCATCATCTTTACTTGTATTTCAGTTTTTTTTAATCTTTAGACATTGTATTAGACTATCTTCCATTGTAGATGCTCATGTACTCGGTGACACCCCAGTTTTGGGAGAGATTGTATTGGGTTGCGTATTTATTTCTGTTTTCAAAGATTTTCCTTAAATATTAACTGCTTCCACATATTTTTTCAAAGCTTTTGGTTATGTTAGAATAGTTGAGTAATAGGTGCCATCACAACGGTTGGTTTTGGGTCGTGACAAGTTAGTATCAGAGCCTAGGTTACATAGGTCTTACGAGTCATGAGAAAGTTTAATAGAGTCTTGCGGATCGGTACGGAGACGTCTGTACTTATCTTCGAGAGGCTGCCGAACCGTTAGGAAATTTCACATTCTTGCATTCTTGTCGTGCAGATTTGTTGATTACAGTAACTACACTTTTGTTATTCTATTATCTCATAGATGGTGAGGACACGTACCACTAGGCAGGATGGATAGCCACCAATACCACCAGCTAGGGTCGCGAGGGGCTGAGGTCACAGTAAGGGCAGGGGTGCAGCTCATACAGCAACTAGTGCAGCACCTGCAGACCCACCAGTCACTCCAGCTCAGGAGCAGGTACCAGATACAGTTGAGCCAGTAGGGCCAGCTCAGGCACCAGATGTGCCCATCGTGATTCTAGGCCTTCAGGAGGCCTTAGCTCAGATTCTAAACGTCTATACCAATATTGCTCAGGCGGTCTCTGTTATGGCTGCAACAGCCACTTCTCAGGTCGGGGGAGGTACTCAGACTCCCGCCGCCCATACACCCGAGCAGGTGATATAGGGACTCCAGACCCCGGGGGCACTACCAGCCTAGCCGACTGTAGTTGCTCAGGCCCCGATAGTCCCCGTTATGGATGATAATGAGCAGAGGAGACTTGAAAGATTTGGGAGACTTCGACCTCCATCATTTAGCTCTGGATAAGTGCGAGCAGATGCTTCGGACAACGGGTATACTGGAGACCAGTGGGGTCTCGTTAACTACATTTAAGTTTTCTGGGGCTGCTATCAGATGGTGGGAGGCTTATGAGAGGCGCAGGCCGATCGGTGAAGCACCACTTACATGGCAGGAGTTCTCTGTTCTCTTCTTGGAAAAGTTGGTGATGCAGTCTTGCAGACAGTTTGACAAGCTTTGTCAGGATGGCATGTCTGTGATGCAGTACGAGATGAGGTTTTGCTGAGGTTGCTCGTCATGCAGTTTGATTGGTTCCCACTGATAGGGAGATGATCAGGACATTTATTGACGACCTCACATATCGGTTGTGGTTGCTTATGACTCGGGAGAGGGTATCTGGTGCTACTTTTGATGAGGTAGTCGACATTGTTCGGTAGATAGAGATAGTCCGCAGTCAGGAGCGGGGTGAGAGTGAGGCCAAGAGGCCTCGTGGGTCAGGAGGTTTTAGTGGTGTTCCTTCTGGAGGTCAGTTCCACCATGATAGGGGTCGTCCTTATAGGTATGCTCAGACAGCTCGTCCAGTTCATCGTGGTGCATCATCCAGCCATGGTTCATACAGTACACATCAGGGCCGGTCATCTCTCAGTGCCCTTCTAGCTTAGGGTTCATCCCATGCACCTTCAGTTCAGGGCTCATCAGCACCGGGTTCTTCTAGCGGGTATTCTAGTGCTCGGGGCTCCCTTCAGTCCCCACCACCATTCATAGGGAGGGGTTGTTTTGAGTGCGGAGATATGGGTCACATCAAGAGGTATTGTCCCCGCTTTACGGGAGGTCTAACTCAGCAGAGGAGTCATCCTACGACTTCAGCACCCGTTACTTCACCATCCGCTCAGCCAGCTCTGGGTGGGCCCCAGTCAGCTAGAGGTCGCCCTAGAGGGGGAGGCCTATCAGGTGGCGGTTAGGCCCGATTCTATGCTATTTCTACCAAACCAGATGTTATTGCTTCAAATGTAGTGATCACAGGTATTGTCTCATTTTGCCATAGGGATTCCTCTGTATTATTTTACCCTGGTTCCACTTATTCATATGTATCATTTTATTTTGCTCATCATTTGGATATGCCCCGTGAGTCCTTAGTTTCATTTGTTCATATCTCTACGCCCATGGGCGATACTATTGTTGTGGACCGTGTATATCGGTCATGTGTGGTGACTATTGGGGGATTGGAGACCAGAGTTGATCTTTTGCTACTTAGTATGGTGGACTTTGACGTGATTTTGGGTATGGATTGGTTGTCTCCTTGTCATGCGGTTCTAGATTGTCACGCTAAGACTATGACGTTGGCGATGCCTGGATTGCCAAGGATTGAGTGGAGAGGTTCTCTAGACTATGTTCCCAGCAGAGTGATTTCATATTTGAAGGCCCGGTGGATGGTTGGGAATGGTTGTTTATTTTATCTAGCCTATGTGAGGGATGTTAGTGCTGATGGTCCTACTATTGATTATGTTCCGATGATGCGGGAGTTTCTGGATGTGTTTCCTGCAGATCTGTCGGGCATGCAGTCCGACATGGACATTGACTTCGGTATTGACTTGGTGCAGGGAACTCAACCCATTTCTATCCCATCGTATCGTATGGAACCAGCTGAGTTGAAAGAATTGAAGGAGCAGCTTCAGGAACTCCTTGATAAGGGGTTTATTAGGCCTAGTGTGTCTCCTTGGGGTGTACCAGTTCTGTTTGTGAAGAAGAAGGATGTCACTATGAGGATGTGCATTGATTATAGGTAGTTGAACAAAGTTACAATCAAGAACAAGTATCCTTTGCCGCGTATTGATGATTTGTTTGACCAGCTTCAGGGAGCGAGGGTGTTTTCCAAGATTGATTTGAGATCTGGGTATCACCAGTTGAAGATTCGGGACTCGAATATTCTAAAGACAACATTCAGGACTCGTTATGGTCATTATGAGTTCCTTGCGATATCTTTTGGCCTGACCAATGCCCCAGCATCGTTCATGCATCTGATGAACAGTGTATTTCGCCTTACCTAGAATCATTTGTCATAGTGTTCATTGATGTTATCATGGTGTACCAGGAGGAGCATGCCCAACATTTGAGGATTGTGTTGTAACGGTTGAGGGAGGAGAAGCTTTATGCCAAGTTCTCCAAGTGTGATTTTTGGCTCAGTACAGTGGCATTCTTGGGGCACGTGGTGTCCAGTGAGGGTATTCAGGTGGATCCAAAGAAGATAGAGGCAGTTCAGAGGTGGCCCAGACCGTCCTCAGCTACGGAGATTCGGAGCTTTCTTGGCTTGGCCAGTTATTATCGTCTCTTCGTGGAGGGCTCCTCGTCTATTGCTTCACCCTTGACCAAATTGACCCAAAAGGGTGCTCCTTTCAGGTGGTCGGATGAGTGTGAGGAGAGATTTCAGAAGCTCAAGACTACCTTGACTACTACTCCAGCTTTAGTTTTGCCTTCAGCTTCAAGCTCTTATACAATATATTATGATGCTTATCGAATCGGTATTGGGCGTGTCTTGATGCAGGAGGGTAGAGTGATTCTTATGCTTCGTGCCAATTGAAGCCTCATGAGAAGAACTACCATGTTCATGATTTGGAGTTAGCTACCATGGTTAATGCATTGAATATTTGGAGGCATTTTATCTACTGTGTGTCTTGTGAGGTGTTTACGGATCATCGGAGCCTCCAGCATTTGTTCAAAAAGAAGGAACTAAATTTGAGGCAGGGGAGATGGTTGGAGCTGCTAAAGGACTATGATATCACCATTCTATATCATCTCGGGAAGGCCAATGTGGTGGCTGATGCCTTGAGTAGAAAGGCGGTGAGTTTGGGTAGTCTTGAATTCATTCCCATGGGAGAGAGACCTCTTGTAGTTGATGTTCATGCTTTGGCCAACCAGTTCGTGAGATTGGATATTTCGAAGCCCATCCAAATTCTAGCTTGTGTGGTTTCTCGATCTTCTTTATATGATCGTATCAGAGAGCGCCAGTATGATGATCACCATTTGCTTATCTTTAAGGACACGGTTCATCACGGTGATGCCAGAGATGTGACTGTTGGGGATGATGGGGTATTGAGGATGCGGGGTCGGATTTGTGTGCCCAATGTGGATGGGCTACGTGAGTTGATTCTTAAAAAGGCCCACATTTTACGTTATTCCATTCATCCGGGTGCCGCGAAGATGTATCAGGACTTGAGGCAACACTATTGGTGGAGGAGAATGAAGAAGGATATAGTGGGGTTTGTAGCTCGGTACCTTAACTTTCAGCAGGTGAAGTATGAGCATCAGAGACCGGGTGGATTGCTTTAGAGGTTAATGATTCCAGAGTGGAAGTGGGAGCGGATCACCATGGATTTCGTAGTTGGGCTCCCATGGACTTCGAGGAAGTTCAATGCTATTTGGGTGATTGTGGATTGGTTGACTAAGTCCGCACACTTCATTCCAGTTAGTACTACCTATTCTTTGGAGCGGTTGGCTGAGATTTACATCTGAGAAATTGTCTTCCTTCATGGTGTGACAGTGTCCATCATCTTAGATCGAGGCACGCAATTTACATCACAGTTCTGGAGAGCAGTACATCGAGAGTTGGGCACCCAGGTTGAGTTGAGCATATCATTTCACCCTTAGATGGATGGATAGTCTAAGCGCACTATTCAGATATTGGAGGACATGCTACGCGCTTGTGTCATTGATTTTGGGGGTTCTTGGGATCAGTTTCTGCCACTCACGGAGTTTGCCTACAACAACAACTACCAGTCGAGCATTCAGATGGCTCCGTATGAGGCTTTGCATGGGAGACGGTATAGATCTCCGGTGGGTTGGTTCGAGCCGGGGAGGCTAGACAATTGGGTACTGACTTGGTTCAAGATGCATTGGACAAGGTTAAATTGATTCAGGAGCGTCTTTGCACGGCGTAGTCCAGATAGAAGTGTTATGCCGACAGGAAGGTCCGTGATGTTGCTTACATGGTTGGGGAGAAGGTCCTGCTAAAGGTTTCACCCATGAAGGGTGTTATGAGGTTTGGAAAGAAGGGAAATTTGAGCCCTCGGTACATTGGGCCGTTTGAGGTGCTTCAGAGGATTGGGGAGGTGGCTTACGAGCTTGCCTTGCCACCTAGTTTGACCGGTGTGCATCCAGTATTTCATGTTTCTATGCTCCGGAAGTATGTTGGCGATCCGTCTCATGTTTTGGATTTTAGCACAATTTAGTTGGATGGTGATTTGACTTACGATGTGGAGCCGATGGCCATTTTAGATTGGCTTGTTCGGAAGTTGATGTCAAAGTATATAGCTTCAGTGAAGGTGCAGTGGAGAGGTCAGTCCGTGGAGGTGTCTACTTGGGAGACCGAGCGGGAGATGCAGAGCAGATATCCATGCCTATTTGAGACTCCAAGTATGTTTCTAAACCCATTCGAGGACGAGCGTGTGTTTAAGGGGGGTGAGGATGTAATGACCCAGCCGGTCGTTTCGAGAGTTGTAGCCTCGTTCCCCCATTTATTGCTCCTTTTTGTGTTGTATAGCTATTATATGACTTATTGGGTTAGTTGGTTTGGGTCCGGAGAGATTTCAGAATGAATTGAGACACTTAGTCTCATAATGGAAAGCTTAAGTTGGAAAAGTTATTCAGATGTTGACTTATGTGTAAACGACCCCGGATTTGCATTTTGATGGTTCTGTTAGCTTTGTTAGGTGATTTTGGACTTAGAAACGTGTCTGGATTGTGATTTGGAGGTCTGTAGTTGAATTGGGCTTGAAATTGCGAAAGTTGAATTTTTGGGAAGTTTAACCGGGAGTGGACTTTTTGATATCGGGGTCGGATTCCGATTCCGGAAGTTGGAGTAGGTCTGTGGTGTCATTTGTGACTTATGTACAAAAAGTGTGGTCAATCATACGTGATTTGATAGGTTTAGGGGACGATTGTAGAAATTTGGAAATTCAAAGTTCATTAGGCTTGAATCCATGTGCGATTCATGTTTTTGATGTTGTTTTAGGAGATTTGAGGGTTCAACTAAGTTCGTATGATGATTTAAGACTTGTTGGTATATTTGGTTGAGGTCCAGTGGCTTCGGGTTGATTTCGGATGATTTTTGGAACGAGGTTTGAAGTTAAAGAGTTGCTGAAGATTTGCAACTGCTGGTGTAATCGCACCTGCGGATTGGGAACCGCAGATTCGAGTTCGCAAAAGCGAGAAAGGGACCGCAGAAGCGGTCAAGAAGGAAGCTGGCAGAGGTCGCAGGTGCGAGGTCCTTTCTGCACCTGCGTGTCCACAGATGCGGGCATAGGATCGCAGAAGCGCATGGGCGCTTGGTGAGGCAGATTCGTAGAAGCGGATGACCCGTCACAGAAGCATGTCCGCATAAGTGGACTGGGCGCCGCAGAAGCGTGAAAGGCCGCAGATGCGGTCAATTGAACCGCAAACGAGGTTTTGCTGGGCAGAATTAAAAACATAAGGGTACGCGATTTTCTTCATTTTCAAACATTTTGAGCTCGGACTAAGGCGATTTTTGAGAGGGTTTTCGAGGGGATTCTTGAGGTAAGTCGCTTGTGCTTATTTTTTATCAATAATCTTGTATACCCATTTATTTTCCCACCTAGTTTGGGTGTTTATGAGGTGTAATTTGGGAGTTTGAGGCTAGGGATTTGGAGAGTTGATTTGGAGGATTTGGGTGACGATTGGGTGTTGGATTTTGATAAAATTATATGGTTGGACTTGCGGTTGAATGGCCTTTTGGATTTTGTGAGTTTGGTTGGATTCCGAGACGTGGGCCCGGGGGCGGTTTTGAACCAATTTCGGATTTTTGAGTTATAACTTAGCAATTTTCTTGTGGAAATGATTCCTTTAGCCCGTGTTGATTGTATTTTACTCTTTGTGGCTAGATTCGGGTCATTTGGAGACCAATTTGCGAGGCAAATGCGTATTGAAGTAGGGATTTGCTCGGATTGAGGTAAGTAACACTTCTAAACTTGGCTCTAAGGGGTTCGAAACCCCAAAATATGTGTTATATGATTGGTGTTGAGGTGACGCTCATGCCAAGTGACGGGCGTGCACCGTGAGAATTGTGGCCTGGTTGATTCCATGGCACTGTATAGTGGACTTATCTTGTTGATGTCCGTGTTTTCATCATGTGATAAAGTAATTAAGCTGTTAAACATGCTAGAGATCATGTTTAGGCTATATGCCAGTACTGCTGGGACCCATAGTGGTCATTTCTTGTTGTTATCTTACTGATTTCATTGATATTTCACACTCGGTCATATTTATTCATTTCACATCATATCTTAGTTTCTGTTGTTGTTTATTGATGCATCATATCATTATTTTCGGGCTAGTTTCATTGACCTGGTGAGCCCGTGAGAGAGACTGGAGAGATTGATGACTGAGTGAGGCCGAGGGTCTGACTATGAATGACATTTATGGGATCGGGCTGCACGTCGCAGCGGTTATACTAATTTATGATAGCGCTTGGGCTGAATGAGCCCCTCCAGAGTCTGCACACACCCACAGTGAGCGCAGTTTATTATATTGAGGGATGGATCTTCCCTGGACATAGATCTTGTTAGAAGCATTATATACCTGGGGATGGATCTTCCCCACAGGCTGGATTGGCCCTACTCGGTACTGGGCGATTGATGATCAGTCAATGTATATATTCCGGGATAGATCTTCCCTATGCTGTATTGGCTATATACAATATTGAGTGATTGAGCAATTGAGAGTGTAAGCACATGAGGCTGTCAGCATGGTGCATCACATATAGCATGTGCATTGGCATGTAGGAGTAGAGAAGTTATATTCTTCTTATCATTCAGATTTGATCTATTTTACTGTTTTGAGTTATTCTGCTGAACTTGAAAGCATTCCTACGTTTCTGCACTGTTACTTCTATATTGTACTCACGCTACACCCTGCAACTCGTGTGCAGATCCAGGTGCTTCCGGTCACGTCGGCTGTTGAGTGTGGAGTCAGGATCTTGGGAGACTATCGAGGTAGTTGCATGACGTTCGCAGACCTTGGCCCTCCTTCGTCATCTTTACTTGTATTTCAGTTTTTTACTCTTTAGACATTGTATTAGACTATCTTCCGTTGTAGATGCTCATGTACTCGGTGACACCCCAGTTTTGGGAGAGATTGTATTGGGTTGTGTATTTATTTCTGTTTTCAAAGGTTTTCCTTAAATATTAACTGTTATGTTGGAATAGTTGAGTGATTGGCTTGCCTAGTTCCACGATAGGTGGCATCACAACGATTGGTTTTGGGTCATGACACATTCACATATGGTGCACCTTTTCTTCTTGCTAATCTGCTAGTCACCTCACTTTCACTAATTGCACCAAGCTCTTGCTTTTTCCTAGCATAATCCCAAAGGAGCGCTCCATAGCATCGACTGTGTTGATCAATATCAGAAAGGTCTTCCTTTGAAATGATAGCTCTCCAATGGTGACATATTCTGCAAATGTCGCGACGTATACACCACAGTCACTACAAAAAATATTAGGGGAAATGTTTTAGCATTCAATGTAAATTACAACTAGTTAAATATATAGAAGGAAAACAACACATACAGTGATCCTTCGTTTTGCTGGGGTATCTCACCAACCAACCACTGAATGGTAAGAGGGTCAGTAACACCTTTTTCAATGTATGCCTTTGTGTTCTTGTAGTTGATTTCTTGACGCTTGCCATAGAAGCCGGTGCATGACAAGTAGAGTGGGAGGGGGGGGGAGGGGTCATAATAGCAAACTTCTCGATAACATATTCAGCAAGTTTGTGATTTTGTAAAGAGACCATAGAATCATAAACATATAGAACTATATCGGTGATGTCAAACACAACCAACAACCAATGAAATTTCTCCACAATGTTTATGGGCATAATCACAAAATCAACTTTGTCCCATGCAACATTTGCAAGTAATCGGTACCCCAATATTTATTCTGCTATGACGTCCTGGGGTTTGACAACAACAAGCTTCTTATCGGCAGGAGCATTAATGCACCTCTCATAAATTTGTTCAATTCTAGTCTTGAACATACTGTCAATGGTTGTAAAACGCATTTTGTTTTCAGGACCATACTTTTCTCTCTTCCTCAAATGGTATAAAATAACATCAATGTGCTGCAAAAAAAAATAGATTTCATTATTTATCAATGCTTCATACAATGTAACTACAATTTTCAAATAAAAAATCTACCTATTTCTAAAATAACATAATACTACAGCTAATCATTAAATTCTGCCAGGGTATGTGTGTACCGTGTTGTTGGGTACTTGCCCGGGATGTGCCAAAGTATAAAACCAGTCCTTTTTATCAACTTTTTCCACTCCAAGATCAAACCACGGCTTGAGCTGGTTATCTTTTAAAGTATAAGGTGCCTTCCTCCAATTTAAAGACATAGCAAGTACAATTATTTTGTAGTTTTAGTTTGAAATCCATAAATTGTATGCACTCGATAATATGAAAAAAATTGTATAATCTAACCTCTTTGAAACCGTGTTGGTACCTAAATATAACCACTTATTGAATTCTTCCAACAAGTCAGGATCAACATCGCCGCCAATAACCCCAGTAAATGGATGCTTGATGTTGAAAATTGGAGGAGGTCCAATAGAAGTGCTTCCCCCAGAACTGAAATAAAGGAGAAAGGGGGATCTGGCATGCTTTCTAGGAACCCTTGTTCTTCCTTGATGCACAGGGGTTGTTTCATCTTCATTTACCTCTCCGAACTTAACAATCTATGAGAAATTCTCTGGAAGCTCAAAATCATCAAGTGTTACTTCCCTTTTTCTAGACCTGGAGTCATTGTCCGAGTCACCTACATTGATGTAGTCAGCTAGTTCACCTACAATATTTAAAATAAAAGAACAACATTGTATGTTGGTTGCATTAGTTCTTTTGGGAGAACTGAAACTTATATGAAAGTTGTTGTTTTTTCCTACAATTATATTGTAACATATAATACCAGTGAAATCTTCATTGCAATCGTCTCCTTATTGTATATCATTTGCTTGTTGAATGGGAGATTGCAAATGCATAGTCTCCTTCTCCTCATTTAAATGCTTTCCTTGTATGCCAAGTTTTGCATCCTGTTTTGGAGAGTCCACATGCATTGTTTCCTTCTCTGTTACAATAAATGTGTACAACTTAATAAAATTATAGATCATTTGTAATAAACATAAATAACAGTGTAGATAAATTGTAGTTTAACTGTAGTTAGTTTGTTTAAATGATGTCCTGTAGCTCAGATGTAATATGTATTGTGAAATATATAGATAAAATATACTAAATCATACGTGCCGTTTCTTCCTCCAATGCCCCTTGAAATTGGAAAGATAAGTCAATACCTACAGGAAAATTCTCCTCATTTTGAATGTCAGATATGTGCCCTGTATCTAAGAGAACAATTGGAAATATAATGTAGATTATTTGTTGGTAATTTAGGATATATGTAGATATAGTGTAGATATAATGTTAATATAATGTAGATTATTTGTCATCAAATTGTGTTAAAATTGTTAAAATACCTGTTTTACTGCTGCTGGCCAACACTGGTTTAGCACTACTACCCAAATTCTGTTGTTTGTTCTTTTCTTTGTAATGCTCATTATTTTTCGTAGAACTACCAGTAAATTGCATTGGAAATTTGTTAGGCTATGTACTTTATGAATGCCATTATAAACATAAATATGATAAAAATTATTGTCCAAAATGAATATATTTCGAATGAAACCTTAGCATCAATGTTCATATCCTGTTGACTTTTTATTGCCTGTAACACAGACTTGATGGAATTATTGAGTAGCAATCGAATACTACCTAGTTCTTGAAAAACCTAAAGAACAAAAAATTATTATAATGTATCTGACAATTAGAGGCTTACACACATATATACATATACTAAAAATGAAGAATTAGGTATACCTCTTTCTTGAAGGTTTCAAGGTCTGAACCGACCTACATATTAAAATATAAATATTTAAAGAAATAATTTGCATAACATAAATTAAAGAAACCAGCTAGGATTATCTTAAGAGGTTACCTTATCAACATCTTTTCTTAATTTTTTAAATTATTTCCCAATATCTTTCTTGTCATCTATTCCCATTGCCTGCTTATGTCCAGATGGAGATAGAGCATTTGTCGGATGCTCGACCTTTGTTTCAGCTTTTTCAAGGATGTATTCAACTTTGTCTAGCAAATTCATTCTTGAAAGCTCTTCTGGGGCTTCAAACATATTGGTGAACTGAGTGAAAACAAAAGTGAGGGACCTAGTCATAATATATATATATATATATATATATATATATATATATATATATATATATATATATATATATATATAATATCTAGATAATTTATATTAAATTGTCTATCCAGAAGTGAAATATATTTACCTTGATCCATGATGGTTTGATCATTTTATCTACCAATGCAGATATTCATATCTTGTCCTTACTAGTTGTCCAGTTAAGTATGCGGGGGATCGAATTACCAACCCTTGTAGCTATATCAGTGTTGACTGTAGAGCAACACTCATACAACTATATTTGCATAGAGATTGCAAAACCTCGAATTAGATAAAAATGCACAGAAGGGTTGAGCTTGTGCCTAACGGACTGAAGCAATTGTGTATAAGCTTCGATACCCCATGCGAAATTTGCATACTGCCCCGAGTCCACCAAGTAGAACCTAAAATGGTCTATCAAACCATTATCTTTCTCTGAAGGACAGAGGAAGAATTCTATCAGATAGAGAATACATATGTAACGACCAGGCCAGTCATTTTGCCTTCTAGATTTTTGTTCCCCTAAATAAAACTCCCTGTATGTGCTTGTACTGTTTTATGACTTGTGGGGAGGGTTAGTTCGGGATTTGGAAGGGTTTGGGTTGAAATCGGAACACTTGGTTCCTTAATGTTGGCTGAATAAGGCTAAGTTTGACTTGAGTCACTGTTTTGAGTAAACGACCTTGGAATCGGGATTTGACGGTTCCAATAGGTTCGTATGATGATTTTGGACTTGGGCGTATGTTTGGATCGGGTTCTGGATGACCCGAGAGTGTTTCGGTCCTTAATATTTATAGTTGGCACCTTGAAGGTTTTAAAGTTATATAAATTTGGTTTGGAGTAGGTTTTGGTGTTATCGAAGTCTGTTTGGGATTCTGAGCCTGGGAATAGTTTCGTATATTGATTTACGACTTGCACGCAAAATTTGGTGTCATTCCGAGTAGTTTAAGTATGTTTCGGCGCGTTCGGAGTAAGTTGGAAGAACTTGAAGTTTATAAGTTGATTCAATTTGGGTTTGGGGTGTGATTCTTAGTTTTGATATTGTTTTATGCATTCCGAGGGTTCGAGCGAGTTCGTCTTATGATTTCAAACTCGTTGGTTTGTTTGGGCGGGGCCCCGGGTGTTAATCAAACGTGGCGCGAAACTCATTTGGACTTGGAAACACAGCTGAAGCACTAGGCTTCGGGTGTAACTGCACCTGCGGAGGGCCAACCACAGGTGCAAGCTCGCAGAAGCGAGAAAACAGCCGCAGAAGTGGCCCAGCATGGGCAGCCTAAAACCGCAGATGCAGACAAGGCGACCGTAGATGCGGAGCCGCAGAAGCAGCTTTGCGCAATTGACCAGTGGCAACAGAAGAGAGGAATCAAGCGCAGAAGCGGAATCCCATCCGCAGAAGCGAAGCTTGCCAACCTACGGCACTTCCGCAGAAGAGGACCTTAGTCCGCAAAAGTGACACCACAGATGCGGCCCAGTGACCGTAGGTGCGGAATCGCTGGAGGCAGAGTGGTCTTTTTAAAACGGGACTTAGGCTATTTTGAGTTCATTTATTACACACTTGGGCGATTGTAGAGCTTTAAAGAGGGGGATTTCCACCTAGCTAATTGATGTAAGTAATTTCTATGCAATGTGAGTTTAATACATATATCATGGGTAGAATTTAACATGAAAATTTGTGAAATTTAGATAAATAACCCTAGGTTTTGATAAAAATGATATTTAACCACAAAAATGGTTATGGAATTGAGTGAAAACTACATATTTGATTTCATGAGGTTATAGATAACAACTTTCTTCAAACATTTCCAGAATCCGGGCATGTGGGTCCGGAGATGAATTTTAGGGATCCTTCAATTGGGGTTGGGTAATCACTCTAATAGTTAGAATATGAACTTTTAAACATATATTGATCGATTTATACAATATTTGACTAGATTCGGATTGTTCGGCACCGATTTGAGGCTTTGGAGTGAATTTGAGGCCGGAAAGTGAGCTTTGAGACGAGGTAAGTCTCTTGTCTAACCTTGTAAGAGGGAATTTACCCCATATGTTATTTGAGTTAATGTTTGCTTCAAATTGTGGGGGCTATGTACATACGAGGTGACGAGAATCTGTGCGTAGCTACTAATTATGCTTATGTCCGGGTAGTTTTAGGTCCCGAACCATGAATTATTTGAAATGTTTGCACCCTACTTGTTAATTAAAGTGCTTAAATTATATTAGAAATTTTTTGAGGAATGGTGAAAGATCATTAATGGAACTTGTTGTACATTGTGCATTAACCTTTAATAACATTTAAGTTAAGTGCTTACAAGTATCTTCTCTTCTATGGTTTGTGTTGATCGACCCTCGGCAGTGTACACATTATTCTGGATCGAGTCGTACGACCTCGGCATAATCGTGCGTGTTAATACTCAGAGTTTAATTATATATTTGATGTAATTTCATGGCTTGAGAGGTTAAAACTATACTTGATGGAATTAAATTGGGACTTACCATGTGTGAAAGAATTATTTACTTCCTGTTTGGTATTTGGTGATTATTTTGATTTCATAACCCATGCTTATTTAGAACTTCTGTACTTTAATTGTAGCCCATAGTAAGTGTCGATGTCGACCCGCCGTCACTACTTCTTCGAGGTTAGACTTGATACTTACTGGGTACATGTTATTTATGTACTCACGCTACACTTCTGCACTAACCGTGCAGGATTTGAGGCAGGTGCATCTGGCGGTCCTACTGGCGCGCGTTCCAGATATTCGAGGCCTAGTGGTGAGCTGCTTCCCGAGCCGTTCTGCAGCCCCTAGAGTCTCTCTTTTGTATTTATATTCTATCTACTTTACTTCGGACAATAGTTAGAATTTGGTATATTCTACTAGTTGCTCATATACTTGTGACACCAGGTCTTGGCACACACACTAGTAAACTTTATAGTTTTGGAGTATTTACATATTTATGCTTGCTTTCAGATGCTTTTATTTTATTCATTTGACTTTCTACCTCTCAAATTTCTATATGAATGGAACTTAACTACTTGTAAGCCTGTCTAAAGAAGTAATCACGTAGTAAATTCATCGTAGGCATTCCTAGCGGTGACGTTAAGCGCCATCACGGACTATAGAAGAAATTAGGTTGTGACAATATGGTATCAGAGCACTAGGTTCATGTAGGTCTCACAAGTTATGAGCAGGCCTAATAGAGTCTTGCGGATCGGTGCGGAGACGTCTGCACTTATCTTCGAGAGGCTATAGGGTGTTAGGAAACTATTCTTTCTTCACCTTCTTTTGTGCAGTTGATGTACTACTAAGTATTTTTCTCTCATTCTCTCACAGATGGTGATAACGCACGCAGTGGATGTTCCAGACCATGGATGAGCTTCTCCCCCTGTTTCTAGAGGCCGAGGGAGGGCTCCAACCTATGGTAGAGGACGAGGGCATCCCATAGTTGCTCCAGCTATCCCACCAGTGGATCCAGTAGAGGATCCTATTATTGAGGATCAGGTTGAGGTGCATGTAGCAGAGCCAGCTTTTTTGGATTTCATGTCCGCACCAAGATTCCAGGAGGTCATGGGCCGTATGCTACGATTCATGGATTCTATGACTTAGGATTGTTTATTTCCAGTAGACCCTGCCATATCTCAGGCGAGAGAGGGAGCACAGACCCCTACTGCTCAGGCTCTAGGGCACACAACTGTCGTATATCAGACCCCAGTCGCACTACCTGTGGGCGGAGCTCAGCCAGTTGTAGCAGTTATACTTGAGCCCATACCAGGTGCGACCGGCGATCTGCATAGGCTATTGGACAGATGGACCAGGCTACAACCTCCTGTCTTTGTAGGTGAGCGACCCGAGGACCCCTAGGACTTTATTGACCGGTGCAAGGACAAACTGCACAACATGAGGATATTGGAGTCCCATGGGGTGGATTTTACTACCTTCCAGCTGGAGGGCAGGGCCCGTAGGTGGTGGCAATCATATCTTCTCAGCAGACCAGCATGTTCTCTCCCATGATCTAGGATCAGTTCACACACCTCTTCTTGGACAAATATATTCCACCCTCTCAGAGGGAAGAGTTGTGATTTAAGTTCGAGCAGCTCCAACGGGGCCAGATGTCAGTGACTGACTATGAGGCGAGATTATCTGAGTTGTCTCGCCATTCACTTATGATACTTCCGACCGATGCAGAGAGAGTGTAGAGGTTTGTTTCCGGTTTGCACTCTGCTAGCCAGGCCACTATGGCCCGAGAGGTGGAGATGGGGACTTCTTACGAGCTAGTTGTAGAGATAGATCGGAGGATCGAGGGTGCACGTTAGCGTGGTCGGGAACAAGCTATGAGGGATAAGCAGTTACGGTATTCTAGAGTGTTCAGTGGTGCCCCGGCTGGGGGCAGGGGTCAGTTCGGGAGAGGTCAGTCTAGAATGCCCACATATCCATCACCGCTGCCTCCTCGGGGTGCTCCAATGCAACCTTATTTCAGTGCCATGCCAGAGACTTCCTACCGCCCACCAGCTATTCAGTGTTCCTCCAGTGGGTATTCAGGCCATCAAGGTCAGACTTCAGCCCAGCAGTCCACCGTGCCGAGAGGTTGTTTCGAGTGCGGGGATCTCAGTCATGTGTGAAGGTTCTGCCCCAGGCTTTGGGGCAAGGCAGTGCAGTAGAGTTAACAACCTATGATTACAGCACCAGCTGCCCCACCAGTCTTCCGTCCGCCCAAAGGCGGAGGGCAGGTAGGTAGGGGTCGTCCTAGAGGTGGAGGTCAGGCAGGTGAAGGCTAGGCGGGTGGCGCTCCAGCTAGATTCTATGCTTTTCTCTAGACCAGCTGCAGTGGCCTCAAATACCGTGATCACAGGTATTATTTCTGTCTGCGGTAGGGATGCTTCAGTACTATTTGATCCAGGGTCTACGTATTCATATGTTTCATCTTTGTTTGCTCATTTTCTGGGTGTTACTCGTGAGTCTTGGGTACTCATGTCTATGTGTCCACTCCTGTGGGCGATTCTGTTGTTGTGGATCATATCTATCGGTCCTGCATTGTTACATTCTGTGGTTATGAAACTAGAGCGGATCTTTTGTGGCTTGATATGACCGACTCTGAGGTCATCCTGGGCATGGATTGGTTATCTCCATATCACGTCATCCTTGATTTCCATGCCAAGACTATTACCTTGGCGATGCCAGAGTTGCCTAGATTAGAGTGGAAGGGTTCGTCTGTCAGTACACCTACTCGGGTTATTTCTTTTCTGAAGGCTCGGCACATGGTCGTGAAGGGTTGCTTGGCTTATCTAGCATATGTTTGGGATACTACCATAGAGACTCCGGTGATTGATTCAGTGCCCGTGGTCTGGGAGTTCTCTGATGTGTTTCCTTTCGACCTTCCAGGCATGCCACCAGATCGTGATATCGATTTCTGTATTGATTTGGCTCCAGGTACCCAACCTATATCTATTCCACCGTACCGCATGGCTCCGAGAGAGTTGAAGGAGTTGAAGGAGCAGCTTGAGGAGTTTCTAGCAAAAGGGTTCATCAGACCGAATGTATCGCCTTGGGGTGCACCGGTGTTATTTGTGAAGAAGAAAGATGGGACTATCCGAACGTGCATTGATTACAACTAGTTGAACAAAGTTAGCATTAAGAAAAAGTGCCCGTTGCCGCGTATTGATGACTTTTTTGACAAGTTTCAGGGTGTTCTCTAAGATAGGCTTGAGGTCGGGGTACTATCAACTGAAGATTCGGGATTCCGATGTCCCGAAGACGGCTTTTTGGACCAGATATGGCCATTATGAGTTTCTAGTGATGTCCTTTGGCTTGATTAATGCCATGGCGGCTTTTATAAATTTGATGAACAAGGTGTTCAAGCCATATATTGATTCATTTGTCATTATCTTCATTGATAACATTTTGATCTACTCGCGTAGCATGGAGGAGCACGAGCAGCATTTGAGAGTGGTACATCAGACCTTGCGGGAATAGAAGCTATATGCTAAGTTCTCCAAGTGTGAGTTCTGGCCTAATTATGTGGCATTCTTGGGACATGTTATATCAGGTTCAGTTTGTGGAGGGCTTCTCATCTATTATAGAACCTTTGACCAGATTGACCCAGAAGGGTGCTCCATTCCAATGGTCCGATGATTGCGAGGCGAGCTTTCAGAAGCTCAAGACTGTATTGACTTCAGCACCAGTGTTAGTGTTGCCTTTCGATTCAAAGATGTATACTATGTATTGTGATGCTTCACGCGTTGGTTTGGGTTGTGTACTGATGCAAGAGGGGCGAGTTATTGCATATGCTTCACGTCAGCTGAAGCCCCACGAGAAGAATTACCATGTACATGATTTGAAGTTGGTCGCGATTGTTCATGCTCTTAAAATCTGGAGGCATTATCTTTATGGGGTGTCCTGTGAGGTTTACACTGATCATCGTAGCCTGCAACATTTGTTCAGGTAGAGGGATTTCAATTTAAGGAAGTGCAGGTGGCTTGAGTTACTGAAAGATTATGATATTACCATCCTTTATCATCCGGGCAAGGCGAATGTAGTTGCAGATGCCTTGAGTAGAAAGGCGGAGAGTATGGGTAGTTTGGCATTCATTTCAGCGGAGGAGAGGCCACTAGCTTTGGACATTCAGTCCTTGGCTAACAGACTTGTGAGGTCGGATATTTCAGATCCCAGTCGAGTTCTTGCATGCGTCGTTACTCAGTCTTCACTATTCGAGCAGATCAAGGCTCACCAGTTTGATGACTTACACTTGTTGGTCCTTAGAGAGACGGTACTACAGGGTGGTGCTAAGGAAGTTATTCTCGGTGAGGATGGTGTTTTGCGACTCCAGGGTCGCCAATGTGTTCCTAACGTTGATGGCTTGAGGGAGAAGATCCTAGATAAGGCACATAGTTCTCGATATTCTATTCATCCAGGTGCAACGAAGATGTATCGCGACCTGAGACAGCATTATTGGTGGCGGCGGATGAAGAAGGACATAGTTGAGTATGTTGCGAGGTGTCTAAATTATCAGCAGGTTAAGTATGAGCATCAGAGGCCAGGTGGCCTACTCCAACAAATGACTATACCTGAGTGGAAATGGGAGTGCATTACTATGGATTTTGTAGTTAGGTTGTCGCGGACCTTGCGGAAGTTTGATGCAGTTTGGGTCATTGTCGACAGGTTAACCAAGTCGGCACACTTCATTCAGGTTGTGACCACATATTCTTCAGAGAGGTTGGACCATATTTATATTCAGGAGATTGTTCGGTTGCATGGTGTGCCTATTTCCATTATATCAGATAGAGGCCCTCAATTTACTTTGCATTTTTGGAGAGTTGGGAACCTGTGTAGAGCTCAGCACAGCCTTTCATCCGCAGATTGACGGGCAGTCGGAGCGGACAGTTTAGATCTTGGAGGATATGCTCAGAGCATGTGTGATTGACTTTGGAGGGTAGTGGGATCTATTCTTGCCTTTGGTCGAGTTTGCTTACAACAACAGTTATCAGACGAGCATCGAGATGGCTCCATTTGAGGCTTTATATAGTCGGCGATGTCGTTCTCCCATCGGATGGTTTGAGCCCGGCGAGGCAAAGTTATATGGTACTGACTTGGTAAAGTATGCCTTAGAAAAGGTAAAGTTGATTCAGGAGTGACTTCGCATGACATAGTCCAGACAGAAGAGTTACGTGGATTAGAAGGCACGTGATTTATCATTTATGGTGGGCGAGAAAGTTATCTTAAAGGTCTCGCCGATGAAGGGGATCATGAGATTTGAGAAGAAGGTCAAGTTGAGCCCAAGGTTTATAGGTCCATTTGAGGTGTTGAGGCGAGTTGGGGAGGTTTCTTATGAGCTTGCCTTGCTTCCAGTCTATCAGGAGTTCATTCGATTTTCCACGTGTCTATGCTCCGGAGGTATCATGCCGACATGTCGCATGTGTTAGACTATAACACAGTTCAGTTAGATGAGAGCCTGGGTTATGAGGAGAAGCCTGTTGCCATTATTGATAGGAAGGTTTGCCAGTTGAGGTACAAGCAGATTTATGCTGTAAAAGTTCAGTGGAGGGGCCAACCATTCGAGGAGGCGACTTGGGAGGCCGAGGAGGACATGCAGAGCAGATATCCACACCTATTCGGTACTTCAGGTATGATTCTAGACCCGTTCGAGGACGAACGTTTTTTTAATAAGTGGAGAATATAACGACCTGACCGGTCGTTTTGCCTTCTAGATTCCCGTTCAACTAAATAAGACTCCCCGTATGTGCTTTTACTGTTTCATGACTTGCAGGGAGGGTTAGTTAGAGATTTGGAAGGGTTAGGGTTGAAATCGGAATACTTGGTTCCTTAATATTGGCTGAATAAGGCTAAGTTTGACTTCAGTCAACGTTTTGAGTAAACGACCTCGGACTCGAGATTCGACGGTTCCAATAGGTTCGTATGATGATTTTGGACTTGGGCGTATATTTGGATTGGGTTCTGGATTTCGGTGCTTAATATTGATAGTTGGCACTTTGAAGGTTTTAAAGTTCTTTAAATTTGATTTGGAGTAGGTTTTGGTATTATCGAGGTCCGTTTGGGATTCTGAGCCTGGGAATAGTTTTGTATAGTGATTTGAGACTTGCACACAAAATTTGGTGTCATTCTGAGTAGTTTAAGTATGTTTCGGTGCGTTCATAATCACGAATAATCAAGCAATTAAAAGCGGTAAAAGGTAAAACGCACATAGGTTCTAAAAATACGTAATTAAATAATTAGTTAAGCCAGGTATGATTAAAGCGACCATACTAAAATCACGGAACGCTGGAGTACCTCACACCTTCTCCCGGGTTAACAGAATTCCTTACTCGGTCTTATGTGTTCGCAAACCATAAAAATAGAGTCAATTTCCTCGATTTGAGATTTAAAATAAACCGATGACTTGAGACACCATAAATATTCCAAGTGGCGACTCTGAAACTAAATAAATAATCTCATTTCGATTAATGTCACTTTAATTGGAAAAACTCCCTTATCCCTATCGGAAAAATGAGATGTGACAGTTAGAGTTTTGTAGTTGCTCATATACTTGTGACACCATGCCTTGGCACTCATACTAATAGACTTTATGATTTTGGAGTATTTACATATTTATACTTGCATTCAAATGCTTTCATTTTATTCATTTGACTCTCTACTTCTCAAATTTCTAAATAAATGGAATTTAACTACTTGTAAGCCTGTCAAAAGAAGTAATCACGTAGTAAATTCATCATAGGCTTGCCTAGTGGCGACGTTAGGCTCTATCACGGCCTATAGGAGAAATTGAGTCGTGACAACACAGCTTGACTGCATCCTCATCATTCACCCAACTACGACTGGTTACAATTTGTTTCAAGTATGACTTCTCAACTCTTTCCTTGTTCGGAAATAGCTCCTCATTATTTTACTGTCATACTTAGTTGTGTAACCAAAGTCCGTTACTTCGGTAAAACATCTAAGGCCAGTGATAAGGGCAAACTCCCTCAACCCAAAGTTCAGCCTCTCACCCTTTAACTTTGCTGTAAAAAAATCAAAACTGGATGCGTTCAATTCATACTTCATGAGAAGGTGAATTGCCTGATTTTGGATACAAATTTTGGGCAGGGAAAGAAAATTCCCAAAACATGTCTTCTTAAAAAACTTTAACCCATTTTCAGACAATAACACCTTGATTTGACCAGGAACAACATGGTCGGATAATGTCTGGAACCTAGTGATGCCATAATCAACATCATGTGGTGCAAAATATATTCGATTCTGCACCAAAAGAAACAGTAAGTTAATAAAACTTGTTTGAAGACCAAAAAATAAAATAAATACATTTCTACTACAATTTAGCTACAATCAGAAAGACATAAATACATTGCATACAAGTAAGTTACAAAATTAGTAAACATATATAACAATTGACTACATTGAAGCTACAAATTATGTTTAGAGCAAGAAATTAGAAAGTAACAACAAGACATAATATATACAATTTGTTTACAGAAAATAAAACTAACATCTTCAAATACAACAACTAATAACCAATAAAACCAACTAAATCAAGTAGTACATCCCCTAATAACATGGTTTCGAATAATAGTCTATAAATGTTCGATTCTGCATCAAAAGAAACAGTAAGTTAATAAAACTTGTTTGCAGTCCAAAAAATAAAATAAATACCATTCTACTACAATTTAGCTACAGTCAGAAGACATTAATATATTGCATACAAGTAAGTTACAAAATTAGTAAATATATAAAGCAACAGACTACATTGAAGCTACAAATGCACTGATAAAATTATGTTTAGAGCAAGAAATTAGAAAGTAAGAACTAGACATAATATATACAATTTCTTTACAGAAAATGAAACTAACATCTACAAAATAGAGCAAATAATAACTAATAAAATCAACTAAATCATGTAGTACATTCCCTAACAAAATAATTTTGAATAATATACAAGAAATCTACAATTTTCAGGGAAATGTAGAAAAGTTGATAACCAACAACAAATATACACAATGTAGATAACATTTCTACAAATACAAAAAAATAAAATAAAAAATATGTATAGTCATGAGAATGAGAACATGTTTTGTAACTTAAATAAAAAACCAAAATTGTAACTATTAAAATTTTACCTTCTCCAATGACTGTTGGGGTATAGTTTTAGGTGATTTTTGAACCTTCTTTTTTGAAGGTTTGACAGTAGGGAAACTTTAATTTTTTTTTTCATGTTTCGGGATAACTTCTTTTTCGACGAAATCATCATCACGAGCAATTTCTTTGCCATTCCGCTTTACTGATTTAGCAGATGTCGAAGCTTCACCAGTATCCCTGTCATGCTTGAGTTTTGTTCAAGCTTTTGCCCTAGCTTCATGAGGGGAAAGCTTGGACTTTGTCTCTGATTTTGCATGTGCCGATTTCACTACTTTTTTGGGTTAATCCTGTGAGAAAACACCCAAATCAAAAGTAGGAATATCACCAACATTAAATTTTTTAGGGCTATTCTTCGGAACTCCTTTCTTCATTGTAAGGGAAGGAAAAATTTAAGCTGCTACTATTTTCGTAGGATTTAGACAGAGAATTCAAAAAGATTGAGAGAGATTATAAAAGATTTTGGAAGAAAAATATGGAGGGAGAGAGTACAGAATCGTGGGGGGTATGGACAGAGAAACGTGGGGGAGTGGGATAGGTACATTAGAGATATTATAAGAGTTAATTGATTCTCATTAAATTCCTAAAATGTATATAATTGGTAAATTGTATATGCCTATGTAATTAAATTGAAACTTGAGTAGGGAGGGTAATAAAATTTTAAATAGTGTATAAGAAGATAAAAATCCCCACTTAAAATAAGTCAATCCAAACGGGCTCTATATGTATAATATATGGGTCCTTTCTATTCATAGAGATACGTAAACCCAACCTATTAAACCGACCCAAAGCTACATCCGACCCAATTAATACTAACTCTACATTAGCTTCAGATACAAATAAATACAAGACCAACCAGGCTTGGCCCATAAAAAGGTTATAACCAACTAACTGAAAATGGCCCAAACCTAAGTGACTGAAAATAGCAGAAATAGGACACCATCAGTAGGACCTAATTTTGATGGAATGTAACATTCGTTTTAATCATGACTAAGGGTGTTTGGTACGAAGGAAACATTTTTCGAAAAATAATTTCCAATTTTTTTATGTTTGGTTGGCTTAAATATTTTGGAAAATATTTTTCTCATATGTTTTCCCTATCAAAAGAAGGGAAAATATTTTCCAAAACTCTTCTTCAAGCTTCCCCACCATATTCCCCATCCCCACCAACCCCCCCACACCCCAGTGTCACGACCCAAAATCCAACTAGTCGTGATGGCACCTAACCCAACCCGTTAGGTAAGCCAACTATCCACTATCCAATTCTAATGTAATTTAACAAGACAATTAAGTAAAAGAAAATATCTAAATCTTATACAATCCCCAAGGACTGGTAGTACAAATCATGAGTTTCTAAGAATAGAGTATACAAAGTTGGTATAAAGTAAATACATCATCTGTTTGAAATGTACATAAACAGAGTTTTATAAATCTAAGGCTACCAAGAACATGAGGCAGCTACAACTGGAACGCAGGCACATATTCAAATCCAGCTCCCAACGAACGCAACATCAGCAGCCAACATCTGCACGGAAGGTGCAGAAGTGTAGTATGAGTACAACCGATCCCATGTACTCAATAAGAAACAAACCTAACTTTAGGTTAAAAGTAGTGACGAGTTTGTACCAAGGTCATACTCTAATAACCAACAACAGTTCATAACAACATAAAGCAAAGAATAAATGAAGTAACTAACAGATAAAAAAAATGTTCAGCTTAATCATGATTTCTGAAAATAGCTCTGCCTTTCAAGTGTTTTAGTGAAAACTCAAGTCTTTTACCAAAGTTGCCAAAAATATGAGTAAGTTTGAAAACGGTAATTTTCCCATAATTCCTTTCAACAATAAATAAGATATTTTTTTTTTTCACATAGCCAGTGAAAAATGCATCACTATGCCCATACGCCAATATGTGAAAAGTCATGAATGACGTGATACCGTACAACATAAGGAAAATTCATCTCTATGCATGTATGTCAAATGTGAATGTCAATACGATGCAACTCAGTGATAAAACCATATGCATACTCTTAGAGTATCATTTCACTCATTCCTTCCACTCACTCAGTCCTCCCAGTCACTCAGTCCTCACAGTCACTCAGCCCTCCCAATCACTCAATCCTCACAGTCACTCAGTCCTTCCAATCGCTCGGCACTCGCACTCAGTAGGTACCTACGCTCAGTGGGGGTGTGTACAGACTCTGGAGGGACTCCTTCAGCCCAAGCGCTATAACAAGCCAATCATGGCATAAATCAGTCAACCATGCTGCGGCGTGCAGCCCGATCCCATAAATAATAATATATATAAAGCCAATATGGCCTGCTGCGGTGTGCAGCCCGATCCCATAATCATTCTTACAATCAGGACCTCGGCCTCACTCAGTCATCAATCTCTCCAGTCTCTCGGGCTTACAATGTCATGAAACTAGCAAAAAATGATGATATGAAGTATCACTAAATAACAACAGAGACTGAGATATGATATGCAATGAATGAACATGGCTGAGTATGAAATTGCAATGTAAGCAAATAATTCAACAGTAGTAATGACCTCAGCGGGTCCCAACAAAATAAGCATATAACCTAGACATGGCTTCTAATACGAATCACAGCTCGATAACTCTAGTACGTAGAGATTTCATGATTACATATAAGTTCAGGTAACTACACAGTACCACAGAAATAACGGAGTCACAGTTCACACGGTGCATGCCCACACGCCCGTCACCTAGCATGTGCGTCATCTCAACACCAAATACATAACACGTATAATAAGGGTTCATACCCTCAACTCCAAGATTAGAAGAGTTACTTACCTCAAACCGTATAATTCTTTACTCCGCTATGCCTTTGCCTCTGAATGTCTCGTATCTAGTCACAATTAATTCGTTTCAGTCAATACAAATTACAGGAATTAATTCCATAGGAAAATACTAATTTTCCAACAAAATCCAAAATTGCACTAAAAAATCGCCAGTGGGGACCACATCTCAGAATCCGACGAAACTCACAAAATTCGACAACCCGTTCAATTACGAGTCCAACCATACTAGTTTCATTCAAATCCGACTTCGAATCGACATTCAAATCCCAAAACTTTATTTTATGAAATTTCTACAATTTTTCCCAAATTTCCATCTCAAACTATTAATTGAATGATGAAAACAATGATATATTCATGTATGTTATCCAAATCCGAGTTAAAATCACTTACCCCGATGAATTTCTTAAAAATCTCACGAAATATTGCCAAAAATCGAGCTCCCAAAGTCCAAATGTGAAATAATACCTTAACCCTCGTTTATATAGTACCACGCCTGATCTCCCAATGTGCGATCCGCACATTTTCATGTGTTGCCGCACATTTTCAAGTACTGCGGCCACACAATTTTGAGTGTGGCCGCACTTCACTGTGGCAGCTTACCAGGCTTTAATAAAATGCCCATAACTTTCTATAAAAATGTCCAAATGATTCTTCCTATACCTTTCTGGAAACTAGATTCAAATTGCTACAACTTTCATTTCTGAATCATCTCCAAATTTGTTGTGGATTAAATGATATAAGCCTCCAAAATCGGACCATCGAACCTGCAGAACCCCTGAAGTGCGGCCGTACACAAAATTGTGCGGTCCGTACTTTTCCTCTAGAGTGCGACCGTACTTGTCCTCTGCGGTCCGCACTTTTCCTCTGAAGTACGGCCGTACTCAAAATTTTGCGGTCCACACTTTTTCTCCGCGGTCTGCACTATTCCAAAAGTTCCAGAACAACATTTGAGTGCCGGAATGCCCGGACATCACTCAAAACTCACCCCGAAACTCACTGAGCCACTCGAAATCACATTCAAATATACCAACAAGTTCCATAACCTAACACAGACCTACTCGAGGCCTCAAATCACATCAAACAACATCAAAACGACGAATCGCACCTCAAATCAAAATCTATGAACTTTGAACTTTCAAATTCTATATCTTGTGCCGAAACACATCAAATCAATTCGGAATGACTTCCAATTTTGCACACAAGTCATAAATGACATAACAGAGCTATGAAAATTTTCAGAACTGGATTCCGACCCCGAAATGAAAAAGTTAACTCCCCGGTCAAACTTCCCGAAAATTCAATTTTCGCCATTTCAAGCCAAATTTCACTATAGACTTCCAAATAATTTTTTGGACACGCTTCTACGTCCAAAATCACCATACAAAGCTATTAGAATCATAAAAACTCCATTCCGGGGTTGTTTACACATAAGTCGACATCCGGTCACTATTTTAACTTAAGCTTTAAACCTTGAAACTAAGTGTTCTAATTCATTTTAAAACCTCACCGGAACCGAATCAATTAACCCGGTAAGTCATAAAACAACTGTAAAGCATAAATTGAGCAATAAATGGGCAAACGAGGTTGTAATACTCAAAATGACCGGACGGGTCGTTACATTCTCCCCCACTTAAACATATGTTCGTCCTCGAACGTGCCAAGAGTTGTTTCCAAGCCATCACATCACAATTCCATCTTACCACGCATATACTCGGGGGGCGATACCATGCCACCCTATTCCATATTGGCCTGACTATAGCACGTAATTGAAGATCATTACTTCAACCTTAGCTCATAAACCTTGGAGTTCAATTCCCAATATTTTGAATTTCTTGCAAGACCCGAATCTCACATTTACACACTGTATAAGTCTGAACAAGCTGTATCGAGCCATAACCATAACCACAGATACAATCACATAACATACTACACCACTTGCATGCTCATAGCACCATTCCCGATCACAGTAACTACTCCAAAACCAATTTGGTATTGATATTAAACACCATTTCAAAAACAAAACCTTGGTCAAAAACCTTCGTACACTGCTGATAATGAAAGAAACATGCGGAATTCTCATGACCCCTTATCAGATCAACAAGTCATGGATCTCTCTTGCCCCAACCAGAACCATAATCACTTTCTAAGCCTACTTTCAATATTATCCTTCCGAATATACTGTAATCAAATATGATAGTACCCATTCTAGGTCCAATGACCTTATATTATTAAATACTACTATACCACAGACGCACCACATCAATATAACTCCAGTCACAACTGCACAATTAGGGTACCCAAATATGGGAGATATCTCAAGGAAGAGAACCGTATTGCAAGTTCAACAAGCACCACCACAACCACAATGTTACAACCAACTCCTCAAATTTCGTAAGGAGGATAACTGTAGGCACATGCGCACAATTGTAAAGGAAGGAAATTAATGAATCAGATAAATTATCATAGAAATAAAATTCCCTCACACGGCACGGACAACTCACGTGCCAATAATATGAATCGCATGGCATGGTCACAGGCCTCCAGTCCCAACATATCATACATGAGTAATTAAACAAGTACATTTGTATATGATAATGAAATAATATTCTCATACTTCTGGACTGGTATAAATAACACGCCATATAGTAGGCAGGTGCAAAGTGTGCTATCACCACTCAAATCGGCAAGTTAACGCAGAAATAGTAACTACCTAATTTATTTAGGGAATTAGCCTCTTGTAACCTCCAGTTTATTCCGGATAGTTCTCGACAAAGGTATGAATATGAGAAACGTTATAACTTTACGCTTAACAGTCAACTCTAGGCATATCATAGCCTAAGCATTCTTTCGAGTATAAATACTTGCCCTGATGCCCGCACATTGGCTCAAACCTCACATATATGCACACTTATAGCGCGCAGCTATCACAAATAATTAACGCAACTAGTGCCTCTACTGAGCTTAAATAAAATACTCACCTTAAATAGGCCGCAACCCGAAACAATATGCTTCTGAGAACTCTCAGTCTCTAAATTCATCGAGCACATGAATCACCGTAACTGATCCCAACTCCATCACTAGAATGACTAACACATCTTTCGTGCACGATCATCCCACGAGGAATACTTCTATATCTTCCGTGCCACAATACAAAAATCTGAATATCAACAGTCAATCAACCGGACGAATACCGCAATACCAATGAAACATCTATAATTCAAAACATAGTGTGCCCTTCTGAATGCACACTCTTCTCAGGTAATACAACTAGTGCCAATATCTGAAATCGACTGTGCTCCATAAACTCATGACCTTCCTTTTGAAGCTGAATTGTATACTTGCACATGCAAATCCCAATCTCAGTCTACGTTTAGCCTCTATTAGGCCATCCAATGAAAACATGAGAACCTTATTAACACTCCGAGTCACAAGCAAAATACATACCTAGTTAGTTAGAAACATTCCATTTGCTCCCATATAGGAGAAAATCACATTACACAACATGTTCCTCATGCCGGTAGGACATATCCATCTCAAACTATGATAGAAACCATATGAGAACTCTTCGAAACCCATTTGCACATAACCAAGATATCATAACTAAATTCCTCTAACTCGATCAAGTTACGCAGGTCACCAAACCCAATAATATTGCCGCCCAGACATCTGTAGAGTCTCACCACATCATAATTACCCCTATAAATACTACAACCGAAACACCCACTCTGAAAATACTTTATGTTAATTTAAAATTGTTCCTCTTCCCATTTCTTATACTGAAATGTATAATCCATAGTCAAATAGAATTATCGCAAGTATCGACACCGTCCAATGTAACTATTTGATTCTAGCGATATACCAATCCAAAAAATTTTCAATTGCCACTTATACGTTTTTGAATCCATTAGCACCTTCTCGAGATTCACCCACTTTGCTCAAATCTAAATTGCACCGCCCAAATGGGCTGAAAGACACGTTCCCCATTAGTACAGTAACACCCAAAGAGGTAATCCTGCCTTAACACCACTGATCAATTTCAAACTCTGTGCGTACTACAGTATTCACAAATAACAACTCACTCACACCGTGATTTTCATATACCCATAAAGTACAATATATTCCGTATTTAGAAATTTCCGTACTTGAATTATCCTCGATCTCAACCTCTACAAGTCATAACTAATCCACAAATATGCCTCAGACCAAACTAAAATTTAACATATAACCATCAATTGAATTGTCGATAGTAGGCTCCCTCACTTGGCTCAAAGCCATAGATTAAAACACTCCATAACTCACAATACTCATACTTTATTACTGCTATAATACTACAGTCAGTCCAACGAAAATTCTTTTCAAACTCATACAATGCCAACCATAAAAATATCCCAATCGTCCGCTAAGCTCGCATTCATTCTCTTGACCATCAAGACAACTTTCTCAACTAGATTCAAATTCAAATCTCAACACATATAACCCGTTGGTAAAAAAAGAAACTCTCCAATCGACATTATAGGGAACACACCTACCTAGATTACTCTGCAGGAGATAACCCACCTGCTTAGCCTCAAATTGGCATCTTGTTATACCCTTTCGCATCCACAATTACTACGCAATCGCTTAATCTTCCTGAGTCCAAACTCATTAACAAAACATGAAAATCTAATTCTCTCCACAATTAAACTGCATGACAAATCCTTCAACACACTCATAATTCGAGATTGTACGTCACATCAAACAAAAATCAAGCACCCAATAGCCCTCTTTATATTCCAAGGAAACATTTCTCATCACATTCAATCCATCTTAACACATCCCGCAATCGCATCATTCTCATCATATAGCCATTCGACCACTCATCGAGCCACAAATTTTCCACTCATAGGGATACTACCAGACATATGAGTCCAAATGTACAAGTTACAACTGAATCTACCAAGCGTAAGCTATGGTCCAAACCTGGCCTCAAGTCCTCCAGACCGGCCTATCACCAAAACACAGAATACACATCTCGCACGTCATCCCTGAAATCATAAGCCGGCGATACACAGCTGATAGCGAGCGCTCACATACGCATACGAATGCGTGGAAGGAATTCAAAGAGTTACATTTAAATCTGAATCAATGCCTCATGATAAGGAAAGAAAGATGGAAAATTATCCTAAATGCCCTGTAGCCCTGTACGATAAGTACATACGTCATCATACCAATCCGCAAAAATCTACTAGACACTTTCTCATGACTTGTAGAACCTATGAGCATAGAGCTCTGATACCAACTTGTCACAACCCAAAATCCAACTAGTCGTGATGGCACTTAACCCAACCCGTTAGGTAAACCAACTATCCACTATCTAATTCCAATATAATTTAACAAGACAATTAAGTAAAAGAAAATATCTAAATTTTATATATTCCCCAAGGACTGGTAGTACAAATCATGAGCTTCTAAGAATAGAGTATACAAAGCTGGTATGAAGTAAATACATCATCTGTTTGAAATGTACATAAACAGAGTTTTATAAATCTAAGGCTACGAAGAACAAGAGGCAGCTACAACCGGAACGCAGGTACATCTTCAGATCTAGCTCTAACGAACACAGCAACATCAGCAGCCAGCATCTGCACGCAAGATGCAGAAATGTAGTGTGAGTTCAACCGACCCCATGTACTCAATAAGTAACAAACCTAACCTTAGGTTGAAAGTAGTGACTAGCTTATACCAAGGTCAGAGTCCAACTCCAATAACCAACAACAGTTCATAACAACATAAAGCAAGGAATAAATAAAGTAACTCATAGATAAAAAAATATTTAGCTTAATCATGATTTCTGAAAATAGCTCTGCCTTTCAAGTGTATCAGTGAAAACTCAAGTCTTTTACCAAAGTTGCCAAAAATATGAGTAAGTTTGAAAACAGTAATTTTTCCAAAATTCCTTTCAACAATAAATAAGATGTTTTATTTTCTTTCCACATAACCAGTGAAAAATACATCACTATGCCCATATGCCAATATGTGAGAAGTCATGAATGACATGATACCGTACCGCATGAGGAAAATGCATCTCTATGCTTGTATGCCAAATGTGCATGTCAATGCGATGCAACTCAGTGATAAAACCTTATGCATACTCTCAGAATATCATTTCACTCATACCTCCCAGTCACTCAGTCCTCCTAGTCACTCAGTCCTCACAGTCACTCAGTCCTCAAAATCGCACGGCACTCGGCACTCGTACTCAGTAGGTACCTGCGCTTACTAGGGGTGTGTATAGACTCCGGAGGGGCTCCTTCAGCCCAATCGTTATAACAAGCCAATCATGGCATAAATCAGCTAACCATGCTGCCACGTGCAGCCCGATCCCATAAAATAATAATATATATAAAGTTAATATGTCCTGCTGCGGCGTGCAACCCGATTCCATAATCATCCTCACAATCAGGCCCTCGGCCTCACTCAGTCATCAATATCTCCAGTCTCTCGGGCTTACAATGTCATGAAACTAGCCCAAAATGATGATATGATATATCATTAAATAACAACAGAGACTAAGATATGATATGCAATGAATGAACATGACTGAGTATGAAATTGCAATGTAAGCAAATAATTCAACAACAGTAATGATCGCAGCGGGACCCAACAAAATAAGCATGTAACCTAGACATGGTTTCTAATACGAATCGTAGCTCGATAACTCTAGTACGTAGAGATTTCATGATTACAGATAAGTTCAGGTAACTATACAGTACCACAAAAATAACGGAATCACAGTTCGCACCATGCACGCCCACACGCCCGTCACCTAGCATGTGCGTCACCTCAACACCAAATATATAACATGTATAATGAGGGTTCATGCCCTCAACTCCAAGATTAGAAGAGTTCCTTACCTCAAACCGTGTAATTGTTTACTCTGTTATGCCTTTGCCTCGCAAATTTGCCTCCGAAAGCCTCGTATCTAGTCACAATTAATTCATTTCAGTCAATATAAATTACAGGAATTAATTCCATGGAAAAATACTAATTTTCTAATAAAATCCAAAATTGCACTCAAAAATTGCCCGTGGAGCCCACGTCACGGAATCCAACAAAACTCCCAAAATATGACAGTCCGCTCAATTACGAGTCCAACCATACTAGTTTCACTCAAATCCGACTTCGTATCGACATTCAAATCCCAATAAATTATTTTATGAAATTTCTATAATTTTTCCCAAATTTCCATCTCAAACTACTAATTGAATGATGAAACAATGATATATTCATGTATGTTAACCAAATCCGAGTTAGAATCACTTACCCCGATAAATATCTTGAAAATCCCACGAAACATCGCCACAAACCGAACTCTCAAAGTCCAAATGTGAAATAATACCCTAACCCCTGGTTATATAGTACCACGTCTGATCTCCCAATGTGTGGTCCGCACATTTTCAAGTTCTGCGGCCTCACAATTTTGAGTGCGGCCGCACTTCACTGTGACAGCTTACCAGGCTTAAACAAAATGCCCATAACTTTTTGTACAAATGTCCAAATGATTCGTACTATATCTTTCTGGAAATTAGATTCAAAGGGCTACAACTTTCGTTTTTGAATCATCTCCAAATTCATTGTGGATTAAAAGATATAAGCCTCCGAAGTCGGACCATCGAACCTGCAGAACCCCTGAAGTGCGGCCGCACACAAAATTGTGTGGTCCGCACTTTTCTCTGGAGTGCGTGTCACGATCTAAAATCTCACCATGGTCGTGATGGCGCCTATCATGTTACAAGGCAAGCCTACTTCCCAAAATATTTCAACATATGAATTTCTCATAAACTAAATCAACTCTAAATATAATTTTAGAAATACGGAAACGAGCCCCAAACATCGGGGTGTCATTAAGTCATGAGAGTTTAAATCTATGAACTAAGAAATAAAACTGTCTAACTGTCAATACAATCCAAAAGAATAAATGATAAAAGGAGTAACAAGGTCCTGCGGACGCTAGCAGCTACCTTGCAATTTCCACAGATAGCCGACCTGAACTCAACGATCACCGCACTCTAACTCACCTGAATCTGCGCATAAAGTGCAGGGTGTAGCATGAGTACAACCACCTCAGCAAGTAACAGAAATAACTAAGGAACTGAGCAATAGTGACGAGCTAAGTAAAACAGTCCAATTATTTATTTTTCACAATTTAAAAATAAATAGAAATAAACAGGTAAATTCCATAACTCAGTAAATGCCACAAAGAAGTTTAATAGATAAATGCAACAACAACATAAATAAATACAACTTCACAGCAGTGTCACTCCATCACTCATCACTCGTACTCGACACTCAATACTCAAAACACTCAACACTCTGCGCTCACTGAGGGTGTGTACAGACTCCGGAGGGGCTCCCAAAGCCCAAGCGCTAAACACAGACAACTCACGTGCCATCATATCAATACCTCAATCCGCACGGTCAACTCACGTGCTACGCGGACAACTCACGCGCTATGGTATCAATTCCTGGACCCGTACGGTCAACTCACGTGCTACGCAGACAACTCACATGCTATGGTATTAATATCCTCACAACCAGGCCCTCAGCCTCACTCAATAATGTACCTCACTAGCCTTATCATCACCAACAAATAAGGGAACACATCCAAACTCGAAATTTAAGACTAAGGGTTAGAACCTTACTTCTTGGGTGAAGATCTTGTGATATTTCCTTGTTGTATTTCAAAGCTTGAACAAGATCTTGATGAACAAAGCACTTGATCTTCTTCCTCTCTCTAGAACACTCTCTCTTCTCTCTAAAAAATGTCAGATTTTTGCTCCAAAATGAGTCCCAAAGACTATTTATCAAAATGGGTTTGGGTTATGAAAATAGAAAAATTAACCCTCCGAAGGCAGGTCTGCGGTCGCATAATGGACCCTGGAATGGGTATGTGGGTCGCAAAATGCACCGCAAAATCGATGCCCAGAAATGGGCTTCACTGGACAGGTTTGCGACCATTTTACAGTCGCAAAACTACTTCTGCGATCGCATAATGGTTATGCGATCACAGAATTGGTCGCAGAATCGCATATTTCCAAACTTTGGTAATTTGGTCATAACCTTTTTATAGGAATGTCCAAATGACAAACGGTTTGTAGAGTTGGAAACTAGACACATAGACCTTTCGTTTGATAGGTAATACACCATATAACTCTTCGTATCATGAGAGTTATGCTCATTTGAAGTTAGGTCTTGTGCGAACTCACTTGAAACTTTAGTCTTATGAAATTTCCAACTTCCAAACTTCTCGATACCCATCCGAAATCATCCCGAGCCCCTCGGTACCTCAACCAATAATTCAAACAAGTCATATATCACCATACAAACTTAGTCGAACCTTCGAATCACTCAAAACAACATCCAAGCACCAAATTACCCTCGGATTCAAGCCTAAGAACTTCTAAATTTCCAAATTCGGCACCCGATGCCGAAACCAACAAAACCACGTCCGAATGACCTCAAATTTTGCACACACATCACAAATGACACTACGAACGTACTACAACTTCCGGAATTCCATTCCGACCCCGATATCAAATTTTTTCACTGCCGACCGGAATCGCCAAATTTTCAATTTCGCCAATTCAAGCCTAATTCTACCACGGACCTCCAAATCACATTCCGGACGTACTCCTAAGTCCAAAATCACCTAACGGAGCTAACGGAACTATCAAAATTCAAATCCGAGATCGTTTATACATAGGTCAACATCCGGTTGACTTTTCTAACTTAACTTTCTAACTAAGAGACTAAGTATTTATTTCACTCCAAAACTACTCCGGACCCAAACCTACCAACTCGATACAACTCAACACAGCTGAATAACTCATAAAGAAGCAGAAATGGGGAAACGGGGCTATAACTCTCGGAATGACTGGCCGGGTCGTTACAGTGCGGCCACACACAAATTTGTGCGGTCCGCACTTGTCCTCTGTGTTCTGCACTTTTCCTTTGAAGTGCGGCCGCACTCTAAATTTTGCGGTCCGCACTTTTTCTCTGCGGTCCGCACTTTTCCAAAAGTTCCAGAACAATATTTGAGTGCCGAAATGACCGGATATCGCTCAAAGCTCACCCTGAAACTCACCGAGCCACTACGGATCTCGTTCAAATATACCAACAAGTTGTATAACCTAACACGTACCTACTCGAGGCCTCAAATCAAATCAAAAAATATCAAAACGACGAATCGCACCTCAAATCAAAATCTATGAACTTTGAACTTTCAAATTCTATATCTTGTGCTGAAACACATCAAATCAATCCGGAATGACTTTAAATTTTGCACACAAGTCATAAATGACATAACAGAGCTATGAAAATTTTCAAAACTGGATTCAGACCCCGATATCAATAAAATGAGTATAAAAAAATAGTATTTTTTTTAGTTATGTAGCACAAATTTCAATGTTATTTTTGCGTGAAAAAGTAAAGGAGCACATTAGTCACTTTGGGTTTGAGTGAATTTTTAAAAGAATAATTAAACTCTTGAAGAAAATAGAGTCCTCAAAATGTTGGGTATTTGGGGTTTGGAGGGGGGGAGGGAGAGCATAGGAAACATGGGGATTTGGGAAGGGGAGATAAAGAAAATATCATAAAAGATTATTTTTCTAAAAAATATTTTTTACTCTCTAAATAGACGTTAGAAAATATTTTTCGGAAAAAGTTTTTCACTCACCAACCAAACAAAGGAAAATAAATGATAAAACTACTCATTTTTCATGAAAATATTTTCTAGGAAAAGATATTCATGGAAAAATATTTTCTAGGAAAAGATTTTCATGAAATATATTTTTCTTCATACCAAACACACCCTAAAGCAGAGAAGTTTTCCTTATGTGGTGTCTTCAACGTAATGGAACATCAACATAGATGGATGTATTTGTGTATGATTTAACTTTTACTCATCTAAAGTTGTATTATGCAGGAATATTGGCAAATGTAGACGGCCCACAAAACAAAAGGTCAAGATAGAGAGATCTATATGCAAAGAATATGTAGTTGAGGAAACTTCTTGTTTGTGTTCATATTATTTTGAGATTCATGTGCCATATTTGAAAATTAGGTCACATCGGCATGATGACAGATAGATTCTTTAGCACCACCTCTATACATATAACTTTCATAAACCACTATAGTTTAAAGCCTAATAACTTTAATTTGCCTAATTACCATTCATAGCTACTGTTCAATCATTACTAATTTGTATTCTGTCACACCTCTTTTTGCCCCAAAAGATATATGTGTTATGGATTATTGTGGGTTAAAGAGTTTTTCCAATTAAAGTGACAAATTTGAATAGGGATTATTTTATTTACAGAGTCGCCACTTGGAATTGATTTTTTGGGTGTTCCAAGTCACCTTTTATTTGAATCCCTAGTCAAAGGAAGGTTTGACTCTATTATTATTGGTCTGCGAAAATAAAGTACGGGTAAGAAATTCTGTTGACCGGGGAGAAGGTTTAAGGAATTCCCCGAGTCTCGTGGTTCTAGCACGGTCGCTTTAATGACTACAACTTGGCTTGAATTAATTTTAGATAAACTGTGATTTATTGGTTTCCATGTTTTATCTGTCCGCTTTTATATTAAAATATGGAATTATCTTTGAAACGAATCACGTGTGTGAATTCGTTTTGTATATTGTGCCAAAATCATGTCACGTGTACGTGCACGAAATTAATAGCATTTTTATTATATTTAAGGTTGTTTCACCCAAAGTTACGCGAACGCATACCTTGATTTTAGTTTTGAGAATCGTAATTATGTCACGCGAACGTATACATAATCACGATGGTTCAATTAATTATGAGTACGCCTAAAGTAGAAAGCATTCATGATTTGTTTCTTTCCTAAGTTTGAGATTATTGTGAAGGCCATGAAATATAGAATAACTTGTGGAAGAAGTGTATGATTTTAGATATTTGAATAAATAAACCATCATATACCAATACCCTACAACCCAACAATTGAAGCCCAAACTCATTAGGGTCCAAATCTTTTCAACTTTAAAGCAAGTTTGAATATGATATTTCCAATAAACATGATTAAGCAAATAGCATTTAAGGACTAACTTACATTATTATTTATAAAATTTAAAGGCAAATAAATAAAATCCCATAAAATAAGATAAAAAGAACAGAGGGAATAATAAACCTTTAATACAAAATTTCCAATTAAATAAGTCTCCAAGAATAGGTACAATAACTCAGACGAACGTCGAACAAGCATACGCGACAAATAACATCAAACCTAGTGAACGGAGCTCCAATGGAATCCTCAACCTCGACTATTGACTACACTTTTTGGCGTGTAAAAAGGGATGTTATGAAGTATTTTTTTTGGGTTTTGGGTGATGACTTGCTGAATTGTTTGAAAGAAAGACGAAGAAAGAATGACACGAGTAGAAATTTCCTTAGCGTAGAAGAAGAAAAAATAATTTCCCTCAATTTCCTCCTCTCTTTTTTTTCTCTTTCTCCCCCTTTTCTCCTCACATTTCCCTTCTATTTATAGGGAAAAAAATTCGGATTTGTTTCAGATTTATTTATTTTTTATTTTATTTTATTATTTTTTAATTTAAAAAAATTCCCACTTCCTATTTTTCTTCTTTTAAAAAAAATATAATTCCCCACTTTCATTTACTTTTATTTTTAATTTCTCACGTTTTACTTTTATTTTTAATTTCCCACTTTTTACTTTTCTTTTTTTTTATTTTCCACTTATCTTACTTTTCTTTTTTTTTTTAATTTCTACTTTCTTTTACCTTTTTAAAAAATAATTTCAGCTACCTTTACTTTTATTTTTTAATTTCATCTTTCTTTTACTTTTCATTTTTTAAATTTCCACACTCTTTTACTTTTATTTGTTTTAATTTTCCACTTTCTTTTACTTTTAAAAAAATAATTTCAACCTACTTTTACTTTTATTTTTTTATTCCATACTTTTAATTTTCCTATTATTTTATTCCCATCCGAAAATTAAAAAAAAATATTTATTTTTTTTGTTTTTTTAAAATTTATTTTATTAAAAAATAAATATAAAAAATAAAAATAATACTAATAGTAATAATTTGACCTTTTAAATTATTTTTAATTCTTACCCTATATAACAAAAAAGTAACAAAGCTAAAAAATATATATATTAAATTTCTAAAAGTAATTACATAGTAGAAGGTAGTAAAACTTCAAATATAGTCAAAAATAAGGTGCTCACAACTGCCCCTCTTTGCTTGGAAACATGAAGAGTTTTCAGGCAAAGACTAGGTGAGCCATGTGACTAATAATTGACCAAACCGTTATTCAAAAGGAAAAGAAATAAAAGATAGGATGCAACTGAGTCCTGCTTTTGGACAACGTACATATCCCGGGTTATAGGGGAATCAGGTCACGTGTAGTTCAAGGAGAATGATAGAATGATGAGTTGAGGAGTCGAGTAAGGTTCCGTCGAGGCTCCAGTCCGCGGTCCTGCTATTATATCAAAATAAAAAAGAAACTCAACAAGCCTATCAACTATGAGTTACAAAGATTCCTATCTATGAGTCTTCTGAAACTTGATCTTGAGTCTTGACTGGTTCTTCATGCAAACTCTCATCTAAACCTTGATGCTCGCTAGCTGTAGGTGCTAGTTCATTGTTTTATAGCTCATTCAGTCATGTTTTGAGCATTCCACATCTTTTCAACTACTTTTGTATTTTGGATTCACCTATATTTTCTTTTCTTTTATTCTAAATTGAGACTTCTTCTTTTGGCCATCTCGAACCCTGTGCCTCGAGGTAAAACCTACTCAGATACCAAAACAAACAAACGAGCGAAATTTTTCTGCCCCAGTTTGCACTAGGAAAATTTCGAGAGTTATTGTAACAAAATTCAAAACTAGTTATTGAAAGCAATAAAAGGTCGGGAATGGTGTACCCCGAAAAAACATCAGAGACTAGGGAATGGAGACCCTATGTCTAAAATGAAAGAAACTAGGGAGTGGAGACCCTATATTGGAAAAAACGACTAGGGATTGGTGTACCCTGATACTGTTAAGAAAATGTAACCAGGGGATGGCACCCTGTATTACGGAAAAAAAAATGTAACCAGGGGTTGGTGCCCTGTATTATTGAAATGAAAATGAATCCCCTGGGCGAAAAGGTTCTACCTGGGTTAAACTGCGAAAAGCGAGCCTAACGAAGAGTACTTCTACCCGGAATATGAGCTGGATCCCCTAGGAGAAAAGTTTCTACCTGGGTTAAGCTACGTAAAACAACCTGAGCAAAGAGTACTTCTACCCGAAACTATGAGCTGGATCTCCCTAGGCGAAAAGGTTCTACCTGGGTTAAGCTACGAAAAATAATCCTGGGCGAAGAGTACTTCTACCCGAAACTATGAGCTGGATCCCCCTAGGCGAAAAGGTTCTACCTAGGTTAAGCTACGAAAAACAACCCGAGCGAGGAGTACTTCTACCCAGAACTATGAGCTGGATCCCCCTAGGCGAAAAGGTTCTACCTGGGTTAAGCTACGAAAAACAACCTGAGCGAGGAGTACTTCTACCCAGAACTATGAGCTGGATCGCCCTAGGCAAAAAGGTTCTACCTGGGTTAAGCTACGAAAAAAAACCTGAGCGAAGAGTAATTCTACCCGGAACTATGAGCTGGACCCCCTAGGCGAAAAGGTTCTACCTGGGTTAAGCTATGAAAAACAACCTGAGCGAAGAGTACTTCTACCCGGAACTATGAGCTAGGTCCCCCTAGGCGAAAAGGTTCTACCTGGGTTAAGCTAAGAAAAACAAGCCTGGGTGAAGAGTACTTCTACCCGGAAACTATGAGTTGGATCCCCCTAGGCGGAAAGGTTCTACCTGGGTTAAGCTACAAAAAACAACCTGAGCGAAAAGTACTTCTACCCGGAACTATGAGCTAGATCCCCCTAGGAGAAACGGTTCTACCTGGGTTAAGCTACAAAAAACATCCTGGGCGAAGAGTACTTCTACCCGGAACTATGAGCTGGATCCCCTAGGATAAAAGGTTCTACCTGGGTTAAGCTACGTAAAACAACCCGAGCGAAGAGTACTTCTACCCGGAAACTATGAGTTGGATCCCCCTAGGCAAAAAGGTTCTACCTGGGTTAAGCTACGTAAAGCATCTTAAGCGAATAGTACTTCTACCCGAAAACTATGAGCTGGATCCCCCTAGGTGAAAAGGTTCTACCTGGGTTAAGCTACGTAAAACATCCTGGGCGAAGAGTACTTCTACTCGGAACTATGAGCTGGATCCCCCTAGGCGAAAAGGTTCTACCTGGGTTAAGCTATGAAAATGAGAGGTATGAGCAGTAGTGATGCATGCTAAATATAAAGGAAAGTGTTGATTTTGCGGAAACTTACCTTTGGCGACATTCGTCCTTTAGGAATCGCCATTCTGCACTGCTTTGTTCCTACTGCAAACAAAGAAAAATCATAAGTGTTCAAAAGTGGTGGTCGATTTGTGGCCTTGATGTCTTTGGCAGCTTGGCTTTGTGCCCATCTTCTTTTGATGATGATTTAAACCTGCCACTAGATGTTTCCTGAATACCACTTGCATTTCTGGCCCCAGAGAGCCTTTCACTTTTCAAACTTTTACATGACAGTTGGTTGTGTGGGATTTAACCTTTTCAACTTTATTTTGCCTTTGTGGCATTTCACATTCGACTTCTTTCCTCCAAGACTTTCAATTTCAGAGCATTGGGGAACCTTTGGCTTTTCAAACATTGCCAAAACGGTTAGCCACTTGGGACTTAACCTATTCAACTTCATTTTGCCTTGTAGGCACTTTCAATTTGATTTCCTCCTTTTGAGAGTTTTTGATTTCCAAGCATCAGCCACCATGGCCAATCGGGGTTGACTAGATGCCCCTGCCAAGGCTGGGTGCCTCTTGAATATTAGCTTGTATAAAACGAAAGCCCTGTAAATCAGTCTTGCAATCCCTTCTTTGCCTTAGTTTTGGAATAGAGTTTTACCGAAAGGGACTTAAAGAACAACAAACAATGGAATGGACAATGAATTTAGACAAGAGGTATCCCTTTCGGGGAAGGAAAGAAGGACTTATCCGAAGTACATGCAGACTTCAATGAACATGACATGCCTTTTGGACTGGATGCCTGATCTGTGTAAACTGTCCGACTCTTAGAAATCCCTCACAACTTTTGCCTCAAAATCGAGAAACCTTGCCCAGGATTATGTCGATGCCAATGGCTATGATGATTCTCTTTTCGATCAATGGCGCCCTTTGTGGGTTTTCACCAGTTGACATCTCTCTTCTCACCATCTCCTTATAGTTCTCCTTGCGAGTTTTCACTAAAAAGACTCTCATTTTAGTTTCTTTACTCACCATTGCCTTACGGCGCCCATGAGAGTTTTCACCAATAAGGCTCTCTCATTTTATTTCTCTCATTTTGGTTGCACCAGATCCAAGTGACTGTATCCTCCAATTTTGAACATTCTCATTGATTGATCGGAAGGACTTGAAAAGGGTTTGGGTAAAAAGGATTTGGATTGAATTACAACTTTGGAACCTTTAAGGTGAAACTATCGCCAAACCATTGTAACATCTGCCCCAGTTTCAATTTTTTTTTTTTTTGGAAATGTGAATTTTTATTTTGGTGTGACTGAACCCGAGAGAGAGGCTGCCTACGTATCCTTTCGGAATCAAGTCGAACGTAGTTCAAATAAACTATTTTTTTTTTTGGTTTTTGTTTTGTTTTTCTTCTGTTTTGTTTTGTTTTCTCTTTCTTTTTCTTTTTTTTTTTTACTTTTTCATTCATTTTTTTTATTTCAATAATAACTTCCAAGTTCCAAAGAGGGTAATCAAACAAAAGGGAACCGGCTCAAAGGGTTTGCAAAGGGTTGATAGTACTTGGATAGCGAGAAAGAAAGCCTTCTTCATCCCAACCGGAGAACATTAATGTTATATAAAGGATCAAACATAGTACATTTTGACTACACTTGCGTTGATAGTTATTTCATGGACATTTCTTTTGATGTATCCCAGGTACAACACTCTCTTTTGGTAGTACTCTTGTTACAATGTATGGACCCTTCCAATCTTGAGCCAATTTTCCCTTAGTTATTCCGATTCTTTGTTTTATTTCCTTTAACTTATCTTCATTGCATTCTGACTCTTGAATCATTATTTCAAAGTCTGACAGTATTTTAGGATCTGGGCATGAAGTCCGCAACCATGTCATGTCATTAAAATCTGCTTTAACAGAACTGAAAAGAGAATACGAAAGGTGACAAGATTAAGAAAAGAGACATTCAATGAAATATTAATTTCATTTGATTTGATTTTTTTGTTTTTTTTTTAAAAAAAAAAATTAAAGATAGAAGGGTTTAACATCAAAAAGTAAGACAATAAAAGTAAAACGTCCGCATTACACCCTAAAATAATTCGGCGCAGAAAAGATAGCAAGACCGGCTATCGAGACTCCCACCTGACAAAGAACTTTTCAGGTTTTGCGCCCGTTTTTAGGTTTCTCTTCTGCCGCGGAAATGGCTACTGTGGCTTTCAGTGCTGGATCAAATTCCTCATCTTCATAGATCATTCCGACTACTGGCCCATTGGTGTGAGTAGGTAGAGGATTGTTCATCATATTAGGGGCCTCTTCATCCCTAAGAACTATTGCCTTGACCTTGATGAGGTCTTCCATTGCTCTATTAAGAATCCAACAGTCTTCTGTATCATGTCCCACTGATCCAGAGTGGTATTCACATCTAGCATTAGCCCGGTGCGCCGGTTCGGGACTATTGGTTTCAGTAGACCTAGCCTGACTAGCTTTTTGGAACAAGTTCGAGTATGATTCACCAACAGGGGTGAACTGATTCCTTCTCGGGAGGCTCTCCTTTTTTTTTTTCTATTTTCTTTTTTTTTCGAATTTGTTTTTCATACCTTGATTTCTTTTTTCTTTATCTTTTTATTGTTTTTTGCTCTTTGTTTTTCTTTGTTATTTTTTTTCACTCTTTTCTTTCTTTTTCACTCAATTTGTTTATGGCTATGATTGATCCGATGGAGATTGCCTACGTATCATGAGGCCGCATGAATCAGATCATTATATAGTTGAGGAAAAGATCAGGAATAGTAAATAAACTAACTCTTTTTCCTTTATTTTGTTTTTTACTCGTATACAAACAGACCACGAAATCTTCTAACAAGGAAAATAGTTTTGAATTTTGAATATATTTGTTTTTATAATTCTTTTTTTTGGGGAGGGGGGGATTTCAAAAGGAAAACTTCTTTAAGAATAAAGAAAATATTTTTGAATTTTGATTTTTTAAATGTATATTTTTATGTTTTTTTTTGTAATTTTCGAAAGAAAGATTTTTTTTTTTAAAAGGAAGAAAATATTTTTAGATTTTGATTTGATTTTGTTTTTTAGATGAGAGACTTCTAAAAAGAAAGAAAATAATTTTTGGGTTTTAAAATATTTTTTTTATTTGAAATTTTCTAAGAAAAGACTTCTAAAGAAGGAATTAAAAGAAAATATTTTTGGATATTTTGAAAATTGGGGTCGGAACCGATGAGGTTTGCCTACGTATCTCACATCCGATAAGAATCAGACACGCGTAGTTCGGTCGATTTTGATACACCAGGGAAAACATGATTTTTTTGACTCATTTTGAAATGACTTTTCTTTTTCTCTTTTCCAAATTTCGACAGAGTTTCTAGATTTTTCAAATACCGGAATTTTTAAAAATCGGATGAATTTTCTCTCTCCTACTTCTCACTTCTGCCTGTATTTATTCTAGCAACCGGTCAACATGCAAATCAGATCAAATAAAATGCACAAATAGAACGTAGGATGCATCATGATGGTCTTTTATTTTTGGGTACACCTGTCCTAGACGGACCCAACCCTGTGTTGAGTCCCCAAAGTCAAATGCACGTGATGCAAACAAACATTCCTACTAGGGATCCGGCATCACGCTATGTTATTCTAGGTTTAAAATCCTGGGGGAGGGGGAGGGGGAGGGGTATTTTAGACCTGGCTTACCCAAGCGGACAGCTCGAGCCGAGGTGGGGGCAACGTACCGGGAGCACGAAAGTCTACCCGGCCTAGTTACTGATCCAGACTCATTCTATTTGGGATGACCTCTAACAGAATAGTGGGTCACGGGTACGTGTGCACCATAAATTCAGAAGACTCAGAAGGGAGTCGTAAGAAGGCAGTTTATATAGTTAAAATAATATCAAAGCGGTAAAAGAGTGACAATTAGCACATTAGGCCCGCAAATACAGTAATATCAACAATCAAGAAAGCCAAGTATAGATTATATTAGAAGCTCGAATTCTGAACCCTGAACCAGAAATTCTGGGTTATTTTCCCCAGCAGAGTCGCCAGAGATATCATACCTCTTTTTGCCCTAAAAGATATATGTGTTATGGATTGTTGTGGGTTAAAGAGTGTTTTCAATTAAAGTGACAAATTTGAATAGGGATTATTTTATTTACAGAGTCGCCACTTGGAATTGATTTTTTGGGTGTTCCAAGTCACCATTTATTTGAATCCCTAGTCAAAGGAAGGTTTGACTCTATTATTATTTGTCTGCAAAAATAAAGTTCGGGAAAGGAATTCTGTTGACCGAGGAGAAGGTGTAAGGCATTCCCCGAGTCCCGTAGTTCTAGCACGGTCACTTTATTGACTACAACTTGGCTTGAATTAATTTTAGATAAACTGTGATTTATTGGTTTCCATGTTTTATCTGTCCGCTTTTATATTAAAATATGAAATTATCTTTGAAATGAATCACGTGTGTGAATTCATTTTGTTTATTGTGCCAAAATCATGTCACGTGTACGTGCACACAATTAATAGCATTTTTATTATATTTAAGGTTGTTTCACCCAAAGTTGCGTGAACGCATACCTTGATTTTAGTTTTGGGAATCGTAATTATGTCACGCGAACGTATACATAATCACGATGATTTAATTAATTATGAGTACGTCTAAAGCATTCTAGTGCATTCATGATTTGTTTCTTTCCTAAATTTGAGATTATTGTGAAGGCCATGAATTATGGAATTACTTGTGGAAGAAGTGTATGATTTTAGATATTTGAATAAATAAACCATCATATACCAATACCCTACAACCCAACAATTGAAGTCAAACTCATTAGGGTCGAAATCTTCCCAACTTTAAAGCAAGTTTGAATACTATATTTCCAAAAAACATGATTAAGCATATAGCATTTAAGGACTAACTTACATTATTATTTATAAAGTTTAAAGGCAAATAAATAAAATCCCATGAAATAAGATAAAAAAGAACAGAGGGAATAATAAACCTTTAATGCAAAATTTCCAATTAAATGAGTCTCCAAAAATAGGTACAATAACTCAGATGAACGTCGAACAAGCATAAGCGGCGAATAATATCAAACCTAGTGAACGGAGCTCCAATGGAATCCTCGACCTCGACTATTGACTCCACTTTTTGGAGTGTAAAAAGGGATATTATGAAGTATTTTTGTTGGATTTTGGGTGATGACATGCTAGATTGTTTGAAAGAAATACGAAGAAAGAATGACACGAGTAGAAATTTCATAGCGTAGAAGAAGAAAAAATAATTTCTCTCAATTCCCACCTCCCTTTTTTTTCTTCTCTTTCTACCCCCTTTCTCCTCACATTTCTGTTCTATTTATAGGAAAAAAGTTCGGAATTTTTTCAAATTTATTTTTTATTATTTTATTATTTTATTATTTTATTATTTTTTAATTAAAAAAATTCTCACTTCCCATTTTTCTTATTTTTTAAAAATAATAATTCCCCACTTTCCTTTACTTTTATTTTTTAATTTCCCACTTTTTACTTTTTTTTTATTTTTCACTTATTTTACTTTTCTATTTTTTAATTTCCACTTATCTTACTTTTCTTTTTTTTAATTTCTACTTTCTTTTACTTTTAAAAACAAAATTCAGCTACCTTTACTTTTATTTTTTAATTTCATCTTTCATCTTTCTTTTACTTTTCATTTTTTAAATTTCCACATTCTTTACTTTTATTTTTTTAAATTTTCCACTTTCTTTTACTTTTTAAAAAAAAATAATTTCCACCTACTTTTACTTTTATATTTTTATTCCATACTTTTAATTTTTCTATTATTTTATTCCCATCTGAAAATTTAAAAAGTATTTAATTTTTTCTGTTTTTTTAAAATTATTTTATTTAAAAATAAAGATAAAAAATAAAAATAATACTAATAGTAATAATTTGACTTTTTAAATTATTTTTAATTCTTACCCTATATAAAAAAAGTAACAAAGCTAAAAATAATATATATTAAATTTCTAAAAGTAATTACATATTAGAAGGCGGTAAAACTTCAAATATAGTAAACAATTAGGTGCTCACATATTCAACGCGCAATGAATACAACCTGTTTCAACTGTATTCGTTCGCGCAATGAATACAACTTCAATATGTATCAACTATAACCAAGGCGAAATACAAGGGTATATACAAAGGATATAACTTGTATCGACTGTATTTGTTCGTGCAACGAATACAACTAAGGTGAAATACAGAAATACAAAAAAAATAAAATATTCTTTTTGAGATTCGAACTCAAGACCATCGCTAGCTAAGTTCAAAACAATTCTCTTATTTCATGAATTTACTATAAAATTCAAATATAGCTACAAATAATAAATTTATTGAAAGTATAGCTGCGAATGATAAATACAGTGTAAAACACTTGATGTGTCGCGTAATTTTTCCTTCAATCAACATTGTAGAGGTTTAAAATGCTCGTAACCAATATTTGACCGATAAGGAGAAAATGTAAACTACAACACATATATTATTGAATTTCTCGGAAGTTCAACCATATTAAAAGTAAGTTTCGAATTATATTATTGACTTGCATGCGCGAACCATTCATATCTTTAACTAATGAAATTTTTAAATTTGTCGGACAATTATTTCGTAAGTCAGTTTGACCATGATACCGTTTATCCAAGCTCTTAAGCGTAATTTAGAGATTCTTTAAGTGTTAATTAATTTGTAACCATGACATTCATTATTTACAAACTATATGTGTTATCTAGCTTTTCAGGTTTCTTTAATTCTACATAGGTCCGTAATTTAAAGTTACAGTACGTGATCAATTTTTTGATGATATCACTTGGGGACCTAACCTCAACCTCAAGACCGAAATCGGTCAGAAAATATCTAGATTGGTCACAAAAGTCAAAAAAAAAAATTTATTAAAAAATACTGATCACTTTCGGTCGGAAATAGTGGTCCCACAATAAAGAAACAGTGCTTTATCTGACACATATAAAAATTTCGACCGATATCGGTTGAAAATTAGTCAATATTTGACCAAGACCTGGTCAGACTTTGCAGATTATCTACAAAAACAAAAGTTTAATTAAAAAAATTCAAGTATACTGACCGAATTCGGTCGGAAATTTTGATTTAATTTTTCCCGACAAGGCTCAATTATTCTTTTCCCATAACAAAAATAAGTTTTTAAAATTATTATGAATATATCGACTGATTTCGGTCGGTATTAATGGTCAAAAATAGTCAATCACTTGTAAATTATTGTTATTTACAATATATATCATAGCATGTTGGATACAACGACTATATCAATTAAACTCGGACAATTATATATATAATGTTTATCATCCGTGTGTTTTCGTATAAATTACACTTCATATCCGTATACGTGTGATAGATTCTAATAGAGTGTATGATTTTATTTCATTTATGATAATTTACACTTACATACATATGACTAGCGTTGATGATTTATTCTCAATTGTTCATACTTGAATGCTTGATCGGTGACTAAATAAGAAAACAAATCTTGGAGTTTAAGTGACTAGATGCTCCGGTATAATGAGTGACTAAATGCTCCAAGATGTGTACAATCGACACAGTCTTGAATATTTTATTCTCAACTACCTTATTAATACTTTGCTAGGATACTTCATCAGTGGATAAATTGAAAATTCAATTATATTCGATTAAAACTTAATATAATTGAATTAAATTGTATTAATACAACTTAATGTTACGACTCATCTTTATAGAAAGGGTTTTATGGATAATTATTTTGTGTGGACTAGTCATGGAGAGGTTGATGATATTGATAGTGTATTTCATAATGTAGTTGTTGGTGAAAGTAGTAGGTCGGTGAAGAATAGCGTTCAATATCCTAGATACTATACAATGGTTGCGGATGCTTTTGGGATGCACTTCGATTTTGAAACCCATGAAAGTGTTGAACACCCTCCTAACGAGGAGGCAAAATATTTTTATGAACAGTTAGAGGTCGCTAGTCGTCCACTAAGGGAAGGGAGTATGCATTCTCAGTTTTCTGTTGCGGTTAGATTATTAAGTATCAAATCAGATACCAATATTTCTCAAGAGGGAATGGATTCTTTCATTGGCCTTATGAGTGAACTAGTTGACCCAATTTTCAACATACCTAAAGATTTCTATAAGGCTAAAAGATTGATTTCTAAGTTAGGAAGCTCGTCTATGAGAATCGATTGTTATGAAGATGGTTGCATGTTGTATTATAAGGGTGATGAAGATTTAGAAAGTTATAAATTTTGTGAAAAAACTCGTTTTAAGCGGGTTTCCAGTGGGAAGAATGTTATTGTGAAGTCGATACATTATTTACCTCTTATTCCTAGATTAAAGAGGTTGTACGCATCAATGAGTTCCGCTCCTCATATGAGATGGCACTATGAAAATAGAAGGCCGCCCGGTGTTATGTGTCATCCTCCAGATGGGGAAGCTTGGAAGGATTTTGATAGGACGTATCCGGATTATGTTAGTGAACCGAGGAATGTTCGGTTGGGTTTGTGTGCTGATGGTTTCACGCCATTTTCTATTTCTGCAACACCATATTCATGATGGCCGGTATTTATTATGCCGTATAATCTTCCGCCTGAAATGTGTATGACTAGTCCATATATTTTTTTAAATTGTGTTATTCCCGGTCCCTGCAACCCAAAGAGTTTGATTGATGTATATTTGCAACCCCTGATTGATGAGCTAAAACAGTTGTGGTATGATGGAGTTGAGACATATCACATATCAACTAAGCAAAATTTCAACTTGAGTGCTAATTTAATATGGACCGTTAATGATTTTTCTGCGTATGGAATGTTGTCTGGGTGGATGACTGCTGGAAAGTTAGCATGTCCTTAATGCATGGAAAATGGTGAAGTGATCACTTTAAGACATGGCCGAAAGCAGTCATGGTTTGATTGTCATCGTCAGTTCTTGCCAGTTGATCATGAGTTCAGAAGGATGAAGAACGCATTCAAAAAGAATACAGTTGAATGTGATTTGCCACCTCCAATTTTGTCCGGTGAGGAAATTTGGGAGAGGGTTCAGAACTTCACTAAAGTTACCGAGGCCCCACCTTCTAGATTTTCTGGATATGGTATTACTCATAACTGGACAAAACAGAGCATATTTTAGGAGTTGCCATATTGGAAGGATAATCCTCTCTGACACAATCTTGATGTCATGCATATTGAGAAGAACTATTTTGATAATTTGTTCAACACAGTGATGGATGATAAGAATAAGACAAAAGATAACCCAAAGGTTAGACTGTACTTACAAGAATATTGCAGGCGACTTGAATTACATTTGCAGTCTGCGAATAATGGTAAGGTGTTCAAGCCCAAGGCCAGCTATAGATTCACTTTGGAACAAAGACGACAGATTTGTGAGTGTGTTCCAAACCTAAAGATGCCCGAGGGATATGCTTTGAACCTGGGATAACGTGTTGATATGGTTGAAAGGAAGCTAACTCATATGAAAAGTCATGACTGCCATATCTTCATGGAAACCTTAATCCCTATTGCATTTTGTGGTTTGCCTGAAAATATCTGGAAACCCATCACAGAGATAAGTTTGTTCTTCAAAGACTTATGTTCTACCACATTAAGGGAAGAAAACCTATTTCAAATGAATCGGAACATTCCTGTAATAAGTAATAAGCCGGAAAGGAAAATATTTTTTCATGTGATTTCTTTGATGTGATGGAACACCTTCCAATTCACCTTGTACATGAGGCGCGACTTGGAGGGCCGGTTCAATGCAGGTGGATGTATCCATTCGGGAGGTAATGATCAAACCTTGATTTATTCTTGTAATTTTCTTTAACGTTATCGTCTAATATGACAATGTGCAGCACTGTTGGCAAGTGTAAACGATTTGTTAAATAGAGGAATAGGATTGAAGGATCCATATGCGAAGTCTATCTTGCAAAGAAAACTGTCCATTTTTGTTCTTACTACTTCGACAGTCATTTGCCATGTGCTAGAAATAGGCCTAATCGGCACAATGTCGTGATTGAGATTGATCCATTATATCCATCAATGTTCATATTCAATCAACCAGGCCGAGGTTCTAAAGATCGAACAAAAAGGGGCCTAAGTAGTATGGAGTACAAATCAGCTTCAAATCATGTGTTGCTAAATTGTCCGGAAGTTCAACCCTTTCTTAAGTAAGTGTTGACGTAAGATTAATTTACATGGACTACTATTTAATTAGGTTGATGCAACTAACAAAATTTTTAATGTGTCACTCAGTGACTTCGTGAGTCAATTTGGCCGTGATGCTGTATATTCTACATTTAAGGCATGGTTTAAAGAGTGTGTAAGTGCATCTTACATACTTTCTCACATGTGAATATACATATTTGGTCACTTGTGAATACACTTGCTCACTTGTGATTTATTTAACACTACATGTAGGTCAATAATCCAAATAACGAATTTAATCAATTTTTGAAAGATATATTTTGGGGGCCTACACCTACGGTTACAACTATGTCTAAGTATTTTGTGAATGGTTACAAATTTCACACCGAGGAATGATCAAAGTATAAAAAAAGCAATAATAGTGGGTTTTGTATCAAAGATGGTGAAGGCAACCAGGATGGGGAAAATGATTATTTTGGTGTGGTCAAAGAGATTCGAGAATTATCATATTCATGTTGGCCAAATAAGAAGATCATACTTTTCCGATGCAAGTAGTTTGACTCAACACCTAGAAGAGGTACAAATGTGCACTCGCAGTACAACATAATTGAGGTTAATAAAAAGAGGGAGTATGATCGCTATGATCCTTTTATAATTGCAGAAAAAATTAGGCAAGTGTATTATACTCCATATCCATTTCGGAGGGATAAGGTTGATTGGTTGGTTGTAATCAAAACTATGCCTGTTGGTAGGGTGGAAGTTGAGAATGTTCTAGATGTTGCTTATCGAAACGATACCTCAAGTGTTAACCAAATGGTGGATGATCAGTTAGAAAATGACTTGGAGCATCCTCAACGCATATTATAAGAAGTTGATATGGAGGAAATAACAATCATAGAATATGAGGAGGAGGAATCACCTAATGAAAATGAAATAAGAGAAGAGGAAGAATTTTCGGACGAGGAAAGATACTTCGAAGATGACTAGCATGTTAGTGTTTTCAAGCGCTCTTAACTTATATAGATTTATATTCTCAATTCTAATATTTTCTTTAATTTATGCTGATAACCGGTAGGGGTCGAGGTAGGTCTAGGAAGGATAAGAGGCCTATTGATCATGATGATGGTGCTACACCCTCACTTCCTTCCACTCCACACTTGCATCCCTTCGTTGCTGATGGTCGGCAACAATCTTCTAGGTATACATCATTTCCACCACAACCATCTACTCATCATACTACCAACCATTCACCCTTCCAGCAATATTATTACCATTCTCCACCACATGGCTATACCCCACTTCCTCCACATGATCCTGCATATAGTTGCATTGGTCCATTGAGTCAGCAGTCACAAGGCCATGTGGTAATAGGCCTGTCATCTGCTCCATTTGCTTCATCACCAGCTTGTGATGACCTGATAAGTCATCTAATGCTTCAGAACCTAATTTTGTGTTTTGAGGCCTCAAATACCTCATTTTAGCCTTGATTTTCGTGCACAGTTCGGGTGTTCTTCCGGAAGGCTTATATGTTAAAAACTGATAAAAATAAGAATTTTACCTTAAAAACTTATTTGAGTTGACTTCGTTCAACGTTTTGAGCAAACTTACCCGAATTCGTGTTTTGATGGTCCCGGTGGCTCCGTATCATAATTTGGGACCTGGACATATGCCCCGAATCGAATTCGGAGGTCCCTAGCTCGAGTCATTGATTTTTGTTGAAAATTGAGTTTGAAAGTTTTATGATTTTTAAGAATCGACTGATGTTTGGTCTTGTTAATACCGGGTCCGTGTTTTGGTTTCGGAGCCCGGTATAGGTCCAATTTTTTTATTTATGACTTGTCTGTAAAATTTGGTGAGAAACGGAGTTGGTTTGGCGTGATTCGGACGTTCAGTTGTGAAAATAGAAGTTTTAAAGTTTTCTTGAAAATTTCATTTGATTTGGGGTCAGATTCGTAGTTCTAGGCGTTATTTTGGTATTTTGTTCATGCGAGCGAGTTCGTATGAGGTTTTTGGACTTGTGTGCATAATTGGTTTGGAGCACCGAGGGCTCGAGTGAGTTTCAGATAGGCTACGGGTGTTTTGAGACTTAGAAATTTTTTTTTTTTTGTGCTTCAGCTGTTATCTGGTGTCTTCTTCTTCACGTTCGCGAGAGTAAACTGGGACAGGGTGATTTTCTTAATCACGAACGCGGTAGGTGGGTCGTGAACGTGAAAAAATGGGGGCCTTACCCTAAGGACCTGGGGGAGAGGTCAGTTATTCTTCTACGAGAACGCGAGCATTGGATCGTGAACGCAAAGGCCGGGGGAGCACCCTTTGCGAACGCGAAGGAAAACTCGCGAACGCGAAAGCAACTCGAGTTGCTGCTCATCGCGAATGCAGTAGGCCCTTCGCAAACGCAAAGAAGGCCTGATGCATGTGACTTAAAACAGAACAATAGCGAGATGTTTCTCAAAATTTCATAACCCTTCCATTAGAACTCGGCCTAGGAGCGATTATGAAGAGAAAACTCAACCTCAATTCATAGGTTTGTACTCTTTAACTCATTTTGTTTTCCATTTCTAACGTCACCCATTAATTCTTATCCCTAATCTTTGTTCTTTCATGGTAGAAAACTAGGGATTTAGGAAGAATTGGGGTTTTTTTTGCAAATTGGGGATTTATACCTCAATTTGGGGTTAGATTCCGAAACTAGTTACATAATCGGGCTCATGGGCGAATGGGTAAATGGATTTTGGTCTGAATCTCGAGTTTTGACCAAGAGGACCCGGGGTCGATTTTTGACTTTTTGGGAGAAATTTTGGGAAATCCAAATTTATGCATTTTAATTGATTCCTTTAGCAATATTTGATATTATTGAGTCAATTATGGTTAGATACGAGTGGGTTGGAGGCGGATTCTAGAGAAAAATCTGTGATTGAGCATTGAGTGGCCTTTGGAGCGAGGTAAGTTTGGTGTCTAACCTTGACTTGAAGGAATTAAGAACCCTCGAATTATGTGTTATGTGAATTTTATGTGAGCGGTATATATGCGAGGTGACGAGTACTTATACGCCAATGAATTATCTGTTTCCCTATTTTTCCCGCTTTTCTTTAATTATTTCCTTCCCTGCCTTAATTGTTATATGCTCTAAATGTGTTTTCATGCTTAATTGCTACCTGTTAATAAATGTATTCTCCTGTTTATGATTTTAGATCTTTTTCTAGTTTTATAATCTCCTGCTATTTGCTCAAGTTGGTTTATTCGCACTTCCTAGTTGTAAATTTCTGGACTGGTCTCACTGTGTAGTATTACTTATGTAGATCCTCATGTTGTACCATGTTTCCTATTTGGTTCAGTTTGGTATTTATGGTTTGTAAAGGCTTTTCCGTGATTTGAATTGTAAATTTTACTGTGCACCTTGAGCACTTGGAATTGATATGGTGGGATCGGGTTGCACACCGCAACAAGTGTAATAAGAGTGGATTGATGTGGTGGAATAAGAGTGAATCTATATTGTACGGTGGGATCGGGTTGCACGTCGCAACAGGTGTAATAAGGGTGGATTGTTTTGGTGGAATAAGGGTAGGGCTGCCAAGTGGGCCGGTCCCGGGCCTAAACGGGCCAAGTGGGCTGGTCCAAATGGTCCCGGGCCTAAACAGGCTTTTTCTACAGACCGGCTCGGAACCGGGACCGTTGGTCCCGAGCTAAATAGTCTCGGCCCGCGGGCTAAGTGGGCCCAACATATTTTTAAAAAAAAAAATAAATTAAATAGATATTAGAGACAAAAGGATGTTAAAATATCTAAGACAATGCTTTGTAAATTTTATTATAGAATTGTGACCTAAATTTTAATATTCAATATTTAATATCGAATATATATAGTATATAAGATATATATATAGTATATCGATATAAGATGTGTGTGTGTGTGTGTATATATATATATATATATATATATATATATATATATATATATATATATATATATATATATATAAAATGTATATAAGCTATATTCGATATAAGATGTATAACATGATCAAGTAGTTGAAGGCTTTGATACCATTTTAACAGGATCAAGTGGTGGGCGGTAATCCACACGGCCTTCTCAACTAAGCCAAAACAGAAATCACCGTTTGACCGGGAACTGGAATTATTTCGCACCTCTGCTGACTTTTATATGTCCACCGAGGTTTCCACCAGTTAAAGATTTCTATTTTAACACATTTGAGAATTCTCAATCTAGCTAATTCAGTACCTTTATATTTAAAGACTGGCGGTAATCCGCACAATCAGTAAGGATATAAGAATTAAAATATACTTGAATTTTATATATAGTTTAATGACTGTATGGAAGGTTAAAACCTTTTACTCAAGCAAAGGGCCTGTCCTAATATAATACATACTTTTATTGAGTCCATGTGTCTAGCAGTTCTAACCGTGAAAGAAGATGCCCTTTTCAACTCCTTTAATCGGGCTAAGGTTCACGGCTGGCTAGACGAAGCCACTAAGGCAAAGCCAATAAGAGTAGTGCTATATTAGACTGTACCAACCATCTCGAAATCAAGTCAAAATACTATATATAAAACTCAATTATACTTTAATAGATGCCGTCACTTTCATGGTTTATATAGGAGAGAAGTTAGATATTCAACATAGATATGAAGTCTCTTAGCCGGACATCATCACGGCCAAAGAGGAGAGACTAGAAGAAAAACTATCTAAGAAAGAAATCAGTACCTTTGGAATATCTTCCACGGCTCTTCTTTTCTCTGAATATCAGAATTTTCTAAAAGAAATATCATTTCTTTTTTAGACACTTTCTCATATGACTTGATATCATCATTGTCATCTTTTGTAATGGAAGCAAAAGTATCACTTTGCTTAGCAGAAGTATCTTTCTATTTTTTAGCAGTCAAATATGCCTGTAAATGTGCGTATAACGGACTATCCTCTGGAATATCTTCCAGATGGACGGATGGTCCGATCGATGATTCTTCTCTGAGAGATATCCTCTCATTGGTTAAACGTTTTCTTCCCATTTGTATAACTGGGGAGTTTGATGTGGATCCGTATGACGATCCTGAAGGTGATGATCTTCCTCTGGACTGTGGAGATGATCTTCCCCAACCTCTACCTCTTCCCCTACCCCAGGGGGGTTCCATCCTGTAAATATTCACGAGATAAGAAATCTGGCAGAGAATTATCAATTCCCTTTTTATATTGTATTTCAAAATCAAAAGGGGCTAATTGAGCCTGCCATCTTGCAAATATCATTTTCGAGGCATCATGTTTAAAGTCTTTGTTAAACATATATTTAACAGATTGTGCGTCAGTTTTTATCAAAAACCTTTGATTGTATAAATCGTCTTGAAATTGTAAAACACATTTTACTATGGTTAACATTTCATGTGCCACAGTAGCGTATTTTTTCTGGGCTTCAGACCATTTACCAGAGTAGAATCTAATCAGATATTCATGCTTATTATTGGGATTTATCTGTTTCAAAATCCCTCCGTAACCAATATTAGACGCATCAGTCTCTATAATTGTTTGCCATGCAGGATTAGCAAGGGTTAAGCAAGGTAACGATTTAACATGTCGCTTAATATTTTTAACTAAAGTAGTATGACTATCAGTCCAAGAATTTTTATAATCCTTCTTTAGCCTATCATATAAGGGGGCTAAATCACGCGATAAATCTTTATAAAAGGGTGATATGTAATTTAAACTTCCCAAAAATCTTTGTAACTGAGTTCTATCAGTAATAATATCCGAAAATTTTGAGGCAAAATCGATCGATCTTTGAATAGGAGTAATCTTTCCTTAACAAATATAATGTCCTAAAAATCGAATGTTAGTTTAGAATAAACTCATTTTTTGTTTTGAGATAACCAAACCATTTTGTATCACAATTCTTTTAAAAATATCTAAATACTTAATATGCATTTCAAGTGTTTTGAAAAATACCAAAATGTCATCGATATAAACAATGATAAAGTCTAGATAGGGGTTGAAAATGTCATTCATAATTTTTTGGAATTCAGAAGGGGCATTCTTCAAACCAAAAGGCATAACATTCCATTCATATTGCCCAAATGGAACATTAAAAGCAGTTCTATAAGTATGTTCTTTAAATATTTGAATCTTCCAATATTCAGATTTTAAATCAAATTTTGAAAATATATTGGCATCATATAATCTTGACAATAAATTTCTTTTATTGGGAATAGGATACCTAACCCACTTCAAATATTTATTCAAGGATTTATAATTAATGACCAATCCAGGAATACCACGTTCCTTTTCAGCTGCGTTATTAACATAAAAAGCTGTGCAAGACCAAGGAGATTTTGAGGGTTTTATCAAACCCTTTTGTAATAAATTATCAATCTCTTTTTTGCAGAATTCCACTAATTCCGCGTTCATCTGACAAGGTCGAGATTTAGTAGGAATATCATCCTCAGAGAAATTATCTTCATAAGGCAGAGTGACAATATACTTTTTTCTATTCCAAAAAGCACTGGGATGTTCTGCACAAATATCAATAGCAATATTCTCGGAAATCAATTTGATCTTTTCCTGTACTTTAGTAGAATTCAAAGTATCAAATATATTCATACTAAACAATTCTAACTGCAAAGAATCAATATGTTTCTGCTTCATATCAATTAAAGCATTAATATCTCTAGTTACTGGATCTGTAACAAAAGTATAACTTATCTCTTTATCCTTATAAGTAGCAGTAAAACCTTTCGAGTCTACGCTAGTAAAAGGATAAATGGCGTTAATAAATGGTGTTCCAAGTATAATAGGAGGGTATAGTTAGTTTTTAACCAAGAAAAAGAAGTGAGAAATACAGACTTTATTCTGACAAATACCCGTATTAGGTAGTTTATACTTTATATCTAAAGCATATCCGGATACAGATCTACCCATATGAGTAGTTTTTTGAAAATATTTTGTAGGTATTAAACCTTCTTGAATGCAGCTAACATCTGCTCCACTATCAATCATGACAATATTTGTAATAGCAAAACTATTATCAATGAGAATAGTACATTTGATATACCATTTATGAGCAGTAATAATTTGCATCATTCCTAAAAACATATCATGTTTAGGATCAAAACTAATAGGTTTTTCTTCAACACCATTTTCAGAAATACCTTTGTTTTTATCATTAGATTTCTCAGTTGGAGAATTAATTTTCTCAATCTGAGTAATCCTATGATCATAAATCATTTGATTTTATTTAAGAGATTTGATCTCTCGTTTCAAGTTTTCAACTTCAATTTTTAAATCATTGAAAGAAGAATCTCTTGCTGGAGTTGCATTTTTATTTAAAAGACAGTTATTAACCTCTAGTAAAGAATAAGGCGGGGAATATTCAAATTCTTTTTCAAAAGGTTTTGAAAAACTAGAACTTGATTTCGAACTTGAACTAACAGCCAAATTAATTATTTTTTCACGAAGTTTTTCCTCAGTAACTTCTTTTAAAAGTTCTATTACATTATCAGATGTAATAGTTTTCATGTTCAAATCTTGAAACTGTGATTGTAATTTATAAAATTCATCATCATCACAAGTACATGTATTACCTTTGTAAGTTGTACAAGTATTATCAATATTTTTATCACTGTCAGATAAATCAAGTAGATCTATTTCAGCTTTGGATTCTGACTCAGAATAATAATAATCAGATTCTGATCCAGAAGTGTATAACAAACCATAAACCTTATCACGTAACTCATTGTCTAGTTCTAAGGTTTTCAGCTTTTGAAGCTTACAATTCGGGGCTATATGGCCAAATTTACCACACTTGTAACACTTATTGTCAGCAAGATCTCGCTTAGACCTATTTTTGGTAAATCTAGTAGACGTTGCGATGGGATTTCCTGGCTTCTCGTTCTTCTTTGGATCTATATCTAGATCTCTTTTTTCTATAAGGACTGTCTTGGTTAGGGTATCTATGATACTTATATTTTTTCTTCTTATGAGTAGAAATCTCGGGTAGACCGAACTGGGTACAAAAATCTCCTAACTGGGATTTTTCCTTAAGCTTATCCATCTTAAGTGTCCTTATACCATCTGAATTCATCTAAGGTCCTACATAAAAGACCATTAAGGAGAGTACGAATTGTTTCATATTGGTTGGTAAATCTACCGTTGAAGTGTTCTAATATAGTAAGAATAAGGGTGTAAACGGCATCTTCTCTATTTGCCACTAGGGCCATGCCTAAGTTATCAACTCCTTCGTCAGAGGCTGTAGCATTAATAACCATTGCCCTTTCTTCTAGAGTCAAATAATTGTCCCACCAGCCACGAAGTTGGCCAGTAAAACCTGCAACAATCATTTTGCAAATAGTTCTATATGTATTTTTCACACTTTTACAGATAGTCGTATACATAAGCATTCTATGCACAAGAATAGTCAATTGCCTATCAGTTAATCCATCAAAATTCCATTCGTAAATTTTGGAACCACTATAAGACGTATTAGTCTGATTCCGATCACGTTCCTCTATTAAAACATCTTCAGGAGTAGGACGATTGTAATAATAAGTTTGCATTCTGGGTTTATCAGCATATCTGCTACCAGCAAACTTACTATTCTTTTTGGGATAACCTCTGAGTTTATTAAACTATGACAAAAATCATTTTTATAGTCAAAAGTAGTATCTAATTTATTAGCAAAATTATTTGATAAATCAATGGGTTTGATATTTAAACCAATAACTTTTTATCAAGAAGTTCTTATAAATCATAAAAAGATCTAAATTTAAAATCCTGAATCTCAAGGGGTCTTTGAACATGAGTAAGAACAGTTTGAGGTTCTGATTTTTGCTTGTAGAGGCAATATCAGTCAAAATCTTACTAGTATTCATATCCTTAATTAAGATTGTCAAATCATCAAGTTTTTTATTAAGAAAACTGATGTTTTCACCCAAAACTTTAACATATAAATTCAAATAATTATTTTGTGAAATTAATTTATTAATTTCTGCGATGCTGACTGCAGCAACATCTTCATCAATAAATTTTTAAAATGCAGTGAAAGTAATACCTGTATTATTAGGTAAAACAAAAGATGCTTGAGGAGTGTAGATGGCTTTAGTAATATTGACACTCCCGTCTTTATAAGATCTTTCCAAAACTTTATAAAAAGTGGTAAATAGGTGGTTATAAACCAGGGAACAAAATACATAATTTGATTATGTAAAGCACAAGTTTCATAGAATTCTTGAGAAATATTGTGTAAATCTTCTTTACTATAAGTATCAAAAAACCAAGTTTTAAACTGGTTCCATTTATCACTGAAAAATTCTTTTTGAATATAACCTCTAGCTTGTGACCCTGGACTAAAATCAATTTGGTGTGGAATCATTTAAGCTTTATTTGGGTCAAAATCCATTTCGGACGCAGAAGGAATATCCTTATCAGAAATATTATCATTATCCTGAACAATATTTGTCTTGGGGTTAATCTTAACCCTTTCAACAGGTTTATCACCTACCTTAGTAGAAATTGTGTGTAGAGATGCAGCATGATTTCTAGCTGGTCCATAGACTGGTTCAACAGGAGAAATGTGTTGAATATCAGGCAACAGTCTACGATTGGTAAAGGAATATCTATTATAATTAGAACTAATAGAAGGTAACAGCCTATTATTAGAAAATGACTGTCTACTATAAGTGGAACTATTATCATCAAACTAAATGCAAATCCTTCCATCCGGATTTTGAGTAATATGAGAATACTCAGTATTACTGACAGCATTAGTTATCTGATTGGGGGATATAACCGAATCCAAAGTCCATGTAGTTGGAAAATTAATTTCTTCCCACTTAATAGGTCTCCTCGTGGTAACCTTAGACTTTGCAAAATTCATTTCCACTAATATAGTCTGATCAGATGTATCATATAATTTACATCTAGGGTTTAACGTTGATAGCAATTTAAAGTAAATCCTATATGATAAACATATTAGTTTAGAACCAGGCACATAATTATAACCATGCGTTTTCACATTTAATGTTAATGCATCAAGTATATTAACATCAGATAAAGATAATTGCAGATTGGGTTGAGTATTAAAATATACTGGGTCGTAGGCGACAGTAGATTCAATAGAACCCATCAGAGACTGTCTAAAATTCAGATTTCTGGCATCTCTAAAAGCAGCCAAAAACGTCTCTAATAACCCTTTAAGGGTTAATGGCTTAAAAGCAATTTGAACCATACCAATATGCAGATAATTATATTGGTTTCTATAAATATCTACATCATGCTTGTTTAACAAATGATTAGTCTGTTCAGACGAATTTAAAGCTAAAGATTGCTCAGTTTTTTTAACAAGTTGTTTAGAAGAAAGTTTATCAAACCATCCATAATCATAGATTGTTCTAATAGGGACTTTAGGAATCATTCACTTATTTAACAAATCAAGGTTTTGAGGTATATCTACCTCTTCCAACCTAGTATTTTTCATACTAGTTTCTCCTAAATCCATATTTTAGAAACATATCTATGTCGAATATTTCATATCTATCTTATATATACCATGAAAGTACCTAGGCTCTGATACCATTTTAACAGGTTCAAGTGGCGGGCGGTAATCCGCACGGCCTTCTCAACTAAGCTAAAACAGAAATCACTGTTTGACCGGGAACTGGAATTGTTTCGCACCTCTGCTGACTTTTATATGTCCACCGAGGTTTCCACCAGTTAAATATTTCTATTTTAACACATTTGAGAATTCTCAATCTAGCTAATTCAGTATCCTTATATTTAAAGACTGGCGGTAATCCGCACAATCAGTAAGGATATAAGAGTTGAAATATACTTGAATTTTATATATAGTTTAATGACTGTATGGAAGGTTAAAACCTTTTACTCAAGCAAGGGGCCTATCCTAATATAATACATACTTTTATTGAGCACATGTGTCTAGCAGTTCTAACCGTGAAAGAAGATGTCCTTTTCAACTCCTTTAATCAGGCTAAGGTTCACGACTGGCTAGACGAAGCCACTAAGGCAAAGCCAATAAGAGTAGTGCTATATTAGACTGTACCAACCATCTCGAAACCAATTAGGAATAGTCTCTGCAAATATAATTGCACATACTTTAATAAACCAAGTATGTTTGTGTCGATCATTATTATAGTATAACACTTTATCAAATACCTGGATATAATCCCAATAGGTAAAATTCATTCGAGATTTGTTAAGGCTTATCTGCCTTTCTTTCATTGTGGATATACCCCAGTCTTCAACAGATATAATCTGTTTAATTATAATCTTCGAGAAGTTATAAACGTTCTCATCTGTGCTATAACTAGAAAAGTGCTGAAACTCTGCACTGCCAGTACTGTTGAGTATTGTTTCATAATAAGAGCGGATTTTGTATGACTCACCCGGATAATATAATCCATTTATCAAATACCTTTGGAATATCTTCCACGGCTCTTCTTTTCTCTGAATATCAGAATTTTCTAAAAGAAATATCATTTCTTTTTTAGACACTTTCTCATATGACTTGATATCATCATTGTCATCTTTTGTAATGGAAGCAAAAGTATCACTTTGCTTAGCAGAAGTATCTTTCTATTTTTGAGAAGTCAAATATGCCTACAAATGTGCGTATAACGGACTATCTTCTGGAATATCTTCCAGATGGACGGATGGTCCGATCGATGATTCTTCTCTGAGAGATATCCTCTCATTGGTTAAACTCTTTCTCCCATTTGTATAACTGGGGAGTTTGATGTGGATCCGTATGACGATCCTGAAGGTGATGATCTTCCTCTGGACTGTGGGGATGATCTTCCCCAACCTCTACCTCTTCCCCTACCACAAGGGGGTTCCATCCTGTAAATATTCACGAGATAAGAAATCTGGCAGAGAATTATCAATTATCTTTTTATATTGTATTTCAAAATCAAAAGGGGCTAATTGAGCCTGCCATCTTGCAAATATTATTTTCGAGGCATCATGTTTAAAGTCTTTGTTAAACATATATTTAACAGATTGTGCGTCAGTTTTTATCAAAAACCTTTGATTGTATAAATCGTCTTGAAATTTTAAAACACATTTTATTATGGTTAACATTTCATGTGCCACAGTAGTGTATTTTTTCTAGGCTTCAGACCATTTACCAGAGTAGAATCTAATCAGATATTCATGCTTATTATTGGGATTTATCTATTTCAAAATTCCTCTGTAACCAATATTAGATGCATCAGTCTCTATAATTTTTTGCCATGCAGGATTAGCAAGGGTTAAGCAAGGTAAAAATTTAACACGTTGCTTAATATTTTTAACTAAAGTAGTATGACTATCAGTCCAAGAATTTTTATAATCTTTCTTTAGCCCATCATATAAGGGGGCTAAATCACACGACAAATCTTTATAAAAGGGTGATATGTAATTTAAACTTCCCAAAAATCTTTGTAACTGAGTTCTATCATTAATAATATCAGGAAATTTTGAGGCAAAATCGATCGATCTTTGAATAGGAGTAATCTTTCCTTGACAAATATAATGTCCTAAAAATCGAATGTTAGTTTGGAATAAACTCATTTTTTGTTTTGAGATAACCAAACCATTTTGAATCACAATTCTTTTAAAAATATCTAAATGCTTAATATGCATTTCAAGGGTTTTGGAAAATACTAAAATGTCATCGATATAAACAATGATAAAGTCTAGATAGGGGTTGAAAATATCATTCATAATTTTTTGGAATTCAGAAGGGGCATTCTTCAAACCAAAAGGCATAACATTCCATTCATATTGCCCAAATGGAACATTAAAAGCAGTTCTATAAGTATGTTTTTTAAATATTTGAATCTGCCAATATCCAGATTTTAAATCAAATTTTGAAAATATATTGGCATCATATAATCTTGACAATAAATCTCTTTTATTAGGAATAGGATACCTAACCCACTTCAAATATTTATTCAAGGGTTTATAATTAATGACCAATCTAGGAATACCACGTTCCTTTTCAGCTGCGTTATTAACATAAAAAGCTGTGCAAGACCAAGGAGATTTTGAGGGTTTTATCAAACCCTTTTGTAACAAATTATCAATCTCTTTTTTGCAGAATTCCACTAATTCCGCGTTCATCTGACAAGGTCGAGATTTAGTAGGAATAACATCCTCAGAGAAATTATCTTCATAAGGCAGAGTGACAATATGCTTTTTTCTATTCCAAAAAGCACTGGGATGTTCTGCACAAATATCAATAGCAATATTCTCGGAAATCAATTTGATCTTTTCCTGTACTTTAGTAGAATTCAAAGTATCAAATATATTCATACTAAAAAATTCTAACTGCAAAGAATCAATATGTTTATGCTTCATATCAATTAAAGCATTAATATCTCTAGTTACTGGATCTGTAACAAAAGTATAACTTATCTCTTTATCCTTATAAGTAGCAGTAAAACCTTTCGAGTCTACGCTAGTAAAAGGATAAATGGCGTTAATAAACGGTGTTCCAAGTATAATAGGAGAGTATAGTTAGTTTTTAACCAAGAAAAAGAAGTGAGGAATACAGACTTTATTCTGATAAATACCCGTATTAGGTAGTTTATACTTTATATCTAAATCATGTCCGGATGCAGATCTAACCATATGAGTAGTTTTTGAAAATATTTCGTAGGTATTAAACCTTCTTGAATGCAGCTAACATCTGCTCCACTATCAATCATGACAATGTTTGTAATAGAAAAACTATTATCAATGAAAATAGTACATTTGATATACCATTTATGAGCAGTGATAATTTGCATCATTCCTAAAAACATATCATGTTTAGGATCAAAACTAATAGGTTTTTCTTCAACATCATTTTCAGAAATACCTTTGTTTTTATCATTAGATTTCTCAGCTGGAGAATTAATTTTCTCAATCTGAGTAATCCTATGATCACAAATCATTTGATTTTATTTAAAAGATTTGATCTCTCGTTTCAAGTTTTCAACTTCAATTTTTAAATCATTGAAAGAAGAATCTCTTGCTGGAGTTGTATTTTTATTTAAAAGACGGTTATTAACCTCTAGTAAAGAATAAGGCGGGGAATATTCAAATTCTTTTTCAAAAGATTTTGAAAAACTAGAACTTGAACTAGCAGCCAAATTAATAATTTTTTCACGAAGTTTTTCATCAGTAACTTTTTTTTAAATTCTATTACATTATCAGATGTAATAGTTTTCATGTTCAAATCTTGAAACTGTGATTGTAATTTATATATATATATATATATATATATATATATATATATATAAGCTATATTCGATAAGCTATATATACATCTTATATACTATATATAAGATGTATATATAGTATAGTATATATGCCTTGTAATTTTATTATAAAGAGATATGCCTCTTTGTAATTTCAATTTTCAACAAGTTGTTCGTCAATTCGGTAAACTCGTTCCAATAAATTTCAACAAGTTGTGAAGATGTGCCTTGTAATTTCACAATTGTTCCACAAATTGTAACAATAAAGTAAGTAATAGTAGCAATTATAGAAGAAAATTAGAGAGAGATTGTGATAGATTGATGATTTTGTAAGAAAAAAATGAAAGAACGATGGGGTATTTATAGTTGAAAATAGGGAAAAAGTATAATTATAAAAAGTTTGGGATTAAAACAAAGTTTGGGGGGGAGGGGAGGGTTAAATGGCTATTTTATAAATAGCCAACGGCTATATTTTTTTAAAAAAACAAACTAGCTGTTGGGACCGTTTGGCCCGCTAAGGGACCGGTCGTGTCCCGAGCCGGTCCCGGGCCCTGGCGGGCTAAATGGTCCCGGGCCTGGCGTGCCCAAATCATAGGACCAGCCCACAAGACCGGCCCAGGCCCACTAAAATCGGGCCAAACGGTCCTGGCCCATTTAGCCCGTTTGGCCCGTGGTCCCGGTCTTGGACCGGCCCACTTGCCACCCTTAAATAAGGGTGAATTATGACCGATATTGTGATATTGTGGGATCGGGTTGCGCGATGCAACACACATATATATACTCATTGTTGTTAATGTTGTTACGTGGAAATAAGGGAGGATTATGTGATGTACGGTGGGATCGGGTTGTGCGCCGCAACAACCTATGTATTTATATTTTCCTGAGCTATGTTAGTTTTATGGTACTTTCTTTTGAACTTAAGGATTGGTAATTCTGAACGTTGCTGGCTTATTTCCTGAAGTTGTAGCCATTATTTTCAATTTACTGCTTTATTTCACTCTGTATATCCATTTTTCTGTCTTTATTATATATATATTGCGTACAGGTTGTAGTGTGAGTGACCTACCTTATCCTCATCACTACTTCGTCGAGGTTAGGCTCGACACTTACAGAGTACATGGGGTTAGTTGTACGTATACTACACTCTGCACTTTTGTGCAGATTTTGGCATTGGTCCTAGCCGATCGAGAGGCGTAGCAGCTCGGACTGGTTCATTGGAGACTCAAGGTAGATCTGTTGACGTTCGCAGACCTTGAAGTCCGCATCTATCTTCCCCTGTTTTTACTGTTTATTTATTTCAAACAGTTGTATTTCTTTCAAACTTTACTTGTAGTAAATCCTAGAAGTTTGTGAATTGTGACTCCAGATTTGGATTGTAGTAAATATTATAGCATTTATATTATTCTGCACTCGTTTCATTACGTTTCAGCTTATTTGACTTTATGTACTGAATTGAATAAAAATTGGCTTAATGATTCTCTAACGTTGGCTTGCCTAGCAAGTGAAATGTTAGGCGCCATCATGGTCCCGAAGGTGAGAATTTCGGGTCGTGACAAGTTGGTATCAGAGCACTAGGTTGCCTAGGTCTCACAATTCACGAGCAGGCTTAGTAGAATCTGGAGGATCGATACGGAGACGTCTATGCTTATCTTCCAGAGGCTATGAAGTTTAGGAACAATTTCACTTCTATTATTCTCTGTCGTGTGATTTTATTCTATCATTGCTGATTGAACTCTTCTATTCTTTTCCTTCCGCAAATGGCGAGAACACGTGCTACGTCTTCAGCTGGACAGCAGTCGGAGCCCCCAGTGGCAGCTTCTACGAGGGGCAGAGGTCAAGGTCGAGGCCGAGGAAGGGGCAGAGCTCAGCCCAGAGCTCGAGCAGCAGCACCAGCACCAGTAATGGAGCCCCAGGTGGAGTTTGAGGAGGAGGTTCTAGCCCAGACTGTGCCTGCTGGACCAGCTCATGTTCCAGAGGGGTTCATCCCCACCCCAGTGCTTTAGGATGCTTTGGTCCATTTGGTGGGCCTTATGGAGAGTGTGGCCCAGGCCGATACCTTTCATATGTCACCAGTCATCTCTCGGGCTGGGGGAGGAGCACAGACTCCCGCTACTCACACTCCGGAGCAGATGGCTCCCCAGTATCAGACTCCAGTAGCCTCGCCAGTTGGGATTGTTCAGCCAGTTGTTGCGACACAGGCCGGTGATGGATCTGCCATGTCTTCTGAGGCTTTATGGAGATTAGGCAGGTTTACTAAGCTCTTTCCAGATCATTTCAGTGGTGCATCTTCAGAGGATCCCCAGGAGTATCTTGACAGTAGTCATGAGGTGCTACGGAACATGGGTATAGAGGAGACCAATGGGTTCGCTTTTGCTGCATTTCAGATGACAGGCTCCGCCAAGAAATGGTGGAGAGATTATTTGTTGACCAGACCAGCTAGGTCGCCTGCTCTTACTTGGGACTAGCTCTCTCAGCTCTTCCTAGAGAATTTTCTCCCTATCACATTGAGAGAGGAGTATCGTCGTCAGTTCGAGCGTCTCCAGCAGGGCAGTATGACTGTTACTCAGTATGAGACCCATTTTGTGGATTTGGCCCATCATGCTCTTCTTCTACTTCCTACCTAGAGAGAGTTTGGGGAGGTTTATTGAGGGATTTGCTCAGCCTATCAGGTTGCAGATGGCTAAGGAGACTGGGAGTGAGATTTCTTTTCAGGCGGCTACCAATGTTGCCAGGCGAGTCGAGATGGTTCTTGTATAGGGAGGTCAGGGATCTGACAAGAGACCTCTTCATTCCGTTGGGTTCAGCGGTGCCTCATCTGGAGGCAGGGGTACTTTTGGTAAAGGCCATCCTCCTAGGCCATTTCATTCAGCACTTCAGGCATCCCACAGTGCTTCAAGGAGTCGTGGTCCTTATGTGCCTTATTTAGGACAACCAGCCTACAGTGCACCACCAGCTCCTATCAATGCACCACCTATTCAAAGTTATTACCGTGGTTATCCGGCCCGTTCGGGTCAGTCTCAGTTTCCACAGCCACAGCACCAGGATGGATGTTTCGAGTGTGGTGGTTATGGGCATATCAGGAGGACCTGTCCAAGATTATTGGGCTTCATGCTATAGCATCAGGGTTCTCGTGCCATGGTCTCGGCACCAGTTGCTGCACCGCTTGCACAGCCAGCCAGAGGCAGGGGGTCAGGAAGCCAGAGGTAGAGGCCAGACTATTAGACGTGGAGGTCAGGCCGTTAGAGGTGGAGGCCAGCCAGCTAGAGGCCGTCCTAGGGACGTGGTTCAGAGTGGTGGGGCTTAGCCCGGATGTTATGCTTTTCCAGCGAGGCCCGAGGCTGAGTCATCTGATGCTGTTATCACAGGTACTATTTCAGTTTGCAATAGAGATGCTTCAGTTCTATTTGACTCGGGTTCTATTTATTCATACGTGTCATCCTATTTTGCTTCATATTTTGTTGTACCTCGTGATACTTTGAGTGCTTCTGTTTATGTGTCCACACCTATGGGAGATGCTATTGTTGTAGATTGTGTTTATCGTTTATGTGTGGTCACTATTGGGAGTCTTGAGACTAGCGTAGATCTTCTACTTCTCGATATAGTCGATTTTGATGTCATTTTGGGTATGGATTGGCTATCACCTTAACATGCTATATTGGATTGTCATGCCAAGATGCTAACCTTAACCTTGCCGGGGTTGCCTCGATTAGAGTGGAGAGGGACTTCTGGCCATTCTACTAGAAGGGCTATCTCTTATGTACAAGCTCTGCATATGGTCGAGAAGGGGTATCTAACTTATTTGGCTTATGTCCACGATTCTAGTGTGGAGGTTCCTTCTATGGATTCAGTACCTATTGTTCGTGAGTTTCCAGAGGTGTTTCCTGCAGACGTGCCGGGGATGCCACCCAACAGGGATATTGATTTTTGTATTGATTTGGCTCCGGGCGCTCAGCCCATTTCTATTTTGCCATACCATATGGCCCCGCCAGAGTTGAAAGAATTGAAGGAGAAGTTACAGGATTTTCTTGATAAGGGCTTCATTAGACCTAGTGTCTCACCCTGGAGTGCACCTGTGTTATTTGTGAAGAAGAAGGATGGATCGATGAGGATGTGTATAGATTATCGGCAGTTGAACAAAGTCACCATCAAGAACAGGTATCCATTGTCGAGGATTGATGACTTATTTGATCAGCTTCAGGGTGCCAAGGTATTTTCGAAGATTGATTTGAGGTCTAGCTACCATAAGTTGAGGATTAGGGCATCTGATGTCCCTAAGACAGCTTTTCGGACTCGGTACGAGCATTATGAGTTTTTGGTGATGTCCTTTGGGTTGACAAATGCCCTGGCAACATTTATGGATTTGATGAACCGAGTGTGCAAGACTTAATTGGACTCCTTTGTGATTGTGTTTATTGATGATATCTTGATCTACTCCCGCAGTCGAGAGGAGCACGAGCAGTATCTTCGAATTGTACTTCAGACTCTGAGGGACTGCCAGTTATATGTTAAAATTTCAAAGTGCGAGTTTTGGCTGGATTCAGTCGCTTTCTTGGGGCACGTTGTATCAGCAGAGGGCATTCAGGTAGATCCTAAGAAGATTGAGGTAGTTCAGAACTGGCCTAGACCCACTTCAGCCACGAAGATCAGGAGTTTCTTGGGTTTGGCGAGCTATTACCGTCGATTTGTGGAAGGGTTTTCATCTATAGCAGCCCCGTTGACTAAGTTGACCCAGAAGGGTGCCCCGTTCAGATGGTCAGACGAGTGTGAGGCGAGCTTTTAAAAGCTCAAGACTGCTTTGACTACATCGCCAGTATTGGTGTTGCCCACAGGTTCATGATCTTATAAGGTATATTGTGATGCATCCCGTGTTGGGATCGGTGCAGTATTGATGCAGGACGACAGGGCGATTGCATATGCTTCGCGGCAGTTGAAGGTTCATGAGAAGAATTACCGTGTCCATGACTTAGAGTTGGCAGCCATTGTTCATGCACTGAAGATTTGGAGGCATTATCTTTACGGAGTGTCATGTAAGGTCTTCACGGATCATCAGAGCCTTCAGTATTTGTTCAAGCAAAAGGATCTCAATTAAGGCAGTGAGTATGGGCAGCCTTGCATTCATTCTAGTCGGTGAGAGACCTCTTGCATCAGATGTTCAGACTTTGGCCAATCAGTTTGTGAGGTTGGATATTTCAGAGCCCAGCCATGTTCTAGATTGTACAGTCGCTCAGTCTTCCTTGTTCGAGCATATCAGAGATCGGCAGTATGACGACCCTCATTTGTTGGTCCTTAGGGACATAGTGCGGCACGGTGGTGCCAAGCAGGTTGCTGTTAGAGATGATGGAGTTTTAAGGATGAAGGTTCGTGTTTGTGTGCCTAATGTGGATGGACTTCATGAGTTGATTCTTGAGGAGGCCCACATTTCTCGGTATTCTATTCATCTGGTACCGCCAAGATGTATCAGGACTTACGGCAACATTATTGGTGGAGGAGAATGAAGAAGGACATAGTTGCATATGTAGCTCGGTGTCTAAATTTTCAGCAGGTAAAGTGTGAGCATAAAATACCTGGTAGTTTGCTTCAGAAGTTAGAGATTCCTGAGTGAAAGTGGGAGCGTATCGCTATGGATTTCGTTGTTAGACTCCCACGGACTCAGAGGAATTTCGATGCAGTTTGGGTCATTGTGGACAGGCTGACCAAGTTAGCGCACTTTAATCCTGTGGCACTTACCTATTCTTCAAAGCGGTTGGCAGAGATTTACATCCACGAGATCGTCCGTTTTTGCGGTGTACCCGTGTCTATCATTTCTGATCGAGGTACGCAGTTCACCTTACACTTCTGGAGGTCAGTACAACGTGAGTTGGGCACGCGGGTTGAGTTAAGCACAACGTTTCATCCTCAGATAGTCGGACAGTCCGAGCGCACTATTCAGATATTAGAGGATATGCTCTGCGCTTGTGTTATAGACTTCAGAGGTTCTTGGGATCAGTTCTTTTCGCTCGCAGAGTTTGCCTACAACAACAGCTACCAGTCGAGCATCCAAATGGCTCCCTATGAGGCATTATACGGTAGGCGGTGCCGATCGCCAGTTGGATGGTTCGAGCCGGGGGAGGCTCGATTATTGGTTACAGATTTGGTACAGGATGCCTTGGATAAGGTTAGGATTATTCAGGATCGACTTCGCACAGCTCAGTCTAGGCAAAAGAGTTATGCCGACCGTAGAGTTCGTGATGTTGCATTCATGGTCGGAGAGAGAGTGTAGCTTTGGTATCACCCATGAAGGGTGTGATAAGGTTCGGGAAGAAGGGCAAGTTGAGCCCTAGGTACATCAGACCCTTCGAGATTCTGGAGAGAGTGGGCGAGGTGGGTTACAGTCTCGCATTGCCACCTAGTTTAGCAGTTGTTCATCCGGTATTCCATGTGTCCATGCTCTGGAAGTATCATGGTGATCTATCCCATGTGTTAGATTTCAGCTCTGTCCAGTTGGACAAGAATTTGACTTACGAGGAGGAGCCCGTGGCTATTCTTGCCCGACAGGTTCGATAGCTGAGGTCTAAGAGTTATCCTTTAGTTCGAGTGCAGTGGAGAGGTCAGCCTGTTGAGACAGCTACTTGGGAGTCTGAGTCGGACAAGCGGGGCAGATATCCACATCTTTTCACCAGCCCAGGTACTTTTCTATGTCCGTTCGAGGACGAATAATTATTTTAGAGGTGGACAATGTGATGACTCGATAGGTCATCTTAGGTTTCAGAACCTAATTCTATGTTTTGAGGCCTCAAATACCTCATTTTAGCTTTCCACGATTTGCGTGCGCAGTTCAGGTGTTCTTTCGGAAGGCTTATATGTTAAAAACTAATAAAAATAAGAATTTTGCCTTAAAAACTCATTTGAGTTGACTTCGGTCAACATTTTGAGAAAGCGGACCCGGATCCGTATTTTGAGAGTCCCGGTGGGTCCGTATCATAATTTGGGACCTGGGCGTATGCCCCGAATCAAATTCGGAGGTCCCTAGCTCGAGTTATTGATTTTTGTTGCAAATTGAGAGTTTGAAAGTTTTTGATTTTTAAGAATCGATTGATGTTTGTTCTTATTGATACCGGCTCCGTATTTTAATTTCGAATTCCGGTACAGGTCCATTATTATATTTATGACTTGTCTGTCAAATTTGGTGAGAAACGGAGTTGGTTTGGCGTGATTCAGACGTTCAATTGTGAAAATAGAAGTTTTAAAGTTTTCTTGAACATTTCATTTGATTTGGTATCCGATTCATAGTTCTAGGCTTTATTTTGGTGTTTTGTTCGCGTGAGCCAGTTTGTATGAGGTTTTTGGACTTGTGTGCATAATTGGTTTGGAGCACCGAGGGCTCGGATGAGTTTCGGATAGGCTACGAGTGTTTTGAAACTTAGAAAATCTGGGTTTTTTTGTGCTTCAGCTGTTATCTGGTGTCTTCTTCTTCGCGTTCGCGAAGGTACTCTCGTGAACGCGAAGAGTAAACTGGGGCAGGGTGATTTTCTTAATCGCGAAAGCGGTAGCTGGGTCGCGAACGCAAAGCAATGGGGGCCTTACCCTTCGCGAACGCGAAGCTTTAGGGACCTGGGGGAGAGGTCAATTATTCTTCTATGCGAACGCGAGCATTGGCTCGTGAACGCGAAGGCTGGGGGGGGGGAGCAGCCTTCGCGAACGTGAAGGAAAACTCGTGAACGCGAAAGCCACTCGGGCTGCTGCTCATCGCGAATGCAGTAGGCCCTTCGCAAACGCGAAGAAGGCCCGACGCATGTCACTTAAAACAGAACAGTAGCGAGATGTTTCTCAAAATTTCATAACCCTTCAATTAGAACTCGGCCTAGGAGCGATTATGAGGAGAAAACTCAACATCAATTCATAGGTTTGTACTCTTTAACTTATTTTTTTCCATTTCTAACGTCACCCATTAATTCCTATCCCTAATCTTTGTTCTTTCATGGTAGAAAACAAGGGATTTAGGAAGAATTGGGGGGTTTTTGCAAATTGGGGATTTAGACCTCAATTTGGGGTCGGATTCCGAAACTAGTTACATAATCGGGCTCGGGGGTGAATGGGTAAATGGATTTTGGTCCGAACCTCGAGTTTTGACCAAGCGGGCCTGGGGTCGATTTTTGAATTTTTGAGGGAAAGTTTGGGAAATCTAAATTTATGTATTTTAATTGATTCCTTTAGCAATATTTGATATTATTAAGTCAATTATGGTTAGATACGAGTGGGTTGGAGGCGGATTCTAGAGAAAAAGCTATGATTGAGCATTGAGTGGCCTTTGGAGCGAGGTAAGTGTGGTGTCTAACCTTGACTTAAAGGAATTAGGAACCCTCGAATTATGTGTTATATGAATTTTATGTGAGCGGTATATATGCGAGGTGACGAGTGCTTATACGCCGCTGAATTATCTGTTTCCCTATTTTTCCCGCTTTTCTTTAATTATCTCCTTCCCTGCCTTAATTGTTATATACTCTAAATGTGTTTCCATGCTTAATTGCTACCTGTTAATCAATGTATTCTCTTGTTTATGATATTAGATCTTTTCATAATTTCATAATCTCCTGCTATTTGCTAAAGTTGGTTTATTTGCACTTCCTAGTTGTAAATTTCTGGACTGGTCTCGCTATGTAGTATTACTTATGTAGATCCTCATGTTGTACCAGGTTTCCTATTTGGTTCAGTTTGTTATTTATGGATTGTAAAGGCTTTTCCGTGATTTGAATTGTAAATTTTACTGTGCACCTTGAGTACTTGGTATTGATATGGTGGGATCGGGTTGCACGCCGCATCAAATATAATAAGGGTGGATTGATGTGGTGGAATAAGGGTGGATCTATACTGTACGGTGGTATCGGATTGCACGCAGCAACAGGTGTAATAAGGGTGGATTGTTCTGGTGGAATAAGGGTGAATTATGATACTGATATTGTGATGTGGTGGGATCGGGCTGCGCGCCGCAACACATACATATATACTCATTGTTGTTAATGTTGTTACGAGAAAAATAAGGGAGGATTATGTGATGTACAGTGGGATCGGGTTGCGCGCCATAACAACCTATGTATTTATATTTCCCTGAGCTGTGTTAGTTTTACGGTACTTTCTTTTGAACTTAAGGATTGGTAATTCTCAATGTTGCTAGCTTATTTCCTGAAGTTGTAGGCATTATTTTCAATTTACTGCTTTATTTCGCTCTGTATATCCTTTTTCTGTCTTTATTATATATATTGCGTACAGGTTGTTGTGTGAGTGACCCGCCTTAGCCTCATCACTAATTCGTCTAGGTTAGGCTCGGCACTTACAGAGTACATGGGGTCGGTTGTACTCATACTACACTCTGCACTTCTTGTGCAGATTTTGGCATTGGTCCTAGCTGATCGAGGGGCGTAGCAGCTCATACTGGTTCATTGGAGACTCAAGGTAGATTTGTTGGCGTTCGCAGACCTTGAAGTCCCCATCTATCTTCCCATGTTTTTACTGTTTCTTTCGTTCACACAGTTGTATTTCTTTCAGACTTTACTTATAGTAAATTCTAGAAGTTCATGAATTATGACTCCAAATTCGAGTTGTAGTAAATATTATAGCATTTATATTATTCCGCACTCGTTTCATTACGTTTCAGCATATTTGACCTTATGTACTGAATTGAATAAAAATTGGCTTAATGATTCTCTAACGTTGGCTTGCCTAGCAAGTGAAATATTAGGCGCCTCACGGTCCCGAAGGTTGGAATTTCGGGTCTTGACACAGCTGGATCACATCCATCTAGATTTCAGCCAGCCAGATCGTATCAGGGGTCTAGATCGCAACAAGGGTCTAGATCGCAGCAGGGGTCTGGATCGCATCCATCTTCATCAGCGACCCTGTCTCCCTCTCCACCAAGTTTGTCTCCTAGCATTTCTAGACTTTGCCTTCGGGATAGTAGTGTTGAGCCAGATGCCTCCCCTTCTACGCAAGCTTCAGATTCATCGATGATGATGATCTAGAGGAAGTGAGGTATGATCATTATCATATAATGATCATCAGGCCTGAGGGCAATAGGTAAGATTTATTTATTACTTCTTTGTTTTTGCAAAATTATAATAGCTAGTCTTGTTTATTTAATAAAATTGTTATGTTGCAGGTTCATACCTAGTCATCAGACTACAAAGATAATCACTGAAGCTCTTGGCCGGTTGCATGATGCACCCTATGTGACTTGGGGTGAATTTCCACCGAAGCTCGTGGAGCAAATTTTAACCAATTTAACGTTTTAATACAATTCTTATCTATTTAAGCATTATATTAACAATAATTTCATCTAACGTTACACACTTCATTTGCAGACTAAGTTTGCCTGGGAGGACCGGCATAACAGTGTCATTTTTGCAAATTTTGAGTTCAAATGCTGTAAGAGACTATCTGATTCCTTTTGTTCTGTTCGGAAGAAGAGCAAGAAGCCTTCATGGGTTCTACCGTATATATGGGAGGATCTGCTGAGGCAGTGGACTACTGAAAAATTCGAGAAGATGAGTGAACAGGGAAAGAAAGCCCGAGAATCTGAGAAGGGTGGTTCCTTGCACTGTGTGGGTGCAAGGAGCATGGGGACTGCGAGGAGACTACTAGTAATTCCTTAAAATATTTAATTCTATTTTTATCAAACTATATTTATATATTTTAATTTAGTTAACATATTTTATTATATTTGTACGAAAAAAAATATGGGAGGAAGATGACTCATGATGAGTTCTTCATGGAGACTCACATCCAGAAGAAGAAGGCACCGACGGATCCAACTAGATAGGTCCAGGACCGGGCGGAGCCTACATATGTAAGTTTCATAACTACTATAACTTGAAATTAATATTTATAATATTATATAGTTAATAATTTTCTATCTTCTAAATAAAGGGTCGCTACAAGATTAATGTGGCGGAGTACACTCAGAGCTTGCCACCGAATGAGCAAGGCGAGCGACCACCCGTTTCAGACGAAGAAGCGCAAAAGATATGGTTGGATATTGTCGGTGGTCTTAAAAAGGGGATAGCATATGGCCTTCCAGAGAGATCATTTCGGCGCTACGGGGCTGGATTGCAAGGTATAGGGACTTCCGCCCAAGGCGAGGCAATTAATAGGTCGACTATCTCGTCTATGGAGAAGAAGATCACAAAGCTGATATCAAAGCTTGAAGAGACAAAGCCTAGAGAACAAAAGAGAGATAAACAATTTGATACCCTTCAAGTTCATCTAGAAAAGAGGGACCAACAATTTAATCTCCTTCAAGGTCAGTTGGCCAATCTTCTTGCGAGTGGTGCTTTTCCCATTCCCCGGTCTCGTGAGCCTTCCCCAGATGCTAGTCCTTCTCATCGTGATCCTTCGAACCATGCCGACGATGAAGCTTCTAGTAGTGAAGATGGAGATGATGCAATCCAAAACACTCATTGAATGGTGTGTATTGATAAACAAAGTCTTAAACTTGTGAATATTTAGTTAGAATAGTTTTGAATGATGATTGTATTATTGATATTATTTTATTATTGAACATTTATATTGTTGTTGTGGTGGTTGGAGTTGTTGTTGTGGTTGTTATTAGCGTTGTTATTGTGGTTGTGGTTGTTATTAGCGTTGTTGTTGTGGTTGTAGTTGTTATTAGTGTTGTTGTTATGGTTGTGGTTGTTATTAGAGTTGTTGTTGTGGTTGTTGTTGGTTAACTGTTGTTGTTGTTGTGGTTGTTGTTGGTTAATTGTTGTTGTTGTTGGTTAATTGTGGTTGAATGGCAACTATGTAATGTTGCCATTATAGGATGGTTATTGGTTGTAATTGGCATGTGGTGTAGCTTAAAAGCAGGCATATTCTGCCAGGTTTTTACCCAGAAAACCGACCAATTTCAGTCGGAATTCTCATATTAAAATCCAAAAATTCATAATTTCCGACCGATTTCGGTCGGTCTGTTAAAATTTACAAAGAAATAAAAAATTATTATATATTTACAATACCGACCGACGTCGGTCGCTATTGTAAAAAATAAATAAAAATTAATTTAAATAACACCGACCGATTTCGGTCGGTATATTTATTTTTCCAACAAAAGTTGTTAGTTAAAGCGGTCAACCAACAGTTGAATTAACCGACCGACTTCGGTCGGAAAATTACGACCGTCTTCGGTCGCAACACCTTAGCGACCACTATTGTTACGACGAATTAAAAGCGGTCGAAAATCGATCGGTTTTCCTATATTTTCGATCGATTTCGGTCGGTTTTGATGGACGATTTTTGGCAGTTTTCTAGTAGTGTTAGGCAATTCCCAAAATATGATGGAGGAATTGGTGGACTGAATCGCGCTCTGCAATCTGCTACACATACAAGGAACTCCATTTCATTCTCGCTATCTCTTTCCCTATAGCCTTTGATTTTATTAAGCTAGTCCATACATAAGCACACGTTACTGTAAAAGATGTTGCATGAGTTAGGTTGGATTGTCTTGACAAAATTAAGTTCCTGAGCTTCCCAATGTCATCTCGTGTTATAATAAATGTAACTCGAACCTTATCAGGAAGAGTCCACACTTCTCAAGCTTATTTTTCTTCATTTCATCCCATATTGACATCCCTAGTCCATGAGGGTCTTTGATTACGGACCTATCATAATATGGAATGAACTCTTTAGCTAAGAATTGCTCATTTCCACCAAATTTGTTGAGCAAAGCCCATGCTTTTGTGAACCTTACTAAGCTAGGACCATCACCAGCAACATGATGGTGAGTTGAACTAATAGATATGCCATGATTCGGAAAAAGTGTCACTTGAATAGCTAAGACCGGGGCTAATTGGGCCCAGGTGCATCCTTAGGTTCCGCTAACTGAGGAATAAAGTGATAAAAATCCTTAGTATAACGAGGATGATTACCACTGGAAAAATTGAAATCCATATCAGTCTCAGAAAAAGTAACAAATACAGAATCTCCTGTTACCGAAAGCAATTCAGGATAACCGCTTGAATTCAGTGGACAAGAAACGTTACCGGCTAAGGGTATATAGTGTTTCAGATTAAGGGAGAAAGAATCCTTAAGACTAGGAATAATGGTTTGGACGATATCGGATTTGGAAATGGGAAGCTTGTAGAATAAAATCCGCCGATTACGGTGGAAACCTATCAAAATATGTGAGAGGGAGTGTCAGCTCAGCTGCACTGCCGGGAGGTGGCCTAACTTGACATTGATCAATCACATATGACATTATAAAGTTTGGTTAAGAAATGCAAAATGGGTGTTGGATTGGCTTATATCAATATACTAGTATCTATAAACGTGCGTTGCACGTTAATAAATGACACATGATGGTTTAAATATTTATTTATATGAAGAAACAGTAACATTTAATTAAATAAATGATCAATTTTAGTCATATTAAGTAGATAATTAAGTATTGTAGTTTAAAGGTATCTAATGTGATGGTATCTTACCGAACACTTCTTTATAGACAGTATTTTTTTTTGTATATGTTTCCTTCTAATGCTTTGGTTACTATTGTGGTAAATATAGTTCAATATTTAGGATGTTTGTCCTTATGCTTTATTTATTATAACTACAAAACATAAACATACTGAAAATTATTTTCACACAAATTTAAAAGGATATTCTTTAGTTTCGGAAGACAAAAGTTGAATTCGGGGATAAACACATACTTAGAAGCAGATTGACCAGTATCATAAGTTCCGCATGTATGACGTTATGTCAAAACTTCTATATACCATATGTGTACTATTACATAAGCTATTCAGCAGATCTAAGTTTTCAGTAGCATGATGAGCATAAACCTATATGCAATGGAAGATCAATTTAACTTAGTTTATTATATATATATATATATATATATATATATATATATATATATATATATATATATTGTGACACTAACATACGAAGCAAAAAGTCACTGAATGTTGGATCTTTTCTTACTTTTACATTTCTTGTCATTTGAATATTTTTCATTTAAGGTCATAAGTATAATTTTGACAAGCTAGCTTGTACAGTTTCTGCTTTGGTCATTTTTGGAACTACTGATCGTACTTGACAAAAATCACCTCCCAAACTATTACTTTTCTACCAAACGGTCCATCGATATCCAATATATCTTTTAAACTCTGGGCGATTGTTTCGATCGTCTAATGCTTAGCCAAAAGCACTTCATCCCATATTATTACTTTTGTTTTCCTTATAAATTTAGTACTATTGATCTGATTTGATATATTTGTGATGGTTATTTCAGATGTTTGAAGAGATATATCAAATCAAAAGTGAGTTGTATGATTTCATAATAAAATCATTGTTGGTACACCACTTGTTCTTATTGCTAACAATATCATGCCTCTTGATATGACATTGGCAAGTAATGCATGACATAGGAATATTATTTTGATTCCGCCGGAGGCATCTACAAAGGATAATCTCGCTATACCAGAGTCAATTATTTTATAATATAGTCTTGAAAACTTATTCTTGTTCAGGATTTAGCTTTGATTGTGCTTCCTCAAACACTTGTATGTCCTTCTTAATATTATATTTTTTTCAATTTGAAAAATAATTTTACTCATATGATGAATTTAAAAAATAATTTAATTGGAATTTTTTGCTAAATAATTAATTGAAAGATTTAATTATTTGGTTTTAACATAAAATATAATTTATTTTCTATTGATTTAGATTCTTAATATTCGTTCATCTCATGTTTGAATATTTAACAATGATTATAAATTTATCCACCATAAATTTTATTTTCAAAGAGTAAAAAGATCGATGACATTCCACTTTTAGATCTTTATGTTTGCAAAATCATTAGTGTGTTGGCTCTTACCAACATCTTTCTTTCTTTTCTCACACATTTATATTCTTAAAACATTTCTCAGTTGTTCTTTAATAACTTGGTATATTTTTCTATATTACACGAAAAATTAATAATAAAAAAATTTATTTGAGTAGGAAAGCAGTTTAAATATAATATAATAATATATTAGCGTGGGGATTTTTTCTCAATTTCAACGCTTTATGCAGTCCATTTAGAATTACTTTTTTTTTTGTATTGAATATTATAAAGTGGTAATGTATTACCAATATGGAGGATTCTTATAAAATTGATTTTATTAAACTTTCCTACATATTTTTAATAAAAATTCAATAGACAAGATTGTATTAATTTTAAAATCTTAAATATTAAAAAAATTAACATAGAAGTTATTGTAGTCCAAAAAAATAAGTTATTACAGCTATGTACTTTCCCTATGAGTTCTTCTGTTTAATATTTTAGTCTATCAATATTATATTCGTACTTTTATAATAATATATGCTCTCCTGTTTCTAAATAAATTTGGACAATATAACACGTTTTCAAATTAAATTGGTAATAGAAATTTTTTAAGAAGCATATCCTAAAAGTAATAGGATTACAAGGCTAATATCTATGCTCGAAAATAATTATACTAATAAGATTCATAAAGTACGATTCCTAACGTGTAATATTATGTCCTAAAACTAATAGGATTACAAGGCTAATGTCTAGAATTCCGATTATGTCCTTTTATTGTGAGTTATTATACTTAATATTAAAAAGTTATTTTTATAATTTAACATTTTATTCATACTTTTATAATAATATAGATATATAGAATTTCATGTGATGAAGAAACTGTTGATTTTGGTCTCTGAAAATGCACGTACAAAAAGTGCAAAATAAAGTCATACTCTAATGTATACTCAAGCTTTAAAAAATAATAAAATGAAAACAGTGCATCATTATCATTATGAGGGTAAGATAAAGTATGTCATTACTCAGTTAGTTAACGGAACTAGTTAAATTTACATTTCGTAGAGCCATTTTTTAAAATTTCTATCTAAGGTATCACTATGCATAAGAATTTAATTTGATAATCTTTTTTTATTTGAATAAAATTTTGACTTTCCAGTTTACTATATAACAAAACTCAATCAAATCAAAATTTTAAATGGTCATATTGAAATCAAAATTAAACAAAAGAATAATATAAAAACCCAAAAATATTTTTAGTTCGGCTAGTTTTTTCGTTTGAAATCGGTATGGTGCACAGCCAACATTTCTTACTTGATTCTGTTTATTTGTTTTAAGTATTAATTTAATTTTCAGTGCTCATTCTTGCAAAATAAAATATCACTTTGGTGATTCAAACAATTTATTCTTTAATTATTATACATTGTAGAAAAACCTTTTAATAATTTTAACTATAACACTTAAGTGTGAATTATCATATTTTACAGTGGTTGATGTTTAGCCTTTGTGATATGAAGTAACAAAATAATTTATCTGAATTCCTTTTTTTCTGGATATCTGAACCCATATACTAAAATTTTATAGAGTCCGAATCAAAGTCACATGGAAATATTATAAAAGAATGAGCAAAATTCATTTATAGCCATTCGAACCAAACCTTTAACACCCGGTAGCCCAAAATTACAATATATATTTTATAGCCCAAAAGTAATTCTATTGGCTAGCCCAAAAGTACTTAACTAAGAGGCTCATATTTGCAAAGATAGATCGCAGAAAAGAGAGGCGACCACGCCATGGCTGCAAAATCACTGATTGCATGCAAAGTAAAAATCTTTGAATCGCCGGCCGTCCGGTGATTTGCCAGGCCAAGATACGGGTCGGATAGTCTCTATGCCCGATTCAGTTAGCCCAGAATTCGGATAAAATATCATCACTGCCTCAATTATTATGTACCAAAAAAGAGGAACTAAAATTACAGAAACAGAGACAGAGAAAGAGATATCTGACTATTGTTGTTGATTGATGCTGAAGAAATAACTGTATAGTAGTACGTATTTTCAGGAATTCAAGGGCTGATGATTTTGTTTTAAAAGTGGAAAAAGAAAATGATTGGCTAAACAGAGAGGGGCAACCACCATTTGAATAAAAATCTCAAGCTCTCTGTTATTGCCTCATTTTTTTCTGGGCTAACTTTCTTTGCTAGGGAAATCCTTTGGTTTTCACTAAATAAATTTCGACATATATGTCATTAGTTGATTTTGATGGGAATCATAATTTCAGGCCCAACATTAGTATATATTTACATGGATATTTATGTATTTCTTTCAGTGAAAATAGATTTGAATATTAATATATTATAAAGTATATACAAAATAGACTGTCACTATACAAAAATTATACAAAATAGACTGTCACTATACAATTTATATACAATAGACTGTCACTATACAAAATATATACAAAACTAGACTGTCATTATACAAATATTATACTAAATAGACTGTCACTATATAAAATATATACACAATAGACTGTCATTATACCAAAATATACTAAATAGACTACTACTATACAATTTATATACAATAGACTGTCACTATACAAAAAATATACAAAATAGACTGTCACTATACAACAAATATACAAAATAGACTGTCATTATATAACAAGTATATAAAATAGATATTTCGGGATATTAGATGTAATATGTTTGGGCCGGAGGGCCATTTTGTGTCAATGGGAAAATAATGGGCTATTAAAATTTGAGGGGCTATAAAGGGTCAGTTTCAGGGTCCGCAGTCACAGCAGCCGAGGTTATGTTATACTTGTGGTGATCCGAGGCACATTGCTAGATTTTGCCCTCGGGCAACGGGCAGCTCACATCATCAGAGTTCTCGTGCCATGGTTCCGGCACCAGTGTTGCACCACCTGCTCAGCCAGCTAGAGGTAGGGGTCAGGCAGCCAGAGGTAGAAGCCAGACTGTTAGAGGTGGAGGTCAGGCCGTTAGAGGTAGAGACCAGCTAGTTAGAGGCCGTCCCAGGGACATAGTTCAGGGTGGTGGGGCCCAGCCCCGGTGTTATGCTTTCCCAGCAAGGCCTGAGGCTGAGTCATCTGACGCTGTTATCACAGGTACTGTTTCAGTTTGCAGTAGAGATGTTTTAGTTCTATTTAATCCGGGATCTACTTACTCTTATGTGTCATCCTATTTTGCTTCCTATTTGGTTGTGCCCTGTGATTCTTTGAGTGCTCCTATGTATGTGTCCAAACCAGTGGGAGATGCTATTATTGTAGATCGTGTTTATCGTTCGTGTGTGGTCACCATTGGGAGTCTTGAGACTCGTGTAGATCTCCTACTTCTCGACATGGTTGATTTTGATGTTATACTGGGTATGGATTGGTTGTCACCTTATCATGCTATATTAGATTGTCATACCAAGACGGTGACCTTAGCCTTGCAGGGGTTGCCTCGATTAGAGTGGAGAGGCAATCTTGGCCATTCTGCCAGTAGGGTTATCTCTTATATGAAGGCTCGACATATGGTCGAGAAGGGGTGTCTAGCCTATTTGGCTTATGTCCACGATTCTAGTACGGAGGTTCCTTCCATAGATTCGGTGCCGGTTGTTCGTGAGTTTCCAGAGGTATTTCCTGCAGACCTGCCGGGGATGCCTCCCGACAGGGATATTGATTTCTGCATTGATTTGGCTCCGGGCACTCAACCTATTTTCATTCTGCCATATCGCATGGCCTCGCCAGAGTTGAAAGAATTGAAGGAGCAGTTGCAAGATTTGTTTAATAAAGGCTTCATTAGACCTAGTGTCTCGCCCTGGGGTACACAGGTGTTGTTTGTGAAGAAGAAAGATGGATCGATGAGGATGTGTATAGATTATCGGCAGTTAAACAAAGTCACCGTCAAGAACAAGTATCCATTGCCGAGGATTGATGATTTATTTGATAAGCTTTAGGGTGTCAAGGTGTTTTCAAAGATTGATTTTGATTTGGCTACCATCAGTTGAGGATTAGGACATCTGATGTTCCTAAGACAGCTTTTCGGACTCGGTTTGGGCATTATGAGTTTCTAGTGATGTCATTTGGGCTGATAAATGCCCCAGCAACATTCATGGATTTGATAAACCGGGTGTTCAAACCCTACTTAGATTTCTTTGTGGTTGTGTTTATTGATGATATCTTGATCTATTCCCACAATCGAGAGGAGCATGAGCCGCACATTCGGATCGTTCTTCAGACTCAAAAAGACAACTATTTATATGCTAAGTTCTCAAAATGCGAGTTTTGGTTGAGTTCAGTTGCTTTCTTGGGTCACGTTGTGTCAGCAGAGGGTATTCAGGTGGATCCTAAGAAGATTGAGGTAGTCCAAAACTGGCCTAGACCCATATCAGCTATAGAGATCCGTAGTTTCCTGGGTTTGGCGGGCTATTACTGTCGATTTGTGGAGGAATTTTCATCCATAGCAGCCCCGTTGACCAGATTAACCCAGAAGGGTGCCCCGTTCATGTGGTCAGATGAGTGTGAAGCGAGCTTTCAGAAGCTCAAGACTGATTTGACCACAACACCGGTATTGGTGTTACCCACAGGTTCAAGATCTTATACAGTATATTGTGACGCATCTTGTATTGGTCTGGGTGCGGTATTGATACAGGGTGGCAAGGTTATTGCATATGCTTCACGGCAGCTGAGGGTTCACGAGAAGAATTACCATGTTCATGATCTAGAGCTGGCAGCCATTGTTCATGCGCTGAAGATTTTGATGCACTATATTTACGGCGTTCCATATGAGGTATTCACTGATCATCGGAGCTTGCAGTATTTGTTCAAGCAGAAGGAACTCAATTTGAGGCAGGGGAGGTGGCTGGAGCTATTGAAAGACTATGATATCACCATATTATATCATACCGGGAAGGCCAATGTGGTGGCTGATGCTTTGAGTAGAAAGTCAGTCAGTATGGGTAGCCTTGCATATATTCCAGTTTGTGAGAGATCGCTTGCATTGGATGTTCAGGCCTTGGCCAACCAGTTTGTGAGGTTAGATATTTCTGAGCCCAGCCGTGTTCTAGCTTGTACGGTTGCTCGGTCTTCTTTGTTTGAGCACATCAGAGATCGGCAGGATGGCGATTCTCATTTACTTGTCCTTAGAGACACAGTGCGGCACCGTGGTGCCAAGCAGGTTACTGTTGGAGATGACGGAGTTTTGAGGATGCAGGGTCATATTTGTGTGCCTAATATGGATGGACTTCGTGAGTTGATCCTTGAAGAGTCCCACAGTTTCCGGTATTCTATTCATCCGGGCACTGCCAAGATGTATAAGGACTTGAGGCATTATTGGTGGAGGCGAATAAAGAAGGACATAGTTGCCTATGTAGCTCGGTGCCTAAATTGCCAGCAGGTAAAGTGTGAGCATCAGAGACCTGGTGGTTTACTTCAGAGGTTAGAAATTCCTGAGTGGAAGTGGGAGTGTATCACTATGGATTTTGTTGTTGGACTCCCACGGACTCAGAGGAAGTTCGATGCAGTTTGGGTCATTGTGGACAGGCTGACTAAGTCAGCGCATTTCATTCTTGTGGCAGTTACCTATTCTTCAGAACGGTTGGCAGAGATTTACATTCGTGAGATCGTCCGTCTTCACGGTGTGCTCGTGTCTATCATTTCTGATCGAGCACAGTTTACCTCGCACTTTTGGAGGGCAGTTCAACGTGAGTTGGGTAAGCGGGTTGAGTTGAGCACAGCATTTCATCCTCAGACGGACGGGCAGTCCGAGCGTACTATTCAGATCTTGGAGGATATGCTCCGCGCTTGTGCTATAGACTTTGGAGGATCGTGGGATCAATTCTTGCCCCTTGCAGAGTTCGCCTACAACAACAGCTACCAATCGAGCATTTAGATGCCTCCCTATGAGGCATTATATGGTAGGCATTGTCGGTCGCCAGTTGGGTAGTTCGAGCCGGGAGAGGCTCGATTGTTGGGCACAGACTTAGTACAGGATGCCTTGGATAAGGTCAAGATTATACAGGATCGACTTCGCACAGCTCAGTCCAGGAAAAAGAGTTATGCCGACCGTAGAGTTTGTGATGTTGCATTCATGGTCGGAGAGAGAGTGTTACTTCGGGTATCACCCATGAAGGGTGTAATGAGGTTCGGAAAGAAGGGCAAGTTGAGCCCTAGGTATATCGGACCTTTTGAGATTCTGGAGAGAGTGGGAGAGGTGACTTACAGGCTTGCGTTACCACCTAGTTTAGTATCTGTTCATCCGGTATTCCATGTGTCCATGCTTCGAAAGTATCACGACGATCTGTCCCATGTGTTAGATTTCAGCTCTGTCCAGTTGGACAGGGAATTGACTTACGAGGAGGAGCCGATGGCAATTCTAGCCTGGCAAGTTCGCCAGTTGAGATCAAATAGTTACCCTTCAGTTTGAGTGCAGTAGAGAGGTCAGCCTATTGAGGTAGCTACTTGGGAGTCCGAGTCCGATATGCGGAGTAGATATCCCCACCTTTTCATCAGCCCAGGTACTTTTCTATGTCCGTTCGAGGACGAACGATTGTTTTAGAGGTGGAGAATGTGATGACCCAAAAGGTCATCTTATGTTTTAGAACTCGAATTTGCTCTCTTTGGCTTTAAAAATCTCATTTTTACCCTCCTCGATTTGCGTGCACAGTCCGGGCAGGTTTTCGAAAAGCTTTTATGCTGAAAACTAATGAAAATAAAAAATTTTGCCTCAAAAGTTGATTTTAGTTGATTTCGGTCAATAGTTTTAGTAAACGGACTCGAATCCATATTTTGACGGTCTCGGTAGGTCCGTATCGAATAATGGGACCTGGGCGTATGCCCCGAATCGAATTCGGAGGTCCCTAGCTCAAGTTATGAATTTTTAATGAAAATTAAAAGTCTAAAAATTAATTATTTTTAAAAATTGATTGATTTTTGGCATTGTTACTACCGAGTCCGTATTTTGGTTCCGAATTCCGGTACAAGTTCATTATGATATTTAAGACCTGTATGAGAAATTTGGTGAGAAACGGAGTTGATTTGATGTGATTCGGACCTTCGGGTGAGAAAATAGTAATTTTAAATTATTTTTGAGAATTTCATTCAATTTGGTGATAAATTCAGAGTTCTAGGTGTTATTTTGGCGATTTGATCGCGCGAGCAAATCCGTATGATGTTTTTAGACTTGCGTGCATATTTGGTTTGGAGCCCCGAGGGCTCGGGTGGCATTCGGGCGATGCGCGAGTTGAGTTCAAACCTCAACAAGGCTGCCGGTGCACCAAATCTGGTGTACCCGCACCTGCGAGTCTTTGGTCGCAGGTGCGAGAGATAGCCCCGCAGGTACGACCCAGGCCTGGACTTCATTTTTTCGCAGATGCGGACTTCTCTCGGCAGGAGCGGGACCGCAGAAGCAGAACTCTGTCCGCAGGTGTGGCCCCAGTTGGCCCAGTCATTTTCCGTAGAAGCGCACGTCCTGTCCGCACGTGCGGATGCGCAGGTGCGAAGGTCGCTAGGCAGTGAATTCATTTAATTCGGACTCCAGCCATTTTTTCTTCTCGTTTCAATAGGATAGGAGGCCTAGGGCGATTTTTCAAAGACATTTTCTTCCCCAAATCATAGGTAAGTGTTCCTTAACTCGTTTCTTTCAATCTTTTACTTCATTTTTACAAGAATTCAATCTAAAATCTAGAGTTTTCATGGTAGAATTAGGGGTTAGGATAGAAACTAGGAATTTCAGAAATTTAGGGATTTAGACCTCAATTTGAGGTCAAATTCAAAAACTAATTACATATTCGGGCTTGGGGATGAATGGGTAAAAGCATTTTGGTCCGAACCTCGGGTTTTGACCAAGCGAGCTCGGGGTCGATTTTTTGACTTTTTGGAAAATTTGAGAAATTTAATTTATGCAATATAATTGATTCCTTTAGCAATGTTTGATATTATTGAGTCATTTTTGAATAGATACGAGTGGTTTGGAGGTGAATTCTAAAGGAAAAGTTGTGATTGAGAATTAAGTGGCCTTCGGAGCGAGGTAAGTATTGTGTCTAACCCTGACTTGAGGGAATTAGGAACCTTAGATTACTTGCTAACTGACATTCATGTGAGCGGCGTATATGTGAGGTGACGAGTACTTATGCGCCGCTAATTTACCTGTTTAACATGTTTCTCTGTTTTTCTTATATTGTCTCATTCCTATGCCAAATTGCTACGTGTTGTACTAGTGTTGTTCAATTTATCGTTCTTATTATGTTTACGGATTTTTCTGGTGATAATTGAGTTTTTATTTCAAAGTTGAGATTGATATTATGGAACCAAATGTTGAAGTAAGATTTGTACTTGTTATTCTATCTCCCTGTTGTTATTTATGCATTGCATTATGGTAAGGGAGAGTGTTAATGCACGAAGGGTGATGTCGTGCCATATTGTGAGTATTAATGCACGAAGGGTGATGTCGTGCCATATTGTGAGTGTTAATGCACGAAGGGTGATGCCGTGCCATATTGTGAGTGCTAATGCAAGAAGGGTGATGTCGTGCCATATTATAAGTGTTAATGCACGAAGGGTGATGCCGTGCAATGATATGAGAGTTAATGCACGAAGGGTGATGCCGTGCCGTTTCTATTAATTTTATGGTGAGATTGAGAGTAAAAGCACGAAGGGTGATGCCGTGCATTTTTCCTTACTGTATTCACTATTCCTGTTAATTCATGGTATATTAACTGCTCCAGTGATCATTCTGTTGTAGTTCTTTATCTTGTATCCCCCTCAGTATGTTCCGCTCCCGACATTTCCTGTTTAGTTCTTCATTTCTGTTATTTGCATATACACTGTTAAATTATACAGGTTGATTTGTAGGTGCCTTGCCTTAGCCTCGTCACTACTTCGTCGAGGTTAGGCTCGACACTTACCAATACATGGGGTCGGTTGTACTGATACTGCACTCTGCACTTTTTGTGCAGATTTTGATACCGGCTCGGGTTGATCGAGATTTTGCTATTGGTCCACTGTCCGGAGACTCAAGGTAGATCTGTCGGCGTTCACAGACCTTGAAGTTCCCGTCTATCTTTTCTGTTCTACTATTTCTTTCATTCAGACAGTTGTATTTCTTTCTGACTATTACTTGTAGCAAATTCTAGAATGCTCGTGAATTGTGACTCCATATCTGGGTGGTAGTAATTAATACAGTTTTATGATATTTCGCACTTATTATATTTTATCTTAGTTAATTATTGTTATTTACTGAATAGAAATAAGGAATTGGGTTAATGATTCTCTAACGTTGGCTTGCCTGGCAAGTGAAATGTTAAGAGCCATCACGGTCCCGTCGGTGGAAAATTTCGGGTCGTGACATCGGCACATTTTATTCCTGTTGTGACTACGTATAGTTCAGAGAGGTTGGCCCAGATTTATATTCAGGAGATAGTTCGGTTGCACAGTGTGCCAATTTTCATCATATCAGATAGAGGCCCTCAGTTTACTTCACATTTCTGGAGAGCAGTACAGAGTGAATTAGGGACCTGTGTAAAGCTCAGCACAGCCTTTCATCCGCAGACTGACGGGCAGTCAGAGCGGACAGTTCAGATTTTGGAGGATATGCTCAGGGCATGTGTGATTGACTTTAGAGGTCAGTGGGATCGTTTCTTGCCTTTGGCCGAGTTTGCTTATAATAACAGTTACCAATCCAGCATCGAGATGGATCCATTTGAGGTTTTATATGGCCGTCGATGCCGTTCACCTATCGAATGGGTTGAGCCCGGTGAGGCTAAGTTATATGGTACTTATTTGGTAAAGGATGCCTTGGAAAAGGTAAAGTTGATTCAGGAGCGACTTCGTACAACACAGTTTAGACAGAAGAGTTACGCGGATCAGAAATGGTAGGTGAAAAAGTTCTCTTGAAGGTTTTGCCGATGAAGGGAATTATGAGATTCGGGAAGAAGGGCAAGTTGAGACCAAGGTTTATAGGCCCATTTGAGGTGTTGAGACGAGTTGGGGAGGTTGCTTATGAGCTTGCATTGCCTCTTAGTCTACCAGGAGTTCATCCGGTTTTCCATGTATCTATGCTCCGGAAGTATCATGCTGACCTATCACATGTGTTGGACTTCATCACAGTTCAGCTAGATAAGAGTTTGGGTTATGAAGAAGAGCCATTTGCCATTGTTGATAAACAAGTTCGCCAGTTGAGGTCCAAGAGAATTTCTGCAGTAAAGGTCCAGTGGAAGGGCCAACCAGTCGAGGAAGCGACTTGGGAGGCCGAGGAGGACATGCGGAGCAAATATCCACATTTATTTAGCACTCCAGGTATTATTCTAAACCCGTTCGAGGACAAACGTTTGTTTAAATTATGGAGAATGTAATGACCCAACCGGTCATTTTAACTTTTAGAAACCCGTTCCGTAAAATAAAACTCCTCGAACATGCTTTTATTAATTTATGAATCGCGGGGATGGTTGGTTCAGGATTTGAAAGTGTGGGTTGAAATCGGAACACTTGATTCCTTAAGTTAGCTTTAAATGGATAAGTTTGACTTCGGTCAACATTTTGAGAAAACGACCCCGGAATCGGGACTTGACAGTTCCAATAGGTTCGTACGATGATTTTGGACTTGGGCGTATGTCCGAATCGGGTTTTGGATAACCCAGGAGCGTTTTGACACTTAATAGTAAAAATTAACTATTTGAAGGTTTAAAATTCTTTAAATTTGGTTTGGAGTAGGATTTTGAGTAATTAAAGTCCTTTGGAATTTTGAGTTTGGGAATAGTTCCGTATTGTGATTTAAGACTTGCACGCAAATTTGTGTGTCATTCCGAGTAGTTTAAGTATATTTCGGCGCATTGGAAGTAATTTGAAGAACTTGAAATTCTTAAATTTGAATCAATTTGGTTTAGGGTATGATTCTTAGATTTGATGTTGTTTTATGCATTCTGAGAGTTCGAGCGAGCCCGTTTTATGATCTCAAACCTGTTGGTATGTTCGGGCGTGGCCTCGGGGGTCCCGAGTGTTAACCGGACGAGGCTCGGACCAATTTTGGGAAATTGAGCAAGGACTGAAGCTCCCAGCTACTGTCATAATCGCATCTGCACTTGGACAGCCGCAGGTGCGAGCTCGCAGGTGCGAGCCACCAATCGCAGGTGAGAAGGAGAGGAGCCTACCCAGCCATCGCAGGTGCGAGGTATTTTGTTGCACCTGCGAACGCGCAGGTGCGAAGGCCTGATGCATAGGTGCGAAGGAATGGGCGCACCTGCGCTTGCGCAGAAGCGAGCACTTCTTCCGCAGGCGCGGAACCAGGAAAATAAGGAAAATGCGCACCTACGAGGAATTTCTGCAGGTGCGAAAGCCGCATGTGCGGTACCTTTTCTGCAGGTGCGAAAATCATTGTTGGGCAGAATGGTTAAAAGTCGGGGCTCAGACATTTTGACCCCATTTTTCCTCCATTTCTGGGCGATTTCAGAGCGTTTGAGAAGGGGGTTTGAACTAGCAATTTAAAGGTAAGTTAATTCCACACCTCTTGAGTTAAATACATAGATTATAGGTGGATTATAACTAGTAAATCTTAGAAATCAAAGATTTAAATGAAAAACATAGATTTTTATAAAAGTGAGATTTTAACCACGAAAATAGTTATGGAATTGGGTAGAAATTATATATTTAAGTTCTTGAGATTATGGGTAACATTTTCATCCGAAAATTTCCAGAATCCGAGCACGTGGGCCCGGGGTGAATTTTAGGAATTTTATCATTTTGGATAAGGTAATTTATTTAATAGATAAATTTTGAATCATTTAGCATATATTAATTATTGTGTATAATATTTGGATAGTTTCGGATCTTTTGGCGTCGAATCAAGAATTCAACGTGACGTGGTAATCGGAAAGTGGACTTTGAGACGAGGTAAGTCTCTTGTCTAATCTTGTGAGGGAAAAATTACCCCATAGAGATAAAATTGAATAATTATTGCTAATTGCGAGGGCTACGTACGCACGAGGTGACGAGAATCCATGCGTAGCTACTATTAATGCTAAAGTCCTGGTAGTTTAGGACTCAAAGCATGAATTACATGTGTACATTGTATTCTTTATTTAATTAATATTAATTGATATATATGAATATATTGTGAATTGTCAGATAAAGATATTAAAGGATAAAAATCTCATATGCTTGATTTTCTGTTTAAATTAACTAATTATTAAAATAAATTATTCTTCCTCCCGAATTTATCTTATAATAAATATACTCTCCTTCCGGAGGTACCTAAGAAAATGTCCTCCTTTCTTTTGGAGCGGGCCGAATGCCTCGGCAGGATAGATGCATCTATGGATCACGCTGCACGTCCCTCGGCAGTGTACACGACACTCTGGATCGGGCCGTACGTCCTAGGAAAAAATCGTGCTTAATAATAATAATTACACGATACTTTAATAGTTATTTCAGCTTGCGAAGCTAATTGATAAATTAGAGAATCCTTGAAATTTAATGAATTATTATTCCTGCTTGTTAAGGAATTAATTGTTATTCCTGTAAATGAGATTAATTGATAAATTGGAAATTATTCGAATTTAAGGAATTTAATTAATATATTGAGAATTATTGCATTTGAAGGAATATGATTATTTTCGTTGGTTAAATAAATTATTGTAAATTCTGTAGATTATGCTGATTTAGATATTCTAGTTGTATTTCAGTTATTGTTATTGACCCATAGTGAGTGTCAAAGTTGGCCATCTCGTCTCTACCACTTCGAGATTAGGCTTGATACTTATTGGGTACACGTTGTTTATGTAATCATACTACACTTGCTGCACTTTTTGTGCAGGACCTGAGGCAAGTACTAGTGGAGGATCTATCGTCTTACACCCACGTTATCCAGGGGCATAATGGTGAGCTGCCTTTCTGAGCCGTTCTGCAGCTACTAGTGTCTCTCCTTGTATTTTTTTCATTCTGTCTATTTGTATTTCAGACAGTATTTGAGGCTTTGTATAATCTACTAGATGCTCATACACTTGTGACACGAGGTCTTGGCACACACATTTGTAGAATTTGGTGTTTTATTATTTTTTTAGTTTTAAATTTTGTCAATGTATACTTAATTTATTAAGTTGTCTTGCCTAGCTTTAGTGTTGGGCGCCATCACGACCTATAGGTAAAATTGGGTTGTGACAATCTACCTCTTCACGCCCTTGATTTTGCCGTTCTGATCTTATCCAATCTCTGAAGCACACTAGGATTTCCAAAGCGTTGCTGCCTAATGAATGACGGGTATCTCCTAGTTGCTGCCTTGCTTGACTAAATGAGCTCTCTGATGTGACTATTGAAATCGTCATATTTAGCACGTCTTGAGCCATGGCCGAAAGAATAGGAAATTAATTTGAGTTGCTCCTCCATCAACCAAGCGGTAGAAATTCCTTTGTGCGGGTCTCTGGTGGTTTTTGCAAGTAGAATTGGAGTTTATCAATATTCCTCCTACTGGTTTGTTGATGCTCTCCTAGTGTAGACCAAATCAAATAATCTTCAACACCATCATTATCCTCCAAAGCACCGGTCCTAGATGTTGAAACTGAACTTGAAGGAATATTTGCATCTACAATAGCAGAAGCATCAACAATGTTAGCATAATAATTTTATAAAGTTTGTAAATGTTTGTGTAAATCAGAAATACAAGTTTCAATATCAGATGTTTTAGTTGGTCCAATATTCATATAAACATATAAAGCAGTGATTAATTGACGACAAGTGGCCATTTTGATAGAAGGGTTTAAAATAGCACCAATTAGGTAAATAGGGAAAATTGGCTGGAAATAGTTTTTAAATTTATCTAGCATAGATTCAACAACATAAGTATATCCTTCTTTCTTCTTCAAATTATGGAGTAAAAGGGAAGTTTCAGCAATATGAACTAAACCATTTGCAATAGTAGGATAATAAGCTCCAGAAAACTCAAGTGTAGCGCCATTACAACATCTTCAATGACATCCCAAGTTCTAGATGTTAACCAACGGTTAGGATCGGTACAATGAGAATTAGCAACTTCAGTTATATGCATTTTATATTTATAACAACATCTTAAGAATAAATAAGTATAATGCCACCTAGTAACTATTTCTTCAGGCACGAGTCTTGGTTTTAGTCCATATTGTACACATTTTTCTTTAAATGTATTTAATCTAGTACTTCTATTATTTCCTTGAATTACACCAACAACTCTTCTAACTAAAGTGATATCATCTCTAAATAATTCAAGGCCACTTTTCACAATTAAATTATAAATATGACATGCACAACTAACATGAAATATTTCAGGAAGTGGTGGGTGTAGATGTAATTTTAATATTGTAATAGTAGCATTGTTGTTAGAAGCATTATCAAATAACATACACAAAACTTTTTCTGTAAGAATGTAAAATATAGCAACTTCATGGATAGTATTACTTATAAATACACCAGTATGACTTTGATCTTCATCATATTTAAAAACAATAATACGGTTTTGCATACAAAAATTATCACCTATCCAATGGCATGTAACAGTCAAATAATCATTTCCATTTACAACACGACCAATATCAGAAGTAAGAGAAACTCTACAAGAAAGACTGGCGAACAAATAACGGATATATGTCTGATATTGTCCAAAAGGCCTAAAGATATCAACTCTACAAGTACTTCTAGGAATACCTTTAAACAAAGGGTTATAAATTCTTTGAATATAAGTAACAAGATATGGTGAAGCAGCAAAACTAAAATATAAACAATCTAAAACAATCATTTTAGCTAATTCTTCACGGTCTTTCACTATATCGTATTTACCCATTAAAGCACCAGCACCCGGGTTATGTTTTTATTGCCCACCTTCCTCATCAGCACCCCATGCAATAGGGTAGTTATCTACCATGTGTCTACGAAGTTGACCCGTTCCCCCTGCCTTACCTCCGGTCTCATGTTTATAAACTTCCTTACAAATTTGACATCTTACATAATTTTTATCTTCTTCTAGTCTTTTAAAAAAATTCCAACATTTACTTCTTAATCTTCGATTCCTCTTAATATGGAGGGGAGGCCTACCTGTATGACCACGACCTCCACCCTTAATAATTTGAGTTTGACTAGCATTACCAGGTGTAGCTGGTGGTGTTTCAAGATTATCAGGTGATTGGATATCATCTAAATTATCATCTATACCTTAATTATCTTGAAGTCGCTCATAATCTACATTTAAATTTTCAAGTGAACTTTCAGAAATATGTGTAAAGGTACTAGAAGAACTAACACGACCTCTTGATTTTTTAGAAGTTTTACTCTTACTACTACCACCCTTACTAGTACACGCTTTTTTGGCTACTCTAAATATATCCATTATGTAAATTAAATTAATAATTCTAAATAATATAATAAAAATATACACCAAAGAAGAGAAACAGATGGAACAAGTGTACCGGGATTCCGGATGCCGCACTAAATTTTATATTAAACTTCAGTTGATAGACTGATACCTGATATTTGATGATATTGAATATTGATACAATAATTCACTTGAATACTTGATATTTGATAATTATAATTTTGTAGTGACTAAAGTAAATATTTGATGAAACTTGAAATAATAAGTAATTGAGAGAGAATTAGAGTAGTAAGAGAGCAAATTGTGAGAAAAAATGAAGAAGAGGGGGGCTATTTATAGTTTTTAAAAGATTAAAATTGTAATTTATCAATTATTAGGGGGGACTATTTTCTTAAGGGGGTAGGCCGAAATGGCCATTTTTTCAAAAAATGGCCCTTGCCCAACGGTCATTTTTGAATTTGACCGTTGGCAACGGTCCAGAAATTTTAAAAATAAAATAAATTTACAACGGTAACCGGGCTGGACCGGGTTGTAGCCCGATAAAAACCCGATAACGGGTAACCGAACTAGCCGGGTTCCGGGGCACTGATTACCAAAATTTGTTCGTTCCCGTCCGGCTCCCCGCCCAGCCCTCCCCAACCCGTCCCCACCCCTTAGTGTACCGGGCTGACTCGGGCTGAACCGGGTCAAATCGGATTGTGATTGGGCTGGCCCGGCCCGATTAACATGCTTACTTTGAACTAATAGATAGAGTTAAACCAATACCATACACTATACTGGCTTTTCTTTTAATATATACATTAGTAACTCTTTTGCAATATTTCCACGTCACTTTAGTTCTGAAGGGTCCCCCCCAAAAGAGAAAAGCGAACTAAAAATTAAGATATTCTCATGGGACCTACCACTCAATGATCGGTCGAAACTGGTGGGTCCAACTGTTTACCCTCAAAATCGTATAATAATAAAATTTGTAAGTGGTTTTAAGGATACGCGGATTAATTTAATACAAAACGATAAATTGGATTAAAACGAACAATAGAAATACAGTAAATTCAAACCACGCGGGGAAGATGTCTTCAGCCTTATTGAGCTATTTGCCCTCGATCTGGGCTCACAATGGTCAATATATATGAATGAAATAAAAACTTAGAATAATATTAAAAATAATAGTATATTGCTTTGGAATACGCGTTATGTGTTTAATGAATTATCAGATCCCCTTTATATAGTAGGGGAATCCTACTCTAAGTTTAACTCTATAAAAGGTAAAAAAAATCTTTTGTTTAATTGATTGCCGGTTCCACATCGATACGTGCCGAGATCCACGCCGCGATATCCGGCCGGTCACTAGTATTACGGCCTCCTGTTGTCCGCACTTGATTACCCGACGACGCTCTCTGAAGTCCTTCAGGTTTTAGGTCGGTCTCAAATCATGACCCCGATATTATCGAGGGTAGATGGTTGTCCCCCGTACTTGCCTTTTAAGTTCGGGTATTGCCCAATGGGCTTATTATCCCGAGCCATCCGGGCTTGCCCTGGACAATAGTGCCCGAATAGAGATGGCCATAATCTTTGAAGTTCGGGCACTGTCGAATAGATTTTGTGCCCCCGACCTTCGTAGCCCGAGCTGTCCGGGCGTGCCCATGATGATAGTCCCTGATCAAGGGTAGTCTCTTGAATTCGGACAGAGGTGTCCCTTGGGCCTCATGTCCTTAAAGTATAAAATGCAGTAGTTTTTTATGAGGCAAAGTAGGTTTCTGCAAGGTAGAAACTTTCTTTTATTTTCGTGCAACATACAAGACTGCAAATATGTACAAGTTTCATCAGGGCTTAAGTGGCCTATGCCGGCACGGTTTATTTGACCGTTTGGCTCTTACAACAGATCCTATCTACCAAGCCTAGACTCGTTTGAGCACAAAGTTTCCTTCCTTGCTAAATTCAATATCCGAGGGTGATGGCCCCTAATGTTCGAGGCCGATTTTAGAGAGGGCTCGGATACTGTTGATGCGAACTTTGACGTCGGTTCATAGTCGGTCTTCAATTCTAAGTTAGCACAATCCACTGTTGCCTCGTTAAAATCCTTACCGAAAAATCCATTTGGGACGAAACCGGTTCGAAGGGAAAAAGAGTGCAACACGTGCTTTCAGGACTAATAGTTGCATCATTCCTTGGTCGTTACCTGCAAGTGTCATCCCAATCCGTAATATATTTAAAGAAAGGCTATGAATAGGGTCGTACCTTAGCAGTAGTATGGTTTTAAGTTGCTTATCTTCCACTTGTTCTGTAGCCGCTCACCGTTCACCATTTTGAGTTTGTACGATCCTTTGCTAGTGATATCGATAATTCGATAGGGGCCTTCCCAATAACGTACCTAATTCCCTTCGTTCGGATTCCGTGTGCTCAGCGTCACCCTTCTTAACACCAAGTCCCCGATACTGAAGTGTCAAAGGTTGGTTCTTCGATTGTTATACCTTTCGATTCGTTGCTTTTGGGCGGCTATTCGGATGAGGGCGGCCTCGTGCCTTTCATCTAACAGTTCTAGGTTCGTACTCATGGTCTCGTAGTTTGACTCCTCGGTCGTAAATGGGACCCGAAGACTCGGTTCTCTTACTCAGATCGTTATAAGAGCTTTGGCATCGTAGACCAACGAGAACGGTGTGGCCCCGGTACTGGATTTTGAGGTCGTATGATATGCCCACTGGACTTCAGGCAAGATTTCCTTCCATTTTCCTTTAACATTGGTCAACCTCTTTTTGAGGTTCTGTAGTATGGTTTTGTTCATGGACTCTACTTGCCCGTTTCTACTAGGGTGATAGGGCGTTGATAGGATCCTTTTGATTTTTTCGTCCTCAAAAAACTTGTTCACCTTGTTGCCGATGTACTGCTTCCCATTGTCGCACACGATCTCGGCCGGCATTCCGAATCGATATATTATGTGGTCCCAAATGAAATCAATGACCTCCTTCTCCCTGACATTCTCAAATTCCTGGGCTTCCACCCACTTAAAAAAATAATCAGTCATAAATAAGATAAATTGAGCCTTACCGGGCGCCCAAGGCAAGGGACCAACGATGTCCATCCCTCATTTCATGAATGGCCGGGGCGATAAGACCAAATGCAGCGGCTCCCCGGGCTGGTGGATCATTAGAGCATGCCTATGACACTCATCGCATTTTCGTACAAACTCCTTTGCGTCTTTTTCCATATCGATCCAGCAATAGTCAGCTCTGATTATCTTCCGAACCAATGACTCGGTGCCCGAGTGCCCGAGTGGTTCCCGCAGGTGCCCGAGTGGACTTCTCTCAAAACGTACTCGGTGTCTCCCGACCCCAAACATATGGCAAGTGGGCCATCGAATGCTCTTCCAAATAGGGTACCGTCTTCAGACAAGCTGAACTGGGCCGCTTTTATACGCAAAGCTCTCGATTCTTTAGGATCCGAGGAAAGTTTTCCGGTCTTTAGGTACTCTATGTAATTGTTTCTCCAGTACCAAGTTAATCTTGTCGAGTTTATCTTGGTGTGTCCTTCCTCTACTACCGATTTCATGAGTTGTATGATGGTTACCGAGTTGAATTCATCATCGTCGACCGACGATCCCAAGTTAGCAAGAGCATCGACCTTGTTGTTTTGATCCCGAGGTACATGTTGTAAAGTTCATTCCCTGAACCGATGTTGCGTTTACCTGTAACTTATCCAAGTATCTTTGCATTCGTTCCTCTCTAACTTCAAACGTTCCATTGACTTAATTCACTACGAGGAGAGAATCGATTTAGCTTCGACCACCTCAGCCCCAGGCTTTTAACTAGTTCAAGACCTGCAATCATGGCCTCATATTTGGCCTCGTTGTTAGTCAATTTTACAGTTCTAATAGATTGTCTGACTACATTACCCGTCAGTGGTTTCAACACGATGCCAAGTCCGAACCCCTTTACATTCGAGGCACCGTCCGTAAAGAGGGTCCAGATTCCGGAAGAGGTCCCCGTGTTCAATAGCAACTCTTTTTCGACCTCAGGAACTAGGGCCAGCGTGAAGTCGGCCACGAAGTCCGCTAAAATTTGTGATTTAATGGCGGTTCGGGGTCGATATTAGATGTCGTACCCGCTGATCTCCACGGCCCATTTGGCCAATCGTCCCGAGAGCTCAGGCTTATGCATTATGTTTCTCAGGAGGTAAGTAGTCACAACACATATGGAATGGCATTCGAAATACGGCTTTAACTTCCTAGAGGCACTTAGCAAAGCGAGCGCCAATTTTTCTAGGCGAGGATACCTATTTTCGGCCTCGCCTAGAGTTCTGCTAACATACTAGATAGGAAATTGCGTACCTTCCTCTTCTCGGAAGAGGACTCCACTTACCGCTATCTCGGATACCGCTAGGTACAAGTACAATTGTTTGTCTGCCTTCGGAGTATGAAGCAAAGGCTGGCTCGAGAGGAACCACTTAAGTTCCCCAGGGCCTGTTGGCACTCAGGGGTCCATGAGAAGTTATTATTCTTTTTTAACAGTGAAAAGAAATGATGGCTCTTATCGGAGGACCTCGAGATGAATCCTCCCAAAGCGGTTATGCGCCCGATTAACCTTTATACAGCCTTGACACTATCCACGACGGTGATGTCCTTGATGGCCTTGATCTTATCGGGATTAATCTCGATTCCACGGTTGGACACCATGAAACTAAGGAATTTTTCGGACCAGACTCCGAATACGCATTTCTCTGGGTTCAGCTTCATGTTGTACTTCTTCAATATGTTGAAGGTTTCCTGTAAATATTTCAAATGGTTCTCTGCTCGTAGGGACTTAACTAACATATTGTCAATGTAAATCTCCATCGAATTTCCTATTTGCTCTTCGAACATCCGATTTACTAAGCGTTGGTAAGTGGCATCGATTTTTTTGAGTTCGAATAGCATTACATTATAGCAGTAGGTGTCGTATGTAGTGATGAAGGACGTTTTTTCCTGGTCGTCCGGGTCCATCCGAATTTGGTTGTACCCGGAGTAGGCGTCGAGGAAACTGAGGATCTCATGCCCGGCTGTTGCATCCATCATGCGATCGATGTTTGGCAGGGGGAAAGAGTCCCTGGGGCATGCCTTGTTCAAGTCTTTATAGTCTACATACATTCTTAATTTATTTCCCTTTTTAGGGACTACTACTACGTTTGCTAACCAATCCGGATACTCAACCTCCCAGATGGACCTTATTTTAAGGAGTTTAGATACCTCGTCCTTGATGAATGCATGCTTGACTTCGGACTGAGATCTCCTTTTCTATTTGATCGGATAGAACTTGAGATCTGTAACGACCCGACTTGTCGTTTTACGAATTAACGCCCCATTCAGTGGCTTAAGGTCTTGAACAACTTCACAATATGTATTATGACCCGCGGGTGTGGTCGAGTTTGATTTACTAAAGATTCGGAATTTAGTTAAGAGAGCAATTCTTATTTAGAAGCTTAAATAGAAAGAGTTGACAGGAGAGATTACTTTTGAGTAAACAGCCCCGAAATAAAATTCTGAAAATGGCAATAGCTCCGTATGGTGATTTTGGACTTAGGAGCGTGTCCAAAAAATTATTTGAAGGTCCGTAGTGGAATTAGGCTTGAAATGTCGAAAGTTGAATTCTTGGAAAGTTTGACCGGGGGGTTGACTTTTTGATATCGAGGTCAGAATTCGATTCTGGAAATTGGAATAGCTTCGTTATGTCATTTATGACTTGTGTGCAAAATTTGAAGTCATTCCGGATTGATTTGATGTATTTTGGGACAAGATATAGAATTTGAAAGTTTAAAGTTCATTAGGCTTGAATTGAGGTTTGATTCGTGCTTTTAGTGTTGTTTGATGTGATTCGAGCTTCGACTAAGTTCGTATGATGTTTTAGGACTTGTTAGTATATTTGGTTGAGGTCCCGAGGGGCTCGGGTGAGTTTCGGGGTGGTTTCGGACCATTTCTAGGCCATATTTAATTGCTGGTTTCTGCCTACAAAGGTGTACATCACGATCGCAAACTTTTGGTCGCGTTCGCGAAGAGCAAACAGCAGCTTGGGGCCTTGTCATTCGCGATCGCGGAAGCTCTTTCGCGATCACGTAGAACAAATATTTGTTGCACTGACCCGACTTTGGAACCTTATATCTCGCAATCTATAAGGAATTTGGAGATGATCCAAAATTAAAAGTTATAGCCCGGGATGTCTAGTATTCAAAAAGGTAAACAATTTGTCATTTCGAGTTGTGTACAAAAAGTTATGGTAGATACACTATAGGCTGTCTGGGAAGAGTTTGAAAATCTCTGTTGTACAAGCCTGACTTTGGAAGCTTATATCTAGAAATATATAAGGAATTGGGAGATAAAAAACAAATGAAAGTTATATCCCTTGGTATCTAGTTTTCAGAAAGTTAAACCACTTACAATTTGGAGTTTTGTACAAACAGTTATGACCATTATACTAGAGGCTGTCTGGAAGAGTTGGGGGAGTTTGTTCTTCGCGATCGCGATTAGATTTCCACGATCGCGAAGAGCAATTTTGGGGCTGTAAAATTTTGTGCTTCGCGATCGCGAAGAGTAAATACCGGGGCAGTAGCTATATTTCGAGGTTTCAGCCATTTTTGACATATTTGGAGCTATGGAGCTCGGATTGAAGCGATATTTGAGGCGATTTTTACCATATGGATTAGGGTAAGTGTTCTATATCCTAAATTGTTTATATTTTATGAATCTATGATTATATTCATCGTTTAATTCGTATTTTAAGGGAAGAAATCAAGATTTTTGTAAAATTTTCCAAAAACGAAAATTTAAGATTTGGAGGTCGAGTTGTTATTGGAATTCAATAAAATTGGTATGGTTGAACTCGTATCGGAATGAGTGTTCATATTTCATGAAACTTATGTCGGGTTCCAAGGGGTGGGTCCCGCGTTGACTTTTTAGAATAAATTTTTAAGTCGACGTATTATTATCCGGAATTATTTCCGACGAATTTTAATGGAGTTATACAATTAATTTGGATAGATTTGAGCTGTCCGGAGGTCAATTCAACCAAGAAGGATATTTTGAAATATCAGCCTAACTTCAAAAAGGTAAGTGTCTTACTTAACCTCGAGTGGGGGAATTACCCCTTAGGCATTGAGTCTTATGTGCTATTTGTGAAATGTGAAAAGTCGTGTATGCGAGGTGACGAGTACGTACTCGGGCTTATACGTGCAAAATACATTGAATTAAAGTCTCAGACATTATTGTGTAGTAAATTGAGAAATGGTAGAAAATTATTAGATCATCTGTTTGCCATGCCTAAATCCTTATTGTTGAATTTGTTTTTATATGATAATTTGATGTGATTGTTATTTGAAATATTTATGAAATTTCGTGAGTATTGTTGGTTTAATATTTCTTGGAAATTAATTCCAATATGAATTTTCTTATGCAAATAATTAATTTAAGCGAGCTTAAGAATAAGTGTTAATATAATTAACAAAATTTACATTAATGAAGGTTTTGCTTTATGTTGAGTAATTTCTATCTTTATTGATTGTTTTTGGGTATTATATACATTGTGTGGAGCCTTGGGCTATTTGTTGTGAAATTAATTGATTTTTGTTATATCTTTGGAATTTGGTTGTGGCCATTGGGCAAATTGTGATATGAATTGATTTTATTATGTTGCCGTGTTAATTTTTCGTGTAAATTATTGTGTTGTGTGAGTTATTATTTTGGAGAGATAAGAGTGAAATTTCACCGTTGATATTATGTGGGTATAAGGGTGGCATTTCACTGTTGTTGTATTTGTTGGAACATTGTCTGGACGGAGCGATAAGGGTGGAAATAGGAGCGATAAGGGAGGCTATTGATATTGTATGTGCAGAGTGATAATGGTGGCTATAGGAGTGATAAGGGTGGCAATAGGAGCGATAAGGGTGGCTATTGTCAGGGACGATATATGATGATGTGGGGTTGTGGTGTTGATAATTTTCATGTGATGTTGTGATTTTTTTGTGTTTACTTTTATACCTTGTGCAATTTGTTTTGTTGTTGGTAAATTGATAATAATCTGATTTATGTTGAAATTGAGAGCATGTGGCTATTGCCAGGCGGATTATAAATTAAAATATGGGCACGAGGTGCCGTGAGTAAATAATGAGGATACTTGGCACGTGAATTATACGTGCAGTTATGATATGAAATGTGGGCACAAGGTGCTGTGATGAAATGATGAGGATAATTGGCACGTGAATTGTCCGTGCAATTGTGATGATTTAATTATGGGTACGAGGTGCCGTGGAAATATAAAAATGGGCTGAGACCCGTATTTACGAAAAATATAAAAATGGGCTGAGACCCGTATTGTTTTATGATAATGAAATGAGGCGCCACATGATGACTTTTTGGAAGGATTTTTATTCAAAAAGAATTATTTGGAAGGATTTTTATTCAAAAAGAATTATATGAAAGAATTGTATCTAAAAGATATTTATTTGAGAAAACTACATTTAAAAGAGAGTTATTTGGAAGAATTATATGTGAAGGATATTTATTTGAAAAACTTGAATTAATTGGGCGTACATGTATTTATTAATTATTGAGTGATATTTATGGTATTCTTGTTGTCTTGCTGCGCATACCACTGGTTGTTTTATCCTGCCCTTATTGCTATTTTTTTCCTAGTATTTTGTATATTATATTGCACATATTATTAGACTAGTGAGTGTCTGGACTGTACCTCGTCTCTACTCCATTGAGGTTAGTCTTGATACTGACTGGGTTCCGACCATGGTGTACTCATACTATACTTCTGCACATTTTTGTGCAGAGCCAGTTATTGGAGATATCGGACTTGAGCAGAGTTAAAGCGGGATCGTAAGGATTCAAGGTAGAGCTGCTTGGTCGTCGCAGTCCCTTGGAGTCTTTTCATTTCATTGTACTGTTAATTTTTAATCAAACAGTATTGTATATTCGGTCCTCGTGATCATTCCATGTATTCAGTTAGAGGTCGTGACTCAGTACTACCAGTCTTGGGAGGTTGTATATTCATATTTGTTCCGCTATCAATTTTGATTACTTATTCAATTCAAAAACAAATTTGGCTTCAATAGGTAATTGAAATCGGCTTACGACGCATGTGGTGGGTTTTTGGATCGTGACAAGATCCAGGCTTAGCTTGTGAGTGGTTATCTCCGGTGAAATCTTTGTCATATCGAGATGGGACCAAGCGAAACAATTTATGTTAGCTATAAGGAATTGAATGAATTTTTTTCTGAGCTCCGGACATAACCCCGTGCCCTGGTGTACCTTACGATTAGGCAGGTGTCTGATCAATATGACTTGCTCCGGTTCTTCGATTGTTGATTTGGTGGAGTCGGAATCATCAGTGACTTTGAAAGATCTGGGAACTTCGTAGTCGTCGTCTTAATCCATCCCCTGCTTCTCCGGTTCCATCGAGACCCATTTCGATAATTGCTATTTGGTATCGTCTTTGGCCATCGAGTTCATACCCTTCGATGTCGAAAGTGTGGGTACCGGGATCACCTCGTCGATCGCGAACATCTCCTTTGCGGTCAGTTGCTCTCCGTAAACTGTTTTAATTCTTCCAAGCATTGGGAATTTTAGCACCTAGTGCAGTGTCGTGGGTATTGCCCTCATGTTGTGAATCCATGGTCTCCCGAATAAAGCATTGTACCTCATGTCCCCTTCGATCACGTAAAACTTCATTTCCTGAATGGTCCCAGCGGTGTTCACCACTAATGTTATATCCCTTTTAGTAGTCTCGCATGCCATGTTGAATCCACTTAGAACCCTAACTGCATGCACGATTTGGTCTTGCAAACCCAGTTGTTCCACGTCCCTCGATCTAATGATATTGGCCGAGCTACCTGGATCAATCAATACACGCTTAACTCAAGATTTATTTATGAGTACAAATATTACCAGTGCATCATGTTGGGGCTGCATAATACCTTCAGCGTCCTCGTCATTGAAAGGCAAGGTCCCTTATGGTACGTAATCTCGAGTCCATTTTTCTCTCGTGATGGATACTTTGTTGCGCTTTAACATCGGCCCCTGGGGAACGTCGACCCCACCGATGATCATGTTAATGATGTGCTGAGGTTCCTCCTGCTAGGTCTGTTTATTAGAATCTCTATTCCTGAAATAATTTTTGGCTAGATCGCTCTGTTCTGTGGCCGTGTGTGCCATGGTTCTTGCATAATAAGTTTAGATCCCTTTGGGCGAGATCAGACTTTAGAGGTCGAGGCCACTTGGTGTCTATGATGTGTTCGATGGCGGATACGATAGCAGCAACATCGACGTTGAAGTTGTACTTCGATAACCTTAACGCTTCCTTAGGCCCGATGGGCCTGTCAAAACCGTTTTTCCTCATGAGTCCCCGGTTATTTTGACTCTGATCACTTCTCCTTTCATTTCTCACAGGGTTTTGTCCAAATCTGTTACCCCTACGATCACCATTATACGGTTGATATTGATCCCCACTTGACCTTGGTTCACGATTAATATCTCTTTTGGGCCTATCACTAGCTCAGACAGGATAAATAGACACGGAAGGGGCCCCAAGCTTATCATCTTCGACTCTAATTTTTGATTGATATCGGTTATGCACATCGGCCCAAGTTACGGCCGGATATTCTACCAAATTTTGCTTTAACTGTTGCGAAACCAACGAGCTTCGAGTATTGAGTCCTTGGGTGAAGGCCCGAATGGCCCAATCATCTTCCACCGGCAGCAGGTCCATCCGTTCCATTTGAAATCTTGACACGATCTCCCTGAGTATCTCATTATCTCTTTGCTTTACATTGAAAAGGTCTGATTTCCTGGTCTCGGCCTTGATGGCTCCGGCGTGTGCTTTTACAAAAGCATCTGCAAGCATGACAAATGAGTCAATAGAATTGGGGGGGTAAGTTGTGATACCATATCATAGCTCCTTTTGACAAGGTCTCCCCGAACTTTTTCAGCAGGACAGATTCGATATCATCATCTTCTAGGTCATTCCCCTTGATGGCACACGTGTATGAGGTCACATGTTTATTTGGGTCAGTTGTCCCGTTATACTTAGGAATTTCAGTCATGCGAAACGTTTTAGGGATCGGCTTCGGGGCCGCGCTCGGAGGGAAAGGTTTCTGTACAAACTTTTTGGAGTCTAGGACTTTCAATATCGGTGGCGCTCCGGGGATTCGGTCGACCATGGAGTTGTAAGTCTCCACTTTCTTGTCGTTGGCTTATATTTTCTTTTCTCCCATTTCCACCGCTTTTTCAATTCCTCGATCATCTTTATTATCTAGGGGTTGGTCCCGGGTTCAGCTTCATTTGTCCTATCTGTAGCTAGTTTATTTCTGTGAGTGTTCTCCTGGGATGATTCATGCTCAACTCTACTGGGAGTGCGGCTTCGGTTCTGCAGCCGGGCTATCACTGCCTGCCGAGCCTGCAGCATTTCGAAGATCACCCGTAAGTTAATCCCATCTCCTTCACCATCATGAGAATTTTGGGCTACCGACCGAACTCCCCCGCGGATGTTGTTCTCAAGATCGGTGGGCAAATTCGTGTTGATGGCCACATGTGAGATGGCGTCGATCAGGTCCGCAACCGGGATTCCATTGGGATCGGCAGGGGGCACCTTATTACCGGGCGCTATATTGATGTTCTCGCCATGTGGCCAGACTCAGCATCCGTGTTTAGAGGAGCACATTGGGAGTTCGACATTTTAAGCGCAGACCTGAAATCAAAGACACTTCAAAGAATAAGTGTGAAGTAGGGTATGTTATGAAACTTTGTATCAAATTGTCACTATTATCCTTAGCCCCACGGTGGGCGCCAAACTGTTTACCCTCAAAATCAGATAAAAATTAAATTTGTAAGTGGTTTTAAGGATACGCGGATTAATTTGATACAAAATGATAAATTGGATTAAAACGAACAAATAGAAATACAGTAAATTCAAACCACACGGGGAAGATGTCTTCCGCCTTAGTGAGCTATTTGCCCTCGATCCGAGCTCACAATGGTCAATATTAATGAATGAAAGAAAAACTTAGAATAACAGTAAAAATAATGGTATATTGCTTTGGAATGCGTGTTACAACATGCTTAATAAATTATCAAACCCCCTTTATATAGCAGGGGAATCCTACTCTAAGTTTAACTCTATAAAAGGTAAAAAAAATATTCTATTTAATTGATTGCCGGTTCCACATCGATACGTGCCGAGATCTACGCTGCGATATCCGGCTGGTCACGGTTATTACAGCCTCCTGTTGGCCGCGTTTGATTACCCGACGACGCTCTCCAAAGTCCTTCAGGTTTTAGGTCGGTCTCGAATCATGACCCCGATATTATCGAGGTAGATGGTCGGCCTCCGTACTCTGACTCGAGGATATCTTTGCTTTGATTCCGATATTTTGCAATCATATCTCGAGCTCGTTTTATCCTGTTATAAGCCGGAGTGTATCATGAGCCCGATTTTTACCCGTACACATCAACTAAGCACGTACGTCTGTAAGTCCAGACCCAAGACATAGAATCACATGATTTTCAAATTCTAGATTTCTTCACTTAAACACAAAAATGACGATGATCATAATAATAAATAAGTTAGACAAGATTAACCTTTTTTTTTAAAATAAAAAAATCTACTACATGGGGGCGATTGGCAAAGAGAAAGGAAAATTCGAACAATAAGGAATGGAATCCACTTATTATGTGATAGACTCTTATCAATATTACTTTATTGAATTATAAGCTGCTATGGTACACTTATTTAGTAATATTATGAACTGGCTGCAAGTTTGTTTTGGTTCAAATCATGTATTAGTTTTAAAATAATTTTTAAATATGTACAAATTATTAATTTAGATCCTAATAACTTAAAAAAAATTAAATTCTTAACTCATAGGCTTGAAATTCTTACTTCGCCTCTGAATTTGGTCACGTGGACTCTCTGCAATACCGTGTTTATAAACATATATGCTTGTAACGTTGAAACAGGCAGGGGCGGAGCTACCGTGCCGGCTACGAGTTCGGTCGAACCCAATAGTTTTGGTTCAAATCTTGTATTTATTTTTTAAAAATTCATTAATTATGTATAAATATTAATTTAGAACCCGGTAATTTAAAAGGATTAGAATCCCGAACCCATAAGCTTGAAATCTCAGCTCCACCTCTGCGTTGAAGGCAATGAAGTAAGACTTGAAGTTCTTCCATCTATTATTTTATAATTTATTATTTTACCTCCAAATGTAGGTGACTTTTCTTGAAATATTTAGGGTATAATTGGATGAAAATGTTTTTCGTGGAAACATGTGAAAAATATCTTCTGTAGGACTAAAGCTTTTTGTAGTTTTTAGTTCTCACTGCTTATTTTCATGGAAACTTATTTATTTTAAAACAGTTCAGCATGCAGGTTGTAGTTCTTTAGATTCAATATTGAGGTTTACGATTTCGTTAACTACGAAAAATAATAACTTTAGGAATAATTTTGGAACCATAACTTGAAAGCTTAATTGTATAAGATGAATTCTGACGAGTGAAGCATTGATCAAGTCATGTTCTTTTCAAATTGTTCTTTCAATTTTTAGGTTAGTTATGTATCCTAAATTATGGAACTATATATATATACAAAAACCGTCTCCGAAGAAGCTTCTTGAGCCTTTGCAGGAGCATCCTGCATCTCTATCCTGCAGCTCTATCGCCGCTGCCGCCATCTGGACCGCAGCCTTCCTCTGGAGGCACCATTTTTCTATGGCCGGGCCAGTGTAGCTACGGTAGGTAGCGAGGTTGGTATTTTCTTTAAGCTCTACACCGTGCTGGAACTCCTCAGGAGAGAGAATCAATTCTTTCCACCTTCCTTAAGAATGCATTGCATAATCTTTGTTAGGTCCGCAAACCTTACCACTATAGGCCTCATACGCCTAAATCACACGTTTTGGATCCTTCCAGACCAATCTTTCATCAATTTCCGGTTAACAGTGCCAGGTATACCCTCATGTAAGCACTCCACCAAGTCCGTACTAGAAAAAACTCGATCAAGATCAAAAGCACCTGTCGGTCTAGAAAAGAATTTTCCCTCTCTAAAATGGTCGAAAAGGGTTCCAGCAGGATAGATTGCATGAGCATCCAGCATCTTTGCAGGAGTATCTGGATGATAACAAGGAAAACACATGCCAAAACAATGAACAATTAAGATAAAAAAAAAGTGCTATAAAAACATCAGTAAAATAGTACAAAGGCCATGTCAGCACTCTTGGCTCTCACCACCTTGCAGTCTCCAAGAAAAACCTCCGTCTTAATGTAATGTGCAAAAGTCAAAATAAGCCATACCTATTTGTACGCCAGAATATATAGCATTATTATTAAAATTTAAAGCGAAAATAATGAACAATTAAGATAAAAAGTGGTATAAAAACATCAATAAAATTGTACAAAGGCTATGTCTGCACTCTTGGCTCTCACTAGTTTGCAGTCCGCGGGAAAAACCTCCATCTTAATGTAATTTGCAAAAGTCAGAATAAGCCATACCTGTTTGTGCGTCAGAATATCATTATTATTAAAATTTGAAAGTTTTGGTAACTATATAAAAGAGAAAATATTCAAAAGTATTTTAGAGTTTTTTTACGAAAAAATTATGATGAAATTTAGGTTAGTATTGTTATAAGAAAAATCAAATTATGGTGGATGTCTACTCTTCCTCCATGATCTTTTCAAATGCTTAATGTCATATTCAATGACATATTTCTATGCTTAATGACATATTCAATGACATATTTTTCTTCACTTTTCATGTATATATAAAGGTCTTGTAATAGATAGGAAAATACATACAATTGAAGAAGAAAATCTCTTCCTTCTCTCTATCTCCATTTCTTGTTCATGTTTTACTAAATTGCTTTTATTTCATAACAACATGTCTTGTTCATGTTTTACTAAGTTGTTTTTATTTTATAATATGTTATCAGCACGAATTGCTCATTTCATGATCTTCTACGTCAAGACTATATAAATTATAAGCAGCCAATGAGATCAAGTACAATGAAAAATGTCTTGGATGATAATACAAAGATAAGTTTTATATCCATCTAAACTCATTCATACTTTCATATCTTTGCATTAACTTTATGTGCAGTGTTTAGTAAAAATATCTTTTTTAATTGTATCCAGTGAAATAAAGAACTGGAAAGGTATGTCTTTATTTGCTACATCTCTTATAGGACAAAGATAATATTCCAACGTATATATATGTTTTGACCTTTTCATACTATGATAGATAATTATTAAGGTAATTTAGTAATAATATGTTTACCATAACATGATGTATTTCATTGAAAGCAAAATTGACATATATCCTAACTAGCATTTTTGTTGCAGAGGAACTGTTTCAAAATAAAAATACTTATATATGTCTTCTTGAAAGTTAATTTACTTATGCCTATAATTATAAAGTAATAATATTTTAAAGTCTCGAGTGCGAGTCCTAGTAAATTTTGGCCTATTATGCCAAAGATTGAGGGTAAGACGATGGGTTCAAGTCCCAACGCACTATGTTGATGAAAAGACGTTGGATTCAAGTTCCAACGCAATATGGCCTAGCATGCCTTTATATGGGTAAGGCATTGGGTTTGAGTCCTAATGCACCATATTGATAATAATAAAGACTAAAGAAAAAATAATATAATTTTCATGAAAAAGCATGAATCTTGTCCCACTTGATTTGCTCCATTCTTGAAGTGAATGTGATAGTAGTGCATGATAAGTCTAAATAAAGATAAGTGGTTGACCAATGAATGTGGGCGTGCGAAAGGCCAAAATAATAATATTTATCACTATGGTAATTATAAAAAGGGAGAAATTCTTTGAAGAGAATGTGACTTGTGATAAACGTTGAGATTGCATATTCATTCCTGAAAGTGAATGTGAATATATATATATATATATATATATATATATATATATATATATATGGTAAAGATTATGCATAATAATGTACTTGTGCATAGTTGGATAAATACTACAACTCGCATCTAAGGGAGGTTTGAGACAAAGAAAGATAATGAATATTATTGTGTAGTTACATGAATATATCATTGGTCGCATGCATATGATACTCCAAAAATATTTTTTCATGCCTTATGAAAGTTATTAAAAGCAAAATTAAAGCAAGAAATTATTTTGCTTGTGATGATTTTGAACATGACAATTATTATGATATAATTTTCTTTGTGAATGAGACATTCATTATATGGATGGTATGACAAAAGATCTTGTAGTACAAAAGCAGTTAAGAGCTCTGAAAGAACTAATTTGTTACTACCCGGATAAATGAAATTGTTCATGACATTAATATTGTAGTAAATCTCAAAAGAAATATTTTGATTTACAAATATATTAGCCAAAATGGTTGGCATATTGAGACTATAAATGAAAAGAAGATTGAATATCTTTATATTACTATAATCATACCGGGTAAATATGAAAGGTTACCTGACTTTTCTTCTATTTGTACTACACAAGTATCACCATGATGATGCAATCACAAGCCATAAGTAAACTAGAGGTTTACTGAAATAAATATTAGTTGGCATGACCGGTTGACCATCTCGGTTCAATTATGATGCAAAAATATTAATTGAGAATTACATTTGCATATATTAAAAAAATATAAGATTCTTCAAGAATTCTCTTGTGCTGCTTATTTTCATGATATACCAGTTAAGTTTTGGGATTGAATCCCTTGATTTATGGAACGAATAAAAGGTGATAAATATATGAGCTTAGTCACCTTCCATGTGGACCGTTTACTATTATATGATTTTAATAGTTGTATCTATTCTATGGTCACATGTACATTTGTTATCAACTTGTAGTTTGGCTTTTGCAAGATTGATTGCTCAAATTATTAGAGCACAGTTCCAGAATATAAATTATGATGATTTATCTTGATAATACTGGTTTAAATCCAAGTTGGTTTAGCAGAAATTGTATGCCTCCAATTATATCTAAACCATTAGTTATGAGAATAAAATTGTCAAAATAAAATTTGGTATGTGATGTATTATTTAATATACAATAACACTTGTACGCATCTAGCCAAGTTATGATAAGTTCTCCCTATAACAATCTGTTCAGGGTCAAAAACCAAATAATTTCCATCTAGAAATATGAAAGTGCTATATGATTTAATTGTTCTACCACAATGTACAAATATGGATCCCCAAATAAGGCTAGGGATATGTGTTGGTGATTCCAACAATAGGGGGAGAAAATGGGCAGCTGAAAAAGTAATGCATGTAATGAATTATTATGAGTAAATCGAGATCCTCGTACGAGAAAATGTGAACTTGAAGTTCAAGTGATAATTCATTTGCAAAATATTGTCAGGCGTATTTGCTGACTCAAAGCTAAATGTCATATTCAGCTGCTAATGCTCCAAATAAAATAAAGTTCATAATGAATAGAGTCCATGACATGCATAAAGCATAATAGGCTAATCGGTTCCCAAGATAAAACTCCTTGAAGAAAGAGAGGAACAAATGTTCAAGATGGTCATAATAAGGAGGCAAGTGCTCTAGAAGAGCACCACGACATAACACTTCATAAGACCTCATGGGAAAGGCTCAGGTACCTGAAAATAATAAGATAAAGAGATCTCAATAAGTCTTGTCTTTATTGGGTAATAGTAGAACCGATATAAAATGATCGTCGACGATATTGTTAATATAATATAGCGCTCAATATTATTTATATTGATGAGGATCTTGAGCTCAAATCTGTCATGAAACTTGGACAGATAAATGATTGGCCAAATGATAAATATGCAATGAAAATTGATTTCACATGAAAAATATGAAGTTGGACGGATAGTCCCAACACCAGAAAGTATAAAGTCAGTGGAGGTAAAAATGTGTTCTTGTGCGAAAAAAAAAAGGGTCAAGTCGATAGACATAAAGACGACTTGTGTCACAAGAAGATTTATAAATATCCTAGCATTGATTATATAGAGACATGTTCTCCTGTGGTGGATGTCGCCATTTCAGGTTTTAATCTGGAAATACAATAAAAACGTGATATGCGTATAATGAAAATCATTGAAGGATTTAAATTGTTCTGAAGCATATTAAGGTTTTCAAGAAATTTATTAAATAAAGCTTCAAAAATCCTTATACGGATTGAAACAATCAGGGCTCATGTGGTATAATCGCCTGAGTGAGTACCTGTTGAAAGAAGGGTACAAGGATGATTCAATTTGTCCTTGTGTCTTTATAAAAAGATCTGGATCTAAATTTGTTATAATCACCGTGTATGTTGATGATTTAAATATCATTGGAACTCCTAGGGAGCTTCCTAAAGTAGTAGACTATTTAAAGAAAGAATTTGAAATGAAAGATCTTGGAAAGACAAAATTTTATCTTGGTCTACAAATTGAGTATATGAAAAGATGGAATTTTTGTCCATCTATCAACATACACTAAAATAATTTTAAAGCGATTTTATATGGATAAAGCACATCCATTCCGACCTCATGAAAATAATGAAGAGCTTCTTGGTCCCGACGTATCATATCTTAGTGTAATTGGTGCACTAATGTATCTTTCTAACATTACAAGGTCTGACATAACTTTTTCAGTTAATGTCTTAACAAGATATAGCTCTGCTTTACAAGGAGACATTGGAATAGAATCAAATACATATTGCGGTATCTAAAATGGACTACCGGTATGGGATTATTTTATGGCAATGATTGCAGTCCTGATCTCGTTGGTTATGCCGATGATGGGTATTTATATGACCCACAAAAGGTTCGATCTCAAACAGGCTATGTGTTTACATATGGAGGCACTGCCATATCTTGGAGATCGACTAAGCAATCAATCGTGGCTACTTCATCTAATCATGCTGAGATAATTGCTATTCATGAAGCAAGTTGAGAATGTGTATGGTTGAGGTCTATAATTTACCTTATTCGAGACAAATGTAGTTTGAAGTGTAACAAACTACCCACAATTTTGTATGAAGACAATGCAACATGCATAGCCCAGCTGAAGGGAGAATTCATAAAAGGGGATATGACAAAGAATATTTCACCAAAGTTATTTTTCACACATGATCTTCAAAAGAATGGTGATATCAATATGCAACAGATCCGTTCAAGTGATAATATGGCTGATTTGTTCACCAAATCTCTACCGACGTCAACCTTCAAGAAACTAGTGTATAAGATTGGAATGTGAAGGCTCGAGGATGTGAATTGATGCTCTCATCAGGGGGAGTTAATATGCGTTGTACTCTTTTTTTCTTACAAGGTTTTGTCCCGCTGGGTTTTCCTTGCAAGATTTTTAACGAGGCAACCAAAAGGCGTATTTCTAAACATGTGTACTCTTTTTCCTTCACTAGAATTTTTTTTCCCATAGGGTCTTTTCTGAATAAGGTTTTAATGAGGCACATTATCTATGGGGGGAGTGTTATAAGAAAATTCAAATTATGGTGGATATCTACTCTTTCTCCATGATCTTTTCAAATGCTTAATGACATATTCAGTGACATATTTCTATGCTTAATGACATATTTTTCTTCACTTTTCATGTATATATAAAGGCCTTGTAATAGATAGAAAAATACACACAATTGAAGAAGAAAATCTCTTCCTTCTCTCTATCTCCATTTCTTATTCATGTTTTACTAAATTGCTTTTATTTCATAACAACATGTCTTGTTCATGTTTTACTAAGTTATTTTTATTTTATAACAAGTATATCATTTATCTTAAACAATAATCCTAGCAACTTGCGCACTTAACCCTTCCCGTGCAACACACGTGCACATTAAGGAACTAACAATTTTGAAGGGAGGATATTGTTATTCCTATTCCTTCTTACTTATACTTATTATACTTATACTTGTATACTTATACTTATACTTATCTATATATTTATTTATTATTATAAAAGTACGAATATTTTACGCTAAATGTTGAACGACAAAAATATTCCTAAAATATTAGTCGACTTTTATGCCCTTCAAAAGTTAAAATATTTATTCAAAACGCTCAATAAATATTGGATATAATTGTACATTGAGAACGTCTTTCTAACATAAATTTGCATAGAATTCTAATCCTAACCTAAGTGTCCTCCTACCAATACGTTGATGTTCCAAAGTTATACCAATACGATATAGATTACAACACTTCTAACCACGCTCCACAACTAGCTAGATAAAGGGCCGCGTGTCTATATGGTCCATAGAAGACTAGGAACGTTAGTTTTAAATTTTAATTTATTTTGATTGTCATGTCCTTAACTAAATCAGTTGTTTTGGTTAGGTTTTCTGAGGACAACTGCGAAGCTAGGTCTTCTCTATCTTGCATGTCGTCTCTCGAAATTGCTTATCTTGTATTTTATTTATATTCATACTACTTTTTGATTTGCAAGAGTTGTTTCTTTTTTCTATCTCGACTTGGTTAAAGTAATTAGTGATATTTTGAATTTAAACTGGATATATATCATGACACAATTATGTAGGTACCACTACTAAAAATCTGCTAAAAACTGACCAAATATTTCCGACCAATGTTGGTCGGTCAAAAAAAGCGACCAAAAACCGTCCAGGTTGGACGGAAACTGGGAAAAAAAAATTATATTTTTTTAAAACTAAATACCGACCAACATTGGTCGGTAAATTGGTCAACGAATTAACCCATCTGG